>NC_142874.1:99784376-100398595 GCF_051225735.1 Oryctolagus cuniculus | reverse complement strand
AGATGTTTTGGTCCCACTCATTATAACAGCTACTTGTTTTTGCAAAGATACCTGCCCTCCCTGAGTAGCTCAGCTCTCCATATTTTAGACGTGTTCACACTAATATGTACTGCTGCTTCTGAACAGGCAGTCAGTGTACCCTGAGAACACAAGTCTCATTAAAATGTCACACGGTCAGTGTATATCATCTCAAAAGTAAAAACCTCTTTATGTAGAGACTTTTTGGAAAAATGATCTTTTCATCCTTCTCTGCTTACAGAAATCCAAACTTCATGTTTAGATTCATTCTCTACTTAATGGTTGGCAAGTCAGTCTTCAAATGTATTATATGCTATTGATTTAAATAGGAATGGAGGGACAGTGAGCTTAAATACATTAAAAAGTGTATGTCGAAACTCAGTTTTACGCAGGATTATATATCAGATTTCAATGTTTGTGAGAAATCATAGCAATAGTAAATAAATGACCTGAACTTCTATTCTCCATCTGACATTTCACAGCTCTATAATGTGTAAATATTTGTATAAAATGGTTGCTGTCTTGTATATTTTATGCCACTTTTTCACACTTTCCTTTTTTGTTCCTCTTCTGTGTTTTTCTTTTCCTACTTACTCAGTTTAAGCAACTCCACAAGACACGTCCAAGGTTCTGTGGAAGGCTTTCGAAACGTTTCTCCCTTCTCTTCTGCTAGATATAGTGCTTCGGTTCTGAGCAGTGCAGTTGCCACTGTGTCTGCAGTCATTGCGGCCAAGACCAGGTAGAGCTACATGTGCAGCATCTGCGTGATGTGGTCCCTACACCCTTCACGGTCTTGCACGTTCCTCCAAGAAGACAATTGCCTGTGAGATCTCAGTTGTGTAGTGGATATTTTATCTCGGTTGTGGATAAAGCTCATAATGTTTGTTACCAATTTTTAAATTTCTTTTTTTTTTTTTTTTTTTTTTTTTGACAGGCAGAGTGGACAGTGAGAGAGAGAGACAGAGAGAAAGGTCTTCCTTTTGCCGTTGGTTCACCCTCCAATGGCCGCCGCGGCCGGCGCGCTGCGGCCGGCGCACCGCGCTGATCCGATGGCAGGAGCCAGGAGCCAGGTGCTTTTCCTGGTCTCCCATGGGGTGCAGGGCCCAAGCACCTGGGCCATCCTCCACTGCACTCCCTGGCCACAGCAGAGGGCTGGCCTGGAAGAGGGGCAACCGGGACAGAATCCAGCACCCCGACCGGGACTAGAACCCGGTGTGCCGGCGCCGCTAGGCAGAGGATTAGCCTAGTGAGCCCCGGCGCCGGCCCGATTTTTAAATTTCTAAAAATTTTTTAAGCTTTATTTTCAGCTACTTGAAAGAGTGACAGAGCGAGCGAGAGGCAGTGAGAGAGCGAGAAAGAGAGAGAGAGAGAGAGAGATCATACATCTGCTGGTTCATTCCTCAAAAGCCTACAACAGCCAGATCTGGGGCAGGCCAAAGCTTGGAACTCCACCTGGTTCTCCCATGTTAGTGACAGGGGCCTAAGCACTTGAACCATTTTACACTGCCTCCCAAGACACAGCAGCAAGAAGTTGGATCTGAAGTAGAGTAGCAAGGACTCAAACCATCACCCAGTATAAGATGCAGGCATCACAAATAGCAGTTATTCACTGCACCACAATGCCCACCCCAGTTTTTTTTTTTAAATCATATCTCTCTCTCTCTCTCTCTCTCTCTCTCTCTCTCTCTCTGTTGCTGCCATTTATGTCTGATATTTATCAGTTGTATGGATTATTATTGCACATAAAATGGACTTACGATGGGTATTTTATAATTTTTTAAAATGGGATTTATTTATATATTTATTTGAAAAACAGAGTTACAGGGCAGGGAGGGGAGAGATCTTCCATCCACTAGTTCACTCCCAGAATGGCCTCGACAACAGCTGGGGCCGGGCCAGGCTGAAAAAGCCAGGAGTCTGGAATTCCATCCAGGTCTCGCATCTGGGTGGCAAGCACTTGGACCATCTTCTGCTGCTAGCCCAGGCACATTAGCAGGGAGCTGTATTGGATGCAGCCGGGACTCAAGCCTGAGCCCCTGTGGGATACTGGTACCAGAGGCTGCAGCTTAACCTACTGCACCGCAACAGCTGCCCCAATTTTCAGCTTTTCTGTTTCAAGCAGAGTCAAGTATAAATAGATATTTGAATTTGTGTTGATTTTATCTTCTTTCCCACAACCAGGTGATTGAGAGCCTGGCTGCTCTCTGAATCACTCCTACTGCCAACAAATAAAATTGTAATTTTTGTTGTATATGATTCATATTATCTTTATGCATATAAATGCTTCCTAAAAGACTGCCTTGCCAGTTTTGCTGAAAATTAAATGTTTCATATTAATTAATAAAATTACCTCATAAACTTTGAGGTTTTTTTTTTTTCCACTTCCTTGTCTTTCAGTGATTTGAGTGTTTTCTTTCTCCTTCCCTGTACCCCCTCACTCTCAAGGGAAATGCTTCAAATCATACACCTGAAGAACTACCATCTGCTATTGGTAGTACAATTTTTGACCTAAAATTCTTTCTAAATGCTTGCCAGGCTGTCCAGTTGTGAAAAACACCACCCTCTCCTGGATGCACTTTGCATCAGCCCTATTCCCCAGCCATTAGCGTTTTCCTATCTCCAGCCTTCCAGGACATCAGCTGGCTCTATCCATGTTAAGAAAACAAGGTACAGTGCAAACACAACTGGCAAGTGGTGGATTGCTGTTAAGTTTATGGCCTTCTCCTAACACTTAACCACCAATTAGCAGGGCACATGAGAAAACCATAGAGTTGATTTTTGCCCAGTTTTGAATTAACTGTAATTTCAGTGCAATATGAATGCAGAAGCATGTTACTTTGTGTGATTATTAACCCACCTTTTCAACTTTCTGTGACATCTTTCATTATCATAGTTGATAAATATAATTAGGGAGTTATAACTATACAAATGCTTAAATTATAATAGGATATTCAATTACATGGATATTGCTATATTAGAACAGTCAAATGTTTAGTAAATATACCACATCTTTTGAAAACATGAAAAAGAATAATAAAATAATCCATTTTTATTGGGTACTAACCTGTAATTATTAACTATAAAACTTTTGCTTAGACATTCAACTTCATTTTCACTTTATGTGGGAAATACTAAAACCCTCATATTAATTTTTCTACTAAATATAAATACTAGGCAAAAAATTATTAGGCATAATATAAAAAATAAAAACATCACAGATGTTTACTATAAGTGTAATGTCAATGAAATAATACTTTTAATAGAACATAGAATCAATGGCAGAGTGTATAACTGTAACTATAATTAGTAAAGTCTAGCATACGTAGACTGTCCATGAAGCAACTGTTTATATCATACCCATTTTTTATGGAGAATTTCAGTATACCTAATTGTAATTATGGTCGTATTTTAAGGGAAGAGTTCAAATGGAGGAATAAAAATTGTAGTACATTTTGCTCTAAAAAATAATATCTGTAATTATATTTATATTTGAAGAATTGTGTTAAATGAGCACAGATCTTTCATCATCAGGGTTAAGTTGTATAGCAGTGGGTTACTGACTGAGTATTTGACTACAGTTGAACTGCCCTTTGAGAACTTAAGGGATTCAGTAGATCCTTTACCTGGGAAAGTGGTCATTTTCATATACCTAGAAGTCTCTGTGTGGTTATGGACTGTGGGCCCACTTCTAGAGCAAGTATTAGCCGTCATTACCATTGCTTTTTGTTAACAGCAGTAGGGGCACAGATAAAAAATACTTTTTTTGTATGCGAGGAAGTACCATGGTTCCCATCAAGATAGGCTGATGGGCATTGTGTAAAGCATGGGTAAGGGATTTCCTGAGAAGATTCTTGCTCACTTAGCAGGATACTGAAAAGAGCAGATGGCAGGGTCTCAGAAACACTTTACCTCTGAAATTTTGCTTTTGTATGATTTAAAATTATACATGTTGTTTAACACCAAACTAGTTTCTTTCCATTATAATATATTTCATTTCTTTCCATTATAATATATTTGAATTTTGGTGTAGAAAAATGTGAACTAAACATTTTTGCTTGGAAAAATTAAAATATTTTCTTATAAACAAGAATTATGGAAGGAAGATCTCTCATGATCCCTCTGTAAGTCCAGGTCTTGAGTTCTGAAGGAAGAATTCTAGAATATAAAATGTTCATAATTAATGCCCTAGTGCAATATTTCCTCCCACCATTTCAACAACTGCCTATTGATGTATGATTTTGGATAAGACTTTCATGAAAAACTGCTTAGCTTAAACATTGATAATTAAACCTGTGATGTACAGTTAGCTTTTTCTCTATTTAATCAGGCAATTAAAATAAAAGTTATTGTCAAGAGTGTTCTTCAAGCACGGTTTCCCCTTTGAAAACAGACTTAAAATTTCTGACCATTCCCAGTCTGTAACTGAACTTTGTTGTAATAGTTTAACAAATGTGGGAAAGGAATGTAAACTCAAGATAAATCAGATTGCTGACCCTGAAAGTTAACTTTCTTTCCTTTTTCTTTTTTCCTCATTACTTGGTTCTGAAAAGAAACCTTTGCTCCTTTATTATATTTTTTTTCCTACTTTCAATTTTTTAAATATGAAGCAAAAATCTTGGTATTCTTGAGCTAGAAGTTATATTAAATTATTGTTTCATTTCAGTGTTTGTTTTTATTTGGCAGACTACTTGAAAATGACCATAGTTGATTCTCAGCATCTGTGCTTAGCCAAGGGTGTTTTTTAATTCACATTAATTTCCTCATTATAATCCTTTAGAAAGCATTTAAAAATTTAGGTACAATTTGAATCATAAGTTCAGAAATAAGACAGTAATTTAATTTAAATAGAAATGTGGTACTATATTAATAAATTACTCACTAATTTTAGAATATTTGGCTGCTAGTAATTATTGCTAATATTCTATTCCTAAGTATAAAGTAATATAGCCAATGATTTTATTAATGTTCATCTTTAGTGCATGTTACCTAATGTGTGCATTTTCTTTAGTAACTAGTAGTTAAAAATCAGGGGAAAAGATATTAGATTTTTAGAGTCTTAGGCATATATTTAGACAAATGATTGTCTAGATAAAGTCTTATTCTTCCATTACTACATTAAATACTTTAAGTAAATAGGATTCTGTTTCCCCAGAGAAAATTGAACTTCCACACAGTTAATGAATGCCACAAATTATAAGGAGTGTCTCTACTTCTAGAAGCCTGAGTGATTAAATATGTTAAGTTATCTTAACATGGAACACAGTGCAAGATGGGTCTTATTGTTATTTATGTTATTAATGATGGATAGGATTTGATGCAGACAGAGGAGAGAGGTGTCTACAGTGTAGACCTTGGGAAAAATATAGAAGTGTGGACAGTACAGGTGGCTAGAATACCATTTGTATACTGATAGTAAATAGGCTTAGACTTGTAGGTTGTAGCTTTATCATAGAACACTTGGAATGTCATGCCGAAGTGTAACTTAGCCTTCTACCTTCTAAATGATTGAGTCCATTTAGCATTTCTGTCCACTACTTAAGTAACTTCTGTTGACTGGGCTCTCATGTTAGGAATCAATTCTTTTTCCTTGATATGATTTTTAATGTTAGAAAGTACTTCCTTTTATTTTTACAAAATCTGTGTCAGTATACATTCAGCTAATTGACAAACACTGTAGGCACTGAGAATAAATCCACATGTCAGATATTTGCGGATTCCTGTCATGCTTCCACTAAGTCTTTTTTGTATCCTGGGCTAGGATCACCAGATCCCTTAACTGAACTTCATTAGGCTTGGCATTGAATTCCTATCATCCTTGTCACTCTCTTCTAAGTAAATTTGTCTGGCACTCCTCCTGGAATTAAATGTTAATTCTTTCAGAGTACTAAACATTTGTTGTTGTTTTCAGATTATGTTTTTGCTTCATTTATAACCTCTAATATTACATAGTCATTTTCTTATAACCATGACAATATGAATTATTAGTTATTTTAATCAACTCCATATGAGTAATTTAATTCTAGAATGAAAATGACCTGTAGATAAGTATTTAAAATTTTTTCTTAATTTATTAATTATGTTATTGTTAATACACTATATAATTTATGCAGAGCACTTTTGCCTCATTATGATACCTAAAGTGTTACAGAAATCTTACAAGTAAAGTAGTATCCTCATTCAAAGTGTATGTTACTGAGGCATAGAGAAGTAAAATAATTTGTTCATCACAAAGCTTTGAAAAGATGCTCATGACCACTATACTAGAATGTTGAATCTCTGTTCCCATTAACGCTTTGTGTGTGTGTGATACCTTTACCAACTAATTGTGTTCGAAATTCCCATTAACTAAACAGTCTTCCACTTTTTATTTATGACAAAAAATTATTAAAGTGCTTAAATTTGTCCTTGTGTAGTATGTGTCAACACCAAGCAGCTTTTTAGTACTTCATTAAAAATGATCAGAAATAATAGAAGAAAGTGGTGGTTCTGTTACACTTGAATTTGAGAGAACAAAGAGGAAGGAACAACATCGATGTAAGTTAAAGTATGTCTAAAAGAGTTTTTTAAACTGTTTAGTGTCTGAAGTGCTTCAGGAACTCTGCCAGGTTTGATATTTCACTAGAAAGACTTACAGGATTCAGCATATAGATCTACTCATGACTAAGGTTTATTACAGTGAAAATACAGAGCAAAACCAGCAAAGGAAAAAGTTCATGAGACCAAGTCTGGAAGAAAGGACCCTCAAGCTACCAAAGTCCTCTCCCAGTAGAGCCATACAGGATGTGCTTAATTCCTCCAGCAAGGCAGAGGAAAATGTACAAAATATGCAAAGTGATGACTACCACAGATGCTCATTAGGGACCAAGTATCCAAGATTTTCATCTAGAGCTTTGTTACATAGCACCCTGACCCAGTTCATACCAGAATTCCAGATGCTAAGGAGGAAAGAAGAGTTGGGCATAGAGCATATTGTTTGCATAAGCAGAATAGGCATAGCAAGCCTCCTTTTCATTTAGAGAAAGTTTTCTCTCCTGGAAGGAACATCTTAGCAGCCGTATGCCAGATTCCAGTGAAGCACTAACCTTGCAGGTGGTTTTTTCCTGCAAGGGTAGGCAGTCTCAAGCCTACTGTGTTAGGTGTTATCTGAGATTTAACAGGCATTGGAGGATTTAGATACTCTTGTTCATTTGGTAATAATAGTAGACATGATTGAACTTGAAATTTCTCAAAAGTACAATTAAGGGTAGTTATTTTACTGAAGTCATTAATATGGTTGCATATCCATCTATTCCTCCAGCTGTTAATTTCAGTTACTGAAGGAATTGAGCTCCTATGCATGGAGTTACTTCTGCAACTAATATGAAGAGTTAAAGTATTAGGGACTTGTAAAATTATTGCTATCAATGTTTTATTATATTTCATTTGAGAGAAATAACTACTGCCATGTCATTCTGAATCATATATTTTATATTTTGGGCAATCTTAAATTATTGTTATTTTTAGAAATTACACATATATATAAAATTATGAGTAACAAATGATGTGGTATTAATGGTCATGTGATCATCTTGCTTACTAAACTGGAACCAGAACAAATAAGGCCTCCTGTCAAGCAGATAACTCTGCTTGAGAGAAGATAATGGTGGTGTTTTCTTTTTTTTCCTGTAGTATGAAATCAGAACACTGGGTGTTCTATTAGGTAGGTGATGTTGTCTCTTTTCAGTGGAGGACAACATGTGGCCAGTAAATAGCACAAGGTCTGACATCTAGCAGGTGTATAAATATTTATTGAATGAGTGAGTGAGTGAGTATGGGAGTGAAAAGTAGCCGGTGAGGTGTCTGGGAAGCTTACTTCATATAAAACCAGAGCATATGGGAAAAGGAAGGCCTCTGTGCCATTTAATAGACATTATCAGGGATTCTCCAATAATTTATTGTTCTCATCTAGCTGACTTCTGAATGTTGAGATAGAGAAGAATAGGAAGAGGAAATAAGGGGGATAATAGGAAGAGGAAATAAGTAAGGGGATCGGCTATGTAAGTTTTTCAAAATCCTGATTTCTCATGATAGGCCTTTCAAAGAGACTTTCCGGCCGGCGCCGCGGCTCACTAGGCTAATCCTCCGCCTGCGGCGCCGGCACACCGGGTTCTAGTCCCGGTCGGGGCGCCGGACTCTGTCCCGGTTGCCCCTCTTCCAGGCCAGCTCTCTGCTGTGGCCCGGGAGTGCAGTGGAGGATGGCCCAAGTGCTTGGGCCCTGCACCCCATGGGAGACCAGGAAAAGCACCTGGCTCCTGCCATCGGATCAGCGCACTGCGCCGTCCGCGGCAGCCATTGGAGGGTGAACCAATGGCAAAGGAAGACCTTTCTCTCTGTCTCTCTCTCTCACTGTCCACTCTGCCTGTCAAAAAAAAAAAAAAAAAAAAAAAGAGACTTTCCAAAGTACAGAAGAAATGTGCACTCGGACTCCTTTTCTTTTTTCTTTTTCTTTTCTGTCTTAAAGACAGGCAGTTTTTCCACTCAGGATCTCAGAGGTTTTTTCTTTTTTTCAAGTCAAGTAATTGATATTTTGTTTTCCTTGAAGACTTCATAGATTTTTAGGAAGAAAGGCTGCTTGCTAAGGTAAGATTGCTGTCACTTCACCAAAATCATGTTTCCTTGTTTTCTTTACAGTCACACGCAGGAGCCTTCTCCGCAGTTGGCTCCGTCAGCAGCTGCAACTCGGAGCACAGAGGAGAGCCTGGAGAGCCCAGCCCCCAGCAGACCGGGCGTGGCCAGCCTCCCCACTGCTGCTGCCTTCAAGCCTGTGGCCTCCACTGGCGTTATCAAGTCACCAAGCTGGCAACGCCCAAGCCAAGCAGGTATTCCAAGAAATCTCTCTTTGCTCGCTTTTTTAAGGACATGTGGGTGGTTATGAAAATGTGTTCTGCAGTACATGATAGAATTCACTGGGGAAACCCATTTCCAACTACCTGAGATTTCAAAAGGACTCTAAAACAATAGCTGTAGCTTTTCTTTCTTGGGGCGTCTCAAACACTGTGTGTGTGTGTGTCTGGCCATGTTTCATTTGCTGTTCGTTAATTGTAGAATTGAGCACTTCCTTGTTTCCTAGATGACTCAGGAAGTAAATGTTGAATTCTTGGTTTCAGCTCTTCTTTCATAACGAACTGTATTGCTAAAAGGTTATCCTTGGGAGTGTAATAGTTTGGTTTCATGATACACACAGATAACAACAACAGAAGCATCTATTGCCATCAAATGACTGTTGAAGAATGGATCTGTTAGGTCTATTTAAAATTGCAGTGCAGGTGGGGAAGAGACATAGAACTAGAAATAGAACATTTACATGAGGGGAGAGAAGAGCTGGGGCTCATTCACTTCCACAGATAAATAGCTCTAAATAAAGTCACATAACCTGTTTGACCCTTAGCTTTCTGGTCTGCAAAACGAAGGAGGGCTAAATCATTTCCTGTTCCTCCCAACACAGGCAGAATTTATGATTATAAAATTAAGGTATTTCTTTCGAGGATGACGAGCCTGTCCTTTCAATGTTTCCACGCCCAAAAGCACCCTTCCCAAATGCTTTCCATTGTCCCTGGGTGACCTCAGCCAGGTTCCCTTTACTTCCCAGCTGTCATTAATATGTGGAGTTGTCTCTGCTGAACTTCGTATCCTCAAACCCATTGACCTGTTTGCTGATACTATGGCCCCTCAAATGCAGCATGTCTGCAGAGTCATTTCCTGTCTTAGAATGGCACGTCCACTCCATCACCAAAGCAAGAATGTGAACTAGATCCCAGCCTCATGAGCCTCGGAGTAACTAACATTTTTTGATTCCACTTCCTTGTGTTAAGTTTCTTCTCTCCTCCTTGTCGTCAGAGCTGCTGCCTTGGTGCGGCCTCTCCTCACTGCAGGTGACTTCTGACCTTCTTCCTGACCCTGTGTCTCCCTCTGATCCCATCTCCATACTGCGGCCTGTGCTCTCTCCAAAGCCCTGATTTGCCAGTGTCATCGTCCTTACCATGTCATTTAAGACCTGTTCAGTTGTTTTGTTTTTTGTATCTTTTTACTTTAGCCCTTACTAGCTTCTTATTATTCCCTCCAATTTATAACCAGTACTTAGTCACACACAACAGTACTTAGTCAGTACTTAGATATGCCTATTACTATCCTTTGAAAGCTCTTGCCTCTGTGGTAGAATGTACTTCTTCACTTAATCCCTAAATTTCTCATCTTTCCTCATCAGGTTTCACCTGAATATAGACAAGTACACAAGACAAGTATTCAAAATGTGATAAATTTAAGAACTGATCACATTTTATTCTTTAAGAATATTTTTGAAATTGTAGATTTTAATTAGTATCTTTATGTTCCATAGTATTTCAATATATTAGACACAGTATTTAATATATTTAAATACATTAATTAAGTACATTCCACGGTATTGAGATATATATAAACTCCTTTATTATAAACAAATTGTCTTTAAAAATAACTGGTTATTTATACAATTTATTTCATAGCATATGTGTTACATATTGCTAATTTTCAAAGAAGTGAGAAGTATTTACATTGTAGGAGAAAGGAAATTAACTATCATATATGATCTTGACGACATTAAAGAAAAGACTATTTTATTTATTTTAAAAATTTAAAACGTGGGACAGACATTCTGCCAAGAGGTTGAAACACCACTTATGATGCCTGCATTTCACATTGGAATGCCTGGGTTTGACTCTTGGCTCCAGCTCCATATTCCAACTTCCTTCTGTGCAGACCCTAAGAGGGAACAGTGCTGGCTCAAGAGGTTCAGTTTCTGCCACCAAGGTGGGAGATACGGATTGAGTTCCCAGTTCCCAACTTTGGCCCCTGTCCATTTGGGGAGTAAACCAACAGATGGAAACTGCCTCTCTGCCTATCAGTCTCTTTTTCTCTAAGTCTTTCTCTCTGTCTCTCTGTCTCTCTGTCTCTCTCTCTCTCTCTCTCTCTCAAATAAGTAAGTGAATGAGTAATGAAAACATGAAAATATCCTGATACCATTAGCCTCTGAAATTTCTGGACTATTAATGTAATTTAGTCACAGCTGTACTCTCGGGGGGAAATGCTGATGGAGGTTAGCCTCATACATTTTTAATTCTTTCTATTTATGTAAAGGCTCTGTGATGATACAGATTTATTGTAGTTATTTTATACGTGCATTTGAATACAGAAAATAACTTTCAAAAAATTCCTTTGGTGTGGTAACTAGAAGCTACAAGAGTGTTTTGTAAAATAGTGAGGCAAAGACTAAATTTTTGGTGTAGAAACTCAAGGGAGAACATAAGGTATTTGTACAACGGAGAGGAAACGCAAAAGTTTATGGACAAAATACCGCTCTGCCTCTTAAAGTAAAGTGAAAAGAAAAAAGTTCCAGCGCTTGTGGACTGCCTAGATAATACAATACAGCAAAATGACCTCAAGAGGGCAGCAGACCCCTTCGCTCTCTGAGTCCAGTTTGATTTGGTAGAATATTCAAAACAGACAAATCAGCAGCTATAATCATGATTCATACAGTATTTAAAAGATTGGCTTCTTTGTCCCAGACAATGTGAGCAAAGCTGTAACAGTATAAAACATTGTACATTATAAAACAATATTATAGAAAAAAATGTTCCTATTGTGAATTCATAATTAAATCACATCATAAGCCTTAACTCTAATCAGAATGTATTTCTCAGCTTCTGCTATTTATCTCGCTCAGGTCATAGAAATTGACACTTAATGTTGTTGGTTATATGAAAGTTACTTGTTTTCATTGTGTTATAAAATCATAAAATAATAAAATAAATATATAAAATTCCTAGCTATTCAAATTCTTTTACTCTACCCTACCCAAAGATAGATAGATAGATAGATACCTCAGGATCTACTCTTACTCTTTGAGAAATAGTTTCAAGAGCTTCTTAACACAATTTAAAAATCCTTTCGATTTTGAGGATAACTGTCTCATTAGGGGTACTTGTGTTTGTCACAGTTCTGTGAAAGTGACAGGGCCAACCAAAGGGACAAAGTCCAGACAGGTGAGCTACTGGGCCAGCTTAAGCCAAGATAAAGCAATAAGGCAGGTGTCTCCTTGCTCCTCTCATATTTAATGTTTCTGGCACCTTTCTCTTGACAGTTTATACCTGTGCTGCAGTGTTGGTGATAAAATGAACAAAAAAATGGATTTACTCCTGTCCACCCTCCCCTAACACAGAGGCCAACAAAGAATGACTATTGCCAGTGATATCATTTTAAATATAATTTCCACAGTTGAGTCAGGGGGAGAAGATCAAAATTATGAAATTGGAATCTGTGACTTGCTTAGATGACCCTGAAATCTGTTTAACGGATTTTAGCCAGAACTAGTTAAAAATGGAATAGAAAATATCAGAATACTTTAATATAATAAGTATTTGAACATATCAAGTATAGGTATTATTTATGGAGATGATGTGTATGTACATACATGCCACATAAATGTCTATTCTGAATCAGATAGTAAGGTGTATTTCTGACTGTGTCTTACAGTTCAAGAAAAGTTTGGAAGTCATTGATTTAAATAAGTATTTTAACCACATTTGTCTGCTCAGTGAGTGATGGCTAATGTGATTTTGAAATCCATCCCCTCTACCCCACAACAAAAGACTGTGTTGAAAGGGTTGATTCAAAGTTTAAAACTGACCAGTGTAGTCTGAGCCTGACATGGGTTTCTATTAATCCTTTGCAATTCTGACTTAAATCTCAGTTCATTTCACTTGAGGTATTAGATAGCCAGTGTTGCCCAGACAGCTTGCCAAGAGCAGAGTACCGCCATACCAGCTTGGCAAATGGGAAAGTGGCTGTGTATGAACTGCATCATGGTTTGGATGGGATCATCATGTTTGTGTAATCAGGCACATACTTCAACATAAACCACCACATCCATTCACACAAGCCTGCCTGTGACTGAGAGACAGGTAAATATTTTATGTTACACAGTGTTAAAAAGTTCATACTCTGGATGAAAGTATTAAGATACAAAAAAAGAAGGAATCCAACCTTGAGTTTTATATAAGCTGGCAGTACTACTGCCTACTTGCCCCATGTCTTTGATAATGCTTCCACAACTGAGATATTACAGTCTCTTTAGAAAGAGTGACTTGACTCTGAAAAGATACATAAAAGGTGAGATTTTTCAGAATCTGGGACATATAATTTTAAATTTAAATTGTAATTACATTTGTATGTGTAACAAATTTTTATGCTCAAAACCTTCCTATTATATGTAATTCATGAATGGCTAGATAAATAATTTCTATAAACTTAATGATAAGAGTTTAAAACATGTTTCTGTATATATATTAACATATGTTGTGGGGAGCAGCTCGGACTAGACTGAGTTACTGGAATTAAGACTTATTCTATGCATCTGCTCTCCCACTGTGGGGAGCAAACCGGACTAGACTGAGTTACTGGAATTAAGACTTATTCTATGCATCTGCTCTCCCACAATATGGCGCTGGGAGAGAAGTAAACAGCTTCCGCACAGCTGCCTCTCACCAACTTGACAAGCTGCAGGACTTGCTACTGATTGGAGGAGAGCAGCGTACTCGGCGTGTGGGCAGCCGAGTTGGGATTGGCGGAGGACTATAAAGGAGGAGAGAGACGGCATGCACCGGGAACATCTATGGGGAACATCTAGCTGAAGGAACACCCGTGCAGCCCCCGAGAAAGCCGGCCGGCGGTGTGCCGCTCCCCTGCGGAAGTGGGGAATGCGGCCAGGGGGAACTGCCCTTCCACGGAGGTGGAAGGGATAGTAGCCAACCCGGGAAGAACCAGCAGCAAACCCGGGGAGGGCCGAGCAGACGAAAGAACAGCGCAGGGTCCTGTGTCGTTCCTCCACGAAGAGGGGGAGCGACATAATGGTGCCGTGACTCGGATAGGAAACCTAGGACGGATAGCAAACTTAGGAGGGAAGAAACGGGAAGAATTGGGAAAATATCGAAGAGAGAGACTAGCAAACAGCCTAGGGAAAAGCCGGCCGAAAAAGGTGCCGGAAGAAGCTATTGAAAGCCTAGGCATAGACTCAGATACGGACTACGGACTACGGGGGGAAGCTGGGAGAAATCTCTAAGGTCGAAAGCGAAAGTGAAAGCTAGAACAAACAGACTCGGACGCGGACTGTGGGGAGAGGCCAGGAGAAATGAGGGAGGAATATCGTTGGAGGAAAGCTTGGGGAAACATACCGGGTAGAGAAAAATGTTAGGGAAATTGAAGCCGCGGGGGGCAGGCCGAGGCGGAAACGAAAGCCACTTTGGGGTTCTCAAGTTAGCCCGGGAATAGGGGGCGAAAAGTTGAAACCAGAAGCTGAGACGTAAGCCAGATTGGGATCCGTCTGATTAGCCCGGGGAGCAAAGGACGGGAAGCCAAATCGTGGGGCGGAGACGTACGCTGGGTTGAATTCGCCAGGCTAGCCCGGGGAACTTAGATTGAATCCTAGTGGCGGAGACGCAAGCTACGCTGTGTTACTCGCGGAAGCCGCCGCGTGCAGAGAGAGCACGGGGCGTGAATAGATAGGGAACGCTGGCGTAGGCCGTGGTTCAGACGCGAAAGGGTTAAGCGTGGAGACCGCGGACCGCGCAAAGCCGGGAAGCCGCGCAGAGAGGCGCGCGGGCTGAAGCGGCGCAGAGCCGGGAACCCGCCGGCGGGGCGAGGTGCCGGAAAGCCGCAGGGATAAGAGAAACAGAAGTTTTAGAAGTAAAAGAGAAATGGGAATGCTGGAAGATAGAAGTAAAATGGGAGAAATAGGAATGCCCGGAGATAGAGAAATAGAGAAATAAAAAGGCCTCCCTACAACACTGCAATGTGAGAGCTTGGATTCGGTCTGCCTAATCAAGTGAGGCGATGAGCACCTGCGGGCAGCTAGCAGCTTATGCGCCGCAGGTCACCGAAGACAGGCACGAATTAACATCAGTAAGGCTTCCCCACAATACAACAATATTAAGCTTGGATTCGGTCTGCCTGATTTAAGGCGGTAAGCGCCAGCAAAGCTCGACCAGAGTATGAGCTGCAGGTCACCGAAGATAGGCACGAACCAACACTAATAAGTCTCCCCCACAAAAAGGCAATGAGAAGGCTTGGATTCGGTTTGCCTGATAGAGCTTGTAAGCCCCTGCAGGCTCGACCAGAGCATGCGCTGCAGGGCACCGAACACAGGCACGCATCAGCGCCTAAAAACCTCCTCACAACATGGCGAAGAGAGGACCCGGATTCGGTTTGCCTGATTGATAGGACTTGTAAGAGCCTGTGGCAACTCTAGCAAGTAGAGCAGAGTGTGTGCCGCGGGACACCGAAGACAGGCGCGTATCAACGCCAAAAAATAAAAAGAAAGGGGGATCTGTGGGGAGCAGCTCGGACTAGACTGAGTTACTGGAATTAAGACTTATTCTATGCATCTGCTCTCCCACTGTGGGGAGCAAACCGGACTAGACTGAGTTACTGGAATTAAGACTTATTCTATGCATCTGCTCTCCCACAATATGGCGCTGGGAGAGAAGTAAACAGCTTCCGCACAGCTGCCTCTCACCAACTTGACAAGCTGCAGGACTTGCTACTGATTGGAGGAGAGCAGCGTACTCGGCGTGTGGGCAGCCGAGTTGGGATTGGCGGAGGACTATAAAGGAGGAGAGAGACGGCATGCACCGGGAACATCTATGGGGAACATCTAGCTGAAGGAACACCCGTGCAGCCCCCGAGAAAGCCGGCCGGCGGTGTGCCGCTCCCCTGCGGAAGTGGGGAATGCGGCCAGGGGGAACTGCCCTTCCACGGAGGTGGAAGGGATAGTAGCCAACCCGGGAAGAACCAGCAGCAAACCCGGGGAGGGCCGAGCAGACGAAAGAACAGCGCAGGGTCCTGTGTCGTTCCTCCACGAAGAGGGGGAGCGACAATATGTATGTATATAAATGGCTTAGTTTGCTATGTAATGATTTTCCTAAATCCTGTGTATGTTATGGATACCAAATGAGATAAATTTAGTTAGATATAACTATACATAAAAATATTATTATCTTACCAAATATAGTCAAATGTGTTTCGTAAATCCAGGCTTCAAATTATGAAGGGTCATTATATGTTGGAACACATTAGTTTTCTAATTTTAGTCTAATCATATTCAAAATGAGGGTGATTAATTTCCTAGAATAGAAGCAGTGCCTTGCTGAGTGAGGCCACATTATTCATTGAATCTAGTTTTCTGATTGATGGTGGCCCTGCCCTTTGGGGAAGAATCTTGGAAAACTAGCATTTCTGAGCCTGTGCTTTCATCGTCTATTAAAATAAGGGTCTACAAGTACCCCTTATAACATTGTTGTGAAAGCTACTTGATGTGACAGTGTATTGAAGTATCTGGGACATAGAGAATACTCAAGAAAGTTTAGTGTTTTTTTTTTTTTTTTTTAAGATTTATTTATTTATTTGAAAGAAAGAGAGAGAGAAAGAAGTCTTCCATCGGCTGGTTCACTCCCCAATTGGCCACAATGGCCGGAGCTGTGCTGATCCTAAGCCAGGAGCCAGGAGCTTCTTCTGGGTCTCCTATGTGGGTGCAGGGGCCCAAGGAATTGGGCCATCTTCCACTGCTTTCCCAGGCCATAGCAGAGAGCTGGATCGAGTGGAGCAGCCAGATCTCGAACCGGCACCCATATGGGATGCTGGCGCTTCAGGCCAGGGGCGTTAACCCACTGCACCATAGTGCTAGCCCCGAAAGTTTAGGTTTCAATTTTTTTATTTCTTTTGTTACAACATTAATATTTTGGGCTCTATTTTTATGTAAAATGTTTAGATTTTTTTAAAGTGATTTATTTATTTGAAAGATTTACAAAGAGCAGAGAGAGAGAGGGAGAGAGAGAGAGAGATCTTCCACGTGGTGGTTCACTCACCAGATGGCCATAAGAGTGGGGGCTGTGCCAGGAGCCAGGAGTTTCTTTTGTGTCTCCCACATGTGTTCAGGGGCTCAACAAACACTTGGACCATCTTCTGCTGCTTGCCCAGGCACATTAGCAGGGAGCTGGATTGGAAGTGGAGCAGCCAGAACTTGAACGGGCACCTTTATGGGATGCCCACATCACAGGCAACAGCACTACACCACTATGCCGACCCATGTTTACATTCCTTTTTTTTTTTAAATAAGTGAAGTAGTTATTTTTATTTGCAGCTTTTTTGTTGCCATGATTATCTTTTTTTTAAGGTTTTTTTTTTTTTTTTTTTTTTTTGAAAGAGAGTTACAGAGAGAAGTAGAGACAGATAGAGAAGTCTTCCATCCACTCACTGATTCACTCCACAGATGGCCGCAATGGCTGGAGCTGTGCTGATCCGAAGCCAATAGCCAGGAGTTTCTTCTGGATCTCCCACGTGGGTACAGGGGCCCTAGGACTTGGGGCCATCTTCTGCTATCCCAGGCCATAGCAGAGAGCTGGATCGGAAAAGGAGCAGCCAGGACCAGAACAGTGCCCATATGGGATACCAGTGCTGCAGGCCAGGACTTTAACCTGCTGCGCCACAGCGCCAGCCCTGTGTTTAGATTCTTAACAGTACTTTCTGTCACCTTACAGACTTAGGCCAGCATTCTGCAGCCTGACTTTGTAGTAGTACCTCATATTCTTTATGGTCCAGACAAGCTAAAATCATGAGTTCATACCATTCCTTGGGCATGCACCTTTGTCCTTTGCAACTCTTTTTTATTTTGTAATGTTTTTCCTGTGCCCTCTGTCCCTAACTGATTTCTATTCACCCTTTAAGATCATGTGTCACTTTCTTTGTAAAGCTTTGCTGAGCCCTCTAAATAATCACTTACTCTTGCTCTGTGTTCCTACAAAATTTCGATTGTGTCTTTATCATAGCATTCACTGTGTTCATTTTAATTGTTTACATATGGGTCTTTTACCACTGTTTTTATATTCCCTTAAGGATTGGGACCGAGAGTTATTAATCTTAGTTTTATAGCACCTAAACAATACCTGGCACAGTTTATGAGCCCTCAGTAAATGTCCTGAGTATGTGAGTGATAGGCAGTTTGTCTTATTTTGTAAATCAACTTTATATAATTTGAAGGACACCTACTTCATTTGTTAGAATATCATTCTGTCCTCCTACTAGACCTGAAATCTCCATGATAATCATTGAACAAAAGTGGAAATACATAATTCTCTAAGGGGGAGGGGAGCCCACTGTCTCCGAGGTATTAGCCTCCTCTGAGAGTTAAAGATTGCAAGCACAGGCAGTAGTACAATCAGTGGCATATTACTTCCAGAGACTTGAAAAAATAAATGATAATTGTTCTGAAGGCCTATGCCAAGAATTTTTCTTCTCTCAAAGAAAATGGAAATTTATGACACATAAAGAACCAAGCAGTGGAGTGTGGAGGTAATAGTCAAGATGTGGTAGCACCTGTTTTCTCACTGTGGACAAATTAACTCGGATGTACCAAAATAGAACATGAAAGTCAGCAAACTACAAGGCCCCAGTCGGAAGGCAGTGAGGTATGTATCAGTGGAAAGCAGGGAGAGAAGCTGGATGGAGTTCCCATGATAGCATCTTGAGATGGAATATGTATTCCGTTTGTAATGAAGTCTCATTTTATAGAAAAATAAAAGTTTAATGTGCCTGAAGAAAAATCACATTGTCAACAGCCCTTAAACATTTTTAAAAAGAGACCATGTTGGAGAGGAAAAGATACATGCAAAACTCGCAGAGAATGTTTGGCTTCTTAAGTGGAAGGCAAATCGTTCAGGACTGTCCAGTAGGCAGGGAGAAAGGTGGGTGAGTTAGTGTGGGCCTGGTCAGAAAGGGCTTTGAACCTAAGAGTGTGGACTTGGTGCAGTTAAAAGATTTGTGAGCTGGGAAGCAGGCAAAATCAGATTTGCTTTATTAAAATATAAGCATAGCTTTAATGTGTTTAAAAGATCATTATGAATTCAGAGTAGAAATTAAGATTGGGCTTCTGGAGACTATTTAAGAAGTTGTTAAGATAATCTGGAATAGAGATGTTGGTAATGATTATTATCCCAGGCAGTGGCAATGAGAAGAGAGAGATTTCCATGGGAAAGGAAAGAGTTCCATGGCAAAACTGCTAGGTACTTCCACTTGAACCACTGCTTTCCCAGAACTTGATTCCTTATCGGGTATTTTTGGAGTCTCTGTTAAAACATTGGGGCATGATTATATTCATTTTGGAGAAACTATACTTGGTTCTGAGCAGTCCACACCATGGCACAGAAATTAGACTGAACATATCTTTAGGTTCCTTTCCTTTTCTTTTTTTTTTTTTTTTAAGATTTTATTTATTTATTTGAGAGGTAGAACTACAGACAGAGAGAGGAAGAGACAGAGAGGGAGAGAGAGGTCTTCCATCTGTTGGTTTACTCCCCAAATGGCCACAACGGCTGGAGCTGGGCCAATCCAAAGGCAGTAGCTTCCTCCAGGTCTGCCACGCTGATGTAGGGGCCCAAGCACTTAGGCCATCTTCTACTGCTTTCCCATTGCCGTAGGCAGACAGCAGGATCGGAAAAGAAGCAGCTTAGTCAAGAACCAGGCCCATTTGGGATGCCTGTGCCACAGGTGGAGGCTTGGCCTAGTATGCCACAGCTCCATCCCTGATAGGTTTAAGTTTTCTATGCAGTGTAATTTGTCAGCTTATAACATACAAATGTGGATTGATTATACCTTGTAGCATATTTATACTATACTTGAGAAATTCATTAAAGTTTGCTTTGATAAAATAACTGGTTAGTTATTTGTTCAATGGGTCAACTTTATACAGCCTTTTCTCAGATAAGAGCATTTATTTCTTTGTTTATTGCTGCAAATGTGAGATTGGTAACCTTGCATGATCCTCAGTACATTGTTTGGCTTTGCAGAAGGCAGTGTATAACATGTTGTCATGGAATAGACATTTTAGTTTATTTATTTGAAAGAGATTGAGAGAGAGAGTGCTCTCCCATTCACTGGTTTACTCTCCAGATGCCTGCAGTAACCAGGGCTGGCCCAGGGCTGCAGCTGGGAGGAAGGAATGCAATCCAGGTCTCCCTTGAGGATGACAAGAACCCAATTACTAAAGCCATCACCCTTGCCTTCCAGGGCGTGCATTGGCAGGAAACTGGGATTAGGAACAGGAGCCTGGGATCAAACCCAGATACTCCCTTGTGGAATGCACATATCTTAATCACTAGGCTAAATGTCTGCTCTGGAAATAGACATTTTGAGTTGGATTTTTCTTCTGAAACAAAAGAATGGTCTTAGAGCCTATTAGTCAGAAATTAAATAAATTATTTTATTTGTATGTAGTTCAGAAAAGTGTAAATATGAACGTCTTTCAAATTTTTTGCATTAATTACAGTTTTTTCTCATTCTTATTTTTAAAATATGTTGATTGTGATAGCATCTGTAATGATTTTAATAAATGCATTAAGATTATATCTTTAATAAATAGCCTATTTCTCGCTCTCATTTTTTTTAAGTCACTTTCACTTATTTTCTGTTTTGGACATTGTTGGACTAAGCTAATTTGATTTTTTTAAATTTAAGTCAGAGACACAGAGAGAGAGAGAGAGAGAGACAGAGATAGAGATAGAGACAGCAACAGAGATCTTCCACCTGCTGGTTCACTCCCCAATTGGCTGCAGTGCCTGGAGCTGGGCCGATCCGAAGCCAGGAGCCAGGAGCCTGGAGTCTTCTCCAGTTCTCCCACGTGGGTGCAGGGGCCCAAGAACTCAGGCCATGTTTTGCTGCCCTCTCAGGACTTTATTAGCAAGGAACTGGATCACAAGTGGAGCAACCAGGTCCTGAACGAAGCCGGCACCACAGGTGGCTTTACCCACTATGCCACAGCGCCTGCCCCTGCTCTCAGTTCTTCACAGAGATGCCCACGTGATCTGTCAGGTGTACTCTCTTCATTGCTTCTCTTCATTCAACTTTTCTATCATGCTTACCACAAAAATAAATAAATAACCAACCAATCTAGTTCTTACTCAGAAAATTGAACTATACATTACCTAATAGCACCATTTTCTATAGAAAACAGTGTCACTTTATTTCATAGAGCAATTTAAAATAAAATGTTATGTTTTCTTTCCCAGTAGTTAATGTTGTCTAGCAGTGCTGAAATCTTTCTTCTTTTCTTTGGCAGTTTTTATGGTGAGTCCGGATAACACTACCATGAAAACTTTTTTTGTTTAAAGATTTATTTATTTGAAAGGCAGAGTGACAGAAAAGGAGACACAGAGATATTCTATCTGCTGATTCAGTCCCCAAATTATCGCAACAGCTGGGGCTGATCCAAACCAAAATCAGAAACCAGGTAGTCCGTTCAGATCTCCCACATAGTTGCAAGGACTCGAACACTAGAGTTAGCAGCTGCTGCTTCCCAGGAGCTGTAGGAGAGAGCTGGATTGGAAGCAGGGCAGCTGGGGTTCAAACCAAGATGCACAATTGAGTCCTGTTTACTTTCACATCCCTGATACTAGCAAGAAATTGATGGATTTCTGTTTTTTTACTTTTATTAAAACATGGAGGCTGGCATTTTAATGAGGATTATAAAGGCATTTGATATTTTGGTAATATACTTACTACACAATATATTTTAATATTAGACAATGTTCAGCTTTGATATTGCATATGGAAAAAATACCTGTTTTCCTACATTCTTATTAAGGCATCATTCCTTTTATGTGAATGAAATGAATTAATTAGTTCTTTTTAGTGAATAACTTTTTTCATTATAAAGCACTTTGGTAGGTACTAAAAGGCAAGGGCTTTTAATTAATGTAGAATGTAAACATTGATGATTCGTTTTTAGAACATAAGCTTTTTTTGAAGAAGTATGGCACAGATAAACTATAAATATAAAAGTGATCATTTGAAGGCCTTGTAAATTTCTTATGGTCAAAAGAAAAAGGAGAAAGAACACAAACATTATTTTTCTTAAGTTGTTTTTTTATTATTATTTGAAAATCAAGGGAGAGACAGAGAGAAAGAGATCTTCCACCTGTTGGTTCACTCCCCAAATGACTGCCACAGTAAGAAATGGGCCATGCTGAAGACAGTAGCCGGGAACTCCATCCAGATCTCCCACGTGGATGGCAGGACCCAAGCACTTGGGCCATTATCTGCTGCCTTCCCAGGCCCATTAGCAAGGAGCTGGATCTGAATCAGAGCAGCCAGGACTCCAACTAGTGCTCTGATAATGGGACCCATTGTCACAGTTGGTAGTGTACCTGTTGTGCCACAATACTGGCCCACAAGCTTGGGTTTTGAGAATGAATATTTAATTGTCTCAGGGATATTCATTTGGGAATTTGGAGCTCATGAATACAGTAGGAAGCCTAAAAGGCGACAGACTACCTCATTTAACAGTAGAATAGCATGCATCACTGGTTAGTAGTCAATACTTTCAGCTTAAGAGTGCCTAGTAAAGTAATACCATTAAAGTTTTAAATTAAAATGAGAATCATTTTACCAATAAGGTAGCAGTCTGAGAGATATCAAAGAATTGGCCAGTGTCCTATACTGAGTTGAAGTCAGTTATTTTGTTTCTGAATAGTTTATTTTCCTGTGTCATAGATAACGTCAATGAATAAATGTAAGGAGGGCTAATTTTCTTAGGAGAGGACAAAACGGGATTCTTGACTTTGACAGGGAGAATAGATCGACTAGCAACTGCTAAGATCCATTTCAGTAACATTTTCTTTGCATTTAAATTCCATTTTTGAAATTTGATCATTTAGCTAAGAATCCAGCTAATTCAACTCTTTATCATACTCTGATGTGTGCTACATTTTTATCAATCAAGAAAAGCTTATTTTCTTCATTCTAGTAGAGCTTTGGAGAAATCTGTTGTTTTGCATTTTTTTTTTTCCTTTGAGGAGGAGGACTCATATATTTATGAGATTTGATTAGATCAAACACTGAATAATGCTCATCCCAGTTATAAGTGGATATAAATTCTATCTTTTACTTGAAATCTAAAGGAGATAGGGGTGAAAAAGGAAATTACTGTTTCTACAGCCATCCCAAATTTCATTGTAGGGTTTGCACTGTAGTAATACATCGAGATAACTAGATTTGTCTAGCTAAGATGGATAGATTTATTGGTTCCATTTTAAAATTTTATATGAATAAGTAAACTGCTACCAGTTTCATGTGTTTCATCTCTTCTAATAGTGTTTTATTGCCATCTGCTCCCCTGCATTTTGACATCATTAAGGCCTGAGTAGAGCTGTCCACTGTCAAAAGTGTGGTGTGAAGCATGTAAATATGCTCTCTGTCCTTATACAGCAAGTAGGTCTTTGCTGAGAATCATGGTTCTCAGGTAAGAAAAAGTGGAAGTAACAACCACTAAGCTGCCTGCTTTCTTTTTCTCCAAATGTTCTTTTATTAGCATTTATTTCCCAGTTGGAAGCTTGCCAGTGCTGATACAGGTGCACATCTGTGAGAGCGCTTCTTTCCCCCCAGTTTCCTTTTACCCTCAGATTAAAATATTAAATGGTTTATAAAGGAAGATACCTACTCATATTCATAAATGCTTTTTATAAAGAATTATTGCTCCTTACTAATTGATATGCATATTTTAAGCTGAGGGTTGACAGACCATGGTCCTGGGTCACACTATCCCACTACCTGATCTTTGTCAGTAGAATTATTGGAGCACAGCCGTGTTCGCTTGTTCACAGATTTTCTTTTTTTTTTTGATAGGCAGAGTGGACAGTGAGAGAGAGAGACAGAGAGAAAGGTCTTCCTTTGCCGGTGGTTCACCCTCCAATGGCCGCCGCGGCTGGCGCGCTGCGGCCGGCGCACCGCGCTGATCCGATGGCAGGAGCCAGGAGCCAGGTGCTTTTCCTGGTCTCCCATGGGGTGCAGGGCCCAAGCACCTGGGCCATCCTCCACTGCACTCCCTGGCCACAGCAGAGGGCTGGCCTGGAAGAGGGGCAACCGGGACAGAATCCGGCGCCTGGACCGGGACTAGAACCCGGTGTGCCGGCGCCGCTAGGCGGAGGATTAGCCTATTGAGCCGCGGCGCCGGCCTGTTCACAGATTTTCAGGAGCTGCTTTCATGTTACAATGGCACAGTTGAATAGCTGCAAAACAGTTCATAAGGCCCACAGTTGCTCTTTATAGCAAAAGTTTGTTAACTATGTGTTTAAACCATGTAAATAAGAGAAACAATGTGTGATAATTCTACACAGGGAATGCAAATTTTTCTTGGGAGCCATGAGCACCCTTGGCAGCATTAATCCTAAAACACTCTGGTTGCCAGTTTGCTTATCTTTGTCACCCTCAAAAAGATAATCTCTTCAGGGGCATACATCTTTTCCTTCTTGAATGTATCTCTCATACCGGAAGAATTCTTAGATCTAAGAACATTTGTGTTGGGCCATCCCCATGACATAGTGGGCAAAGCTGCTGCTTTCCATACTGGCACCCATATGGATGCTGGTTCGAGTCCAGGCTACTCCATTTCTGATACAGCTCCCTGTTAATGCACCTGGGAAAGCAGTGGAACATGGCTCAGGTCCTTTAAGTCCCTGAATGCACGTGGGAGACCCTGAAGAAGCTCCTGGTTCGAGTTGGCTCAGCCCCGCTGTTGCACCATTTAGGGAATGAACCAGCAGATAGAAGATCACACTCTCTTTCTCACCCTCTCTCTCTCTAACTGTTACTCTCAAATAAATAAATAAATAAATAAATCTCTTTTTTTTTTTTTTGAGATTTTTTTTTTAAAGAGAGGGAGAGACAGAGAGGTCCTCCAGCCACTGGTTCACTCCCCAAATGGCCTCAACAGCTGAGGATGGGCCGATTCGAATCCAGGATCCAGGAGCTTCTTCAGGGTCTCCCACGTGCATGCAGGGACCTAAGGACCTGGGCCATGTTCTGCTGCTTCCCCACGCCATAAACAGAGAGCTGGATTGGAAGAGCAGCCAGGACACCAACCGGTGCCCATATTGGATGACAACCCTGCCAGTGGAGGTTTAGCACCTACTATGCCACTGTGCCAGCCCCTAAATAAGTAAATCTTTAAAAACAAACAAGCAAACAAAAAAAACTTGTGAACATACTTCAAAAGGTTCATGGATGGACAGTGCCGCGGCTCACTAGGCTAATCCCCGACCTGCGGCACCGGCACCCGGGTTCTGATCCCGGTTGGGGCGCCAGATTCTGTCTGGGTTGCTCCCCTTCCAGTCCAGCTCTCTGCTGTGGCCTGGGAGGGCAGTGGAGGATGGCCCAAGTGCTTGGGTCCCTGCACCCGCATGGGAGACCAGGAGGAAGCACCTGGCTCCTGGTTTTGGATCGGCGTGGCACGCCGGCTGTAGCAGCCATGTGAGGGTGAACCAATGGAAGGAAGACCTTTCTCTCTCTCTCTCTCTCTCACTGTGTAACTCTGCTTGTCAAAAAAAAAAAAAAAAAAAAAAAAAAAGAGGTTCATGGGAAAATAGAAGTAAATTTATTTTGGCATGAAAAATGTTAATCTGCAAGGTTTTTTTTTCGTAAAATACATTTTTCCAAAGACCTCTTGTATATTCTAGAAGTAGTGTTGTCAAATGAGTGGATGCTTTATTTTTTAACCATAAAAGACCTACGTTAGACTGTGATGATGACATATATGAAGTCTTTTACACATTCAAGAAACTAAGAAAACACTTTACTGTAATTTTTATATTTTACCATATCTGATATTCAGCATATTGTTTGACATGGGGAAATTTTCTTTTTCTTTCTGCCTAATGTTTTGCTTTGCTTTGTTTATTGGCCACATAATTCTATTCATATAAGTAAGTAGAACTTAAAGTAATCTTTTTCTTTATTTCTGAGTTTAGACTACTTTTTCACTTATGTAGACAGATGATTGGTGAGAAAAATGATAAAAGCAAATCCGTATATGTTTCATGTTATTTTGGGAATAAGACTTTTCAGAATTCAGATACAATGTGAGTATAAAATTGAATGTATGCCCTTACAGTTTTCTCATTCAACTATGAGCAAAATTCTACAGCTTTAATATTTTAAATAAGTTCTTAGCTCACAGAGTCTATTCAAATTTATTGGTGATTCCCTTTAGAATTTCTGAGGTATTATATATATCCTCAATTTTGTTTTTACTTTTTGAATACCTAATTTGACTTTTTTCTTTTTTTTTTTCTTTTTACTCTTTATTCCTTTCTGTTGATCAGTTATTGTGTGGACTTACATGGACTTGTTTTTCCATTATGAAATTAAAAATTGGAATAGTAGTATTGAGATTATTTAGCAAATACCGTGATAAACAATTTTTTATTTTAATTGAATGATGGCAAAACCAGATAAATTAAGATCTCCTATCAGGAAGGCACATGTTAGATTTCTTTTACTTATAACTCTGAGTGGAAGTTTTCTTTGTAAAGTCAATTAATAGAGAGAAAAAGCCAACTATGTATATATGAAATTTTGATGATGTGTGATATAAGAAATTAAAAAGAGAACTGAACCTAATCTAAATCCCCACACTCACTTTAATTAAGACACTTGAGATCCAGTTTAATCTGGGTTCTTAAAGTTGAAAGGCTGGTTGCTAATGGAAGAAACTAACCTCCTGAAGTTGCGGAAATATTTGATACTTAGCCTTGGGTGCACCTGTTCCAATTCTTTACGGCATACATACCAGCATTCTCCACTGCTTAAAGAAATGATAATAGTTTAATCTGTTCAATTTTGCTTTTAATCATTGAGTTAAAAAAATCCTTGATTCTATTTAATAAAAATTACACAAACCTTCAGAATGTCCTCTGATCCTAGATCTTGGTTTAACGTTTTTCATTTCTGTTGGGTATGATTTCATGCCTGGATTATGAAGAGTAGACTGTTGTTTCTGCTTTCAACATAAAGGGCTTGACAGACAAAATGCACAGATTCTATGCTTCTCTTGGCCACCATCTGTTTGAGATGGTTGGGGAAGGGGCAGAGAATAAAGCAATAATATGCAAGCATGTTGCCATCCCTGCTGCCCAATTTAGGATGTGTAAAATTTCTACCATACTTGGGGGAACATATTCTCTGAGATGTTGAATTACAATACTTTTTCTCCCCTAGAGTGCCAGAACATCACTTTGATGTTGCCCAGTTATTTAGCTGCACTGTTTTTAACAGGAATACCCTTTGCAGCCGAGCAGTTGTTTTTCACACTGTAAACTCACGTACACTTCTGTCTTGTAAGGACTGTTAACGGTTGTTTTCTCTTTGGGGGGAGAGCATTAGTATTTGTTGGTATTTTCAGTATTAGTCCTACTTCTGACTCAATTAGAATGAAATATTACAGTATTTTTTAGTAAAGAATAAAAAAATTCATATTATGATTCTGCCTAGATTTGTCCCCGTAATTTCTTTGCTGTTTTGTCTTAATACAAAGATTGCAGTTGAAGTACTCATACCAATGTGGAGGTTGTACAACAAAGTGGATCCAGTGATGTTTCTCTTTTTAAGCTGTTTATACAAATTCTCTTAAATGTTTCTCAGAATGTGAGGAATCCAGCCTTATGTCTTTCTGTTTTATTTCAGGAATTCTTAAAATATTAATTATAGTGGCAAAAAAGTATGGGAAGCCAGGTTTAGGGAAAGAAAGTAATGTTTCTGTGGGGAACTAATCTAATAGAATACATAACAGGGTAAGAAGTAAAGTTATTAGGGACACCAGAGCAAATGAAAAATAATGGTTTCATACATTATTCCTAAATTTATTTGAGCAGGCTCAGTAAGGAAATTAAGATAGCAGAGATCATCCTAACTCTCATTATCTCTGCCTCTGAACTGACCTGGAAGTCAGTACCTGCGTTCAGATCATATTTGAGGAGATCCTGCCTTCCCATTATAATCGATCAAAGCAGAGACTGGCAAGGAGTTTGGCATACAGTAAGTGCATAATAAATACTTGGTGAATGGCTGCATAGACAGATAGAGACAGACAGACATGGTGCTGGTTCCCAAGTTCTCCACCATCCTCCCTATGCTGGCTTCCATGCTGCATTCTCCTGGTTCTTCTCCTACCTCTCTTTCTGTCCCTCAGGTGTCTGTTGTTTGCTTCCTGCCTGAGGAGCTCTCCTAGTTTCATGCTGAACTTTCTCTGAACAGAGTCATGGACTCCATGATTCAAATCTCATCAATATGCTGATGAATCTGAATCAGCTCTTTTAGCTCGGATTATTCTCCTGTGTTCGTGTATTTAAAAGACTGTAATGGTGGCCGGCGCCGCGGCTCACTAGGCTAATCCTCCGCCTAGCGGCGCCGGCACACCGGGTTCTAGTCCCGGTCGGGGCGCCGGATTCTGTCCCGGTTGCCCCTCTTCCAGGCCAGCCCTCTGCTGTGGCCAGGGAGTGCAGTGGAGGATGGCCCAGGTGCTTGGGCCCTGCACCCCATGGGAGACCAGGAAAAGCACCTGGCTCCTGGCTCCTGCCATCGGATCAGCGCGGTGCGCCGGCCGCAGCGCGCCAGCCGCGGCGGCCATTGGAGGGTGAACCACCGGCAAAGGAAGACCTTTCTCTCTGTCTCTCTCTCTCACTGTCCACTCTGCCTGTCAAAAAAAAAAATAAATAAAAAAATAAAATAAAATAAAATAAAAGACTGTAATGGAATGAACCACGGGTACCTCAAACTTAAAAAAAAAAGAGAAAAAGAAAAAGGCCCCGTGCTCTGTGAAGGAAAGGCCTGCCACGTACTGCCACGTACATTACAGGCTGTCAGGATCTAGCTGGTGAATGAATCATACTGGTGTAACTAAATATGGTATTTTTCATCTTTCTAGCACTTATCCCAGTTAATTGTTTACTGGTCTGCAGTCTGTTTTAAATTTCACAAGGAAGAGAAATTGTGCCTCTTGTTGTTGATAGTGGTAAAGTCCAGCACATTGTTTGCTATACAGTAGTTGTTAAAAAACCATCTGCTTCGTTTCATTGTCCTGTAAGTAATTGGGCATGTCACTGATCCTCTCGGAGCTTTATATTCCTGATATACCAAATGGTAACAATATCACCTATTAATGTTAGAAAGATGGAAGTATTTAGTTATTCATTCTTAACTTTTTGCTATAGAAAAAGAATTTGTGTAGATAGATAGCTATAAATAGATAACTTTGGAGATTTGATTTCTTCTGTGTGGATGTTGCAAGCAGTGGTAAGATGGAAGCAGTTATAATTGAAAGTGTGTGGCCGGCGCTGTGGCTCAATAGGCTAATCCTCCGCCTTGCGGCACCAGCACACTGGGTTCTAGTCCTGGTCGGGGCGCTGGATTCTGTCCCGGTTGCCCCTCTTCCAGGCCAGCTCTCTGCTGTGGCCAGGGAGTGCAGAGGAGGATGGCCCAAGTGCTTGGGCCCTGCACCCCATGGGAGACCAGGAAAAGTACCTGGCTCCTGCCATCGGATCAGCACAGTGCGCTGGCCGCAGCGCGCCGGCCACGGTGGCCATTGGAGGGTGAACCAACGACAAAGGAAGACCTTTCTCTCTGTCTCTCTCCCACTGTCCACTCTGCCTGTGCCCCCCCCCCCAAAAAAAAGTGTGTAATATATGGACTTTTTTGAATCCTGATTAATATTGAATTAGGAGGTGTGTGATAGGCAAGTTTATGTCTCCCTCCCCCACTCTGCACAGAAAGACCATGGGCTTGCACCCCCCATGTATATGTTATGTTATGTGGGAAAGGAGAATTAAGGATGCAAATGGAATTAAGATTGCTTATCAGTTGAATTTAGGGTAGAGAGATTATTCTGGTAGGACCCAACACAAATCACAGAGGTTTTTGGAAGTGTGAGAGGGGAGAGTCAGAAGAGAGGACCAGGATAAGGCCATGTGAGAAAGACTTGACCTGTGATTGCTGGCTTTGAAAATGGCAGAAGGGGCCATGAACCATTGAAGCTGAGTGGCCTCTAGAAACTAGAAAATGGATTTCTCCAGAGCCTTCAAAAAGAAATTCCTTCCTGCCAATTGATTTTGACCCAGTAATATCTGGAGAATAGCTGCTAAACAACACATATGGGTTGTTTTAAAGCCAGTACTGTTTTTTAATAGTTTGTTACCATACCAATAGAAAGCTGGTACAGGATAATAAAAACATTGAAGATTGAGTAGTTATCTGATGATATTAAGAGAAATTTTTTTCTTTTATTTTAAATGTAATCATGGTCTTACAGTTGTGCTTTTAAAAAGAGCACTCTTTTGAGATCATACTGAAATTCTATATCTTGAATTTTTTCCAAAATAGTTCAGAGGTGACAGGTAAATAGGTAGGATTAAACATAACACATTCTCATTTATGAAGTGATAATTGTCAAAGGCTGATTGTTTCCCGTTGTTAAATTGTACAGAATTAAAATAGTGAATTGATTCCTTAGCATTCTCTAAAGATGATCAGTTTGGGGTTTTTGTAGTTCTGGAATCATTGTGAACTCCTGGATTTAAACATGAATTATTCTACTTATATATAACATTATATATTAGAATGAGTTATAAATACTTGCATTTGATAGTCCATTGTAGTTATGATTCTTATTAATACTCATGTATTAATCAAAGACCCATCTGCTTCTTTAAGTCCATTTGATGCAACTCTGACAATCTTTGATCAAAGTTACTTGTTTTCTAATTTGAGAAGATATTATACGCTGTCCTTGTTTTTACCCCAATCCTAAAAGCACCACTTTTTCTAAAGAGTCTGATTGCTTTCAGTAGAAAAGTAGTCATTTTGGCACTGGAACAGTTATTTCCCTAAACAAAGATTTACTGAGCAATATGCCAGGCATTGTTCTTAGGTGTTAGGGATATAACAATGAACAGAACAATGTCCCTCTCCTCAAGTTACAATGAGACAGATAATATACAAAGAATTTTTTTTTTGACAGACATAATGGACAGTGAGAGAGAGAGACAGAGAGAAAGGTCTTCCTTTGCCGTTGGTTCACCCTCCAGTGGACGCCGTGGCCGGCGCGCTGCAGCCGGCGCACCACGCTGATCCGATGGCAGGAGCCAGGTACTTATCCTGGTCTCCCATGGGCTGCGGGGCTCAAGCACTTGGGCCATCCTCCACTGCACTCCCTGGCCAGAGCAGAGAGCTGGCCTGGAAGAGGGGCAACCGGGACAGAATCCGGTGCCCTGACCGGGACTAGAACCCGGTGTGCTGGCACCGCAAGGTGGAGGATTAGCCTAGTGAGCCGCGGCGCCGGCCAATATACAAAGAATTTAAGGGGAGGGCGTTTGGTCTAGCAGTTAAGATGCTGGATCGCTATGCCTGCATCCCAAATTGGAGTGCCTGGGTTCAAGTGTGGGATCAGTTCCCAGCTGCCTGCTAATGCAGACCCTGGTCGGCAGCCATCATGGCTGAAGCAGTTGAGTTTCTGCCACCTAAATGGGAGACCAAGATTTCGTTCCAGACTGGAACTCCCAGTTCTTGCCTCCTGGCTTCAACCCTAACCATTGACTGCATCTTCGCAGTGAACCAGCAGATGAAGGTGTGTTTTGTCTGTCTGTCTCTCTCTCTCTTTTTCCTCCCTCCCTTCATCTGTGCACATGCACGTGTGTGTGTGTGTGTGTGTGTGTGTGTATATGCACCTCTCAAATAACAAAACAAAAGAATGTAAAATTTGTTAGATAGGGATGAGGGCAATGAAGGAAGATAAACTAGTTAAGGAATATAGGGAACTGCTGCTTTGTGCGGGAGAGGATGCTATTTTATACAGGACGATAAGGGAAAGCACTTGATAATATATGGCCTTTGGGCAGAGATCCGGAGGAGGTGAGGGAGCAAGCCATGTTAACAGCTGGAGAAAAAACTTGCAGGCAGAGAGAATTAGGTCATTTTAGAGGAATAGTAAGGATGTCAGTGTGTCCTGTATATGGTCAACAAGAGGTAGAATGGCAGGTGGGGGCTGGTGCTGTGGCACAGTAGGTTAATCCTCTACCTGTGGTGCCGGCATCCCACATGAGCACTGATTCTAGTCCCGGCTGCTCCTCTTCCAGTCCAGCTCTCTGCTATGGCCTGGGATAGCAGTAGAAGATGGCCCAAGTCCTTGGGCCCCTGGACCCACATGGGAGACCAAAAAGAAACACCTGGCTCCTGGCTTTGGATGGGCACAGCTCCAGCCGTTGCGGCCATTGGGGAGTGAACCAACGGAAGGAAGACCTTTCTGTCTCTCCCTCTCACTGCTGTCTGTAACTCTACCTCTCAAATAAATAAATAAAATCTCTAAAAAAAAAAATCAGCAGGTGATCAGGTATGAGAGAGAACAGAGATCAGATTCTGTAGGACCATTGGTTTTAGTGCTGAGTCAGATGGGAACTATTGGAGGGTTTTGAACAGAATAGCATGGTCTGGCTTCATTTTCACCGGCTTCTGTATTGGTGGCAAGATAGAAGCCAGGAGATCTCTGTAGTCAGTGCAATAACCCAAGCAAGGAATCATGGTGGCTTAGACCAAGATGTGCTGTGGAGGTGGAAAGACATCATCAGGTTATTTGTATTTTGTTCATGAACAGTTTGTCTTCCAACACTGAACTTGCTCTCCTGCTGAAGGACATGTGTAGCAATAGAAAAGCACCACAGTATCTAATGAGAGAAATTGTTTTAGAAGACACTAGCCACAATTGTTACTTGTTTGTTCCTTGGTATATCATCCTCCAATTTCAATTGACTTATGTTACATTTCCAATTAAAATTTGACATAATGTAGTACTGTTTCACCCAATATTATTTGAACCAAAGAATCAACTGATTAATTGCATACCTTTTCAAGTACAGTCTTAATGTGTACATTATAATCTTCACAACTCTTTGAAAAGGTCATTTGTTTATAATTAAAAGCTATTTGTGAATAGGAAAAAAGAACAAAAACATCAAAGAGCCACCTTATTCTTAATATGGTTCAAAAATGTCTATTTTCAAAAAAAAAAATGTCTATTTTCAAAAAATTTATACATTGTACTGCCAGGGAACTATATTGATCTTCTGTGTAACTCTCAATGAAAATTATTGTGTTTATAAACTAGTACCTTTCAGGGAGCTTAGCTATTTTTGAAGAATATAGCAATTAAATAATTTTAATTCCTTATATATTATTATTACATGCATAATATTAAACATAATACTATACATACTCCTAACTACTGTATATATGTGGCTTATAGTGCAGAAGTTATTTGAATAAATTTGATAATTACCTGGTCAGGAACTTGTAATTATCAGAAGTGAAAATTAAGCATTGGGATAAGATCACTTAAAGTTTGTATTAGTTATGCTTGCTAATGCAACACTGAATCATCTTCTTAGGAATAAATTCAATTAAGATGTTTATAATGAAAGAACTTTTACTTTATCTTTCCATATGATATATTGTAAAGATTTCCCCCAATAACAAGAGGTAGGCATTCTACCAAATTAATGACTATTATATGGTTCAATTTTTAAAAATTCTTTATCTCCAGCTATTAGACTTCTATCTAAAATATATTTTGTAATTTCTTTGTAGTAAATTAAACTCCTGTAGTGAACCACGGATTTATATTGTCTCCTTGGATTCTCAGATATATCACTATGATCAATATTTAAAAAACTGGCATCTCAAAATATTGTATGTCCAATATATTTTACTTGACAAACTTGACAGATGTATGTATTATATAGTGAGGAATTGTTTAGTATATTTCTGGGGTTTCTCATTTTATTTTGTTTACTTAATTATACTCTTTGTAATCTTTGGTTTCACTATCATAGTGTTGAAAAATAAAAGGAAATTCAAGTGTGGATGTACATTATTCTAAACCTTTAGAAAACTCATAAATAATGATTCTAAAGGTATTGAGAGAGAGAGATTCTCACTAACATTAATGGTTTGGAGTCTTTGAGTTTATTGATGAATTTTATGGTGCTGAAATACATTTGTGACAAAAGAAAAGAAGTTTTAAATAAGACCCCAGCGGGATAGAGATTACTCACAAAAGAAGTCAAATTTAATGAAACACAAGGTTAAAGTTGAAAAGGAAATCTACAGAGTCAAGAACAGATTTCCTCCTAATGTTCTCATTGTAACATTGACTCATTCATTATTCAGTTGGAATAAGTCACTTATGCTTTTTGTGATTTAGAGTTCTAGACTTGAAGTGAGGATGATTCAGTGCTCCTGTTTAATGGTCATGCTAGGATTTAAAAGATGAAAAAAAAATAGTTTTACTACTAAGAAATAGATTGTTGGCCAGTGTCGTGGCTCACTTGGCTAATATTCCGCCTGCGGCACCAGCACCCTGGGTTCTAGTCCTGGTTGCTCCTCTTCCAGTCTAGCTCTCTGCTGACTGCCCCAGGAGGGCAGTGGAGGATGGCCCAAGTGCTTGGGTCCCTGCACCCGCATGGGAGACCGGGAGGAAGAACCTGGCTCATGGCTTCAGATTGGCACAGCGCGCCAGCCGTAGCGGTGTTAGGGGAGTGAACCAATGGAAGGAAGACCTTTCTCTCTGTCTGTCTCTCACTGTCTATAACTCTTTCTGTCTCTCTCTCTCTCTCACTGTCTAACTCTGCCTGGCCAAAAAAAAAAAAAAAAAAAATTGTCATCTTTAAGCCACCTCTAAAGAGATTAATTATCTTTTTTTCCTATATGAAAATAGATGATTTTTACCATGGATTCAATATATTTGAAGCATTTGGTCACTGTGTGACCCATGGCAGACTGGCTTTCCTCTCCTGGTTATACAGTTCTCTTCAATGCTGTTGTGGAATCAGGGTTATTTTCTGGTGCTTCCTGTCTTCTAAGACCTTACTTACCTTATTACACCTTTCACTTCCTCAGTAAGCAGAAGCCAGGAGGTTGGCACTTGACTGTTCTCACGTAGCCCATTTCTGTGCTAGAGTAGTGACAAGATCAGTCTGAAAAATAAAACATCACTTTATATTCATATGGGAAATAACTGTGCCTTGGAAATGTTGAGTGCTTAGTGATTAACAAGGCTTGTGTAGCTTTGTATGCAGGCCAGTGTGCTAGCAACACTGCAACAGATGGAGGTGTGAGAATTTCTGTCATATCCAAAGTGTTTAAAATGGAGCAATAACAGAAAGCAAGGCTTTGCTTCCTGAGAAAGGAGTGGCAGTACAGCATGGAGCCCTTTCATATGTGTTTAAGATAGTTATATGTTTCATGCTGAAGACTGGCTTCTCATGTTCTATCAGTTAGTTCCCTACATAGCTTCTCCTTGAGACATGGGCCAGATGGATTATGTCCTGTTTTACACTGACTGACAGAGAATTACTGCACTCTTTTATTGCTAAAAATGTTGCATTGACTTAGTACTTTGAGGCTTATGCATAGATAATGTGATAAAATAAAGACATATGGCAGATGAAAAGATCTGCTTCTCTTTGAGGTCTGACTTTCAGATTTTCCAATTGGCAGCTTTTCCCATTGTTTGAAATCCTGAACCTAATCCACGTTTTTAAAATATCAGTCTCTATAGTCATCTTTTAAAGTTAAAAAATAATTTTAAGGCAATTTGGAACATTTTTAATTGATGAAATAGGATTTTTTGGCTTCTATTTGTAAATAGAACACTACTGTTCTATAGAACATTGTTCTAGTAGTGGAGAGAAAGAAGTATGCAGTCTGTACCCATTTTTAAGTCAGTAAATTAACACAGGGAGGAAAAGATAGTAATAGGATATTGATGAATACCAAATTATTGAGGCATGGGTGCTATATATGGTAGAAGTATCTAGTAAACACATCTACTTGCAATGTTCAGAAAAGACTTTGGAGAAGTTAATGAAACTTACAATAGCCTGAAGAATGGGAGAACCGAGTAGCAATGAGAAAGGGACGTTCATTGGCTGAGGGGTCGTAGAGGCAGAGTCTGGAATGGAATTTTAAAGGGACAGTGAGTAATTATAGCAAAGTGTTTAAGGGCACAGACCATAGCCAGTCTGTTCAGGTTCAGGGCTACTCTCTGCTTCCAATATAAGAACAATGGGCAGGCTTCTTAACCTCTTCACCTCACATTCCTCATGAAGAAAAAGTGTTACTAACCACATCACAGGACCATAGTAAGGGCTTGAGAATGGTGCCTTCAAAATGTGATTTCATGTGTTGGATATTATATAACTATAATTTAGCATGGTGGTGATGGCGGTGATACAAGGAAGCTTAAAAAACAAGGTTGTAAACATAGGAGTGAGATCCATTGAGGGAGTCAACTGTTAGGACTGCATATAATTTGCATGATGAGTTACCAAAGCTTCATAAGCAGGAACATATGACAGGAGTAGTGTTGTTCAAAAAAATAACCCAGTAGAGTAGGTTAAAGAAGAGGCTGGTAGCAAAAAAAGCAGATGAGAGACATAATAATCCAGACTTGAGGTACTCAAGACCAGAACTCAATTGATAGAGAATGGTTTTAGATTAGAAAAGAGGGATAAACCTGATAAACACTTACCGTGAAGCAGTCACTAGTGCCTGGGGTGAAGCTTCGGGGACAGGACGGGGCAGAATGCCATGCCTGCATGAGTGGGAGAATTCATACAGGAGTCCTTAGGAAAAGCTAGTGTAGTGTGTACAAGAAGAGGAAATCCATTTTACAGGTCTTGAATTTAACAACACTAACTGGATTTGTCCTTGAGAATGAATATCTGCTGCTGCAAGAGATACTAAGGCTGGATATAGACACTGGCGTGGAAGCATGTTCCTTGTCTGCTTGACTCCCGAGAAACATGGTCAGCAGCGGAGCTCACTGGCCTGTAGAACTGCCATCTTCCAGATGAAGCACTGGGTAGAACTCTGTAGGGATGTGCTGAATGTCTGAAAACATTGAGTTTCTGGATCCATAGTTGCACATCATGGCAAACAGGCCCTGTTCTAATGAGCAGAATTATCATTTCAGTTGCCTTAATTACTCTTACTGAATTATAATACCTTTAATATAGATGTTGTGAATGTACATATCTCTACACATACACTATTACTTTATGTTACTATATACTTTTCATAAAAATTGTTACTTTTTTAAAATTTATTTTTAATTTATTTGAAAGGCAGAGAGAGGAAGAGAGATGGAGGGAGGGAGAGAAAGAGAGAGAGAGAGAAAGAGAGAGAGAGAAGGATATCTTCCATCCACTGGTTCACTCCACAAATGGCCACAACTGCCAGGACTGGGCCAGACCAAAGCTGGGAGCCTGGAGCTTCCTCTAGGGCTCCCACATGGATGCAGGGGATCAAGGATTTGAGCCATCCTCTGCTGCTTTCCCAGGCACACCAGCAGGGAACTGGATTGGAAGTAGAGCAACCAGGACAGGAATCAAATGGGATGCCAATAGGCCGAGGCTTAACCTGCTGTGCCACAATGCTGGCCCCAAAATTGTTCCTTTTAAGCCATTGTAATATGTGCCTTTTCTCTTCCATTATATATATTTTTAAAGATTGATTTATTTATTTGAAAGGCAGAGTTACAGAGAAAGAGAGGTCTTCCATCCTCTGGCTCCCTCGCCAAATGGCTGCAATGGCATGGGCCGGGCTTGGCCAAAACCAGGAGCAAGGTCTCCCAAATGGGTACAGAGGCCTAAGTACTGTCTTCCCAGGCACATTAGCAGAGAGTTGGATTGGAAGTGGAGTTGTCAATATTGGGGGAGGGGGTGCCTCAACCATCTCTTAGATTTTAATTGTCTGTGGATAAGGAGCAGGTCTTACATTGGTAAGACCCTAGTCCCTCCTAGGTTTTACATGCATTCACTTATGTGTTGATTGTAGTTCATTCATTCATTCCAGATATTGTATTAGTTCCTTAGGTGATAAATAAAGTGTAGTTCCTTCCCTCAGGGACCTATCTAGTTGGGGAAGAAAGGAACAGAAATATGCAATAGAAGCAGTGATATTTACAGAAAATCTTTGATGGGAACTTAGAATTATTTGATCTGTAGAAGGGGTTTTGGGGAGAAATGATTCAAGGTGAAATTTTGGGAATAGTTCACATTCTGGGCTGAACTTTAAACAGTAAGTCATAGTTACCAGGTAAGCAGTAAGAAGCATAGAAAATAACATTATTGGGGGGGAAGACATTACTGGTCACAGATTGATCCATCCACAAGACAAAGGAAAGCAGTTTGGTGTTGCCATAGCCTAAGTGAAAGGCAAGAGGGTAAAAGATAAGGTTGTGGGGCAGAAAGAGACCACTGTGGGGACTTGAATGCAGTATCTAGAAGCATGGAGTATATTGAGTTGTCAAAGAACAGGGGAATCATTTATACAGAGTTGTGATTGGTTGAGATTTAATTCTTAGTTGGCAATCAGGAGGATAAATTTAAGGGAGGTGCGACATTTTGGCAGCTATATTAGGTGGGAGATTGAAGACCTAAACCAGGTCAGAATTGTAGAAATGGAAAAGAGGGGGTAAAATCAAGAATTTTTTCTGACGTAAAACCAGGCCTTCTCATTAGCAAAGTTGAAGGAAAGGATGGACAAGGATGATTTTTAGGTAGCTGCCTCACACGCCTCAGTGACTATGTGCATAATCTACTTAGAGAGTATAACTGGAGGAGAGACCATGTAATGAGTTTGTGTCTTGTCTTCAACACACTGAGATTTTTAATGTGCCTATGATATATTTGGAATTGAATCTAATTAAATGGTTAGCCGAGATGTCTAGATAACTAGAAATGTCTCGCTGTTAATAGTCACCTAACCATATCCCCCTTGGAAATAGAACTATCTCTGCTGTTCTTACAGCAACCTCTGCATTCTCTGTCATAACTCTCTACTGACTGTGTTATAATCCTTGCTTTTCTATGCATCTGTATAACGGTCGCTTAGTATCTGTGGCATAACTTTACCATAAATGCGAGTGAGTGAATCAATGAATGATATTTTACAAATTGTTATTTGATTGCTAGGAAAGTTTATGTTTGCCTTATCATAATTCTGATTCTGCCATGTTTTCACTCCTAGCACCTTCCACTGGAAGAATCTCAAACAGCGCGGCTTCCTCAGCGGCAGTGTCACCGGCAGGCTCAGCCGTGGGGCAGCCCCAGCCGGGCGACCAGGATACTTTAGTGCAGAGAGCTGAGCATATCCCCGCAGGGAAACGGACCCCAATGTGTGCCCACTGTAACCAGGTCATCAGGTGGGTTATTTATTGTCTTTTTTTTTTTTTTTTCTGACAGGCAGAGTGGACAGTGAGAAAGAGAGACAGAGAGAAGGTCTTCCTTTGCCGTTTGTTCACCCCCAATGGCTGCTGTGGCTGGCACGCTGCGGCTGGCGCACCGCACTGATCCGAAGCCCGGGGCCAGGTACTTATCCTGGTCTCCCATGCGGATGCAGGGCCCAAGCACTTGGGCCATCCTCCACTGCACTCCCTGGCCACAGCAGAGAGCTGGCCTGGAAGAGGGGCAACCGGGACAGAATCCGGAGCCCCCACCGGGACTAGAACCCATGGTGCCGGCGCTGCAGGCAGAGGATTAGCCTAGTGAGCCTCAGCACCGGCCTATTTATTGTCTTAATACCAATGTTGATTTGTTTAAAATGCTGAAATATTTAACATTTTATTAGTAAAGCTATTCTTGCCTGATTCCAGATGTAGTATTGTTAAAATAGATAAATATGAATATATAATTAGAATCTGTTTTAATGAACAGCAATTCTGGGCTCTGTGAAAACTAAAAACACTTGTTGTATCAGTTAAAGACTTGAAGGAACCCTGAAGATCATTTATTCCAACTTGGTTAATTTATAGATTATAAAAGTGAATCCTTTAATTTAGATGAAAACAGATAATAACAAAATAAAAGAACTGGAGTCCTGGAGAGAAGACTGGATTTTTAAATATCTAAACCCTGGAAGATATACCTACTGCTGATCTATTTTTAAGTGTTTCAGAATGTTAATTTAGGTTCTAACCTGCTTCTTGAAAATACTTTTTATTCAAACTGACTGTCTTTTAAACTCCAAGAAGGAAAAAGGCCCAGAGATCATAAGTGAGTGTAATATTCTGGAATTTACTAAATCACTAAGCATTTCTAATAAATGGCCTTAAAATATATATTAGGAGATTGAGGTGTGAATGCTGATGGTGGATAACCTGCCAAAAGCACCTTATTGGTGGTAATAAAAAATCATTTCAAATGATTATCCAAGCTCTCCTCTTTTAATTTTTCACATTTTTAGATAGTTGAAACTGACTCCCATAAAGTTGAGTATCAAGACTTAAATCACATTTTATCTTCCTCCATGTGTATTTATTACTTAGCATAATTTTGCTAGGTAAAGTACATACTCCCAGTAGATAACCACTATTAGTATCTTACTTCAGATTTATAAAACATAAAAGGATATAAGATGTAATGACAGATACTGTTTTTCAGAAATGGAATCATAATATGGTGTTTTCTAAGCTGTAATTTCTCATTTACATCATATTTCTCAGAGTGACTATGTGCTTAGTGAGAATTATCCAGTAACAGAGATTGTGTTAATAATAGTTATGAGGGGCTGGCGCTTTGGTATATGCTGGTATCCCATTTGGGCACCAGTTCAAGTCCTGGCTGCTCCACTTCCAATCCAACTCTCCTCTCTGGCCTGGGAAAGCAGGGGAAGATGGCCCAAATGCTTGGGCCCCTGCACCCATGTGGGAGACCCGGAGGAAGCTTGTGGCTCCTGACTTTGGATCTGCCCAGCTCCGTCCATTGCAGCCTTTTGGGGAGTGAACCAGCAGATGGAAGACTTCTTTCTCTCTGCCTCTGCCTCTCTGTAACTCTGCCTTTCAAATAAATAAATAACTCATTATATATGTATATATATATAATTATATATTATATATAATAACTCGTTATATATATATTTATAGTGGTTGTTGTAAGCAGAAGGGGAAAATCAGTAGAGAGCTGTAAAGTCTAGTACAGTGTCTATCACCCAGAGACAATATAGTCATATTTAACTGAACAGACCATGTGCATTTCTAGACCCATTTATCATTAAAGCCGTCATGTCAATTAGATTAGAGTGACTTTCCTGAAAGTTTTTCTACTGGGTTACTGTCTCTCAGAAATATATAAACCAATCTAAAATCTTGTCTGGTGCTGTTCTACCCCAGTACATAGAACAATGTCATTTCTTACTATCTACACTTGTTATATTTTAGGTTTAATGTTAATAAAATAATAGAAAAATTCTGATTTGTGGCATTTTAATACATTGCTAACCTAGATTAGTGTTTAGAGATCCAATATGCTGGATCAAAACCCACCATTTATGAAAATAATTATGGCTGTTATTTGTGTGCTACTGGAGATAATTAGTGGGTGAGTTAACAAAGTGAGAAACCACATTTGTTGTTTTTATTTGTTTGTTTTTTTGTTTTTATTTATTTATTTGACAGGCAGAGTGGACAGTGAGAGAGACAGAGAGAGAAAGGTCTTCCTTTTCCGTTGGTTCACCCCCCAATGGCCGCTGCGGCCAGTGCGCTGTGACCAGCGAACCGTGCTGATCCGAAGCCAGGAGCCAGGTGCTTCTCCTGGTTTCCCATGCGGGTGCAGGGCCCAAGGACTTGGGCCATCCTCCACTGCACTCCCGGGCCACAGCAGAGAGCTGGGCTGGAAGAGGGGCAACTGGGACAGAATCCGGCACCCTAACCGGGACTAGAACCTGTGGTGCAGGTGCCACAGGCGGAGGATTGGCCTATTGAGCCGTGGTGCCGGCCACACATTTGTTGTAAATTCACATCATCTGATTATGAAACTCTGTGACTGTTATTGCCACCACTAGCCACTCTGAAAAGCTTTCTTAGTATGGAGAAAGTATCAGGATCAGAGTGGAAGTTACAGTCACTACCCCTACCTGCTGTGGGGCTTCAAACTTAATGCTAGGCCTGAATGCAGCTTTTTTTTTTTTTTTTTTTTGGCATTCATTGATTTTCTTTTTTTTATTATTTAATAAATGTGAATTTACAAAGTGCAACTTTTGTATTGTTGTGGCTCCCCCCCCAACCTCCCTCCCTCCCACGGCCCTCCCCTCTCCCACTCCCTCCCCCATCCCGCCCTTCATCGAGTTTCATTTTCAATCACCTTCATATACAGAAGATCAACTTAGTATACACTAAGCAAGGATTTCAACAGGCTGTTCTCACACAACCGCACAAGGTATAGGGTATTGTTTGACTAGTAGTGTTGTTTTTAAGTTTCATAGTAAAACACATTAAGGACAGAAATCCTACATGGGGAGCATGTACCCAAGTGACTCCTGTTGTAGATTTAACAATTGGCACTCTTATTTATGGCGTCAGCAATCACCCGAGGCTCTTGCCATGAGCTGTCTAGGCTATGGAAGCCCCTTGAGTTCACCAGCTCTGAACTTGTTTAGTCAAGGCCATATCACAGTGGAGGTTCCTTCCTCCCTTCAGAGAAAGGCGCCTCCCTCCTTGATAGCCTGTTCCTGCTGCTGGGGTCTTGTTCACCAGGATCTTTCATTTAGGTTGTTTTTGCCACCGTGTCGTGGCTTTCCATGCCTGTGAGACTCTCAGGGTCCTTTTAGCTAGATCCGAATGCCTCAAGGGTTGATTCTGAGGCCAGAGTGCTATTTTGGGTGTTTGCCATTCTATGAGTCTGCTGTGTGTCCTGCTTCCCCTGCAGGATCATTCTCTCCCTTTTAATTCTATCCTTCATTATTTGCTTACACTGGTCTTGTTTGTAAAATCTCTTCGACACTTACCCTATCTTTTTGATCGGTTGTGTACTTATACTTATCACTTTACCAAGTGCACTGGCATTGGTACATCAGAATGCAGCTTTAATGCACTGTTGTCCTGCCGAATAATATCTAGTATGCTAATAAGGCAGACCACTCTCACTTATTGCTCCTTCATCTGTTAAGTTTTATATTGCTCTGGATTATCCAGCACTTTTTATCATTTAAGCATTAAAGCTTCATTTAGTAAGGAAGTTAATAGGAGTGGGGATTAGTTCATGTCAAGATCATATAACAGTAATTAAAGTAGCACATTTGCCTGGTGCTCAAATGCTAAAGCAGCTTGAATAGATTGTGGTCATTTCAGAGGCCTACTCAAAGCATAATTCCAGTTCCTGGCCTCAGTGCAGTATTACTTACCAAAGCAGGGAGGCATTAGATCAAGTGACATTCTCTGGGCCACCTGTTTTTAAACAAGCTGCCATTACTGGTGTGATACTTTCAGAACAAAATATTCAACTTTGGCAAACTGAGAAGTTCAAGGTTTATTTGATCGTGTTAAGTTAGTTTTCTGTCATACAATGTATACTGCTTAGAATTCATAGTCTTGTCATATATTTACTTGTTCAGTATTTTGCTTCTTCATAAACATTTTTAATGTAAAGGAACACTAAGCCAAATTTTGTGGTTTATTGTCCCCCCAACTCTCCTTTTTTTTTTAAACAGAGTTGATTATTTTTGGAAAACCTAAAAAACTTGAATGTTAATAACTGATCTGGTTATCTCCTGATAGAATATACTCAATTTAAAACCACATACGTAATTTTTTTAAAGATTTATTTATTTTATTTGAAAGTCAGATTTACAGAGAAAGAGAGAGGCAGAGAGAGAGAGAGGTTTTCCATCCGATGGTTCACTCCCCAATTGGCCGCAACGGCCAGTGCTGCGTCGATTCTAAGCCAGGAGCCAGGGGCTTCTTCCTGGTCTCCCATGAGGGTGCAGGGGCCCAAACACTTGGGTCATCTTCTACTGCTTTCCCAGGCCATAACAAAGAGCTGGATGGGAAGTGGAGCAGCAAGAACTCAAACCGGCGCCCATATGGGACTGCAGGTGGCAGCTTTACCCACTACGCCACAGTGCCAGCTCCCATATACATAATTTTATCTGTATCTGATGTTTAAAAAATTTTGGCTTCTTTGAGTCTTTGAAAAATTTATGGATAAAATTTGCGTAAATTGCAATATGGATGCATTACTTTGATTAGTTACAAATGGACAGAGAGTCATATGTTAGGAACTTCTGCTGAGGCTTGGAATGTTTGCTGTGGAACATTTCCAGTCCAGTTGTGTTAGGAATCTTGACTGTTAAACTTGTGAATAGATAGATTTTGGAGTGATGACATAAGAGGGAATCGTAGAGGGGCGGGCACTTGGCCCAGTGGTTTAGATGCCTGCATCTCATATTGGAGTGTTTTAGTTCCACTCTTCACTCCACTTTTGATCCGGCTTCCTACCAATTTGCTACTTTGGTGATGCGCAAGTAGTTGGGTCCCTGCCACCCACATGGGAGACCTAGAATGAATTCCAGGCTCCTGGATTTTATTTGGCCCCACCCCAGCTATTGCAGGAATTCAGGGAGTGAACCAGGGAATGGAAGGTCTCCCTCCCTGCCCTTGACCACTCTCTGTTGCTCTGCCTTTCAAATAAATAAAAATTATATAAATTAAACTTTTAAAAATTAGAAATGCATAGATTAGGCTAATGTAGCCAAAACCCTGGCCAAATGGCTTATGAACATTCCATCTTATTTCTTGATTGTAACAGCTAGTAACATTAAAATCTGTTGGCCATTTGTATTGTATCCAGTTAACAGAATCATCTTGTATTTAGCTTCTTCTCATTTTTGTATAAGAAGTAAGGTTTTTATGGTGTTTGAATTCCTTTTAGATAAGAAATATATTAAAATGTGCCCATAATATTATTGTTCTGTCTTTGCCTGTCCTATACACCAGAACAACCACATTCAGGCAATCCATTGTTCATGCTAGTGAGAGAAAGAATTTTAATATTATTGGGTTTTTTGTTGTTGTTTTCTAGCAATTTTTAGACTTTTCTCCTAAGGAGAGCCATTTAGGGTTATCCCAAGAGAGACTAGCAGAATTTGCCATCCATTTCAATTCCTGTTTACTCCTTTATTTATAGTTCCTATTTATTATCCCTTCTCGTAAAGAGTTTACTTAAACACCAAGTTTTCTGGCTAAATGTGTTATCCCTTGAATTTAAGGAAACAAAGACCAAGATTTCACTATTTACTGTAGGGAAAAATCAAAGAGGACGTAAATATTCAGTGTGTATATAATGTGATATGTGCCATTAGGATCCTATTTTCAATAATAATGTCTAATGGGTTATTAGCACATTCTAAATGTTGCACTAAGAATTTCACCTGAGTTTTCATAACAACCATGTAAGAAAGTCACTATTTCTATTCTATTTCACAATGAGAAAATCAAGGTACTGAGAAATACTTATTTGCCTGAAGAGTTACATAGAGAGTAAATGGCAGAACCTGAATTTGAGCCCAGATCTGTCTCACTCTAATTTTTATCCATGCTTTTAACTACCACTACACAGGAAAATGCTTACAATATTAAGAAAGTAAAAAGAAATATAGAACTCTAAATTATGATTCCAATTTTATGTGAAGAAAATATATACCAGGATACATATTTAAGCATGATAATAAAGACAGATACTATTTGTTGAAAATAGTTGGTACCATGCCAAGAATTTTTTAATTATTCTACTGAATCCCCAAAATTACTCCATAAAGTTTATATTACAATCATATGCTATATAATGATATCAGTCTGATAGTCACAGACTGCATCTATGATGGTAGTCCCAGAAGATTATAATGAGCTGAAAAATTCTTATCACTTAGTAGTTTTACTGTACCTTTTCTGTGTTCAGATATACAGATACTTGCTGTTGTGCTACATTTGTCTACAGTATTAAGTATAGTAATATTCTGTGTGAGTTTGTGGTTGAGGAGTAATAGGCTAATCCTTACAGCCTAGATGTGTAGTAGGCTTTGCCATCTACGTCTCTGTTAGCACTGTTTATGATGTCTACACAGTGATGAATAGGCTCGTGATACATGATGAGGCTAAGCTACATGTGACTCTATACTTATACCTATTTTACAGATGGGAATATTAGACTTAAATTATGATGGGACTTCAAAAAATTGTGGGAAAAATGGAATGAAAAGATTATTTGGATGCAAAAACATTTTGACATTTATACATAGATTTTTCATAAATGTTCATTTTTCATGAACTTATACTCTTCGTTTGCATGATTTTCAGAATTCTTTAATTCCATTTTCATGAACTTGTTGAAGTACCCTTGTATTTGCCCAAAGTCACAAAACTAGTTAACTGGTAGAACTAAATTCAGGTCTGTTTGATCCTGGAATACACTAATTAATTTATAAAATATTTATAGAAGGTCCTAGTAGGTACCAAGCACTGTTTAATCCACTGGGAATATAATAGTAAACACATCCACACACTCTGCTTTAGAAAGTTGACCAAAAGGATCTATATCCAAAATTAATAGTTAGAATGCTTGGATAGTTGGATTTGATGTGATGTTTATTTTCTTCAGTATGTTAATCTGAACTTTCTATGTTATTAAACAGATGTGTGTATTATGAGTATATACACATACAATTATGTGCTACTATATTAAGTCAGGAAAAAAAAAAAACAAACCTTCCACAACTTAAGATGTCCTAATGTACTTTTATCATAATGTTTGAATGTATAAATAAGAAAGAGGGGAATAGGTAATCAATAGGCCAAATAGTTAAACACTATTACTTCCCCTCCAAAATGACATGTATCACATATATGCATTTTTAAACTCATATTGGTGACCTTTTTTACAATTTCTCATCTAATGCAGACAAATACAAGATTCTTCAAAATGTTTGTGGAAAGTAGAATTAAAAGATATTTTTTGGTACATGAAAATTTTGAAATCCTTGTACAGTTTTTCCAAGAATTTTTTGAAGATTCATTGTAGAAGCAACACTCGTTGGGTGTTTTGTGTACCACCCCTCCTAGGTACCACTGATACAGAAATCAGACATACTTCTCTCCAGGTAGTGAACTGAATCATGTCTCCATCAAAGTCATGAATCCTTAATCCTGGTACCTCAGAATGTGATTAGATTTGGAGCAGGTATTTAGTTGTTAAAGAGATAAAAATCAAGTCTTTGGGGGGGGCTTAGTCTGATAATAATTGATGTCATTCTAAGAAGAGGTTAAGACATGCATATAGAGGAACAATCATGTGTACACATGTGGGAAAGATGGCCAGCTACACTCAAGGAGAGAGGCCTTAGAAGGAACCAGCCCTGCTAACGTCTCTCTCTTTCTTTTAAGATTGAAAGGCAGAGTGTCTTGGCTTTCCATGCCTGAAATACTCTCATGGGCTTTTCAGCCAGATCCGAATGCCTTTAGGGCTGATTCTGAGGCCAGAGTGCTATTTAGGACATCTGCCATTCTATCTGGCAAAAGATCTCTGCAAGTGAGATCCCAGTGGAAAGAACAGGTCTTCAAAGAAGGAGGTACCTTTCTCTGAAGGGAGGAGAGAACCTCCACTTTGACTATGACCTTGTCTAAACAAGATAAGAATCGGAGAACTCAGAGGGCTTCCATAGCCTTGGAAACTCATGACTGGAGCATAGGGAGACTACTGATGCCATAGACAGGAGTGTCAATTGGTAAAGTCAACAACAGGAGTCACTGTGCACTTACTCCTCATGTAGGATCTCTGTCCTTAATGTGCTGTGTATTGAGATTTAATGCTATAACGATTACTCAAACAATATATTTCACTTTGTGTTTCTATGGGGGTGCAAACTGTTGAAATCTTTACTTAATGTATACTAAACTGATCCTCTGTAAAAAAAAAAAAAAAAAAAAGAAATTATCAACTCCCAACTTGACTCTCACTGGGATTAAACATGACAATAGGTCTGATCTGATTTCATCATCATTTAAAAAAAATCATCTATTATTTTTCACTTTATGTTTCTGTGTGGGAGCAAACTGTTGAAATCCTTACTTAATGTATACTAAGCTGATCTTCTGTATATTAAGATAATCGAAAATGAATCTTGATGTGAATGGAAGGGGAGAGGGAGTGGGAAAGGGGAGGGTAGTGGGTGGGAGGGACGGTATGTGGGGGAAGCCATTGTAATCCATAAATCGTACTTTGGAAATTTATATTCATTAAATAAAAGTTAAAAAAAAAAAAAGAAAGGCAGAATTATAGAGAGGCAGAGGCAGGAAGAGAGAGAGAGAGAGGTCTTCATCCACTGGTTCACTCCCCAGATGTCTGCAATGTGCAATGGCCAGAGCTGCGTTAATCTGAAGTCAGGAGCCAGGAGTTTCTTCCGGGTCTCTCACATGGGTTCAGGGGTCCCAGAACTTGTGCCATCCTTTACTGCCTTCCAAGGCCATAGCAGAGAGCTGGATCAGAAGTGGAGCAGCAGGGTTTCAAACCATTGCCCACATGGGATGCTGGTGCTGCAGACGGCAGCTCTACCTGCTAGGCCACAGCGCTGGACCCCTGCTGACCTCTTAATCTTGGACTTCTAGCCCCTGTAACTGAAAAAAATAGATTCCTATTGTTGAAGCTACCCAGTCTGTGGTATTTTGTTAAGGGACCTCTAGCAAACAAACAGAGTTCTATCTCTAGTGAAAAGTTCAAACAGGCAAACTGTAGTGATATAATAGAGTTACATCCAGGACTGTGTTAGTGAAAAGAAGAAGTAAGAATTACCTAGCTTCAACAAATCAGGTTCCTTTATAGTAAGTTCTATATTCTACTTAGCAAATCAGTATTTTTGTGCAACAAATATCCATAGAAAAATAGGCTCCATGGAATGTAAATATATGCATATATATAGGCATTATTGATTAAAGAAGAATTAAGAGTGACATATATGAGTGTTTCCAAATTTGAGGAAGGCTTCTTAATATTGCTAATCTCAAGCGTGATCAGACTTGAAAGGGTATCACCTTGACTTTCTTCCTGCATGTGTCTTTGTGAGTATTTATGAATGTGTGTATGTGTAAGTTTTCTCAGTTATCTTTCTATTTGACTCTGCTTCTCTGGTTATGTGACTCTTTGCTTATTTCCATCCTTTCCCAAAAGTTGGTCACTATTAAACTGCTTTATACATCGGTATTCTCTAACTTATCCATTTTTATTTACAAGCACATGAGTTGTTTTTGTTTTTAAGATTTATTTTATTCATTTGAAAGGCACAGTTACATCATAAAGAGAGAGGGAGAGACAGAGAGAGAGAGAGAGAGAGAGAATCTTCCATCCACTGGTTCACTCCCCAATGGCTGCAACAGCTGGGGCTGGGCCAGGCAAAGCCAGGAGCCAGGAACTTCTTCCAGGTCTCCCACCATGGGTGGAGAGACCCTAGTTCTTGGGTCATCCTCTGCTGCTTTCCCAGGCAGGTTAGCAGAGAGCTGGACTCAAAGTGGGGCACGAGGGACTGGAATTGACACCCATATGGGATGCCAGTGCCACAGGTAGCAGCTTTAGCCACTACGCCACAATGCTGGTCCTCACGAGTTGTTTTATATGTGGTTTTTGCATACCTTCGTCTTTACCTTCTGTTGCTATAGTAACTTTGAATCGAATGAATTTCTGCTCTCTAGTGACTGGGCCTGAGTAGATTCTAGCTTCACAGTTCAGCTCTCATGTGATCGTAGGAAAAGTGCCGAGCTTCTCTGATGTTTTTTGTCATCTGTGTGGTAGTGAATTCCTATCACTGAAATTATTGCAAGAGCTAAATACCAAAGGGGAGCAAGAAGTAAGATTTGATTTTGAAGCTAAATCTCTATTAGTCTGTGCCTTTAGAATATACGATTCCTTTCATGTTTCTATTTGAGACTTTTCTTTTTGTCTGAAGTTTTCCTTGGCATTCTTCCCTACCTTCCCTTCCTTTCTGTTTTTTTCCTTTTTGGCATAAGTCTCACAGAAGATAAACAGGGTGAAAACTTACATGCCATAGTGCTTCTCTCAGCCAATCGCATGCTCTAACTTCTCCCCTCCTTTCATTTGTCAATCAGCATGTATTTAGCCCTCCTAGGGCGTGGAGGACTGTAGAGGTAGCTGATGCTTAGATGCTTAATTCCACCTCTCAGTTACCCAAGCCTGTCCTTCCAGTTTACAAATGGAAATCCAATCCCTGCTGGAACAAGAGCTTCTTCTGTGTTAATCCTGTGTTAATGAGTTTGTTAAATTGGTCTGTGCTGACACAGAGAAGAGAGTGCTGTGTTATATGTAAGAGACATCAGTGTGTAATCTCTGCATAACTCCAGGGGTACAGATGAGAAAGATGCTCTTCAGTGCAGTGAGGAGGATCAGGTTGGGCCAGTATTTGGCCTCAGCTGCTCATTTAAGGAAGGCGAGCAGGCAGGTGCAAGGGTCATTTTCAATTCATTTTTCAACAAAGAGAATTTCTTTACTGTCTAAAATTCATTTCACTGTTCACATTTGAAAGAAGTTAATCAAATAGTTTAGTCTTTTAATGGGCTATTCTTTTAATTTGTTTATTTTATTTATTTATTTATTTATTTGACAGGCAGAGTGGACAGTGAGAGAGAGAGACAGAGAGAAAGGTCTTCCTTTTGCCGTTGGTTCACCCTCCAATGGCCGCCGCGCTACGGCCGGCGCACCACGCCTATCTGAAGGCAGGAGCCAGGTGCTTCTCCTGGTCTCCCATGGGGTGCAGGGCCCAAGCACTTGGGCCATCCTTCACTGCCCTCCCGGGCCACAGCAGAGAGCTGGCCTGGAAGAGGGGCAACCAGGACAGAATCCGGCGCCCTGACCGGGACTAGAACCCAGTGTGCCGGTGCCACAAGGCGGAGGATTAGCCTACTGAGCCGCGGCGCCGGCCTTCATTTGTTTATTAATAGTGAACCTTATGCCAGAAAGTTTTTAAAAAATATTTTTAAGAATAAATGAATATAATCTAAACTGAAAAAGGTGTGTGTGGGAGAGATGGATGACAATCATGGCTGAGTCGGTTAGAAATGTCACTCGCGCTGAGACTGGGCAACACTGACCATAATGGCACACACACTAGCCAGTGGTTAGGCTTTCCACTTGTCTTTTAACTTTCTCATGGTGTACAAATAAAGCAAGTTTTGCAGCTTACTACACAATAAAACTGTTACTCAAGGGAAGCAAAAGTGTTCTTGTTACAATAATCTGATCAGAATTTTTCCAAGGAGTTCATGTGAGCTAACTCCTGTGGTCTAACAGCGTTGTGGGCAGCAACCTGTAGGGAGAACGAGGGAGCATTTCATGAGCTGTCCCTGTAACGGCTGTGGCGGGTGAGGAGGGGTCAGGCCCAAGTGTTCTGATTTTTAGAATTCAGTTCTCTGCCAGTCTGACTTGATCTCAACACATATTTTAGAAAATCTAACAAGAGGCTTGTGTGTTCCTTAGTCAGTTACCCTTAAAAGGCATTGTTCTTCCCGGATGAACTTTATTGTGAGTGCATATTAGCACTAACACTTTAACAGAATGAGGGGTTTGTGGTTGGATTGGCTTCTTTTGAATACTCAGGAGCCAAATAAGTTTATTGGCTTTGGGGGCCATTCAGCCTTAGGGATGAGCTGAAAAGGGCCTTAATAAAAACGTTACCTTTTTTGGTAGATTGCACTGAACCTGCTTTAAGGCCATATCAATTGCAGTATAAAACCCCATACCCATGCTATGGTCACAGTAAATGTAGCCTGGAAAATTCTTCATATATATGTATAACTAGATACCTACCTGAAGGAGAAGCTCAGGGCACTCAGAAAAGCGTGTCTGACCTTGAGTTGTGTGACTTCTTGGTTATCTTCAAAGATAATCTACTTGCCAGATACACACTGAGAAAATTAAGTGCATAAACTTGTTTAGCAGGATAGTTATTTATAACTCAGTTTAAAATGGAAGGCCAGGCTATCCAAAGTCTTGTATTTGATTTCAGAATACTGATCTGTCGCCCTTTCTTTTCTGGCAGGAATTAGTTAACAAATGCATTCCTTGTTAGTCATAACAAAGTGTAGTGCCCTAAAGTTTTAAAATAATAAACTACTTATCTCAAATTCAGGAGTGCTGCATGAGGCAGCATGGTTATTAATAAGAAACAAGTTAATCATGAGGCTAGAAAATATCTTCTTGTTCCCCAAAAGACAATTTTAGTCATTCAAGAGCTTTTCTTTTTCCTGAGTCTTGTAAAATTAGATGCTGATTCTGCAAAAAATATCAGTATCTTTGCAAAGATTTTACCAATAGGAGGTAGTTACCAAACATAGGTGATATTATTATCAGAGACTTACAAATTCTGTGACTTGTCCTGTTAATAATCTGCCTGGAACTCCAGTTTCTGATGCTTACTAGCAGTTTACCTTGTGGCACTCAGTGATGATAATTGATGGTACTGAGATCAAAGGTAGAACAAAGCTGACCAGAGCAGTACACTAGAAATCAGGACACATGCAGCTTCTGGCCTTGGCTCAAGCACTGATTTTCTATCTGTCATATCTTTTGAAATTCTGTATCTCAGCTCCTCCATCTGTTAAACCAAACTCTCATAATAACAGCCCTGGTCTATCTCACAGGAATGTTGCATGGACAAATTAGATAAGTGTAAAAGTGCCCTGGAGGTAAAGCCACTCTATGAATAAAAATTAGTGTGGGCTAGCTACTGAAAAGTGTATTGCAGAGGCTCGAATGGTTGTCTCTGTAGGCTCCATGACAAGATAAGCCTTCATAATGGATTCCTGTCAAGCAAACCCAGCCCATCTTATCAGTTCGTGACCGCATAGTATTTAATGAAAAAATATCTCTTTACAAACATTTGTTACCATGATACCCGTGTGCATTAAAAATCAGTCATGTTTAAGGGAAGGAGAAGGGGAAAGTTGCTAAACAATGGGTATTAAAATTTTTGATTATGTCAAGTGAATAAGTTTCAGAACTGTATGGTGCAACATTGTCCCTGTAGTGAACAGTACTGAATTGTGTACTTAAAAATCCAGTAAGAGAGTGGATCTTATGTTAAGTGTTCTTAGTACAATAGATACTTTTAGAAAATCAGTCATGTTTAAGTTAAATAAAACCTTTCCAGCTGGCTTCAAACCATCCATAATACTCAGTTTGGAGTCCATGTAGTCAGTTTGGAGAGTGAGAATTTGATGTGTCTTATAAAGCTGAGAAATAAGAATATGATATGAAAATGTAGAAGAGAAATTGACTATTTTCTCAGATAATAATTAACATTTTTAAGACTGACATTACCAAACAGATTTCTTTTTTTGCTTATTTTATAGAACATCAAACTGTCCACTCGGCTTAAACTGGATTTCTTTTTCTGGTTACTTTATTTTCTGTCACAGTTAACATCCCCATTTTCCTAATCATGACCTGGACAGATTGGCTCAGTGTAGCTCAGTAAAATGTACCACTGGAACACCCTTAAGCCAGGAAAAGAGTGTTGGGGGGAGGGGGATCCTTCATGAAGAAATCCCTTAAGTACTCGTACACTACTTTGTTTGAATCATTGTGTACATTTTTAAGATATATAGATTTACTTAGTTATTTATTATTTGGAAGGACAGTATTACAGACAGAGAGGGAGATCTCCATCCACTAGGTCACTCTGCCCAAATGGCCACAAAAGACATGGCTGAGCCAGGCCAAAGCTAGGAGCCAGGAACTCCATTCTGAGTCTCCCACATGGATGGTAGGGGTCAAGACACTTGGGCCATCATCCACTGGTTTCCCAGGCATATTAGCAGGGAGCTGGATTAGAAACAAAGCAACCAGGATCCTAACTGGTACTCAATATGCGATGTAAGCCCCACAAGTGGCGGCGTAACCCACCGTGTCAAAATGCTGGCCCCTTGCTGTATAAACTTACAGCATGCCTGTGTTCAGTTCTTCAGAAGAAAAATAAATAAATATTTCTTTCATTGGACATTGCATAAAAGAGGTCCTATCTAGGAAAACTTCAGAAACTTTCATTCTTGAGCTAAGTTGATCTCTTCTTTTCTGGCAGAGGCCCATTCCTGGTGGCACTGGGGAAATCTTGGCATCCAGAAGAATTTAACTGCGCTCACTGCAAAAATACAATGGCCTACATTGGATTTGTAGAAGAGAAGGGGGCCCTGTACTGTGAGCTGTGCTATGAGAAATTCTTTGCTCCTGAGTGCGTTCGATGCCAAAGGAAGATCCTTGGAGTAAGTATTGGAAGCACTTTTATCCTTAGTGAGTTTTAAAGCAAAGTAGTATTTTCATTCTTCCGTCATGTTTACTTTTTTATTTTCTTCTAGCTTTACCAGCGTCTCTGCTTTCATCACTATTTATTATTGTAAAGCAAAACTAAACAGACCTGTGTGGGAGGATATCAGACTCATGGGGTTAGGTTGTCTTTGGTTTTGTCTTACTGAATGTTGGCTTGTCTGGTGAAAAGTCTAGCCACTGTGGGGAAAAAATAATTTACTGTGGGTGTGCTACCCACCAGGACCCTGTTTGCTCAGGACTGAAGAGGTCGCCTAGGACCACACACATCAGACCTCTCAGAGCTGACACTTTCACTGTTTTAAATTAAATTCCATAGTTTTTATGAGAGTAGCATTTCCCCACGTGTCAGGGTTCAAGCACAGGACACTGATCTCATGAAATATATAAAATGTGACCCTTATAAATGACATATTTTTCTTGAATGCATATAATGTTTAAAAATATAACCACAGTTTTATGAGTACACATGTGATAGAAAAATAATTTCAAACCACACTTTTTTTTTGTTTTTGCAGAAAGGGAGTAATTTAGGACTCATTTACACAATAAATAATGATGAATAAATTACTTTCATGTTCTGGAATACCTAGTTTGCAATTATATAATGAGGGTTGGGCATCTCATATAGGTGACCAGGAGCTGTAATCTTGTTTTCTGTTTTTTTTTTTTTTTTTTCCTTCACAGGCAGAGTTAGACAGTGAGAGAGAAAGAGAGACAGAGAGAAAGGTCTTCCTTCCGTTGGTTCACCCCCCAAATGGCTGCTACGGCTGGCGCGCTGCGCCGATCCGAAGCCAGGAGCCAAGTGCTCCCTCCTGGTCCCCATGCAGGTGCAGGGCCCAAGCACTTAGCCCATCCTCCACTGCACTCCTGGGCCACAGCAGAGAGCTGGACTGGAAAAGGAGCAACCAGGACAGAATCCAGTGCCCCAACTGGGACTAGAACCCCGGGTGCCGGCGCCGCAAGTGGAAGATAGCCATGTGACCCGCAGCGCCGGCCTGTAATTTGTTTTTTTTTTTTTTTTTTTTTTTTTTGACAGGCAGAGTGGACAGAGAGAGACAGAGAGAAAGGTCTTCCTTTGCCGTTGGTTCACCCTCCAATGGCCGCCGCGGCCAGCGCGCTGCGGCCGGCGCACCGCGCTGATCCGATGGCAGGAGCCAGGAGCCAGGTGCTTTTCCTGGTCTCCCATGGGGTGCAGGGCCCAAGCACTTGGGCCATCCTCCACTGCACTCCCTGGCCACAGCAGAGGGCTGGCCTGGAAGGGGGGCAACCGGGACAGAATCCGGCGCCCCGACCGGGACTAGAACCCGGTGTGCCGGCGCCACTAGGCGGAGGATTAGCCTACTGAGCCGCGGCGCCGGCCTGTAATTTGGTTTTAAGAGCAGCCAAGATGTCTGGCCTCACACAAAAGTTGAAAAAAGCCTTGCTGAATGCTGATATTCTCAATATAAGAATATGGGTACAAATAATCCATCTAATTTGTATTAATTGTGAGGAGAGTTAGTATAAATTACTGAGTAGTCTTAATTCTAGGGTACATCTTTAAATGGGTCTAAAACTTTAAAGACACCTAAAATGTATCATCTGAAGTATTTCTCTTGTTAATTTGTATAGTATGTTTTGAAAAAAGGAGAAGAATAGTTCAGCCTGTACCCTCCCAAATGATGACAAATACTTTATTAGTAGGAAGTACATTAACACTGTTTTAGTGTATAACTGTGTTCCATGGATTCTAGAATAACTAATAAAACAAAGCCAAGTAGGAGTCTTTGTAAGTTTCTGGAAAATGGAAGTCATCCAGGTTCAGAGATGAGCCAGGACCCAGTAACAGGATGGAGCCTCTGGAGTATGTTTTCGTGTTTGATTACCTGTTAAAGAAGGAATAGTACCCTGTCACAAGGATAGAAAGGGAAGTTTGTGCCAGAGGCCTTGAGAAATAATTTGGTTCAGTGTATGTTTGTTATAAATGTTCTTGGTGATAATTTTGCATTGAAATATGTGCCATTTCCTCCTGTTGTTTTTCAACAGTGAACTGTTGCATTTGTATAAAGTATATAGAAATAATAATGGCTAACACTTCATTCTGTATCTTTTTCTCTTGATAAATTTTTATACAAGAAAATACTTCACTCAACCATATATTTACCAGTCAGAATTACTCTTAATCTTGTGATTTATTTTCTTTCAGTTTGCTCTTTATTTAAGTAATTCATTTACAAAATGGTAATTGTACTTTATGAATGGCATTCTCTTTTTTGACATAAATATTATGGAAAAAATAACTTTGCATGTTATGAGCTGTTCTTCAAAAGTGATTTTTAATGGCTTCATCTCTTTTTCTCAATTCAAAGAAATAGTCCTTTGCAAAAAAAATCCCACAAAACTTCTTTTGCTAATTAAAATATGGCTCAAGTATTTACTATTTTGTGTACTCAACTATAGGGCCTTGTTGACTAGAATCCACACTCTGTGCTTCAAGTTTTATACACTCATTTGAATCATGGCTGATTTATGCTGATTGCATTACTGCTCCTGTGATGCACCAAAATACAGATTTTTCTTTTTTAGTTTTTAAATATTTCTTCTCACTTCTGTGACAATGTCTAGATACTACTTTTGTGAATTAATATTTCCTGGCACCCTTTAAGAGAAAGTAACATGTATTGTAGCAAGCACTTAGGAATGTATTGTATTTATGTACTGTATGTTTAATATCTAAATAACATAGTAATCATCTTTTAAGTAGGTTTGTTGATTTGTTTCTGTGAAAAGCACAAATATTATAGTGCATTGATTTAGATGATTTCTCCTACTACTTAGATGAGAAGCCCAAGGCAAAGATGAAACATGGAACTAATGTTTCTTAAAATTTGCAAAGCCTAGAGAGAGAGAGAGAGAGAACCAGACGGCTGCTCCATCTACTGTTCACTCCACAAATGCCTGCAACAGCTGCGACTGGGCCGTGCCAACGCCAGGAGCCCAACACTCAATCTCAGGTGTCAGGGACCCAGCTACTTGAGCCATCACCTGCTGCCTCGTATTTTAGCAGGAAGCTAGAATCAGGAGCTGAGCCAACACGAGGACCCAAGCGCTCTGACCTGGGATGCAGGCATCCCAAGAGACGTCTTAACTGCTGTGCCAAACAGCCACCCCATGTGTGTCTACTTTGGGTTAACTTTATAGCATTGTACTGGTACAACTGTTAGAATAAGAATTTGTATATTTATTACCATCATCTTTACATCCAATTACCTTTTCCTAACAGGAAGTCATTAATGCTTTGAAACAAACTTGGCATGTTTCCTGTTTTGTATGTGTGGCCTGTGGAAAGCCCATTCGTAATAATGTTTTCCACTTGGAGGATGGTGAACCCTACTGTGAGACCGGTAAGATTATGAAACCGTTGGTTTCTTGAGTTTTAAATAAAGTTAAAACATTAGCCCTTATGTTGCTATAAAGTTGATGGAAAGTATTAGGCCAAATATTTTTTCTACTTGTTTTGGGGACATTTAACATCACTCTAAACATATAGCAGAAAAAGTATTTAAAGTTTTTATGTGACTGTCAAAGTAGATATTCCCTCCTTCATTATGAGAATTGATAATATAAGCATCACTTAGTAGGAAACATATTTTGCTTATATCTCCAATAATTTATGGATTTAAATTCTACCAAGTCATATAGCTTAAAACCAGTTCATATAGACCAGTGGTGAATTTTGAATGGTTATAAACATAGAAATAGGGCCGGCGCCGCAGCTCACTAGGCTAATCCTCCGCCTAGCGGCGCCGGCACACCGGGTTCTAGTCCCGGTCGGGGCGCCGGATTCTGTCCCGGTTGCCCCCCTTCCAGGCCAGCCCTCTGCTGTGGCCAGGGAGTGCAGTGGAGGATGGCCCAAGTGCTTGGGCCCTGCACCCCATGGGAGACCAGGAGAAGCACCTGGCTCCTGGCTCCTGCCATCGGATCAGCGCGGTGCGCCGGCCGCAGCGCGCTGGCCGCGGTGGCCATTGGAGGGTAACCAACGGCAAAGGAAGACCTTTGTCTCTGTCTCTGTCTCTCACTGTCCACTCTGCCTGTCAAAAAAAAAATAATAATAATAATAAATAAATAAACATAGAAATATTCAACTTTAAATTGTTGGTATCAGTTTGCTCTTTAAGGCAACTGCCTTGAAAATAAACTTGAAATCCTTTATTACTTTTAGTGAATAAGAGGGAAATCATGGCCTAGATTGTTCCCTTGGTAAAACTTTTTTAAACAAATTGGGCTCTACAAACCTTTCTGCTACTTTTTGTCTTAGTGAACTCTAAATGCTTGCTTTCCCTTCCCAAAGTCTGTAAGTGAACTTTCATCAACTTATACATGTTTCAAAATATAAAATAGTTTTCATCCCTCCACTGGCTACTACTACATTCCCATTATCAGGTTTTTGTTTTATTCTACCTTGAAATTCTAAAGTATGATTCTAGAAGTTAGGAAGACTTCAGAGTAGGCAAGTAAAAGGAACAGTCAACTTCTAATGTGGAGTAAGATCAGCATAACTCAGCCCTTCTTTGTCACTCAGTTTCTGACTTCTGTCTTCCTGTTGGCTCCTTAATGAAGACCAACCTGGATCTATTCCAGATTGTCCACCAAGGAGCCTTAGAAATTCCAGCAAAGTATCCCATGGGCCATTGTGAAACCATCTGGGCTACAAGCCACCTACACTGATTTAATAATATTTCACATTTTGTAATACCACTTACTTTTTCAGAAGAAAGAACTGGTTTTGTTGGTTGACTGGAATTGGGTTGCTTGTTTTGAAAGCTTTGAAAGATAGTTTGACCAAGTGGCAGATAGTCCCTTTCTGGCCAAACACATAAAAAACTATCCTTAATATCTAATGCATTCTAAGAAGTTATATTTCAAAAACCCAAAGAATTGCTTTTAGAAATGGAAATGTTATTAAATATTTATTTAAATGTTGCTTCTAATTAACTTAGTCTATTTTTGTTCTTCTTTAACTATGCCAACCAGTTCTTAACACAGCCTTCCCCCATCTCAATCAGTGGTCTACTTCGCACTGTCCCTGAACCCATGCCCATTTTGGACTCTGTTCTTACTCCTGTTCTTCCCATATCCAATCTAATTTGTAAATCCTGGCAGTTCTACCCCCAGTGCATATTACAGTCATTCATTTCTCTCTATCTCTACTTGCTTTCACGTGGATATTGTAATTGCTACCTAAATGGTTTATAGTCTTTCTCCCTACCCTGAAATGGCTGTTACAGAACAACTACAGTAATGTATTTTTTAATATGAATCATATTGTACTTACTATATAAAGTAGCACAAAAATTATTCTGTATCATGACATCTTTTTGCTTCATAGCACTTACTACCACCTGAAATTATTTATCATCATTTATTTACAAATTCAGTAAACAATGACACCTTGTTCCCAGTGAGAATGTCCAGAGAGAATGCTCTTTCTGAGGGTTTGAGCACTGTACCCCAACAGTGCCTAGAGTGGAGCCTGGCACACAGTGGGACTCCATGTGTATGTGTTGAACAGATGTCACTAAGAAATATTGAAGATGGAAGCTTGCTAAGAAAGGTTGTGATCAAATTGCATATTATAGCCTGCTTAGCACTTCAGTCTAGGTTGGCTAAACAGTGCCTACGGCCAAAAGGGGAACCAGGAGTCCACACAGTAGTGAGGGTAGCTTCATAATAGAAAAGTGAAAATGCTAGTAAATTCTAATTTATTGTAGAGAAATATCTTGTCAGAACTTTTTTTTTTTCAGAAGGAAATCCTGTTTAATATTTTATTACAGTAATCTGTATCAAATAAATGGTGTTCTCTGGCTAAGAATGTTCAACATGAAGTTGTAAAATTGAAATGAAATTGTAGCAAAAGAAATTGTGGCTGATACTGCTGTGGTACAATCCAGCTAGACAAAGTCATGGCACTTATTTGTAGGCATTTCCCGTAACTTAAAACATTTATTTGAAAGGCAGAGAGACAGAGATCTCTCATCTACTGTTTCACTCTCTAAATGCCCACAATAGGTGGGGCTGGGCCAGGCCAAAGCTATGAGCTCAGAATGCAAATCTGTGTTTGCCATCTGGGCGGCAAGTACTTGAGCCATCACCTCTTCCTTCCAGGGTGCGCATTAGCTGGACGCTGGAATTGGGAACAGAGCCAGGACTCAAACCCAGCCATTCAAGTATGGGATACAGAAAGTGGCATCTTAACCACTGTGCCAAATGCCCACCTGACCATAGCTTTTAGTTTGACCAAGTCAGATACACTATGAAATTTGCCAATATGATATTTGTTCTTGATTGATATTCATTAGTCTTATTTTACTAGTCATTGGAACTCCCCTTAAATTTCTCTGAAACAGTATCATGTCTGTTGATAACTACTCAGAAAACAATGTTCTTTTTACATAATTGGGCATTCACGTAGCTGGAGAGAAGTAAGAGGTATAACATAGAAAAAATGTAATGAAGAACATTAACTTGTATAAATCATGCTTACCAAAGGAAACCTAAAACATGGTAAACTTGTATCTCAAACCAAATATGCCGTCTCCTGAGAATTTTCTGATTATCCGTATCTTCAGCATCTCCTTTAATCTAGTTTTGTTGCTGTTCTCAAGGCACTGTCATTCTAGAGCTCCACTGTATTTAAATGATGTCTCTCCCTCCTACCCTACACAGATTATTATGCCCTCTTTGGTACCATCTGCCATGGATGCGAGTTTCCCATAGAGGCTGGCGACATGTTCCTGGAAGCTCTGGGCTATACCTGGCACGACACTTGCTTTGTATGCTCAGTAAGTAAACTCTTACTTCCCAAGTAGTACAACCAGTTCTAGCCTGTACAGAATGGAAATAGCAGCTCCTGGATCTTTCAGTCCTTCAGACCTAAAGGGAAAACAGTTTTGCAGTGATTTTTTAAAAGTTGTTTATTAAAAATTATGGTGCTTTTTGAAGTTATTTGGCTGGAAGTAAAATCTTCACTCCTCAGAGAAAATACCAGCCATACATTTTGCTTATAGAGAAAAGTTTTCTATTTCTTAAGACAGTAAGAGTCTTTTACCTTTTTTTTTTTTTAAACACTCTCTTGTATTAGAGCTTTTTGGTAGTTTTTTGGAAATGTTAGATGTGTCTTTAAATAGAAATAAATAATTATAAAATTCTATTATTATATTAACACTTGGAGTAAACTATATATTGATTTATTTACTTCCTAGCCAAAAGCCCATGAATATTCTTTTGTTTTTGAGACTAATTGAGTAATAAAATATTTACCTATTTCATTTGCTATTGTAATATGTTTGGCTTTATGTTGAATGGTTAGGCTTCACAGATTAAACATTAACTTAAGATATAATTTTTGAATTTAGAAAGCAAATATCCAGCATGCTTAATTCCTTTTGTTAGAGTTAATATATCTAACAGTTTCCAGTACGCATTGTGTGGAGGGGGAAAGGAGTGTTAATTGAAGCCGAGTGATTGGCCCAGACATTACCAGTGATCCCCTTTCTTCTTCACCTCACTTGTCTCTCAGACTTCATAGCTTCATATTTTATTAAAAAAAAAAAAAAAAACAACTTGTAGCAGACTGGCCTTTTTCTGTTCTGAGTGGAGCTGCTCTTGAGGGCAATTTACAAGGTCAGTGGCAAAGACAAGAAGGCATAAACATGGGTAGTTATCTGCCCTGTATGGTGCCGCAGCCAGGTGGAGACCTGCAGTTTTCAATATAAGGAATAAGAAAACACAAACACGTGACGTCTCTGGTATTCTAGGCCTGTGTGTTTGGGTGCAGCCTAAAGTTGCGCATGGGAGGGTTTGGCAAGGCAATTGAGTCATGTTTTCTTTTGAGTGCTTTGGTTCTCTACAACAGGAGGCGGATGTAAAGCACTGATTTGAAATTCAGGAGAGAAAATATAATGTGACCTCTTTATGTGTTAATCTTTTCATTGGGACGGTTTTCCTCCCAATAAAGGAAAGTAGTGATTCAGTGATTTAAATAAATTCAAATATATCCCAGGGAAAAGTCATTCATTGGTTTTCAAAGACTATATGAAATGTCACAGTATTGGTAAAATCTCTAACAAAACCAGCTACATGATTTTGTCTTCTCACTCACTGGGGGGGGGGGGGTCATATTCTCCTCCGGCACATTTGGTAAAACGCTGTTATTCACTTTAATCTTTATTTTTCAGGTGTGTTGTGAAAGTTTGGAAGGTCAGACATTTTTCTCCAAGAAGGACAAGCCACTTTGCAAGAAACATGCTCATTCCGTGAATTTTTAAGTCTACAGTTCAGAGGAAGAAATTTGAAGAGAAAGAGGAGAACTAAAGTTACCAATTACTTTTAAATTTAATATTTATATGGAGTTTTGAAAAAATAATAGTGGCCCTGAAGGGATAAATTCCAGCTCTAAAAACTAAGTCTGAGGAAATATTTGGCTTCATAAAGAAAAGAGACAGTTTGGCATTTAATACTACTTTTTCCTGTATTTTCTGCCCATAAAATAACCTTTATAAAAATCAATTTCCTGGTTGACTATTAAATTCATCTTAGAATAAATTAGTAAAGAATTAAACTTTAGAGTAAAAGCTCCAACCTCTTGACTGAAATAATTATACTTTCTTTCCTTGTTGGATAGTTATGAATAAATCTGCAAAAGGCAATAAAAATGCCTTAAGCTTTATTAATAAGAGAATGATTGGGTTTTTTTAAACTAGTGTTTACCTTTCAAACAGTAAATAGGAGTTTAAACAGACTTTTATCAGTAGTAGGTATCAGTTATTTTTAAAACCATGTGCACATTGTTTTTTCTTAGAGTTGATCATTTCTGATAGGAAAAGGCCAATGAGGTTTTGGATCAAAATGTGATGCCAATAAGAGAGATTACATGCTTCTCTCATTTCCTGTCCCCATAAAAGCTACCATATAGCTTCTGCATTAGTAAATAAGAGATTGGTTTGGGGATGTGATAAAATCTAGACTTTTTTTCTTTTAGTTTTCTCTTACTAATATTTGAAACATTTCCAAATGTGATTACAAACTTTGAAAAGCTTTGATTCATGAGGCTTTGGTAATTTAGGAAGGGAATATGAATAATTATTCCAATTGGCCCATTGTGTGTTTTCTTCATTTGGGCCAATAGTTATGTATATGGATACCACACAGAGACAGAGGAGCGATTGTGGTAAACCATGGATCCTGTTGGTATTTTCCAAGTGAGAAAACAGATTTTGCCATCTGGTAGTTTTTCTTTTTGTTTCCTTTTTGTTTCTAGAATGGATGAAAACCCATGCTCCCACTGAATTATAATTTGAAGGTGTTGAGAAAGGCACTTTTTAAAGTTGAGACAGAGTCCCGAGTCCTTTCTGCCCCATCACTCACGAAAGACTCCCCTGCATTGTGTGCATGTTTGTTATAGAGGAGGTGTTAGGCTACAATATTTGTTTAACCTCCCTAAGAACTTTCAAGGTGTCTGCCCTGAAAGCTGTTAATTTATGGTCTAGCAGACTTATATTATAGAGATAATAATTAACTGAGGATAAAAGAATGGGAAGGGGTGACACAAAGTGGCAAACTGAATGCTTCTCCACTAGCAACCTCATAGTACCTCCTCACTGCATCGGGGAGGGAGGCGGGAAGTGGCTTTTGAAATAAAGTGCTGGAATTAAATTGTGCATTGTATCTCATCGCTGCTGAAACCACCTGTAGAAGACTTGCTGGCTAATGTGCATTGCCACAAATCTTTTGCTTTCTACAATACAAAATAAGTTGGTAGTTCTGTTTTGATGTAATCAGGTATTTTTGTTGTTGTTTGGTCGTGCCTTTTTCTATTATGTTCCAAGATAGTATTTGATAAGTCAGAGACATTTGGGTGTTTTCTTCCAAGAATTTGATTTGACCTGAATTTTATATAAAGTTATATTAAAGGTATCATTTTTATTAGACCTTTTTTTCCTATATATTATTCATGGAGCATCAAGTTGCATTTCTCCAAATTTTATACCTGAAAGAGTAATATTGCTTCCTAATTTATCATTTTGTCTTTGTGCTTTGTCCATCTCTTCTGCGGCAGATTTGTATATCTGTTCCTAAGGCAGTCAATCCTGTGAAATGCATATTGAATTGACCGTGACCCAGAAGAGTCTGTAGTTTCCAGTGAGGAATGCCATATTTAATTCACCAGCATTAATCTTTTAATAACTGGCAGAGCACTTTATTCTTCTGGTGAGCTCCCTGAATATTTATTTTTCTGATTATAAATATTCCATGTCAGTAGCATTTTTTTATTAATTCACTGTAGAGCATTTACTTTTAGTCTCTCTAGATGTATATTTCAGAATGCTATACTTGTTATAAGACAAACTAAATCTTAGTACATGACTCAGAAAATTTAGATTTTCCATTTTCAGGATTTTAGTGATAGGTTCAGATGTGTCATTTTATCTTGACTTACATGAACTGAGTCTTTCCTGGTGAGGTAGCAGCCTAAAAATTATCCCCTGTGCTTAACACTTATCATAGCATACATATTTCCTATCAATTAAAGTTACATTTAGAGTCTAAAACTAAAACCTAATCACTTGGGCAGATTATTAAATAGAAATAATAGTTTAAATCTTCAGAATATTAATGCAGCTTTTTGTTTAAAATTATCTGCAACAAAGAAGTACCCTTTTCAAGGGATACTGTGAGTAGGAGCACTTTTGTAGAATGTGAATCTGGTGTTACATGAAACAGTTTGTGGCATTTGGCGTTTGGTCACTCCTATGGAAGAGAGCACCCTGTCACACACCCGGGAGGGAAGCAAACTGTGTCATTCTACACAAACCCAGGCTGGCTACAGTTTGTCTCCTCGTCCTCAGTTGTTTAAAGGTATTAGATTTGGATTCTTTATGTATAATTTGCCTTATTTCTTCACCTCTGTCTTCTGTTTCTTTACATTTTCAAGTATGTATATATCTGCTATTCTGCTTCTGGATACATTTTCCTAATTAAAAATCACGAGAAATATAATCAATATAGTAATACCTTAATGTGCACATACTCAATAAATAAATGACTGCAGTGATGACAACAAGCTTTCTGGACTTTCTTTTTGGGTGGTGAGTGCTTCCCATTAAGTTATCATGGCCCCAAACCATGTTCCAGTAGTCACAGGATAGCACAGAGCATGTAATTCTGAGAAGAATGCCGTTTTTATGATATTTGCTTGTCAAAATATTTTAGAAGCAAAACATTTGAAAATATCTTATTTCTATTGTATTTGAGAGAGAGATGCCATCTGCTGACTCACCCCCCACTTGCCCACAGTGGCTACCCGGGAACTCAGTCCAGGTCTCCTATGTGGGCGTCAGGAGCCCAGTGACTTGAGCCCTCACTGCTGCCTCCCGGGGTCTGCATTAGCTGGAAGCTGCAGTCAGGCGCCAGAGGCAGGCATCGAACTCCAGTGTCGGACTCAGGATCTTAACTGCTAGGTCAGGCGTCCCTAACATACTTGCATCCATATTTTATTGTATACATGTACAGTGTGTGCTGTGTGTTTGAATCAATAGGTAAGTAAGCCCCATCTTTGATAAAGTATTTGTTACTTAAATTATTTATTGAAATAACTTGTCATATCAAGCATCATATTATATCATAGATCATAATTGAACTCCATAAATCAGCATCTACATTTTCACATTTGGCATTAGTCAGGGTATGTTACTTCATACGTGACTCATCCCAATCGCATTAACTAACTATTCCCTCGATAGGGAGGCTCACCTCTTCCTCGTTTATTTATTGGTTTGAGTAAGATTTTTTTTCTAGGGTATAAAGAGGAATGTTTCTGTTGCAGGCTGCATATTGGGAATAAAGGAGAAATTCTAGTCTATTTGCTCACAGCATATTAAACTCCAGAAGCCAAACTTTTAAGGGCATCAAGTCTGCATCTGACATTTTAATAGCTGCTGTTTGGTTTCTATCAATCACGTCATTGCACATTAAAATGCACCGACAAAATAAGAGATCTGTCATTCCTTCGTTAAGAAACAGTAATCCAGTACAAGATTTATAGGCTTAAGTCTCAACTGTGTGTTCACAATAAATCCCCATTCACTGCTCAAACCAGAGCAGGTCTCCCTGTCGCTCAGTGTTTTTTAGTAAAAATATCCCCAATATAAGATTATCAAAGGTTTTCTTACAGAACTACGTATAAAATCCTTTTGCCAAGCAAAAGCTTAATTTAAGTTAGCGGTTTCCCTTTCTGAGTACTCTCAGACAAGATCTTGATTATATCAGAAACACATAGGTACTGATGTATTATTAGCAGGCCTGGTGTTAATTAGGGAGAATTACCAGAAATAGTTTGCTTCGTGGAAATTTATTACAGGATCACACTTGACTGATGGCAGAATAGGAGTTGCTGAGAGAGAGCAGCTCCCAGTCATAACCACTAACTAATAGGGTGCCAAAATTCCGCAGAGAAAGTTTCATCCCAAGTGTGGGCGGCTCCAAGGGAAAATGGTTCCTTTGCAGGATTTAAAATTTAACAGAGGAAAGGGGCTGGGCCCCGCTACCTAACAGAAATCCCAGGCTGATCAGGTTTTAGGTTCCATGTATGAATGAGAGGATTTAACTCCCTCAACACCAAGGCCAGCAGAGGCTTGTACATTTATCACAGTAAGGAGACTAACTCCACGAATGTGGCAAGTTTCTGATTCCGCAGACTGCTGTATGAAGAGAATTTAGAGTAACCTATTTGTCCATGGTATTAGATCACTAACCCTTAACTCCTGATGCTGCGATCCAGAAGCTGAACAGGGGGCCGGCCACAGGGCTGCATCAGTGATGAGTGGCAGAGGTGAGGCATCAGCATGGGCAGCGTGTCCCAGTGGTTAAGACACCACTGGGGACTTCCACATCCTGTATCATGCCCGGTGTGGGTCCTGGCTCCTCCACTTCTGATCCAGCCTCCGGCTAATGTGCACCCTTGGAGCTACAGTCGATGGCTCAAGTGCTTGGGTGTCTGTCACCCACGCGGAAGATCCAAATGGAGTTCCCAGTTCCAGGCTTCAGCTTGGCCCACCCTCAATTGTTGTGGGTGTTTAGGGGGTGAACCAGCAGATAGAAGATCTCTGTCTCTGCCTTTCAAGTGGATTTAAATAATTGAGGCTGGCCCTGTAGCATAGTAAGCTAAGCCTTCTGCAGCATTAGAATCCTATGCAGGCGCCAGTCCGTGTTCTGGCTGCTGCTCTTCTGAACCAGCTCCCTAATAACGTGCCTGAGAAAGCAGTGGAAGATGGCCCAAGTGCTTGAGCCCCTGCACCCGCTTGGGCAACCCAGAAGAAACTCCTAGCTCCTGGCTTCGGATCAGCCCGGCTCTAGTTGGCTGCGGCCATCTGGGGGAGAGAGGCAATGGATGGAAGACTTTTCTCATGGTCTCTTCCTGTCTCAGTCTATAGCTCTCCATCAAATAAATAAATAAAATCTTAAAAAGATAACTTAATAAAAAACATAAAGATGTGGCCTTTACACATTGAGCATGGTGTTAGAGGAAAGGGGTGCCTCTAGTGGTTCGCAGTGATGGCAGAGCACTGAGAGCAATCCTGCAAAAGCGAAGTTTGCAAGAAGACTTTTTTTCCCCATACCTTTTTTTTTTTTTTTTTTTTTTGACAGGCAGAGTGGACAGTGAGAGAGAGACAGAGAGAAAGGTCTTCCTTTGCCGTTGGTTCACCCTCCAATGGCCGCCGTGGCCAGCGCGCTGCGGCCAGCGCACCGCGCTGATCCGATGGCAGGAGCCAGGAGCCAGGTGCTTTTCCTGGTCTCCCATGGGGTGCAGGGCCCAAGCACCTGGGCCATCCTCCACTGCACTCCCGGGCCACAGCAGAGGGCTGGCCTGGAAGAGGGGCAACCGGGACAGAATCCGGCGCCCCGACCGGGACTAGAACCCGGTGTGCCGGCGCCGCTAGGCGGAGGATTAGCCTAGTGAGCCGCGGCGCCGGCCTCCCCATACCTTTAATTGTATGTAATCACACAGTAAAGCCTGGAGCTGTTGTTTAGTGTAGATGAATGGAAGATTTCCATATCACAAAACCACTGATCACTGTATCTCAAATATGGAAATATCATTCCCAGGGAAAATGATTTCTGTACCAGGCCCACAACTTGATTGAAATGATCTCTTATGCATCCATGTTTAGGTTCACCATTTCTGTGTTTGTCTAGTTTCCTAATTGGACTGCACATTAGTTTTTTAAGATTATTTTATTTATTTATTTTTATTTGAAAGGCAGAGTTACAGAGAGGCAGAGGCTGAGAGAGAGAAAGAGGTCATCCATCCACTGGTTCACTCCCCAAATGGCCACAACAGCAAAAGTTGTGCAGATCCGAGGCCAGGAGCCGGGAGTTTCTTCCAGGTCTCCCATGCAGGCTCAAGGACTTGGGCCATCCTCCATTGCTTTCCTAGTCCATAGCAGAGAGCTGGATCAGAAGTAGAGCAGCTGGGACTCTAACCAGCGCCCATATGGGATGCTGGCACTGCAGGTGATGGCTTTACCTGCTACGCCACAGCGCCGATCCCTCCACATTAGTTCTTTGTCTTTGCATGCTAAACTGTCACGTTTGTGCTCTACTTCAAATATAACAAGGTTTCAGTTTTCTTGTGTTATTCCTCCCCATTTTGTTTGGCTTGTGATGCACACACAGCTGGCGCTATTCTAAATTAAAAATAATTGTTTCTTTGTTTAAAGTATTTTAACAGGGTATAAATATTTTCAGGTGTGTCTTTTGATTTTTCTGCCCTAGTATAACTCATGTGTCCCATGGTTTCCTTGATAAATAGGAAAGTAAATGTGGCTCCCGTGGTATCATGACAATATTAGTTTTTGCATAGATAAAAGTCTGCTTAGGTGACCTTGTATTGATGTCATCTGACCCCCGGAAGCTTTTCTAGCCCTGTTTGCTTAACAATCACAAAACTGTTTGAGCCTCCCTTGATTGAAATGGAGAACAGAAGATTCCACAGAGCTTCTCGGTGAACTTTGAAAAAATACAGGTTAAAATAATTCTGCCTTTAAACAACTGAAACTTGCCATTCATCCTGCTCTACTATGTCATTATGCTACTGCTTAATCATTTTTCTGGTAGCAGTTTACATGGTTTGAATAAAAGTGAACTTAACAATCGAGGTGTACTGAGCTAAAGCCAGTACTTCTGCCCTGAGAGAAGAGAGAATTGCTATGAAACTATTATAGTTTGCTTTTGCCTATATCTAGAAAGTTCTTCATGATCTTTAGCAATACAAACATGGATTATAACAGAGTATACATCAGGGACTGGGGGGGGAGTGTTTGGTTACTCGTGGTAGGTTGGTCTGAGTCTAAAATCACACCATAACTCAGGAGACGTTTAGTATACAGAAGTATTAGCTATGATAGGAGAGTGTGAAAATCCAGGGAGCTCCAAAGGGTCCCTGGGAGCCGAGAGAAAGGACCCAAAGAAGATGACCTTAGAAAGAGCTCTCCTCTCTGGCTGGGGTCAGACATCATCAGGGAAGGTGGTTTCAGCCCGAACAAAGAGTGATCTGGGTTGCTGAGGCTGGGGCTAACAGAGCACAGGAAGCAACCACATGGGATGTGGGCAAACCAGTGCTCATGGCTGAGCACAGAGGGAGCTGGGTACTGCTGAGGGGAGGACCTGGAACACACAGAAGGGGCCACAGCAAGACGGGCCAGGGCCAGGCCAGAGAAAGCCGGTTCACTGAGGGCCAGTGCTGTCTGGGTGCACAAGTCGGGCACAGCGCCCAGACGCCTGCACACCCAGTCAGCGTGATGCACCGCATAAAGTGACCGCTGGGATGAGAAGCCCCTGGCAACTCGAGTATTGCTTCAGCTCTCTCAGCTGATAAAGCAAAGCACCGGGACCTCTGCAAAGGACAGCTGCTTACACAGTCCAGCCCTTTATCACAGAGCAGATTCTGAGGGCTGGCTGGAAGTCCGTTGTTCATCGGGGCACTTGAATACCAAAGGAAAACTTCAGATTCCCAACTAAATTGCAGTCTCTGTGCACAACATCCCTGCGTATTCTTGATGAATTAGAAACTCAGACTCTTTGACTTGTATTCTTTATGATCAAAATTATAGTGTACTTTCAATATGCAAAGTAAACATAATATTGCATTGATTGTGATTCTCAAGGTCTGCTCTTTAAACATCCAATACAGCTGAGTAATTCTGAAAATATAAAAGATTTAGTTGGTTGCATACTGAAAAAAAAAACCCTTGGGTGGTTTTTAAAATGAGTTCATTTTCTTCTACTATAATGCTTTTCCTGGAGTTAAAATGAGTAAAACATTCTTCACTGAAGGTTTATGTTAGTTAATTAGGATTTCAATTTATAGTTTTTCTATATAACCCTCAATTCCTGTCATGTAGAGAAATGAATCATTCTCATATTCAATAACAGAAAGCAAGGAGATGAACAATTTTCCTTCACAATAAAGTAAGCCAGGAAGGCTCATGCCCAGTGGGCCCATAATAATAACTCATATTTGCGGGATGGTCTTTGTGATCTGGGTGATTCACTATCAATTCCGCTAGGGTACCCTAAAATACTGAAAACACTGCAGCGAAGTTCCAAACACTGGACAAACTCTGAAAGTCAAAGATTTTTCATCTGTGTTTTAAAGATGAGAAAATGAAAACTCAAGAAAAATGATTCTTAAAAAAAAAAAAAAAAAAAAAAAAAAAAAAAAAACACTGGAAAATGTGAGACTTGGACTTTCTGTTAGACCAGGGAGAAAATGTATTACTTTATCCCCATTCCCTTAAAGTGCCTCTTGTTAGTAAGGGCCACTCCCCCTATATTCAGTTAGTAGAGCAAGGCTTGGTGTGAGGAATCGTTTAGCTCCTGATGGGCTTTGGAGACCTGGAAGGCCGCAGCTGGCTAGGGCAGTCGCCTGCCACCCAGATGTGCACACTTGGGAGGCTGGCAACTGGGCCACCTGTTCCTCCCGGGGGTGTGTGAAGTGATGGTCCTGTCTGGGAGGCACCATTTGCTGTTCCTTGTGTTCTCACCACATTTCACAGTCCATACGCTGTGGATTTAAAAGCCAAAAAAAACACAGGAATGAGAGAGCCGTTGGTTTGAAGTGTAGATAGCACCAAATGCGATCTCCAACAACTGGGAAGACTTCAGGAAATGCACTTAACACTACTTTGCACACACAGAGGTCAATCATTCCTCTTTACAAGATGTTGCAATACAGGTCAGAAGGGTTGACACCCAAGGAATCATTCCCTTGCCAGTGTGATGCATTCTGTTCTAGGTGGTGAGTCAGAGGACTGAGTGAGATGAGACCCCCGTGACAGTGAAGAGAAATTGCATAGATGTCCAATTATACCGGCAGGGTTGCATAAGATTCTTGGTTTTATTCAATTGAAATAAAATCCCCCTGCTATTTGGTAATGGCAGGCACCACTGCTAAGTCCAGTGAAGCATAGCTGGAAAATCCAGCTGCCCTCACATCTGTTTTGCATGACCTTTCAATCATCAGCAAATACTTCTGCCACTAGGAATGGAAGTCTGGGTAGGATATGGCTCTGTGACTTTCTAAGCTATCGCTATGGAAAACATATTGAAACAAAATTCACGCATGCCACGGAGTGTGCCCAGAAATTACAGACTAGTCTGGGTGGTGTTAAGGATTTGACCTACCCAGAGTGCTCACACCTGCTTCTTGCATTCAAGTTGTTAATCCTTTGTTCAGAAAATGAGACATATTATGAAATATGTGAATGGACTGCTATGACTTAAATCTTAAGTGTTTAGGCTCTTAAACTGGTTCAAACTAAAATAACACTGAGGAAATAGAGTGTGTTGTAGGTTTCTGTTGTATGTATTACACTTAACAGATCTGTATGAGTCAACTTGACGCTCATTTGTGATCTGTGACTTGGTTCGAGTACTTGCTTGAGTTCCAAGTTGAAATGAAGTGTTCTGAAGATATTTGGCCACCCAGAAGTTTTGAAAGGAAAACAAACATTTTGAAAGGAAAACAAACATTGAAGAACCTCTTCACAGTATTGAGATAAACGTCACTCTCATACTAATCAGTTTCATTCTTGTATGAATATGACAGGGAGCCAGTGAAACATGGTTAACACTCACAGTTGATCTCTAGACCAAGTTAAACTGTTGATAGAGTGGAAGAAGCACTAACCAGTAATAATTGAATATTGTCATTATATGCACATATGCAAATCAAGTGCTTCCAGGGACCAGACCTCCTTTAGGAAGATTACAGGCAATAGCCTTGGAGAGACTCGCCTGAGCATGAACCTGCATTACATCCAGTTGAACACAGCGGTGCTGCCAGCTGCCTAATAATTAGAATCACTTCCAAATCAACAGTTTCACTTTTAAAAATTATTATTATTATTAAGCATTTATCTAGAGGGAAGTCTGAGCACTTCGGAAGGAAGAAGTGGTGGGGGAAAACTGGAGACACAGTTCAGTGTCTTAAAAATGCTCTGGTCCATGGGGTGCTGTGGTGTGGTGGGTAAAGCCACTGCCTGCAGTGCTGGCATCTCATATGGGTGCTGGTTCAAGTCCTGGCTGCTCCACTTCTGATCCAGCTCTCTGCTATGGCCTGGGAAAGCAGTGGAAGATGGCCTGAGTCCTTGGGCCCCTGTGCCCACGTGGGAGACCAGGAAGAAGCTCCTGGCTTCAGATTGGCATAGCTCCAGTCTAGGGACTGAACCAGCGAATGGAAGACCTCTCTTTTTCTCTCTCAGCCTCTGCTTCTCTGTAACTCTGCCTTTCAAATAAATAAATCTTTTTTTAAAGAATGCTCTGCTCCAGTTCGCTCTGCCCCAGACAGGTCTCCCCAGCCTCACTCAGGAGCGCAGTCCTCAGGCAGGAGTTACCTGGTGTTGCTGTGGAATCTCTTAGCCGCTTATCAAAGTCTCACACCCAGCTTCGTGGAGTTCCCACCCCAGGACCCACCCTAGTCAATCACAACTCTCCATCTCCTAGCATTTCCAGTGATGCCTGCCCACTTCCATCAGTGTGGGAATTGCCCGGGAGGTCAACATCTCCAATCAGCCTTCCCTGGCTTACCACACTTCTGACCTTGGCGAAGATACAGGACCTGGTGGAGCCTGCTCCATCCCCACCGCACCCCACCCCGCCATCTTGGAGTATAGTTCTCCAGTGTCTTGCAGCACTATTGCCACACAAAAATGAACTAGTGTGAGCCTACCAGACTGCCCCACAACCTAGCCAGCCCTTTTTCCTACTTGGCGATGAAAAGGTATTACTCAAAAACAAACTCAAATTGTGAATCCTTTGTTCAGGATATGAGTCAAGTGAGAAACATATGGATGGACCAGGATGGCTTCAATCTTAAGTGATTCCCCCCAAAATTTGGGGATTGCTACCAACTGTCTATCTCATAGACAGGTGCATAATGTACTGATGCTGAGTAGTCGTGCCATGAAAAATAAAAATGATTAACAATTTTAACAATGTCTTTCCCAAATATGCTTTACTTAAAGAACACCCATACCAGAAAACCCAGTTTGGGAGCTGGTGGTTTCTCCCTTCTCGCGTTTCATGGGGGCTGTCCTGAGTGGAGCCTGTCTCCACAGTTTAAAGCAGTGGTTCCCCAATGTTAGTGCGCATCAGATTTTTCTGGAAGGCTGCTTTCCCCTAGACGGGTGGGCCCTACCTCAGAGTGCCCGGCTCAGCAGGTCTGGAGCGAGATGAACAGCCACAGCTCTGACCCGTGCCCAGGTGAAGCCGAACCTGCTGGTTTGGGACACACCTGTGCTAGATGGAGACCAGCCGCTTCTCACTTCAGTACGCAAACGCCCTGAGCGCTTGCTCCCGGCACCTGGGCCCCCTGCAAAGACTCCAACTCAGCAAAGTGGGGCAGACACTGGCCTTTCTAACAAGCTCCCCGATGAGGCCCCAGGAGGAGGGCCTCTCTGCCTTCAATGTCACCAAAGAAAGCGCTGAGGAGCCTTTGGAGCCCGCAGGTAGGATCCAGCGTTTCCTTTCCTCTTGTGTCTCGTCTGGAATCAGTCTCAGGCTTGGGTTCCTGAAACGTGGAAGTGCAGAAGCGGTGGATCTCCCTACAGCAGATCATCCCAGCCCTGTGCTTGAAGCCCAAGCGCTGACCGCCAGCAGTGAGGCTGAGCCCCACGAGGGAAGCCAAAAATCCATTCAGCCCCAAACGGTTCATGCGGTTCATTCGTTTTCCCAGCATTGCAGATTAGGAGCGTTATTTTCCCCTGAATTTGGGGCCTAAACGCCACAGGCAAGTTTCCTTGGCGCATGCGCTGAATGGGGGCGTGGCATTTTCTCTCTGGTCTGGCTGCTCCCTGCCTGTTTCTCTGACTCTGGGAAAGGCACCTGACGGATTTTGAAGATATTAACACCATCACTGGTTTCCACGCGTGGCTTCGGAACTCTCTAGTGAAAGCAACTTTTGTAGATCCCCAACACATAAAAACAAGTAGGAAGGAAGCACTGGGCGTTGTAACTTATTCCCATTTTAGCAGAAGGCAGCGCGACCTGGCACAACCACCCGAGAGCTGTGCATGCCTCATTCTCAGATCCAGATTTGGGACTCAAATCTAGGGGTCCTCGGAAGTTTCTTCTAGAAGTTTCTTCTAACATTCAGCACCTGCGGAGATTCTTGGTCGTTGTCGCTGCTCTGTGACACTCACCTGTTGGAATTCCCCAGAATGCCTTGGGCGCTTCTACAGACTCAGTGTGCTGGCTGTTTGCGTGCTTGAAACCATGATCCGTGTTTTCATCCCCTTAAAACTAACAAGCAGGTTTCTTTCTTTTCAAACTGCTGCAAAGTGCTTGGCGCTGGGAGGGGGAGGTAAGAGGCAAGGTTGTCTGTTCCCCCCTGGGGAGGTCCGGGGCTTGCTTTGTTTTCATAGCTGTGCTGTGCAAATGAACTGAAGGTTTAACACTTAGGTGCTGCTTGAAGCCCTGGCTAGGGAGTCCGGGAGGCCGGTGCGGGCCCTGCCCGAGCCCCTGTCGGACAGCTGCTCCGAGAGCTGCGAGCCGAAAAATTTGTTGCCATGGCTTAGCCTGAAACAAACCCGGGCCTGTTCTGGGGTGCGGATTCTGCTCTCCCAGGTCGCTCTCTCCCTCGCTCTGTGTCATCCATGGGCTCGCGGCCTTTCCATCTTGCCTCCGCCCTCACGCTGCGGCCAGCCTCGTGATATAGAGCCCTGTCACCTCGCAGCAGTCTCGGCGGTGCGGGGATGGGCCTCTTCCTCTTGCTTTCCCCAGCTATAGTGGAGCCTCTGTCCGTGGGGACTTTGCTGTGGGACCACCTTGCAGGCGTTAATACTTTTCCCACTAAACCTGCTTGGCCAGAGGCCAAGGTGAAGGCTGCTCTCAGCAGTGTAATGGAGATTCCAGGATCCCATTCGGTTCCTCTTGAGGCCCCCAGAGCGCAGCGGCCCCCTCCTCCATCGGTGCTTGTCCTCTTCCAATTTCCCGTGCTCTCTCCCTGCCCACACGCTGGGAGGGGATTCTGCGTTTGGTGGAACCTGGGACAATGCCCTTGGCTCCTATGTCAGTTACCCCCATCTCAGAGGACCCCTGAGAGGTTTGAAGGACCACCGTGTCCTAGGAAACAGTTGCAAACATTTCTCCAAATTCCATGCGATGTATTAGGGAGCAAATGCATATACGTGCAAGAGCTCAAATGGTCTTAAAGGGATAACCTGGGTGTATACACACACACACACACTCACACTCTGCATGACTTAGTAACAATTGTGGAGAGACAATTAAGGAGAGACTTAGGTCATCTGTACTGTTTAAAGATGAAAATAAGCGTTAACTCCAGAGATCACAAACTCTTAAAGGAATTTGTGTCTGTCCTTATACAACAGATGGAGTAACGAAATGGCCCATGTTTCCAAACTGGACATAGGAGAGACCACCATTTGCATGTTTTCTATCAGCTCTTCCTACGAACCAAATGTGAACTGTCATCCCAGAATGCATTTCTCCAAGGGAGTGGAAAGAGTGATCCGTGTGTTGGTGCCCAGTGCCTTCTGTCACGTGTACTTTTGTCAAAGATGTATGGGGGCCCCTACCATTGACTGCATTCGGGTCACTGGGGACATGGCAGAGAGGGACGCAATGGACAAGCTAGTGGCTGAATGTGCAGCACGTCAGACGGTCGGGCTGCGCAGTCCGGATGCGCGGGAGTGCAGGTGTGGGTGGACCCAAGGGAGCCGCAAGGGTATTTGGAAGGCATTTGTTCCAGGCAGAGGAAGGGCAGCTTGGCACGTTCAAGGAACAGTGGAGGACCAGGCGGGCTCCAGGGAGCAGGAGAGCAAGCCGGCTGCGGCGGCCGCACAGGGTCTGGGAGACCATTTCAGGGCTTTGGTGTTTACTCCAAAGACAAAGAGCTAACAAGTCCTTTAGGCTGCTATTCATTCTCTCTCTGTCTCCCCTGACGTCTCTGGCAGGTCTTTGGCAACCGTGGACCACATTCCGATGTCCGTGAATGAAGGGCTGAGTGTGTCTGCAGCATTGGTAACCACCTTTGACTTTTACTGTGATTTGTTCTCAGGGCAGGGCTTCCTGAATGTTCTATTTTTGGCTTGTAAGAAAAATTATGTCCTTCTCATCTTGATGAAATTTCACAAGTCTGGGCTGCCTCTAATTTCCGTAATAGAAACTGTAGTAGTCTTCAAGTTTCCCTTCCTTGCTTCTTGATGGTTTGCTGCCCAGAGGGAGCTCATTCTCACAGGGTGGGCGGCGTCATGAGATGAACATCTGGCAGCCCCTTGCTCAGATCGGCTTTAGGCACTGGGAAGGCGCTTCGCGGGGCATTCTCAAGGGCTGGGATGACTGAGAAACCGATGCAAGAGACTGGAAGTCCGTGCATCGCTAAAGGACACCAGAGCTTGGCGCTTCGCGGGGCATTCTCAAGGGCTGGGATGACTGAGAAACCGATGCAAGAGACTGGAAGTCCGTGCATCGCTAAAGGACACCAGAGCTTATGTCAGTGAACTTGCAGCCACAGGTGAAGGGAGTATGCTCTGCTGGCGGCCACCGAAGAGGTGTTCTGGGCTGAAAGATAAAAACACAAAGCTATTGTTTTTTGCTTATTTCTTTGGTCGCTACGTTGTCTTAAAGTGAGTCTCACCTGTCCTGGAGACCTGCAAGGCTTTAGGGAAAACACATTGGTATCCCTGCCCAAGATATCTTATTCTGGGGGAGAAAATAACTCTTAGGAGCACTCTCAGGGCAAAAGGGTGTCCTGAGCACATAGGATAAGCGTGTTCATGTTCAAAGGGTCTGGCCTGCAAGAGACTTTGCCATGGTGTTGGGGACCAGCTTGATGGGGACTGTGAACTGCCAGTGGGGCTGTCACACCCACCCCTTGTTCAACGCCTTTGGTGAGGTGGCTTCCTTACACCGCTCCTCCACCCTGCCCTCTCCCTGTCTTCCTCAGTTACTGTCCAGCCAGCCAGTGTTGACCTTGACCTTCAAACTACCTTCTGGCCCCCTAACCAAGTTCTCCAAGCTTTACAGCCATGAGCTCTTTCTGGGCACACAGAGGGATGTTTAATCCCAGGACAGTGTTTGTTCCTTTTGGATTCCAGGTACACCATGCACATTTGCTTTTTGTGTGGCCAGGTTTCATGAAGTTCAAACATTGAGGGACAAGTTGGCAGGTGATCATTTAACCCAAACAAGAGAGGCTCAGCGGGGTTCTACCCCACCCCCACCCCCACCCCCACCAATTACCACCCTCAACCAATCATTTATCAGAATAATTCCCCCAAACACTTCCCTCTAATTCCGTTTCCAGATCACCACCTCTCTGTGACATCATGGGAACTTAGTGCAAATAAATCTCCAGAGAAACCCACACTGGACAGATATTGAAATGGATGGCCGTGCGAGGGCATCACTTATCTCCTCAGAGTGCAGGGTTTATCACGACAGCCAGGCTTTGACAAAAAACACTCCTGGGGCTGCTGTGTCCCTCGGTACCTCCAGTGCATTCGCCATCAAATCTGGACATAGCCCAGAGCGGAATTAGAGCAGGATCTTATTAGCAGCTTCCAACTGGGGCCATGGTTTAGAGTACGAGAGGAAGCAACCGTGGTCATGTGCTATTCTTATTACCATTGCTGCTACTGCTATTTAAGAGGTGTGGTGGGAGAGATCGGGGTTGTGCCTTTTGAAATTGGTTTTTGTTGCTGATGAAGAGGCAACCATGCAAAAGATACCCTGTCCCACATTGGAACCATTGTGCATGGAAGTTTTGCGGCACTGCAGGGAGTTAGATGTTATAGGATGTTATAGATGGCATGAAGCTTAGGAGCGGCCAAACTCTGGGTAATTTCTGAGTATTAGCTTTTCAGTTACACAGAGAGAGAAGGAGAGAGAGAGAGAGAGAAATAGAAATAGAAATAGAAATAGAAATAGAAATAGAAATAGAAATAGAAATAAATAGAAATAGAGAGAGTGTCCATCCATTGGTTCACTCCCCAATTGGCTGCAATGGCCGGAGCTGCACCGATCCAAAGCCAGGAGCCAGGAGCTTCTTCTGGGTCTCCCACATGGGTGCAGAGGTCGAAGGACTTAGGCCATCTTCTACTGCTTTCCCAGGCCACAGCAGAGAGCTGGATCGGAAGAGGAGTAGCCGGGACTCGAACTGGTGCCCATACAGGATGGTGGCACTGTAGGTGGTAGCTTTACCCACTGCGCCACAGTGCCAGCCCCATCATTTGACTCTTTCTAACCCAGGTCAACCATATTCAGTGTTCATTGAAACCCAGGATGCAAGACAGGGAAGAAAGCTAAAAGGGGAGCTGTTGGGTGATGGCAAAGATAATTTGGGTTTTGTTGTTGTTATTGTTGTTGTTCTGGATTTATTATTTAGGAAGCAGAGTTATAGAGAGGGAGAGACAGAGAGAGAGGCCTTCCATCCACTGGTTCACTCCCCACATGGCGGCAACAGCCAGAGCTGAGCTGATCTGAAGCCAGGAGCCAGGAGCTTCTTCTGGGTCTCCCACGTGGGTGCTGGGGCCCAAGCACTTGCCATCTTCCACTGCTTTCCAAGGCACATTAGCAGGGAGCTGGATAGGAGGAGGAGCAGTCGGGACACCAACCGGATCCCATATGAGATGCCAGCACCACAGGTGGAGGCTTAGCCTACTACGCCACAGTGCTGGCCCCGAAGATAATTCTTCCAGGGAAGCAGCACAGATGTCACTTCAGAGTGAGCTGGTGTACAGGGGCCGTGGATGGGAGGGGATGAGAGTCTGGTCTCCATGTGGGGAACAGGGAGTAGCAGAGGCTGGGCGCAGCGACGAATCCAGAATCCTTCCAACTAGAAAGGAAGCCATCACAGGAAGCGGAGATCATTAGCTTTGTTTTAGAACTGGGGAAACTCAGGGCTGGCACTGTGGCACAGTGTGTGTTCAGCTGCTGCCTGGGACACTGGCATCCTGTGTGTGTGCCAGTTCAAGTCCCAGTTATTCCACTTGTGATCCAGCTCCCTGTTAATGTGTTTGGGAAAGCAATGCAAGATGGCCCAAGTGCTTGGGCCCCTGCACCCATGTGGGGACCTGGATAGAGTTCTAGGCTACTCACTCCTGGCCGAGCCCTGGCCATTGTGGCCATCTGGGACGTGAACCAGTGGTTAGAAGATCTCTAGCTCTTGTTCTCTTGCTCTCTCTGTAAGTTTCTTTTTCAAATAAATAAATAAATCTTAAAAGAAAAAGAACTGGAGAAATTGAGGTGCCTTTTACAAGGGAGCTGATGATAGAACCGGAACTCGTGTCAGGATCCATCTCCGAAGCAAGTGCTCCGTGGCCTTGTCTAGGAGTTGGGAGTGAGGGGCTCCACGACTGATCACAAGGTGATAGACACGAAAGGAGTGTATTTTGGGCTGCTGAAGAGTTCAGGTTCCATGGCAGACTCTTGATTCTCAGAATTTCATTCCTTTGTTTCAAAAACTACCAACAGGCTGCCTGCCCGCTTGCCCATTGTGGTCTTTGTGTGACCATATAATGTGACCGTATAATCCTAACGATTACACAGCCAAAAGACCAGGTGTTTTGTCTCGGGGAGAGAGAGATTGGATGATGTGTGATTGACCAGTTGGGTCTCCTGGGGCTGGGGCTGAGTGGCCTCTGGGTCTTTGGCCTGGCACCAGAGATCGTGGTTTGTCTCCCGGGGTTTCTGGATCAGCTCCGCTCAGCTTTGTCGCCTGCCTCCTGGTGAGCACCTGGGTGTGAGCTCCGTTATTTTTTTGTGACAAGCTGTTTTGCTTTCAGTAGCAAAGTAATGCAATGAAAGAAGAGCTTTAGCAAGCACGGAGAAAGACAAAGTGGTAGATGAAAATGAAGATTGGGTGGGTGTTTGGTGTAGCAGTTAAAACACTGCTTGAAATACCTGTATCTCTTTCTGAGTGCCTGGGTCTGAGTCCCAGCTCCACTTTTTTTTTTTTTTTTTTTTTTAGTATTTATTTATTCGAAAGACAGAGTTACAGAGAGGCAGAGGCAGAGAGATAGAGGGTTTTCCATCCACTGGTTCACTCCGCAAATGGCTGCAATGGTTAGAGTTGGGTCGATCTGAAGCCAGGAGCCAGGAGCTGCTTCTGGGTCTCCCATGCAGGTGCAGGGGCTCAAGGGCTTGGGCCATCTTCTACTGCTTTCCCAGGCTGAAGCAGAGAGTTGAATCAGAAGTGGAGCAGCCAGGACTGGAACCAGCGCTATATGGGATGCCGGCACTGTAGGCAGAGCCAGCTCCACTTCTGACCCAGCTTTCTGCTACCATGCACCCTGGGAGACAGCAAGAATTGGCTCAAGTACTTAGGTCCCTGCCACCCAGATGGGAGACCCTGATCGAGTTCCAGGCTCCTGACTTTGGCCCTGGCTATTTCAGACATTGGCAAGTGAACCAGTAGATGGAAGATCTTTCTCCTACCCGCCCCCCCTTACCCCTGCCCACGGCCCTCCTTTTGAAGTGAGAAATAAATAAATTAAGAAAACATGAAGTCACTTCAAAGAATTTGTAGGAAAATGGAATTAAAAGGTAATTTTGGTTTGGTACAAAAAAAATCTTTGAAATCCATGTATAGTTCTTTCAAAACATGCATTTTCCATGAACTTCTGAGGACCCCTCAGAGGTCTTTAACTGTGGTGCATAAAGCACTTGGCGCAGTTGCTAGCACTCCCTCATATTTGCTAGCTTCCATTCACGTCTGTCCACTTAACATGCTAGGGAGCAGAGTAGTTCTTGTAAGTTGAAGATGCCAGTGAGTGGGTAATGTTAGTGTTGGGAGGCACTTGAGCTTCCGAGTCCAAGTCTTGTTTTATAGCGGAGGATAGAAAGGCCCATCCAGGAAAAGCTGTTTTACCCAGCTTGTGCAGCATGAGACTGTTCCTGTGTTGAGGACTTAGTTCATTCCCGTGTGATGGCATAAGATAAGCCAGTATCAGAAAAGTTTTGAAGAAAGCTCTAACGGAACCATGCATTGAATAATAGCCAGGGTTGTTTTTTTATTATTATTATTCTTTCCTTTTTTCCTCTTTTTGTCTTCTTCTTTCTTGAACTGAAAAGGATCTTAAAACCCTTCTGCATGGGTGTCTATTGACGGGCTGTAGCTCTTGACACAAACCTGCTTCTTTGCACAGAGGTTGTGTCTGGGAACAAGTCCCAGGCCTTGTGCCCCCCACACTGCTGCCGTGTTCTGTGAGGCTCCTCAATATGACAGCAAACAGGAGACATGGAAAATCGAAAATACAGTCAACGTGCGGGCCCAAGACTTTTGGATTTCCTGCAGCATTGCATTTCCAAATGCAAAATTCAGCAGTTGACAATTTTTAAACTTTCCACCAACCGACAACTCCTGTCTACCGTGGAAATCATTACGTAAAGAAAGAACATTTTAAATTCAATGCATTTGGAAGGCTGTAATCTCAGAACAACTGACAGCTCTTCCCCCGTGAGGTCGGCTGGCGGTCTAGCCCTGACACACAGATAGATGTCTTTTTGTTTTTGGACGTATAAATGTTGCACAAGACGCCTGATGTGACTCCAAATGAGTGAACACTTGAACATCTTTGATCATCCGGCCCCCGACTACCAGCTGAAATATCTGTATTGCCACTGTGGCTGAATTTTGACGACTGCTCTGTGTTCAACCTCCTGCCGAGTTTTTCTCAGCTCTGCAACAGCCCCCGTGGCTTATTTCTCCTCTTGCAGAAATAAGACAGAGAGATAATGATAGTCTAATCACTGTGCCGCTGAGAGGGCCATTCCCAAACCTATGCAGAAAAGGAGCTGTCTGCCCTGCGTCCCTGGGCTCACCACTGTGTTGGAGTTGCACTTTGATTTCTTTGACCATAAGCTGTGCAGTGGAGGTGACTTTTGCCTGCTGGTGGCCGTGGGTAAGGCAATTAGGAAGTCTGACATTATTCTTGGAAGGATTTTAAGCAAAATATCATAGTTCATCAAAACCTGTTTGCAGAAACGCCAAACAGTTAATGGTCATTTAGGTCCAGAAGGAAAAAATTTATGGCTGCCAGACCACCTTCATGTGGGAGATTTGGCCATAAATTTTAAATATCCATTGTGAGAATTATATTATGTGTAAGGAAATCAGCATCCTGTGGTTTTACAAGTGGGCCTTAGAAAGGCAGAATGCACAAAGGCACCGTATGAATAGAAAGACCTAGAAATGTATGCAGAACAAGCCAATAAAAAGGCATCTTGGAGACTGCTGGCGCCTCCTACAAGGCTTTTGGGAACAGGCACCATTCTGAAAGCATATAACTTTTTCAAAAGACAAGATGGCGGTGTGCGGTTCTGAACATTTTGAACACCTGGCATCGCTACCAGTTTGGAGCGCTATGTGCTGTTGACAGGGCTCGTGCTGCACAAACTGCCCCAGAGACGCTGAGGAGGAAGCACACTCTAGCTAGACGCTGGTGCCTTGCCTGGGTTCTCAGTCTACTGGGTGTGGCTAGCCTGTGTCTGGCGCTTGTGCCCAATCAAAACAGGTTCCATCTAAGGGGTAGACAAGTCACAGAATGATCCCTGCTGGGTAGAGAGTTAGAAAAATGTACTGTCCCTCGATGTCCACATAGCCCCCAGGGGACCAGCCCCTAAACATCCGGGAGCACAGTGTGCCTAAGAACCTTCCTAACACGAGACTGGTGCCTCTTCCTTAGGGTGGACACAGCTCCACCGGGGACCGGGGCATGAGGCACGGTAAGCAGTGGCTGAGCGTTAGCTCCAGTCCTTGCCTCTCTGCCTGTCCTTGCCAACTGGAGCTGTTAGGACAAAAAATACCACAGGCTGGGTGGTGCCAACAGCAGATGTCTGTTTCTCTTGATTCAACAGGCTCCACAGTCTGAGGTCAGGATGCCCACAAATTCCTGATGAGGGTTCTCTTGCAGCTTACATAGCCACATGGGAGAGAGAGAGAGAGAGAGAGGGAGAGAGAGAATCTCTCATGTTTCTCATAAAGGCTCCAATCCCACTCATGTTGCCCTCATGACCTAAACACCTCCCAAAGACCCTCTTCCAAATACCATCACAGTGCAGATTAGGATTTCATCATAGGAATTTGGGGACATCCTAAACATTCAGTTTAAAAATAGCCCGCTTTGATGCCTTGCAGCAAATGCCCTAAGCCAACCACAATGGGGAGTCAGGGCTAGAGACACATGATAGGCCTGTATCCCTCCCTGGGTTTACAACTCTTGAATATCTCAGTGCAGCCCGATGAGCCGGCACCTCTGTCACCCACAAAGATGCCCACAGCGGTGTTTCCTCTTGGCCTTGGCTTTCTGCCACTCTTGCCTTTCCCCAGCTCATGTAAACACGCACATCCTGAGTGCACGAGGCAACACGACCCTTGCCTGCACAGACACCACGCTCTAGAGATGTCGCACAGGAATATGCAAGGTCACAAGCAGTAAGGCACACTGTGGGGAGTGCTCGTAGAGGAAGCACAAGCTGCAAGCACATGAGGAGGAGCCCCGAACCCAGATATGGCATCAGAAATGACTTCCTGGAGGAGGCGTGGTTAGGCTGGTACCTGCTGACGCCAACCAAGAAAAGGGTGGGAGCTGGAAGGTACCATAGACGAGGATGGAAGGTTGGCTTGAGGGAAGCACAGGGCACATTGTGACGGACTTGGTGGGCTGTGTCATGGAGACTGGATGTTCTTCTGTGGGCCAAGGGAAGACCGCTGGATGGTTTGGAGTAGAAGTACCATGTCATCTGCTAATGATCCCACAGCCCCTGTAGTCACGATTCTCCATGGCTTCAAAACTTTGCCTTTACTTCATAGCAAACCCATCCTGTAACAAGGGCTCCTCTGGCTTGTTAAGGGAGGACTCTGAGACTGGCTGCACTCTACCACTGTGCTCTCCCATCACGGTAGCAGCACAATTCCCGAGACAGAGTGAGTTTTGCAGTACCTGGCTTGTTGCCAGCTCCTCTTTCTGCAGGTAAGCTCCGTGAAGATGGGAGCCTCGTTTATCATGGTCACTCCCATGGCAAATACTCAGTAAGTAGTTCATGAGCTAGTGGGTGAATGTCCCCTGGCGCGTAGCCCCGCTGCTCCCTGGCACCCTGGGGCTGCCCAACACGCCACCCCTGGGAGCTGGGGTCCAGGGCCTGACTCGTGAAGTCCCTGCCATGGACTGAGAGCGCAGACCAGGCTTTCAGGATGTGCACAGTTAATTGTTTTTAATCCGTGCTTTCCTGTGGTGGCTATGACATTGCCATGACTGATCTCTTAGGGAGTCTGTTCCCATTCATGGCCTCGTTGTAAATGCAGTAGGAAGTCCTGGAGATAATGACCAGAAAACTACAATGTTGGCTTCAGCAGAGAGATCCTCAGCTTGGGAGAGCCCAAGAACCAACAAGTCTTCATTGACCTGGAATGTATTAGTGTCCCTATTCATCACATGAAAGTTTTGGGCTTAAAATTGGATTATATATCAGACCCTTTCTATTTAATTCAACAAACATTCGCCAAGTTCTTATATTTCCAGACATGAAATCGGATTCTCAGTTACTCAGGAGCACAGTTACTCTCTTTGGCTGCCATGTTAGTTTTCTATTTCATTTATAACCGATCGCCTCAAACTTGGTAGCTGAATGCAGGCCAGTTTTATTAATATACCATTCAGGAGACCAGATGTCCAAAACAGGTCTTGTAACATCGAAGTCAAGTTGTTGGTGGGACTGGGTTTTGCTCCTGGAGACTCCAGGCACGAATTTGCCTCTTGCCTATTCCATTTTCTGAAGGCTGGCTGCAGTCCTTGGCTTCTGGTTTCCTTGTGATGTTGAAACCCCATGACCTCCACTGCCCTCATCCACCCTTTCCCTCACTCACCTACCTCCTGTTTCACGTGTAAGGACCCTTGTGGTACACTGGGCTCATGTGGCTAATTCAGACTGCTGTCTCCATCTCATGGCCCTTCATCTACTCACATCTTCAAAGCCCTTTCCATCATGTAGGTATTCTGTTTGCAGGCTTTGAAGATCAGGGTATGGATATTTTTGGGGGACCATAAGCTGACTCCCCCAACTATCATACGATGCTGCTGTCCAATTTGCTGAAGAAATGGTGTGTACTTTGAAGTCAAATCAGATCTAATTTCACTTCTACCTATACCACTTCCTAGAAAGACAATCTTGGGAAAGTTAATTTATTCATCTAAAGATTTACTTATTTACTTGAGAGGTAGAATTACAGAGAGAGAGAGGAAGAGAGAGAGAGAGACAGACAGACAGAGACAGAAGTCTTCCATCCACTGGTTCACTCCCTGAATGGCTGCAAAGGCTGGAGTTGAGCCAATCCAAAGTCAGGAGCCAGGAGCTTCTTCTGGGTCTCCTACGTGGGTTCAGGAGCCCAAGCACTTGGGCCATCTTCCACTGCTTTCCCAGGCCATTAGCAGGGAGCTGGGTCAGAAGTGGAGCAGCCGGGACTCAAGCTGGTGGCCATCTGGGATGCCAGTGCCACAGGTGGTGGCTTAACCTACTAAACCACAGCACAGGCCCCATTTATTGAATGTAAGCCTCAGTTTTACTATCTATCAAATGGGAAAAACAGTATTACCTTATCTCCTGGGGTTCTGAAGTTTATAGACAATGGCAGGTGTCACCTGGACCTAGTACGATACTTTAAAATGTCCGATCTTATCACTGTTAATTTCTCTTCCTGACAGTGCAGGATTCTCTGTGAGTTGGGGGAGATTTTCAAAGCCTTTACTGGGGTAGATCATGATTTTTTTAAACAACGTTTTCTCATTACTAACTAGAAATTTTTATAGTTTTCCTAAGAGGAAATCAGAGAATACTCAATAAAATCCAGTTAGGAAAAAGTCACTGGAAGTCATACACACTTTTAGAAAAAGCTTTGAATTCCAACAAGACCTTGTGCGTGTGCCCTCAGACCAATTTTATAAGTACGTTGTTAGTCTTCCAGTGGATCGAAGATGCAAGCCCCACCAGGTTTGCATCTGTGGTCTTTATTGGAATCTACTTTCCTCTTTTTTTTTTGGGTGGGGGGGAAGCTTGGCAAAAATTCCTTCCGGACTCTTACCTTGAAATCCTCCCGACACGTGTAGGGCCAGCATCGTAAATTAGACTGGACACCACCCACTCCTCTTTCAAATGAAATTCCCCTGGAACAAGACTCATTTCCTGCTGCTCCCTTTCCAAGTGACTTTGGTATAATTTCCTATACATTCAAAGGAGATGCCAATTTGCAATCAAAATCTTAAAAACAGCCTCACCCCGCAGGCAGCCTGAACTGGCCTCCAGGCAAGGTTCTATCAGATCCTTGCCTTTCTGTTCTCTTCCTTATCAGGGAGCAGCTCTGCCTGATGCAGCTGAGTGAACCTTGTGTTCTGCTGATCACAGGAACTGGTGATCAGTGCCTGTTTTGAAAATCATGAACAGGAAAATAACCGGAGAGTAACTGCGGCCATCCCATACCCCCACCCCTCTAGCACACACATGCCCAGATACACACACACACACACACACACATGCAAGAATGTATGAACAAGAATCCCCTGATGGCCAGAGCACAGATGAATTGGTAGGACAGTGAGGCCATTCCTAGAAGCTCTGAATTACTGACAAGGACAATTCGTGGCTCACTCACACACCTGTTTCAGATGTGATCATCTTGGGGCTTGGTGCCGTGGCTCACTTGGTTAATCCTCTGCCTGCGGCGCCGGCATCCCATATGGGTGCCAGGTTCTAGTCCCGGTTGCCCCTCTTCCAGGCCAGCTCTCTGCTGTGGCCAGGGAGTGCAGTGGAGGATGGCCCAAGTGCTTGGGCCCTGCACCCCATGGGAGACCAGGAGAAGCACCTGGCTCCTGCCGTGGGATCAGCGCGGTGCGCTGGCCGCAGCGCGCCGGCGGCGGTGGCCATTGGAGGGTGAACCAATGGCAAAGGAAGACCTTTCTCTCTGTCTCTCTCTCTCTCACTGTCCACTCTGCCTGTCAAAAAAAAAAAAAAATCACTAAAAAAAAAAAATGAAGAAGAAAAACTGGTTGTTATTACTGCTCTGGAAGATGTTAAGTCTTTTAACCTTCCTTGCAGTGAATCTTTTGTGTAACCAATAAGTATTTTTTTTTAAGATTTATTTTATTTATTTGAAAGAGTTACAGCGTAAGGTAGATACAGAGAGAGAGGTCCTCCATCCACTGGTTCACTCCCCAATTGGCTTCAACAGCCGGAGCTGTGCTGATCTGAAGCCAGGAGCCAGGAGCCTCTTCCGGGTCTCCCACGCAGGTGCAGGGGCCCAAAGACCTAGGTCATCCTCCACTGCCATCCAAGGCCATAGCAGAGAGCTGGATTGGAAGAGGAGCAGCCAGGACACAAACGGGTGCCCAGATGGGATACTGGCTCCTAAGGCCAGGGTTTTTAACCTGCTGTGCCACAGCGCTGGCCCCACTAATAAGTCTTAAAGCAGAAATGTGCCCAGGCATTTGGCTCTGTGGTTAAGATACCCCTTAGGACACCCGCATCCCGTGTCAGAGTGCCTGATTTTGAGTTCTAGCTCTGCTTCCCACCCAGCTTCCTGCTGACCGTACCCTGAGGGGTGGGGTGCCTTCAGCATCCATTCTGATAAGCTGGTGTCCTTGAGGCACCAGTTAGATATGTCAGTAATCATCCCCCTAACCCCCATGTGGACCCTGGTCCCCCATCTCTAGGGCTTGGTTTACAGAAGGTTTGAATCAGGAATTACTAGCTCCCTCAATAAACAAGATGTGCATGGCTAAGCCTTCACATACTGTTAAAGCAAATCTACTAACAAGTTCTTCTAGGGGCCGGCTTTGTGGTACAGCAGGTTAAGCCTCCCTCTGTGATGCCAGCGTCCCTTATGAGCACTGGCTTGAATCCTTGGTGGCTCCACTTCTGATCTAGCTCCCTGCTAATGTGTCTGGGAGGGCAGCAGAAGATGGCCCAAGTTCTTAGGCCTCTGCAGCCCACATGCGAGACCCCAGTGGAGTTCCAGGCTCTTGGCTTCAGGGTGACTCAGTCCTGGCTATTGCAGCCATTTGAAGAGTAAACTAGTGAATGGAAGGTATTATCTCTTAAATAAATAAATCTTTTTTTTTTATTATTTGACAGTTAGTGTGAGAGTCAGAGAGAAAGGTCTTCCTTCTGTTGGTTCACTCCCCTAATGGCTGCTATGGCCAGGCGCACTGCACCGATCCAAAGCCAGGAACCAGGTGCTTCCTCCTGATCTCCCATGCAGGTGCAGGGCCCAGGTACTTGGGCCATCCTCCACTGCCTTCCCGGGCCACAGCAGAGAGCTGGCCTGGAAGAGGGGCAACCGGGACTAGAACCCGGCGCCCATATGGGATGCCAGCACCACAGGTGGAGGATTAACCAAGTGAGCCACTGTGCCGGCACCAAAATAAATAAATCTTTTAAAAAATCAAGTTCTGGAGCCGGTGCTGTGGCATAATGGGTAAAGCCACCACCTGTGGCACCATACGGGCACTGGTTCAAGTCCCGGCTACTCTTCTTCTGATCCAGCTCTCTGCTATGGCCTGGGAAAGCAATGGAAGATGGCCCAAGTCCCTGGGCCCCTGCACCCACCTGAGAGACCCGGAAGGAACTCCTGGCTCCTGGCTTCAGATCAGCTCAGCTCTGGCCATTGTGGCCAATTGGGGAGTGAACCAGCAGATGGAAGACCCCTCTCTCTCTCCCTCTCTCTCTCTGTAACTCTACCTGTCAAATAAATAAATAAATCTTTTTTTTTTAAATGAAGTCCTTCCTCACTAGGGTTCCTGTTTGCTGTTGGGCCATCTCCATTCACTGAAATAGTCCAGAAGTGGGACCCTTCATTGCCCTACGAGCCACTCAGAAGCAGGATCTTACACTCAGTTGATTTAAAGTGCATAGAAAGGTGTATTTGGCTGATGTATAGGAAGTTGTGTCTGTGCTCCACTGAGGCCCAGGCAGGAGGTCATCTGCTTGTCCTTCTAATAAGGGCAGCTGGTGAAAGATGATGCTCTTTTAGAACTGCCCTCATCCCCTACCACCACTTCTCATGGTCAAATCATCGTTTTTTAAAAACTGAAATGTCTCCACTATACCACAGTGCAGGCCCAACATCTCGACTAGCGAACAGAAGTGCCTCAGTTCTTTTTTTTTTTTTAAAGATTTGTTTATTTATTTATTGGAAGGTCACAGAGAAAGATCAACTGGATCACCCCCTAAGTGGCCACAACAGCCAGGGTTGCAACTCCATCCAAGTCTCCCACATGGTGGCAGGAGCCCAAGTACTTGGGCCATCTTCCACTACCTTCCCAGGCACATTAGCAGGGATCTGGGTTGGAAGCGGAGCAGCTGGGACTTGAATTATTGCTATGATATGGGATGCTGGTGTTGCAAATGATGGCTTAACCTGCTGTGCCACAGCACTGGCCTCATAAATGACCCAGATCTCACAGAAGAATGGGCAGCATTTCAGAATGATGAGAGCCGTTGTTGTAAACAAAACTCTGGGGGAGCCTCCAGTGGCTTTAATGGTCACCAAACTCACAAGGCAATGGTGCTTGCCAGCTGGGACCCTTTCATATCGTTGATTTGGCTGGCCTGCAAATACCATTGGAGATGTTGCTAAGAAGATTTTTTTTTTTTTTGATAGGCAGAGTGGACAGTGAGAGAGAGAGAGAGAAAGGTCTTCCTTTTGCCGTTGGTTCACCCTCCAATGGCCGCCGCGGCCGGCGCGCTGCGGCCGGCGCACCGCGCTGATCCGGTGGCAGGAGCCAGGAGCCAGGTGCTTTTCCTGGTCTTCCATGGGGTGCAGGGCCCAAGCACCTGGGCCATCCTCCTCTGCACTCCCTGGCCACAGCAGAGGGCTGGCCTGGAAGAGGGGCAACAGGGACAGAATCTGGTGCCCCGACCGGGACTAGAACCCGGTGTGCCGGCGCCGCTAGGTGGAGGATTAGCCTAGTGAGCCGCGGCGCCGGCCCCAGAAGATTTTTTTTTAACTTTTATTTAATGAATATAAATTTCCAAAGTACGGCTTATGGATTACAATGGCTTCCCCCCCCCCCATAACGTCCCTCCCACCCGCAACCTTCCCCTTTCCACTCCCTCTCCCCTTCCATTCACATGAGGATTCATTTTCGATTCTCTTTATATACAGAAGATCAGTTTAGCATACATTAAGTAAAGATTTCAACAGTTTGCTCCCACACAAAGATAAAGTGAAAAATAATAGATGATTTTTTAAATGATGATGAAATCAGATCAGACCTATTGTCATGTTTAATCCCAGTGAGAGTCAAGTTGGGAATTGATAATTTCTTCTTCTTCTTCTTTTTTTTTTTTTTTTTTTTTTTTGACAGGCAGAGTGGACAGTGAGAGAGAGAGACAGGTGAGAAAGGTCTTCCTTTGCCGTTGGTTCACCCTCCAATGGCCGCCGCGGCTGGCGCGCTGTGGCCGGCGCATCGCGCTGATCCGATGGCAGGAGCCAGGAGCCAGGAGCCAGGTGCTTTTCCTGGTCTCCCATGGGGTGCAGGGCCCAAGCACCTGGGCCATCCTCCACTGCACTCCCTGGCCACAGCAGAGGGCTGGCCTGGAAGAGGGGCAACTGGGACAGAATCCGGCGCCCCGACCGGGACTAGAACCCGGTGTGCCGGCGCTGCTAGGCGGAGGATTAGCCTAGTGAGCTGCAGCGCCGGCCTTTTTTTTTTTTTTTTTTTTTACAGAAGATCAGTTTAGTATACATTAAGTAAAGATTTCAACAGTTTGCACCCCCATAGAAACACAAAGCGAAATATACTGTTTGAATACTCATTATAGCATTAAGTCTCAATGTACAGCACATTAAGGACAGAGATCCTACATCAGGAGTAAGTGCACAGTGACTCCTGTTGTTGACTTTACAAATTGACACTCCTGTTTATGGCATCAGTAATCTCCCTATGCACCAGTCATGAGTTTCCAAGGCTATGGAAGCCTTTTGAGTTCACCGACTCTTATCTTGTTTAGACAAGGTCATATTCAAAGTGGAGGTTCTCTCCTCCCTTCAGAGAAAGGTACCTCCTTCTTTGATGACCTGTTCTTTCCACTGGGATCTCACTCACAGAGATCTTTCATTTGGGTTTGTTTTTGTTTTTTGTTTTTGTTTTTGTTTTTGTTTTTTGCCAGAGTGTCTTGGCTTTCCATGCCTGAAATACTCTCATGGGCTTTTCAGCCAGATCGGAATGCCTTTAGGGCTGATTCTGAGGCCAGAGTGCGGTTTAGGACATCTGCCATTCTATGAGTCTGCTGAGTATCTCACTTCCCATGTTGGATCACTCTCCCCTTTATTTATTCTATCGGTTAGTGTTAGCAGGTACTAGACTTGTTTATGTGCTTCCGGTGACTTGATCAGCATAGCCCTGACTGTTAATGAACAACTTAATACATTATCCCTCTTAGTAGTTTTTTTGTCTGTTCTACTTAATATGACTGGTTTAATTCTGTAATTAATACACAGTTATTCTTAAGTGTTGAAATTTAACTGAAATGTGATCCCTGTTAAACATAACAGTAGGAATAAGAGAGGGAAGAGATGTACAATTTTGGACATGCTCAAGCTGACTTGCCCCAAATGGTAGAGTTAGAAACATACCAGGGGGCCGGCGCCGCTGCTCACTAGGCTAATCCTCCGCCTAGCAGCGCTGGCACACCGGGTTCTAGTCCCGGTCGGGGCGCCGGATTCTGTCCCGGTTGCCCCTCTTCCAGGCCAGCTCTCTGCTGTGGCCAGGGAGTGCAGTGGAGGATGGCCCAGGTGCTTGGGCCCTGCACCCCATGGGAGACCAGGAAAAGCACCTGGCTCCTGGCTCCTGCCATCGGATTAGTGCGGTGCGCCGGCCGTAGCACGCCAGCCGCGGCGGCCATTGGGGGGTGAACCAACAGCAAAAGGAAGACCTTTCTCTCTGTCTCTCTCTCACTGTCCACTCTGCCTGTCAAAAAAAAAAAAAAAAAAAAAAAGAAAAAAGAAACATACCAGGGGACTCCAATTAATCCCATCAAGGTGGCATGTACCAATGCCATCTCACCAGTCCAAGTGATCAATTTCAGTTCACAATTGATCATAATGAAAGGACTAAGAGTCAAAGGAAGCTAAGAAGATTTTTAAAGATCTGATTATTATTTAAGTTATTAGACTTGGAGTAAGTCATCTCCATAGCGTCCTGTGAGTTGAGAGCTCTGAGAGAAAAGACTAAGTCCCCCAGAGAGGAAGGAATGCTGCCTCTAGTTCTACCTTTGGACTCAAGACTGCAAAATCAGCTCCTGACAGAATTCCCAGCCTCCATGCCTGCCTTGTAGGTTTCTGACTTAAGCACCAGAATCATTCCTTGCAATTCCTTGCAATCTCTCTCTCTCTCCAGGATATCCTATTGCTTCTGTTTCTTTGGAGAAGCCTGACTACACATACATGTAACCAGAGAAATTGTTTGTGTTAGGAAAAGGCGACTACCTTTTATTTTTATTCTTAAATGATGTATTTATTCATGGGGCAGACTGTGGGGGTGGTGGGTTGAGCCGCTGCCTGTGACTCTGGCATCCCGTATGGGTGTTGTCTCACCTTCTGGCTGCTTCACTTCGCATCCAGCTCCTTGCTAAAGCACCTGGGAAAGCAGAAGATGGCCAAAGTGCCTGGGTCCCTGCTGCTGTGTGGGAGACCAGATGGAGTTCCAGGTTCCTGGCTTTGGCCTGGCCCAGTCCCAGTGATTGCAGCCATCTGGGGAGTGAACCCGTGGATGGAAGATCTCTTTAAGAGATTTATTTATTTGAGAGGCAAAGAGAGAAAGAGATGGAGAGAGACACAGAGACAGAGAGACAGAGTGAGTCAGACAGACATCCATCTTCCATCCCTGGTTAACTCTCCAAATGCCTGTAAAGCCAGTGCTAGGCCAGGCCAAAGCCTGGAGCCAGGAACTCCATCTGGTTCTCTCGTGAGGGTGGAAGGAGGCCAGGTACTCGAGCCATCATCTTCTGCCTTCCAGAGCCATTAGCAGGAAGCTGGATTAGAGATGTGGACCAGTGGGCCAGCTGGGACTTGAATGAACCAAGCACTCTGATAAGGGACGCGGGTGTCCAAGTGGCAGTTTAACCTTCTCACCACAATGCCCATGCCCCTCCCCGCCTTTTTTTAGCATATTATGCCAAGTTTTTGAAGTTTAAGGTATGAAAAACACAATTTTGAAAACACTGATAAGCAGATTTTAATTATTATGTATTTTACGAGATTAATTTTGCCCTCCACAAAGTGCCAGGACTAAGCCTTCTCAGCAGCACAAAGAGCATGAGATTTGACGTGCTTGGGGAGGAGTCTCCCGGCAATTGCCCCAGGAAGAGCTGACATTCTCTGCCCTCTGCAAGCAACCTCATGTGTGTATTTCAGGAGGCTGTTGTCTGGACTTACCCCTCTGCCCTGCACTGGCTCCCACAGCATAGAACCTGAGGCTACTGGAGGCTGTTAAGACTCCCAGTTTTTTAATCCCAGCAATAGTCCTGGGGCCCCAGGTCAGGCATTCTGCTTGAGCTCCAAAGATTAAGCTCCCCTAATGCTCTCAGTTGGTGCAGGAATGATATGTGGAAACCAACAATTTACCTTCAATGTATTTATCACCTACTTTCCCAAGTATTTGGCCAACACCCAAGTCAATGCAACCAAATCCATGAACATAGTGTACCTATTCATTTATTTGGGTCCCTTTAAATCTCTTTCAGTAACATTTTTACATATTTCCACATAAAATGCATATATAACTTCTATTACATTTATTCCTAGGACTTTTAATATTTTGTATGTCTTAAAGTTACTTTTTTGACTTTTGGTTGCTGGTGGAAAATAATTATAAAATGAATTGAAGGCATTTCTTCTTTTTCTTTTCCTGGAGTGTTTTATGTACGATAGGATAATTCCCTTTCTAAAAATTGCTGTGTATTTGACAGGCAGAGTGACAAGGACAAAGGAAGGGAGAGAAAGAGCACTTTGGTCCACTGGTTCATTCCCTGAGTACCTTCAGTGGCCAAGGCTGGGCCGACGCCAGAGTGGGCCAGGGCTGGAGCCAAGGACTGGGAACTCAATCCAAGTTTTCCACGTAAGTGGCAAGAAACTAATTATGTGAGCCTTCCTCACTGCCTCCCAGGGTCTGCCCTGGCTAAGAGCTGAGTTAGGAACCAGATCTGGGAACTGAATGCAGGCACTGTGGTGTAGGACACAGGCATCTTAACTGCTGAGCTAAATGCCTACCTCCAATAATGTGTTATTAACTATTTGGTAGATGTTTTTGGTGAAGGCATTTGGGCATAGAGATTTTAGTTATTTTTTTCTCATTGGTTTTGAAAGGTGATTTTTGACAATTTTCTTTAGCATTATAGAATATTTCAGGTAATTTTTTTATTGGGTAAATTTTGGTAGGCCACTTTTTTTTTTTCTTGAAGATTCACTTACTCATTTAAAAGGCAGGGTTTCAGAGGAGACAGAGACAGAGAGAGAGAGAGAGCTCTTCCATCTGCTATTTTACTCTCCAAATGGCCGCAATAGCCAGGGTTGGGCCAGGCTGAGCCAAGAGCCAGGAGCTTCATCCAGGTCTCCCACGTGGTGGCAGAAACCCAAGCACTTGTGCCATCTTCTGCTGGTTTTCCAGACGCATCAGCAGGGAGCTGGAGTAGAAGTAGAGCTGCTGGGACACAAACCGGTGCCCACATGGGATGCTGATGTCGCAGGCGGCAGCTCCACCAGCTACACCACAGTGCCGGCCCCAGAATATCTTCTAGTTAGATTTCTTCTTTGATCTTTAATCATTTCAAAGTAAAGTTCTTAATTTCCAAATGTGTGGAATTCTACTTCTTTTTTTTGTTATCTATATTGAGCTTAACGGCCAGAGATTAGGAGATAACCCCTGTATGATTTTAATCACTGAAATAAGATATTCTTTATGGCTAATTATGCTTAACATTTGTAAATGTGCCATGCATTTATATATGTGTGTGTGTGTGTGTGTGTGTGTGTGTATATATATATTCTATATGTATTTTGTTCTTACAGTTTTATATATATGTCCTTTAGGTCCAGTTTACTGATCACATTATATGAATCTTTTTCAACTTTACTGTGTTTTTGTCCATTTGTTCTATGAAATTACTTATAAAACTCATTTCTCCTTTTAATCATATCATTTTGCTTTATGCCTTTGAAGTACATTATTGAGTGCATGCAAATTTAAAATTGTTACATATTGCTGATGGAGCAAATACTTTGGCATTATTAAATTTCTGTCTTGGCTTCTAGTAATGTTCTTTTGCCTTAACATGTAACAGTTCCATGAGCTGCTAGTATAGAGCCACTTTAATTTCTCTAGACAACCTACATGGTGTGAACTTGGACTTCAAATCCAGGAATGGTCTGGCTTACTAACAGTTAAGTTCTAAGCTGAGGATGTGACCCAGGGGCATCTCAGCTTCCTGCTGCAAGGATTTCCTATATATTCCTCACAGCGTATGGGCCACATCTCTGATTTGTATTCCCTTTGCCCAACAAAACTAACAAGGCAAACATTTATGGATATGAGACTCTCAAAGGAAGAGGCCTCAGCAATATTATGAAAACTACACAGATTTTGAAATATTTTTATTCTTTTATGATGTTTAATTCAGTTGTTATTTATTTATCTATAAAGTCAGAGAGATGGAGACAGACAAAAAGAGATCTCCCATCCTTTGGGTCACTCCTGAAAAGTCCACACCAGCCAGGGCTGGGCCAATCTGAAGCCAGGAGCCTGGAATTAAATCCAGTTCTCCCACGTGGGTAGCAGGAACGTGAGCCATCATTTGCTACCTCCCAGGGCATACACTGATAGGAAACTGAATTTGGAATCTGAGAGCTGGGGTTCAAATCCAGCACTCAGATACAGTATGTGGGCACCCCAGACAAAGTCTTCACTGCTACTCCAGACACCTATCCCTAATCCAATTGTGAATTTTTCTTGGAAGCTATTATAAGAATAGTAAGTAGGAACAATGAATATCTTTAAGTATATGGTTCCCAGTTATAGCTACAAAATAATCTTTTAATAGAAGTAATATTACCAAGTCACTAGCACATGATAAAATCAGGGTTCAAGACCAGACAGTCTGACTCTGGAGCCTACTTAAGTTGAGTGGGCACAAAGAAAGTTAATCAAATTAAGACCTCCCTCTCCTGATGGTAGACTCGGACTGTATTTCTACATATCCTGTCCCCTCTGAGAACACCTGTTAGAAAACAGATTCCACATCTATCCCAACAGGAAAGGCCCTTTTGAGTTCTCTTTGAAATTCAACAAGTCTGATTTAAACCATTCACAAATACTACTAAAGAAATCTTTCATATTGTCAGTAAATATTTGAACAAAATGGTGATAATGTATTCACTTTAATGTTACATACATATATCATTTTAAGTCAATACTCTTTCTTAATTCATGAAGTACATTTATAGTCTATAAAACATACTACAGTTAAAAACAATTTCATTCTCTTTTCCAGATTACAGTCCATAGTAGATATCTGCCTCATTAAGAATACAATGTGTGAACTATTTCAAACTGTTTAAAGCAAACAAACTGTAAATCATATTCTTCTGTTTCTGTTAAGAGATTTGAAGATTTGCCAGTTTCTTAATTTAATCCTGATTTAAAACATCTTATTTTCTTCAACTGTTATCTTCTTGCAAAATTATTTTGCTTATGGTATACAATAGTGCAGGTAGGTATAAGGCTTAGGATATTAAATACCTACACTTTCTCATCTATGACAAACCTATTTTATAACTTTTAGATAATTACATCCTTTGGAATGTCTCTTTCAATTCTGCCAACTTTGGTGCTGTTGGCTCTTGATCTGATGCTTACAAGAGAATGTTTAATGGGTTGGTGGCAGTTTTATTGTCCCTTAAACATTTAATAGGTTTTCTGCATAATTTCTTAATGTGTTCTTATTTGTTTACTTTTTATATTTTTGGTGTAAAATCAAAAACTTGTGGTATTGAATTTTATGATACTGGCACAATTCCTCCTCCTCCAGAGTTAGTGTTTGCTTCCTGCTATACTCTTATTTCCATGAATTTATCCGCACAAATTGTCTTGAAGCATAAAGTTTACATTTGCATTGGCATTACAAGCTAAAAACTTTTTTTCATGAAGCAAACACAATTATAGATTCTCTTCATATTTTTCATTGCCACTTACTATAAATACACTAGCAAAATCTGGAACTACATCTTATCATCATTTTTTAAAGTTCATCATCAGTTTGATGAACACTGTTTTATTTGCTTACCTTAGTTCTGATGGCAATGGCCCTGGGGCAGAAGTCAGGAAATTCAGATTTGAGTCTGCCTTTTGGGAACTCGCCATCCTGGATCTTAGGCTGGCCTACGTCAGAAGTTTCTGAATGTTTTAGGGCTAACCCTCTATGTTTCCAACCACACAATATGAAAATGAGAATGCATTGTCTACAAAAAAGTGCACTGCATTATTAAGATGTTTTATAGGGGTTGACATTGTGGCACAGGGGGTTAAGCCACTGTGTGTGCCGCCAGCATCCCATATGAGCACCCATTGAAGTCCAGGCTGCTCTGCTTCCAATCCAGCTCCCTGTTAAAGTGCCTGGGAAAGCAGTGGAAGATGGTTCAAGGGCTTGGGCTCCTGACACTCACCTGGGAGACTTGGATGGAGTTCCAGGTTCCTGGTTTCAGCCTGGCCCAGTCCCAGCCATTGTGGCCATTTGGGCAGTGAACCAGCAGGTGGGAATCATCTGTCTGTCTCTGTCTTGCTCATAAAAAATGATAAATAAAAATTTCAGTTCTAAGAAAGTACTTCAAAAGGTTTATGAAGGGCCACTGCTGTGGCGTAGGAGGTAAAGCTTCCACCTGTGATGCCGGCATCCCATAAGGGCACCAGTTCATGTCCCGGCTGCTCCACTTCCAATCCAACCCCCTGCTGATGGCCTGGGAAAAGCAGCAGAAGATGGTCCAAGTACTTGGGCCCCTGCCACCATTGTGGGAGATCCAGATAGAGAGTTGCTGACTCCTGGCTTCAGCCTGGCTCAGCCCTGGCCATTGCAGCCATCTGAGGAGTGAACCAGCAGTTGAAAGATCCCTCTCTCTCTCTCTCTCTCTGTATCTTCCTCTTTCTCTGTAACTCTGACTTCCAAATAAATTTTAAAAGTTCGTGGAAAATGAGCAGCCTGAAAAAAAGTATGCACAGATTTCAAATTGTTTTGCACCAAAATAAAGATCTTTTTTTTTTTAATTTTTTAATTTTTATTTTTTTGACAGGCAGAGTGGACAGTGAGAGAAAGAGAGAGAGAGAGAGAAAGGTCTTCCTTTGCCATTGGTTCACCCTCCAATGGCTGCCACGGCCGGCGTGCTGCAGCCAGCGCACTGCGCTGATCCGATTGCAAGAGCCAGGTGCTTCTCCTGGTCTCCCATGGGGTGCAGGGCCCAAGCACTTGGGCCATCCTCCACTGCACTCCCTGGCCACAGCAGAGAGCTGGCCTGGAAGAGGGGCAGCTGGGACAGAATCCGGCACCCCGACCGGTACTAGAACCCGGTGTGCTGGCGCCGCAAGGTGGAGGATTAGCCTAGTGAGCCGCGGTGCCAGCTAAGATCTTTTTTTTATTCCATTCTTCTAGAAACTTTCTGAAGCACTTTCATACCCGAGAAAATGCATGACCATTTCTTGTGCTTTGGGAAGTGCTCTGAAGGGATCTGGTTGGACATCACAGTTGAATTTAGAGGAGCCAATTCATGCACAATTCAGAGCCCAGTGGCAAGGGACAGAATGCCTTTCTCCTGAGTTGCATCCAGACTGCGTGGGAACATGGCCTTCATCTCCCTGCATACTCTCTCAAGTCTAGTTGCGACCGGTGCCCTCTCCTGTGGTCAGACACTGTCCTAGGTGACAGCCCTACCGGCCAGGCTCTGGAACACTCTACCACCCAGGCTGCCCTCCCTCCCCACACAGCCAGCTCCACCCCAGACAGCGTGCCCTGGAAACCTCTTTGCTGCCCTCTCCATATCTTAAATTCATAGCAAAACTTGTTCAGGTTTTTGCACCTGTGCCTTCACACTTAAATTTCAGGCTACTGAAACTGGGTGCTCCTGACCTCACAGGCCCAGGCCTTGCTCAGCTTTCCCGTCACTCAGACCTCCCTGTCCTTCACTGCACTTGACCTGACCCTGAGGGGAACAGTCCCCTGCACCTGTCCTGGCCCTTCCTTCCCTCCCTCCCTCCCTACCCGGGGGGCCAGTCTCCACCAAGGTCCAGTGTCTCTCCAAGTCAGCACTGTTTATAACTATGGCTTTGGTGGCTTTTTTTTAGTCAATTCTAAATGACAGATTGGATTTATAGTTTAAAGTCAATTTATAGTGGCTTAGGTTTGAATTCTTTATTCCATGGAAGTGCTGAAGAGATCCCTTAAAACCATTGTTTTTCCTCCTTTCCCCTCCTAGTGACTTCCACATTAGCTAAAAGTCTATAAGAGGCTTGTTTTCCATGAAAATGTGGAACAAATCATCTTTGGAGGAACTTGATCCCTGCTCAGGTGACAGTTTGGAACCCTGTTTTTTGAGTATACTGAATTAATTAGCACTTACTTTAGTAATGTTATTTTTGATGCCTTAGTGAACAATTCACCCATGGTGGTGGGAGTGAATGGATTTTGATTCACGTAGGTGGGCAAAATAGTGGAGTCGTTCCTTGATCTGTTCTTTTGTTGTTTGAGGAGACAACACGTGTGAGCATAAGGCATTTGCTCTCTACAGGATTCGGTAAGGGAAAAGATTATGGTCTAAGGATTGTAGGTCAGAGCAATCAAAGCTCACACAAAGAAGTGGTTTTCCCTCCTTGTGTGGTTATCATGGAAGCGTGTGCTTGTATTCTTGCAGAAGGAATAGAATCCCTTACAAATGCACTGTTTTCACAAAGTCGTGCAGTGTTTTATGGTATAATTCCACATAAAAGCTTCAGTTCTAACACTGTAAAATAGAGTATTATACCTTAAGTCCTAAGCATTCTTGCTTGTGAGCTGAAAATTAAGACTCAGGATCTAGTCAAGCCGTTCCAATTGCTTTTGGAACAGGTGCTGGGGCAAAGCTGTGAAAACAGAAAGCCGAGCGCCAAGAATTCCCATGGCCTTCAAGAATGGAACAGACAAAACCCAAGGGTGGTCCAACAGCCACTGCCAAATGACATAGCTCGCTCTAATCACTGGATATTTTCAGAGCAAAGGCCCTGGAATAACCAAACCTTTTCCCTTTATTTTTACATTTTGAAAAGGAAGAACTATGACAGTGGTGAACCTTTTTTGATTTGGAAGGAGGAACTCTGGGGAGGGAGCTAAATGGGGGGTGCTCACGTTAGGAAAGCCAAAGAAAGGCACAGGTAGCTCTGCCCAGTTTGTACCACTCGGCTGCTGCAGGGTCTTGGGGAATTCAGAGGGCATCTCACTGGGCTCCACCCAGGTCTGCTCCCCGCATTTGCCATCAACAGCGGACAGAGCCCTCTTCTGGTGCCATCGCCATCTGGGCACTGCTCCTTGTGCCACTGCGTCACTAAGGGTCTCACAGAGCCAGGGGCTCAGAGCCTGGGAGACCCCAGTCTTGTCTGGTTCTTTGGCCCATCAGTTTACATCGGCTCTCAATTTGCTTGTCTGAACACAGGGTCAGTAACACAGGTCCGCCCACATCACAGGGTCAGGTAAAGGAATGGATAAGAAATCAGGGTGGGCCGGCGCCCCGGCTCAACAGGCTAATCCTCCGCCTTGCGACACCGGCATACCGGGTTCTAGTCCTGGTCGGGGCACCGGATTCTGTCCCGGTTGCCCCTCTTCCAGGCCAGCTCTCTGCTGTGGCCAGGGAGTGCAGTGGAGGATGGCCCAAGTGCTTGGGCCCTGCACCCCATGGGAGACCAGGATAAGTACCTGGTTCCTGCCATCGGATCAGCGTGGTGCGCCGGCTGCGGGGGCCATTGGAGGGTGAACCAACGGACAAGGAAGACCTTTCTCTCTGTCTCTCTCTCTCACTGTCCACTCCTGCCTGTCAAAAAAAAAAAAAAAAATCAAGGTGAAGGTAGGAACAGATTTTAACTGGGCCTATGAATCACAGGTGATACAGTAGACGTGATTAGAAGGTTATGGAGACTTATAGAGAGAAAGACAGGAGTATCTTGAGCACGAGAAAGGTATTAAGAACAATGCAAGGGTACTTCAAAAAGGTTACGGGACTTTTACTGTAATTTAGTTTTAAAATCTGTTATCTCAAAGACTTAAAAAAAGAAAAAAGGAAAGAGGGTGAGAGGGAATATCATTATGTTCTTAGAATTCTATCTACAAATCACATTGAATCAGTTAAAAACTAATTACAATTGACAATAAAAATTAAAAAAATAAATGAAAGACTTAAGGTTAAATAAAGATCATGGGGAAAATGGAATGAAAACATAGGTTTATTTTGGTGCAAAAAAATTTGGAACACTGTGCTTAGGAGGGGGTCTTTGAAAAGATCTTGGGAAATGTGTCCGATGAAAAAATTGTGCAGGGATTTCAAAGTTTTTTGCACTGAAACAAACTTGACCTTCATCCCACTTTCCACCAACTTTTTGAAGTTCCTCCATAAAAGAGAGAAACCAAGATGAAATGCAAATGTGAGGAAATTAAGGGGCAAGATGGGCACAAACTGCGGTATGTGAGGCTAGCTCTGCCGCTATGTAAAGATTTCTGGTTACAAACCACACGCTGATTAGCTCTACAGTGTAAGGAGTAGACACCAGGGAGGGGTGCAAGTGTGAGGACAGGAGCAAGAAGTGGTGGGATCAGCCAGCAGCTCACAATTCCAATTCTCATGACTGGAACCCCTTCATCTATTGGCATCACCTCATGCAGACAGGTGATAGAAGTGCAAATCACTGACCCAGTGCGAGGTTTTAAAATAAATTTTCAAATGTATGGATTTGAGAGACATAAACACACACAGAGAAAGAGAAAGCTCCCATCTGCTTTTTCGCTCCCCAAATGCCTGCAACAGCCAGGGCAGGCATGGGCTGGAGCCAGGAACTGAGAACTCAATCCAGGTCTCCCAAGTGGGTGGCGGGAACCTAATGACCTGAGCCATCACCATTGCCTCCCAGGGTCTGCGCTAGCAGGAAGCTGGAATCCGGAGCACAGCCAGGATTCCAACCCAGGTACTCTGATGTGCAATGACTGCCATCTCAATTGCCAGGGTAAATGCCCACCGCCCCCCCACCCCCATTCAACATTTTATCTCCTCTTGCCTGGTGTATACTTAAGGGGAGCAACAGCTTAGAGATCTTATTTGTTGGAATTCTGTTATTGCTTCTCACTGTTTAATTTATTTACATTTATAGAGAAGTACAAATCATTGAGAGAGTTTCCAGGTGCCCTTACCCAGTTTCCCCTCATGTTATCATCTTGCATAGCCATCAAACAGTGAATGAAACCAGGAAGCGATGTGTACACAACACTAGTACTTTAACTGCAGACCTTATTCAAGCTCAATCATTTTCTCACTAATTCTTTCTTCTTGTCTGCAATACAATCCAGGATTCCACATTGCATTCACGGTCATGTTTCCCCAAGTCTGTGATGGTTCTTCAGTCTCTCCTTTGTTTCATGACCTTGACACTTCTTAAGAGTACTGCTCAGTTGCTTTGTAGAATGTCCATCCCTCAATTTGGGTTCATCTGAAATTTTCTAAGATTAAATTGAAGGTATGGATTTTTGGTAAGAAAGTCACAGAAGTAGTGTATCCTGGATTTATCACATCAGAGTTTACTGACATCAACTGGTTTTCTAAGGAGTGAGGTCAACTTGGCATCTTTGGTTAATATATGTGTGCCAGGCCACTCCACTCTGAAGTTTCACTTTTCCCCTTTGTGATTAAAAGTTATCTAGTGTGAGGATACTTTCAGACAATCCCAAAATGTTGTTTCTTTTTTTTTATTTTTTTGGTAAGATTTATTTATTTTTATTTATTTGAAAGGCAGAGAGAGAGAAAGAAAGAGAATCTTCCATCTGCTGGTTTACTCCCCAAATGGCCACAACAGCCAGGGTTAGGCCATACTGAAGCCAGGAGTCAGGAGCTTTTCCTGGTCTCCCATGTGGATGCGGGGGCCCAAGCACTTGGGCCATCTTCTACTGCTTTCCCAGGTACATTAGCAGGGAGCTGGATCAGAAGTGGAGGAGCTGGGTCTCTGAACCAGTGCCCATATGGGATGCTGGCATCGCAGGTAGAGGCTTAACCTGCTATGCCTCAACGCCATCCCCCTCTCCCCCCAGTATGCTGTTTCTTATCGTACTTTTGCTCACCAATGTTGATACCCATCGAGACCAAGGGGATGGCACTGTGGCATAGCAGTTACAGCTGCTACATGCAGCACCGGCATCCCAGATGGGTGCCGCTTGAGTCCTGGCTGCTCCATATCCAATCCAGCTCCCTTATGGCCCAGAAAAGCAGTAGCAGAGGCCTAAATGCTTAGAAATCTGCCCACTTGGAAGACCTGGAAAAAGCTCCAGGCTCCTGACTTTGGCCTGGCCCAACTCTGGCCATTGTGGACATTTGGGGAGTGAAGCAGCAGATGGAAGATCTCTCTTTCTGTCACCCCCACCCCAACTCTGCCTTCAAATAAATAAATAAATCTTTAAAAAGACCTGTAAGTGAGATAAAACTAAAGTAAAATAAAAATGAGAGGAAACAATTAGAACAATGCTTGCCTAATGATGATTCTTCTATTTTTCTTCATTCTTTTTCCATTTATTGAAAATTCCATGATTTCTTAAGTAAAACTTGATTCAGTTACTGATAATGTTACCCATATTAAGGTAAGTAATATTCTTATTAAAAATAATAAAAGTTTGATTACTGAAATCCAGGTTGCATTACTGAAGCTTTCTGTAGCTTACTAGGAACCATTGGTTCCTAATGTACAAATAGTGAATGAGTCCAACTATTTTAGCCTTATCAGACTCCACAAAAAAAGTCACATAGACACTGGGAAGATCGGAAACCTCTTTTGTGACAATGAAAAGGCCAAGTAGCCAGAAAAACATGATATAGTGACATAGAAATCACAGAATTGCAGACTTTCTGACTGAAAGAATCCTGATTGAACCGGATCATGCTGGTTTAAAGGAGGTAGTTGATCCAACCCGGCTGACATGATGCAGATGGGAGGAAATATGAGAGGCCTTCAGAAATTTCTTGGAAAATTCAAGTTTCATTTTTTGATCATTTTTTTAAGCATTTATTTATTTGAAAGACAGAGAGATACAAAGAGAAAGGCTGACAGACACAGAGAGATCTTCCAGCACCTGGTTCACTCCTCAAACACCTGCAACAGCCAGGGCTGGGCCAGGCCAAAGCCAGGAGACAGCAACTCAGTCTGGGTCTCCCATGTGGGTTGCAGGGACCTAACTACGAAGCCATCACCAGGAAGCTGCAGTTGGAAGCAGAGCCAGGACTTGAACCCAGACCCTGACATCTGGGCTGTGGGTGGCCCAGGGGACATTTTCACTACTGTGCCAAACACTCATCCCTTGAATTTTCTTTTGATTTAATTTTCCCACAGACTTTCAGAGGCCCCCTCGTACACCTCAAATAGATGTAAAATGGACGTGAGAAGTGCATGCTCCCCTAGAAACCAGAGCTGCGACTATAGGACTTGTTTTCCAGGAAGAAGCGCTCCCAGTCAGCGGGCACACAGCTGTACGAAATGATTTGCCACCATTTTGATAAAAGCAAAAAGTGCACAGAGGCTCGGAGTTGTAGCCTCGAAGTCGGGAACAGCCCTGGGGGAGAAAAATTAAGAGCCTAGAGTAAGCAGAAGGTGTTAAGGAGGCAATAAAACCTTTTCCTCTGCATGGCAGCCAGGAACTGGCTGAAGGAGAAGGTGCCAGGGGCCAGGAAAAGGTCCAGTAACTTGAACCTGTGGCTTGACTTCAGATCACAAAGTGTGGTTGGTAGAACTGCTGCAACAGGGCAGAGAACACAGGGACTAGGAAGTCAATATGTAATGTACATAGCGGTGGCTGATACTCAGGAAGCCGTGACTAAACCGAGTGTTCATCTTGGAAACAAACATCCATTGAGCTTGCTCGGCATTTTGCACTTAACCACTTTGAGCCTTAGTTTTTTAATCTTTACACTCATAAAAGCCATTGTACTAACGACTGCTAAAGTGCCTTTTAACTCTGAACCGCCACGACTATGCCGCCATCGGTGGGGAATTTGAAACCTACAAAAAACTACACATTGGACTTTTATAAAGCCAATCTCAACTACCTTTATTCATTCACTTAATAAACACTGGTTTTGTAGTAGGCACTCTGCTAAAGCCTAGAAACTTTCCAACTGAACCAGTTACACTCTCCCTGAAGTCATTCAGCCTCACGTTCTGTTTTGACAAATGACCATGCAAGCAAAGTGTGAATGTACAACATGGAAGGCTGGAGGGGCAGGAAGAAGGATCCCCTCTCCCTGGATGAATAGCTCAGAGAAGAGAAGATGCTAGCTGTGGTCCATGAGGAACGACAGGAAATTTCCCCAGCACAGTACAGCGAGTAACCGGATAGGAGAAGCTGTTTGACAAAGGCGTGGGAGTATGAAAGTAAGGGCTGGTTGAGGGGTGCGTATTATAGTTTGGTGTGTGGAGAGGAACATAGTTGAACTTGAGTCGAGTGAAGTTGACAGAAGACTAGCAATGGACTGCTACAGGATACAGGGAGCCACTGCTGTTTTTAAGTAAAGCAGTGGCATGCTGGGTCTGTGATTTCCATGGTATTTGTTAGCAAGGCAGAGGATGAGGGAGTCGGGGATGACTGGGAAGCAAGAAACCTGTTCCAAAGCCATCTCAACAATTCAGGTGGGCTCAATGACATGGGAACAGAAAGCAGGCAAGGGATTCTGTAAGCAGCTTGGAGATGTGGTAGCTTCTGTGAGTTTCATGTCTGCAATGGGACCACTAATGCACTTCAACCAAGCTTCTCACTGAAAAGAACAAATGCCCTGTGTGTGTGTCAGGGTGGGGGGAGGGGGAGTTGTGTTTAAGCATAAAAATGCTTAAAAAAAAAAAAAAAAAAAAACTAACAACCCAGTAGGGAAATTTCAGGCCAAAACTCATGTAAAGGTGCTAACCAGAAAGGTAAGCAACACTATGATGCTGAGCCAGCTTCAAGTGCAGGGCAGAAGATCAAGGTCTCAGAGTATGAGGCTGAGCCTTCTAACCAGTGCACTCCTAACGTGTCTAGGATCTCAGAAGGTTCCACTGCGTGTATAAGGCTGAGAGGGGGAACTGATGATAAACCATGTTTGTGATTGCTTTTATCCCAGCCTCCAGGGTTTGTGAGAATTGAAAGTGATCTCGGGGGCCAGCGCTGTGGTATAGCAGGTAAAGATGCAGCCTGCAGCTCCGGGCATCCCAGTGTGAGTCCCGGCTGCTCCACTTCCGATCCAGCTCTCTGCCATGTCCTGGGAAAGCAGTAGAAGATGGCCCAAGTCCTTGGGCCCCTGCACCCACAGGGAGACCCAGAAGAAGCTCCTGACTCCTGGCTTTGGATTGGCCCAGCTTTGGCTGTTGCGGCCAACTGGGGAGTGAACCAGTGGATGGAAGACCTCTCTCTCTGTGCTTGTGCCTCTCTGTAACTGTGCCTTTCAAATAAATAAATAAATCTCAAAAAATAAAAAAAATAGAAAGTGAATTCCCACTGGGCTGAGCAGGGAATGGGAAAATATAATAAAACAATCCTTGAAAAAAGAAAATGTAAGTCCTGAGAGTTTTTTAAAAATATTTATTTATTTATTTATTTGAAAGGCAGAGTTACAGGGGCAGAGAGAGAATCTTCCTATCCACTGGTTCATTCCCCAGATGGCTGTAATGGCTGGGGCTGGGCCAGGCCAAAGCCAGGAGTCAGGAGCTTCATTTAGGTCTCCCATGTGGACAGCAGGTGCCCAAGCACTTGGGTCATCTGCTGCTGCTTTCCCAGGTGCATTAGCAGGGAGCTCAATTAGAAGTGGTGCAGCCAGGACTCGACCTGGCACCCATATATGATGCCAGTGCTATGGACAGTGGCTCAAACTATTGTGCCACAGAATCAGACCCCCTGAATGAGATTTTAATGGGCCAAATTCACTTCATCCAGGAAGATCCCAGAGAGTTCAAGTCTTGGACTTCACATGTTTCAGGACGCTAGTACACCCTGTACACAGAACAAAATTAAGCACAAGTTGCCCCTCTTCCAGGCCAGCTCTCTGCTGTGGCCCAGGAGTGCAGTGGAGGATGGCCCAAGTCCTTGGGCCCTGCACCCCATGGGAGACCAGGATAAGTACCTGGCTCCTGCCATTGGATCAGCGTGGTGCGCTGGCCACAGCATGCCGGCTGCGGCGGCCATTGGAGGGTGAACCAACAGCAAAAAGGAAGACCTTTCTCTCTGTCTCGCTCTCTCACTGTCCACTCTGCCTGTCAAAAAAAAAAAAAAAAAAAAAAGAACTAGACTTGACCAGGATCCGAGGGGAAGTATTCCGGAAGAAGGAACAAGAGCAGCGATCTTCAGAAGGGCATGAGCTTTTATATTTGAAGGCAAAAAAAAGGTCATAGGTTGGAGCATCATGAGGTAGGGAAGAGGTAGGAGAAGTTGAGTTCAAAGGAGGTAGGGTTAGAACACATGGAACTTCATGCTCTTGGAGCTGCATATTGTGACAAGCATGACAGGAACCACTGAAGAAGAGACTTGAAGACAGTGTGGTTTATATTTAAGAATAGCACTTTGATTTTTATGTACACTGAGTGGATTGTAAGGGGAAGATAGTGGAAAGGAAGACCATTTAAAATCCTATTGCAGGCCAGCGCCGTGGCTCACTAGGCTAATCCTCCACCTGCGGCGCCAGCACCCCGGGTTCTAGTCCCGGTCAGGGTGCCGGATTCTGTCCTGGTTGCTCCTCTTCCAGGCCAGCTCTCTGCTGTGGCCTGGGAGTGCAGTGGAGGATGGCCCAGGTCCTTGGGCCCTGCATCTGCATGGGAGACCAGGAGGCTGCACCTGGCTCCTGGCTTTGGATGGGCGCAACGCGCTGGCCGCAACACACGGGCAGTAGCAGCCACTTGGGTGGGGGGTGAACCAATGGAAAAAGGAAGACCTTTCTCTCTGTCTCTCTTTCATTCACTAACTCTGCCTGTCAAAAAAAAAAAAAAAAATCCTATTGCAGTCACCTCTCAGTGACCCGTTAAGATAGAAGCATAGAAGCAAAGTATTTGACTATGTGATTTAGAATGGGTACTTGGAGGCAGTTCTCCATGGGTAACTCATATTTCTGAATATATTTCAAGTAAGGGCATGGATGGCTTTTGTTATGAGCTACTTTATCTCTTCTGCACTACAGCCTTCTGTAGAGGAAACAGTCACCATTTTATTTTATTTTTTAATTTTAGAGGCGCACACAGAAAGACAAAGAAAGCTCCCACCCACCAATGCAATCCTCATTGGCTGGAACTGGGCTGAAGCCAAGAGCCAGGAATGCAGTCCAAGTCTTCCCACATGAGTAGTAGGTATCTTTTTTTTAAAGATTTATTTATTTATTTGAAAGTCAGTTCCACAGAGAGGAGAGGCAGAGAGAGAGAGAGATCTTCCATCTGCTGGTTCACTCCTCAGATGGCCGCAATGGTTGGAGCTGCACCGATCCAAAGCCAGGAGCCAGGAGCCAGGAGCTTCTTCCATGTCTCCCACTTGGGTGCAGGGGCCCAAGGACTTGGGCCAACTTCTGCTTTCCCAGGCCATAGCAGAGAACTGGATCAGAAGTGGAGCAGCCAAGTCTCAAATGGGCGCCCATATGGGATGCCGGCACTGCAGGCCAGGGTGTTAACCCGCTGAGCCACAGCACCAGCCCTGGTAGTAGATATCTAATTACCTGAGCTGTCACCACTGCCTCCCAGGGTCTGCACTGGCAGGAAGCTGGAATCAGAAGCCAGGGCCAGGTATTAAGTCAAGTTACCATGATGTTGGACACAGCTGTCCTAACCACTCAGTCAGTTGCCTCGAGGAGAAAAGAGTGCATTTTTCCAGAGTAGGGGGCAGACATACTGAACGGTCATTATGAAAGATCTGTGTTGCCCATGTTCGCTCTTCTCTCCTGTAAGGCAGTCCACTGCGTGTGCCGGAGCCACCTGGCCCTCTTTGGTTTGTCTTGTGGGAATTGAAACTTTAGGAATTGGTGTTTTTACTTGTTGAATATTATGGTTAGTGATGAATTAAGCCTGTGATCATAGAGTGGACTGAAATTACATTTTTGCAAAAATTAAAATAAGGAAGGAAGGAGTGGGAGTAAGGAGGGAAAGAGAGAAGGAGGGAAATGTGGTTATCTTCTTAGGATCGCACCTAGGAACTACATGAAATCTGTTCTCTTTATGTTAGTACAATTTTTAAGAAAAGAAAATGCTGATAGTCTGGATATAGCTATAGAGTAATAAACTCCCTAGTTTCTAAGTCAGACGTTATGTCTTCCATAAGTACCCATGGAATGGAGACATTCTCATGTGTTAGCCTGCAAGGACAGTAACATCCCAGACCTTTCACAGCACTTGGCAAGAGGCGTAGGCTTACTGATGAGCTGGAGAGTGAATATCAAAGACCCAACAAGAAATGAGATCTTTCAAGAGATGAATTACCAGTTACATAGAACTCAAGGTAGAGGGTTGTTGGAAGTTCAGATAATTTATATAAATGAATGTCTGCTATAAGCAAGAAAACTCAGACCTTGGTCCAGGAATAAGGACAGAATATTTATTTATTTATTTATTTATTTATTTATTTATATTTTTACAAGCAGAGTGGACAGTGAGAGAGACAGAGAGAAAGGTCTTCCTTTTGCCGTTGGTTCACCCCCAAATGGCTGCCGCGGCCGGCGCGCTGCAGCTGGTGCACTGCACTGATCCGATGGCAAGAGCCAGGTGCTTCTCCTGGTCTCCCATGGGGTGCAGGGCCCAAGCACTTGGGCCATCCTCCACTGCACTCCCTGGCCACAGCAGAGAGCTGGCCTGGAAGAGGGGCAACCGGGACAGAATCCGGCGCCCCGACCGGGACTAGAACCTGGTGTGCTGGCGCCGCAAGGCAGAGGATTAGCCTAGTGAGCCGCGGCGCCGGCCAGGACAGAATTTTTATTCCAGGGAAGCTGACATAAGTGGTAGACATAGGCTAGAATACTATGTTGAGGATCAGAAATTACTCACCACCAGAGAACCCCAGTGTTGAAGTAGGGCATGCACCGGAAGGAGAAGTCAGGTGAGGAAACCCAGGCACAGAAAGGAAGGCAGGAGCCTAGGTGCTCCAGCCGTGTGGGAAGTGTGGGAGCAGCCTCTCCAAGGTCGGCAGGAAAAGACACCCTGGAAGTGGAGTGTGGTCATGATCTGCTTGAACATGAACGCTTCAACTGTAGTTCTCATCTGCCTATACGTAACCATTTCAGGTTCTGCTTGCGAACCAGAGCAATGGTGTCAACCCTTGCCAGACAGTGTATGGCTCAGTATGTGTGTGAAAGGAACATCATCAGTAAGTATGTGTGCATGTGCAGTGTTGTATCAATTCCTATAATCGCCATGTAACATTAGCATATCAATCTAATGTACACATGTAGCCATGTAAGGGAGCAAAGAAGCTAAAAGCATAGTAATGAGATGCCCCTCTTTGTTTGGGGCTCAGGCTTTTGGTTAAAAATCCAGCTGGGCCTTATGCTGGCAGTCACATCATCATCATAGCATCATCATCATCATCACCATCATCAAAGACTGCTTCCTGGCCTTGGTGTCTTCTCTCTGCTCACGAACCCCACTATAAAACTATAATGCACAAGTGAGAGTGGGACTTACTTAAAGAGACAGTGTCATCATCCATTCACAAGTAAGTGTAAGCTACCCACACAGAGAGAAACCCAAAATGAGTGGACCAGAATGCTGCATATGAGGAGACAGGGAGAGGAAGAGGCCTGAGAAGAATCCCCAGGCATGGTCAAGAGCAAAAGAAAAAAGAAAAAAAAAAAAAAAAAAGGGCCTCTCCCAGGTTTTCAGCCTCTCTCTCTCTCTCTCTCTTTTTTTCTTTTTCTTTTCTTTTCTTTTTTGACAGGCAGAGTGGACAGAGGGAAAGACAGAGAGAAAGGTCTTCCTTGTCTGTTGGTTCACCCTCCAATGGCCGCTGCGGCCTGCGCACCATGCTGATCCAAAGCCAGGAGCCAGGTGCTTCTCCTGGTCTCCCATGGGATGCAGGGCCCAAGCACTTGGGCCATCCTCCACTGCACTCTCGGGCCACAGCAGAGAGCTGGCCTGGAAGAGGGGCAACCGGGACAGAATCCGGCGCCCCGACCAGGACTAGAACCCGGTGTGCAGGCGCCACAGGCGGAGGATTAGCCAAGTGAGCCACGACGCCAGCTTTCAGCCTCTTTTAAGAGGTGGGAGTGGTGCCTTTGTTGAATATACAAATGGAGAGGGATCTAGGTGGAGTTAGCACATGCAAGTTTCATTTCTAATTTTCTTAGTGCCTCCAGGTGGACTTTAACGATTTTATTTGTTTATCTGAGAGAGAAGAGTTACAGACAGAGGGAGTCTGTCATGAGTCTCAGTCTTCATCTGGGAAGAACTTCCATTTCCAAGAAACCGTGGGCTTCCCTAACGGCCTCTGCATGGCTCTGGGCCCTTAGCTGTATGCTCCTCTGGGGTCCACGCCTATCCCGGGGCTCACCAGCCAAAGGGAAGGGTGTTACCATGAGTGACGCGGGCCAGCGTGTCTCAAACTTTGCTGAATGCTGGCGTCATCTTGGGAGCCTTGAAAAAATCCTGATGCGTGGAACTTGCCTCCTGAGCTTGAGGGTGAGGGTGTTCCGAGGTGCGACCCAGCATCAGATTCGCTTGTGTAAGTGTCCCAGGTGATTCTGACGTGCGGCCAAGGATGACGACTACGACCCAGAAGACAAACTGTGATCCCTCAGGGCTGGAGGAAGCGTCCAATTTTACGAGCGCAAGGAAGCTCCATTGCCAACATTATGAAATTGAAGGAGAAAAATGGCTGCTGGTGGCTTCCCCATCATAGTTTTTCAACTCAGTCGATCCAGTGGAAAACACCTTCCTTTTCCCAGTATTTCCAGTAAAAGTCCCCAGTTAAGTCCCGTGGGTCTACCTTGGGGTAAGTGCCTTCCTTGAACCAAATGTTATGGCCCAAAGAAGAAAAAATCCTAATGGACCAGTCCTGGGTCACATGCCAGGGGAGGAAATTAGCCCTAACGGAGCCAAGTAGACTGTGAGCGGGAAAGGGGCAGGGTTATTGCCCAAAGGAATACACAGGTGCTGTGGAAAAAACCAGAGGCTCACTAGCGCTCGATGTATAAATATATGGACTGGGGGAGTGGCTGGAGGAATGTATTTCTTTCTCTCCTCTCCCACCCGTAGGTGAGCAAAGGGAGTAACTAGGACACTTCTCTCCCAAGTAATCCACAGTCCATTCTTCGGAGGAACGGCCCTGATTCTCAGGATGTCGGCCTTTGAACTCTGATTTACTTGCTCTTGCCGTAGATGGACTCTCCTTCGGCAGTGAACCAGCTTCTGCTAAGTGGAGGATGAGGGCGGTTGTGCACACACACTCGCTAAAAGATGAAAGCCTTTTTGTCCAGATTTTCCCTCTTTGTTCGTGACAGTGCCAACCGCACATGAGATATTTAGTATCGGAGGATGCCATGTCATCAGCGAACCCATTTAGAGTAAGCCAAAGTCCTTGTACCTGAAAATAAATTCTTACTATCTTCACAGCCAGATCAGAGTATGACTTCATCGTTGACTGTTTAAAACCAAGTAAGTCCTGTTGTAATCCAGTCTTTGTAGTGCCTCTCAGCACCAGCTTAGCGCTGAGAATGCCACTTCAGCAGGTGCCACAGCAATGTCAGAGGACAACAGGACAAATACGCAAGAAGAAATAAGGGTTAGGAAGCCAGACATGTCTCACTCATTCTCGACTCTGAGTCTCCACTTACAGATTAACCATTAACTTCAGGTATTGAAGTTTGCTTAAATAAAAATCTATTTACTCCTTTGAAAGGCAGAGCTACAGGGTGGGGAGCAGGGAGGGAGATCTTCCCTCTGTTGGTTTACTGCCCAAATAGCCACAACAGCCAGACCTGGGCCAGGCTGAAGCCAGGAGCCTGCAGCGCCCTCAGGGTCTTGAGACATCATCTGCTGCCTTCCCAGACATGTTAGCAGGGAGCCATGGAGACTTGAACCGGCACTCTGAGGAGTGATGCTGGTGTCCCTGCAGCACAACACCAGCCACCCTACTTTTTTTTTAATTTCACTTCTTTCTTTAAGCATTCTTTTTTTTTTTTTTTGAGAAACTTAATTAACTTTAAAGAAGAATCCCAAAATGATAAATCTTTAGTTAGCACTTAGACATAACTATGAGATGTAAGAATATCCTCTACATAATACATTAACAGAAGTAAGTCCTTGAGAAGAAGTTTTATCATTAATTAAGGAAGCATCTAAGAAAATAAGCAATGGAGTTCAACACTTGGGCATAACTAAAACTTATGAGACGTAAGAATATCCTCGGGCTGGCGCCGCGGCTCACTAGGCTAATCCTCCACCTAGTGGCGCCGGCACACCAGGTTCTAGTCCCAGTCGGGGCACCGGATTCTGTCCCAGTTGCCCCTCTTCCAGGCCAGCTCTCTGCTATGGCCGGGAGTGCAGTGGAGGATGGCCAAGTGCTTGGGCCCTGCACCCCATGGGAGACCAGGAGAAGCACCTGGCACCTGGCTCCTGCCTTCGTATAGGCGCAGCGCACCGGCTGCAGCACGGCGGCTGCGGCGGCCATTGGAGGGTGAACCAATGGCAAAAGGAAGACCTTTCTCTCTCTCTCTCTCTCTCTCTCTCTCACTGTCCACTCTGCCTGTAAAAAAAAAAAAAAAATCCTCTACTTATTACACTAAAATGAACCTTTGAGAACAAGTTTTATTGTTAATTTTCATAATACAACTCATTGAGGACAGAGGTTCTGCATGGGAAGTTAGTGCAAAGTGACTCCTGTTGTTAATTTAACAATTAACACTCTTATGTATGACTCTTGACATGAGCTGCCTAGAATATGGAAGCCTTTTGAATCTACAAGTTCCGTCAGTATTCAGACAAAGCTTAAGCAAAGTGAAAGTTCTCTCCTCTTTTCAGAGAAAAGTACCTACTTCTTTGATAACCCCTTCTTTCCACTGGGGTCTCACCCACAGAGATCCTTCATGTAGGACACTTTTTGCCACAGTGTCTTTGCTTTCCTTGCCTGAAATGCTTTCATGGGCTTTTCAGCCAGGCCAGAATGCCTTACTAACTCTTAAAAACAGTTTTCCAAAAGGCATGGAGATGATTGTTTTATCGTAGCACCTAAGCAGGCAGTGGGGATGCTTCTCAGAAACCTGCAGGAAAGCAGAACAGAGGGAACAATGTGGTCTTCTTTGTTGTGCTGTCACTCAACCCGAGCCACAGCCTCCTGAGACTTCTGGTGGGCTTGGTGTCTGACTTACTCGGGTGTTCATGTTTTATATGAGGGATGAAACCTGTTCTTGCGGGTGTGCCTTGGCTTATCAGATCAGGGTAAACTACAAGCAAATCTGAGGTCTCACTCCCTGGTGTTCATTCTGGTTATCCTTGAAGGCAAGAATTCTCTAGGGTCACATTTCAGTCCTTTCCAGAAGTATCTGTGGGAGCCAAGAAGGGCTGGGAGATGGTAGAAAGGGGCAACCTTATCAGGTAGTAGTAACAGCATACAAGGCAGAGCGCAGGGACTAAATGAGAGACCTTGCATCCCTGACACTTGAATATGATCATCTAAATCCAACCAAGTAATTGGAAAATTATTTATTTATTCATTTGAGAGGCAGTGGGAGACACAGAGCAAGAGCACAGCCCATTGGTTCACTTCCCAAATGCCTTACAGTGGCCCAAGGCTTGGCCAGGCTGAAGCCAGGAGCCCAGAACTCTATCCAGGACTCCCACAGGAGTAGCAGGGACCCAACTATTTGATCCGTCACCTGAGAGCTCCAAGGGTGCACATTAGCATAAAGCTGGAATCTGAGCAGAGCCAGGACTTAAACCCAGGCTCTCCAATATGGGAGGCAAATGCATGATCATCTGATTTTGCATGCGAATGAAACAATTTTGGTTCTGCTACTCCCCCCTCTCAGCCCTTTAACATTTCACTGATTAGAAATCTAAGAAAGACAAAAATACACAAAGAATATTTTGTTTCACATTTCTACCATCTGGGATTAACCAACTTGAACGTGTTTCCTTCCTTCTTGTTTCCTTCCTTCCTTCCAGTTAATCACTCAGTTGTTTGAAGTGATACATAATGATTGCAAAGAATTACAACAACAGAGAAAAATATAAGCACAAAGAAAAAAGATTTCCAATTGCACACCCCAAAATAACTAGCACTAACAAGAGATGACAATTGATTGGAATATTTTTCTTTGCATGCATATTGAGATAAGTAGGTTTGTAAAATGACTTACACAAATTTGCAATCATACTATAGATGCTGCTTTTAATATAAAAGTCTTTAATTTTTCTTGACCATTAAGAAGAAAGCTGAAGAGGAAGAGAATAAATTGTTCATCTATGAGAGTGTACACATATGTGTGTGAACACACACATTTATGGTATACACACATGCTTCAGGAGCTATTTCCTAAAAGCTGTTCCAAGGTTAAAAATAATTTCAACTTTTAAACTTTGACACTGTCATAAATAGTTTTTTAATTTCTTCTAAAGTGGCAAATAATCCTTTCTTAGGAAACAGGGACCTTGAGTGCCCTCAAAAGTTTTGCTTTTCCCTCCTTCATGTCCTGATTTTGTTATTTATGTTACTGTTTCATATTCTCCATGTTTATAATGTTAAACTTCTGTAAAACATATTCCTATTCTTATCAATTCAATATTAAATTTCTTAGTAACACTAGCAGATTTCATCAGCACCCCTATATGGTTATATGAAGGCTGGATAGAATTATTATTATTTTTTTTATTTGAGAGGCAAAGAAAGAGAAACAATTCCCATCTGCCAGCTCACTCTGCAGGTATGGTGTCTGCAATGGCAGGCGCTGGGCTGGGACTGAAGCCAGGAGCTGGGAATGCATGTGGGTGGCCAGAACTCAATTATTGGAGCCCTTGCTGCTGCCTCCCAGGGTGCACATTAGCAGGAAGCTAGAGTCAGGAGCCAGAACCAAGCATTGAACACAGGTACTCCCATGTGTGGCCTAGCTGGTATCTTAACCAGTAGCCCAAACACTCACCCCTGGCTTTTTGTTTGTTTTTAATTTGTAGTCTTGGGCCGGCGCCATGGCTCACTAGGCTGATCCTCCTCCTGCAGTGTCGGTACTCAGGGTTCTAGTCCCGGTTGGGGTGCCAGTTCTGTCCCGGTTGCCCCTCTTCCAGGCCAGCTCTCTGCTGTGGCCAGGGAGTGCAGTGGAGGATGGCCCAGGTGCTTGGGCCCTGCACACCATGGGAGACCAGGAGGAAGCTCTTGGCTCCTGGCTTCGGGTCGGCATAGCTCCAGCCATAGCGGCCATTTGGGGGGTGAACCAATGGAAGGAAGACCTTTCTCTCTGTCTCTCTCTCACTGTCCAACTCTGCCTGTCAAAAAAACATTGTTATCTAAAGCTCAATAATTTAACTAGTCTATATGTCAAGCTTAAGATTTCAGCTATCAAGTTTTACTGAAATATGAGGCATCTTCAAAAAAATTCATGGGTAACGTGCATTATGAGGAAACTACATGAATTTCAAAGTATTTGCACCAAAATAAACTTTTCATTCTGTTTTCCCACCAACTTTTGAGAAGTTCCTTTGTATATCCTGTATCCTGTTGTCGTGTTTTTTTTTTTTTTTCTTTTTTCTTTTTTGACAGGCAGAATTAGAGGGAGACAGAAAGGTCTTCCTTCCGTTGGTTCACCCCCCAAATGGCTGCTACAGTCAGCACACTGCACCAATCTGAAGCTAGGAGCCAGGTGCTTCCTCCTGGTCTCCCGTGCAGGTGCAGGGGCCCAAGCACTTGGGCCATCCTCCACTGCACTCCCGGGCCACAGCAGAGAGCTGGCCTGGAAGAGGAGCAACCGGGACAGAACCGGCACCCCAACTGGGACTAGAATCCGGAGTGCCGGTGTCGTAGGTGGAGGATTAGCCTAGTGAGCTGCAGCACCGGCGTTTTTTGTTTTTGTTTTTGTTTTCTAAAGATTTTATTTATTTATTTGAGAGAGAGAGTAGGAGGGGGTGGAGGAGAGATGGGAGAGAGGTCTTCCATCCACGGGTTCACTCCCCAAATGACCAAACCAGCCCGAGATGGGCTGATCTGAAGCCAGGAACCAGGAGTTTCTTCTGGGTCTCTCACGTGGGTGCAGGGGCCCAAGCACTTGGGCCATCTTCCACTGCTTTCCCATAGCAGAGTGGATCGGAAGTGGAGCAGCCTGAACGCCAGCCTGCGCCCATATGGGATGCCAGCGCTGCAGGCAGAGACTTAACCCACTACACCACAGCACCGATCCGAGGTTGGTTTTTTTTTTTTATTTTAATTTCCTCATTTTAGGGAAAATTTTTTTTAATTGCCCTATGTTTGTATATATTTTCTACACTTTTTGGGTGAAATCTTTGCTTCAGGGCCCTCGTTTATTCTTATTTTTGTGTCCACTTTTGTTTTCGCAGTCCATTAACTGCATTTCCTTGTCAATGTCGCATTTCTTTCCCTCTCAGTCCCGGTAGGATCCCTCCTCCAAGCTCCTCTTTATTGCCTGCCTACCGTTCTCGTTAGTGTGAACAATGCAAAACCTTAGGAGGCATCACCGGGTCTTGAATTTTAGGTTTTCCTCTTGGGGTTTTTGGGTCCCGTGCATGGTCTGCTTGGCGTGGCTAGTGTGTTGGGTGCATGCTGGTGCGTGCCACTTTTTATTTGCACGTTGCAGAGCTGTCGTTTCTCTCTGTGCTGCTGCTCTGTGTGAGTGATTCCCTCCACTCTTTCCACTGTGTCTGGCCTTTCCTTTCCATGTTTTCTACCTCCGCCCACAGCTGGAGGGCTTGCTCCTTCTTATCCTGTTTGTCTGCACCTTGAGGGAATGGTGGGGCAGACTGTTTGAGGCCCCAGCCCCAAGCAAGATTTTATTACAGCCCCTGTGCAGGAGTCACTCCAACTAATTAGGGCGTTCATTCCACTCCCACTGGGGAAGCCTCTGGGGCCTTGGATTTTTTTTTCCCACCCACTTCTCCCCTCTAGCTCTTTCTGCCATTCCTCTGTCAGGAGAGGAACAGGGTAATAAAACCAGCTCAATTTCCTCTCCATGTTTGGGAGTTTTTGTGGGCATTCTCAGATTTTTTTGTGAACTCACCAACATGGTTTCTGAAATGCGAAGGTTTGGATTCTGACCTTCCCAGTACTAGCAGTTCCCTGTGCCTGTGTGTGTTATACCCCATTCCTTATTTGGAGGTTTGGTGAACTTTTCTGTTTGTAGGTTGATACATCTATTAAAACTCTGCTGGCGGGGGGAGTGGGTGGGCTGTGCTGTGGTGGAGTGGGTTAAGCCTCTACCTGCAGCGCTGGCATCCCATATGGGCGCCAGTTCGTATTCCGGCTGCTCCACTTCTGATCCAGCTCTCTGCTAATGGCAGAGAGAAAGCAGTGGAAGATGGCCCAAGTGCTTGGGCACCTGCACCCATATGGGAGACCCAGAAGAAGCTGCTGGCTCTTGGTTTCAGATCAGCTCAGCTCCAGCTGCTGTGGCCATTTGGGGAGTGAACCAGTGGATGGAAGATTCTCTCTCTCTCTCTCTAACTCTGCCTTTTGAATAAAATAAATCTTTAAAACAAACAAACAAAAACTCTGCTAGGCACCTGGAGCTGAGCGGATTGAAGCGTGTGATCTAGAAACACATTTGCAGCTTTAAGTCTCTGCCACCTGTGTGATGTGTGGCTGAGGGTAGAATACCAGGAAGTCTTCAAAGAGATCATGAGAAATGGGTGTTAGGAAAGGCGATGCCTGGCTATTAATCTCTTTGTACCAGAATAAATTTGTCTTTTAGTTCAAGTGTTCCCTGAACTTTTTGAAGTACTTTTGCATTTAACTTCTATACGAGTTTTGCCAGTCGGGCAAGTACCTTCTTCAAAGGTGTGGCTGAAATGAAATCCATTTATACAAGCAAAGCATTTCAGTTACTTCCTTGTAGATATTAAAACCATAGTGAGCATTAGATAATCTTTTCATTTTTATACGGCTGTTTAGTATTAATCCATAGACAATTTTTTCCAATCTACCACCTTAAACTAGAAGTCTCTGATTCTGTTCTTCAGGTTGATGCTTCCTCATCTTTTTGAGTCTGGGTTGCCCAGGTACCCTGGCTAAATTGCACATGGTCGTCACTCCGAGCAAACATCCATCAGTCCAAGCTTTCTATTTTTAATACTCCCCTACATCGTGTAAACATGCCCATTCCTCTTGTTCTTTTTCACCTTATCATCTTGTGTGTGTGTGTGTAAAGTCTCTGTCAAATGCTAAGAATAAAGAAATCCAGGACTCTTGGAAGACTGTTAAGCGCTTAATTTTTGGTTTGGTAGGCATCAATCATTGTTTACTGAAACAAGATATCTAAGAATTGTTTTATACTTGCTGAGTTATTTATGTCCATCTAAAGACCATTTGAGAGGCTGGCGCTGTGGTGCAGAGGGTTAAGCTACAGCTTGCAGGGCCAGCATCTCCTATGTCTCCTGGTTCAAGCCTCAGCTGCTTTACTTCCATCCAGTCCCCTGCTAGTTCACCTGGGAAAGACCAGACGGTGGCCCAAGCCCCTGGTCCCCTGCATCCATGTGGGAGACCTGGAAGAAGCTCCTGATTCCTGGGATCAGCCTAGCACAGCCCTGGCCATTGCGGTAACTCTACCTTTCAAATAAATAGATAAATCTTAAAGAAAATGACTTGAGAGCAGATGGTATTCTTTTAAGTATTGTACATCCTGAGAAGAACCAGTTTAGCTTGTCAATTGGACATCATTTTGCATCAATTAATGTGATACCTATTAAAATATATTTTTTGCCTCTCTATATATCAAAATATCTAACTTATGCCAATGATTCCTAAATACTGGGTGCTCCAAGTATCCCACAAATGGATTACATATGGACAGTATAATCACTCCTTCCCAGTGGCTGATGCTGGAGAAATGGAACCCCTTGCCCTCTGGCCTTCTCTGCTTAGCCCAATGAAAGTGACTACTTTCCATGTGTGCCATGATGTAGAAGAGGTTGGAATGAATGGAATGATCTATGCAGTTGAGAGGTTTATATTTGACAGTGAGCTCTGATTTCTTGGTAAGATAAGCCACCAAAAATTAATAAGATCTTGTACTCCATTGATTAGACTTCTGTATGTAGAGGAAGAGAGATGAAAAATGCCTTTAATTCTTCACAAATTATTTCATGTTTAGAGTGTGTTCCCTCTCAAAGTCTTAGAATAGAAATTATAGACAGAATAATTTCAGTTCATATAAAGCATAACTTTTTCTCAACGGAAGCTGCTTCAAGACACAAAGTATCACTTTGGCTAAGAGTGTTTCTAGTTCACTAGAAGAATTAAACTCTAAGAGCACTATAGAAAGAGCCCAAACATTAGGGGTGTTAGCATTCCACTATTCTAATGACTTAACTCCTCTGTCCACTCCAATTTTTTTAAAGTTTTTTTTTCTTTATTTATTTAAGAGGCAGAGTTACATAGAGATAGGCAGAGACACACATGCACAGAGAAAGGTCTTCCATCCAGTGATTCACTCCCCAAATAACCACAACACCCAGGACTGGGTCAGGCTGAAGTCAGGAGCCACAAACGCTGTCTTAATTGTGGGTCCTAGGATCCAAGTACTTTGTTGCTTTTCCAGGTGCATTAGCAGGAAGCTGGATTGAAAGTGGAGCAGCCAGGACTCAAACCTACACCCACATGGGATACCAGGGTTGCAGGTGGCAGTTTACCCACTGTGCCACAAAGCTGGCACCCCCAATTTGTTTTTATCTTGATCTGAAATGTTTTTATCTTGACAAAACTAACACATATTTACTCTAAAAATTTGGAAAATGTAGATGAGTAGGAAAAAACAAAATCTTCAATGCCATTTCACCCATAGAAAATTTCTGCTAATTTTTTTTTGGGAGTCTTAATCTTTTTTATAAGTACACAAATTTTGGAAATATTTAATGGTTTATAAATTAGTTTTTCACATCATAGTATTTTTTTTTTTTTTGACAGGCAGAGTGGACAGTGAGAGAGAGAGACAGAGAGAAAGGTCTTCCTTTTGCCGTTGGTTCACCCTCCAATGGCCGCCGCGGCCGGCGCGCTGCGGCCAGCGCACCGCGCTGATCCGATGGCAGGAGCCAGGAGCCAGGTGCTTTTCCTGGTCTCCCATGGGGTGCAGGGCCCAAGCACCTGGGCCATCCTCCACTGCACTCCCGGGCCACAGCAGAGGGCTGGCCTGGAAGAGGGGCAACCGGGACAGAATCCGGCGCCCCGACCGGGACTAGAACCCGGTGTGCCGGCGCCGCTAGGCGGAGGATTAGCCTAGTGAGCCGTGGCGCCGGCCCACATCATAGTATTGATACATGTTTTCTATGCTAATAAATACTATCACTTTTAACATATTCCTCTTCATCTTATGGAGAATTGTATGATAATTAATAACTTTACAGTGAATATTTCATTTTTCTCTCACTCTTGGTTGTTAAAGATAATATTGTGATCAATATCCATGAAAGTGAAGCATTACTTGCAGCTGTATTAAATTGCCTATTGCTGCATTAACTAATTGCCCCATACTTAATGGCTTAACACAATACACTTTTGTAGTCTATTTTCTGGATGCATATCTGGGCAGTTCTAGCTTGGGAATCTCTGTGTGTCGTCAGATGTCAGCTGGGTCTGTAAGTCATGTAAAGTCAGGGACTCTCGCTGCTGGCAAGGGAATCAGTACTGCTGGTTTGGGAGAGGAGGCCCCAGTTCCTTCCAATGTAGATCTCCAAAGGCTTGCTCGGCTTTCTTACCCCAGTGGCAGAGCAGGTGATCTGAGACAGAGCAAGGCTAGTGGAAGCGGTCCTCTTTACCGTTTAGTGTTGAGTTCACATGACTGCTTCTTCCATATGGCATCCATTACAGGTGGGTCCTTGCTAACTCAGGTCCCCAACCCCAGAGGCGAGAAGTCACACCCCATTGATGGAAGGGAAGAGTATTAAAAATTTTGTGGACACATTTTAAAAACCACTGTGACAACTGATCTCTAAATTCCTAAAGATGGGGTTTGAAGGATCAAAAGACATGGACCTTGCAAGGGCTTCTTACGCCTACTTCTGAATTGCCCCTTGACAGTTTTTACCCGTTTATATTCCTGGAGCAGGATAGGCAGTAGAGCCCTAGAAAACACTGAGAATTCTTTTTAAAGCAGGGCCTGCCTCTCCTGGCCCAAAGTGTGCCTTTGTGAGAATTATACAACAGTACTCCTTTCTCTAAAAAGACACAGACCTCTGAGTGGGTATATGGCTTGGCAAGAGGGGTGACAGTCGGGTCTGAGCTCCTCATGGTCTCCTGGGCTGGGACAACCTGCAAAGCCACATTTAGTCACCATGTTGAAAGTTGTGTGTATGTGTTTTCTATTTTGAAATAACAGATTATTTGTTTGTTTATTTATTTGAAAGGTAGAGTGACAGGGAGGGAGAAGCAGAGATAGAAACAGAGACAGAAAGAGAGATCCATGTTCAATCTACTGATTCCTTCCCAAATACCTGAAAGAGTCAGGCCTGCCCCAGTTAAAGCCAGGAGGCAGGAACTCCATCCCGGTCTCCCATGTGGGTCACATGGGGGCTCCAGTCCTTGGGCCATCATCTGCTGTCTTCACAGGTGCGTTAGCAGGCAGCTGTATCAGAAGTGGAGCGTCCAGGATTCGACCTTGCCCTCTGACATGGAAAGCCAGCATCGCAAGTGGCAGCTTAACTTGTTGTGCCACAATGCTGTGTATGCGTTTTCTGAACAACATCAAGTACAAAATTTTCTTTCTCATTGAAGAGATTTTGATTTTTGTTGTCATTCAAAACATTCAAGAATGAGTCTAATTTTCAGTTTAAGTCTATTATTCTGTGTCCTTCAGAATAATAACATGTACTGCCTTAACAAAGTGTTCGATACACATTTTGTTCAATTGAACTGAATTTTTTTTTTCAGTTGTGGCTTTCCTTGTCTCAAACCTCCTAAATGAATGAGAATAGGCTGTATAAATGTATTTTGACAAAACTCTCTGTGGAAGGGACTTTTCAGTTCGTTACAACATAGAGAAGATTGTAAAACACTAGCCAGAAAAGTTAAGTATGTACTTAGAAGCATCAATTGCCCTTGACCATATTCACAGCTTCTGCTCCTTTTTCTTTTTTTTTCACTTTCATTTCCTGTAAGGGGAGATGTGATAAACCACAAAACTGGCCGTGAATCCTGCACCTGCTAAAACTTGCCATTTGGATCCTGGCACTTAAGTTTTGTAAAATATACACCCATATTTATGCTTGTTTACATAAGAACACAACAGCCTTTTCACATGTGTTCTGGTAGAAAAAAGTATTTACATTACGATTTTTATGCTGCCTAGCCTAGGCTGTAATTAGCATGCATTGTCACATCATCCTCTCCATTCTTACATGTCAAGCCCCCGGTTCTTGATTGTATTTTACCATTTCATGTTTTCCCTTATCACTCATTTTGTGCTTTTTTTGATTAAAAACTTTTGTAATGAACTCATAAAAGATTTTATACTTAAAGTTTGGGGAACCATGATGAGTATAAATATGAATGATAGTGTGAAATGGTTTGGCTATTTTAACTGCTCGGACCACAGTGGGTTTTTAAAAAAATGACATTAATCATTCAGCTTAATCACAAACAGTAAAACTGGTGATGCGATGAGCATGGTTAAAGCCAGAAACACAGTTGCTCTTTCCCGTCTCCAATATCTGGGTGTGAAATGCTCATATTCACCAGTCCCGTATGCCCATGGTTTTGGCCATAGGTGTTTGGAAGTACCAAGGGCTTGACTTACTCCCCCAATCTCCTGGGAAAGATAATTGAAACATTACTTAAAATATAATTGCTTTTCCTTCAGAACATTTGAAACTGAGAGATCACTTTCCTAGGTATCCAATAAGCATGTAGTGAAAAGCAAAAATTGGCAAGAGTCAGTAACATTAATAAATATATTCTTTTTTTTTCTATTTTTTTATTTGACAGGCAGAGTTACAGACAGTGAGAGAGAGAGAGAGAGAGAAAGAAAGAGAGAGAGAAAGAGAGAGAGAGAGAGAAAAAGAAAGAGAGAAAGGAAGGAAGGAAGGAAGGAAGGTAGGTAGGTAGGTCCTGCCTCCTCTGGCTTACTCCCCAAATGGCCACACAGCCAGAGCTGCACTGATCCGAAGGCAGGAGCCAGGTGCTTCTCCTGGTCTCCCATGGGGTGCAGGGCCCAAGCACTTGGGCCATCCTCCACTGCACTCCCTGGCCACAGCAGAGAGCTGGACTGGAAGAGGAGCAACCGGGGCAGAATCCGGCGCCCCAACCGGGACTAGAACCTGGGGTGCCGGTGCCTCAGGCGGGGGATTAGCCTAGTGAGCCACGGCACTGGCCCCCAATATATTCTTTACATCATTATCTTTATGTCGATGGATTAAAAAATGAATTCCTTAATCCCCAAAACATAGAACCTCAGGCCGGCGCCTTGGCTCACTTGGTTAGTCCTCCGCCTGCGGCACCGGCATCCTGTGGCAGCCATTTTGGGGGTGAACCAACGGAGGGAGGACCTTTGTCTCTGTCTCTCTCACTGTCTAGAGCTCTACCTGTCAAATAAAAAAAAATAGAACCTCATTGATTAAAAACGTGAACTGTTGCCCCTAAGTAAATATAAGAGTTCAGTAATTTTCGTGAGGGTGAACGTGTTCTAATGTGGTTAATGCAGACAGCCTATGGACAGCTGAGAACTCGTTTCGAAACCAGCCCATTTGGTCATTAGCTCAAGCAAAATCACAGTCACGTGCTGCCTGCCGAAGGCAGAAGTTCTGAGCGATGCATCATTAGGCAGTTTTGCCATTGTGCAGACAGCACAGAACATGCTTAGCCACCCCTGCGTGGGGATGGCCCTACCCAGCCAGGCTAATCTGTGCGACCACCACCACCTATATGCCATGTCGGTGACTGCCTTGGCATTCTGTGGCACATCTTTTAGTTTTAACAGAAATCTCAATATGGTCTTTTCTTTAATCGTAGTACAAGAAACACTTTTGCCTGTAAAATGTCACCGCAACTTTCTTGGTTGTCAACTTGGACTTCACATCAGTAAAGGAAACGGTGTGAGAAAAAGGTGCAAAGTGGCCCAAGCGTTTGGCTTCAATCAATTCCTGTTAAAGTGCTTTCTCATTTATCACCTGGGAGGGGAGGTTGAACAAAGGCCCTCTGATGTCACTTTTGTCAGCAGACCAGGTGAACTGCTGCTTAAACATTAGCTTGGTCTACAGAGGCAGTCTTGGGGCGGGAGGGGCAGCCATCCAACTCTCTTCTATGTGAGGAAATGAATGTATTTTGTTAAGCAGTGAGCTTCTTTTCCTAAAATAAAAATCTGTCACTCGGAGCTTAACAGTTTCATGTCCAGGGTGAGAATGAGAGTGTGAAGCATGATCCAGGGTATTAACATATTTAAAGGCTAAAAAAAAAAAAATAGAAAAGAAAAAGCCAACGGGTGGATCGCTGGAAATACCCTGTCCAAAGCGACGGTGTAAAATGTTTTCTGTGGACCATGAACCTGGGATTTTTGGATCTTATGGGGGAAAGTTGACTTTGCTGGCAAGGTGTCCCGATACTTCTCTCCTTGTTTTTATGTTGTGATGGTTTACAGGACTGAAACTGGACCCCAAATGAACTGCAGGTTTTTACATGGGTGGAGAGGGATTGATTTTGCCTGAGGTTTTTTCAGAAGTGTAGGTAGAGCCATGTGATTGTTCCAAGTCCAAGGGCAAAATGAGACCTAGGAGAAGATGTGCCCTGGATCGGGAGATCTTAGTGTCCACAGCTGTTACCGGCTCAGTGCCGCTGCCCTCGGCCCTGGGTCTCGGAGTGACATTCGGCAGGTCTCCCCACAAGGGTTGAGCCGCGTGCTGCACCACAGAGGGCAAGACTGCACCTCCACCAAACCTGGCCGCACCACCAGTTTTATTAGACCTTTTTATTTTTTAATACCACTTGGAATTTGGAAGGAAAATGAGAAAATCTTTTCTGTTTTATCACTTATGCTGGATGTAGAATCAGGAAAAAGAGCACTCATGGGAATTTCAGTATTTGTTTCTGTTTAAATGCAACTATGGACAGAGCAAGGAAAGCATTAGTGTGTGTCTCTAGGTGTGTCAGTGTACATGTGCCTCCGTGTGCGTCTGTGTGTATAAATATGTCTGCGTATACGTGTGTGTATCTGTGTGTGTATGTGCATATGCATGTGTGTGTACTTGTGTGTCTGTTTTCTGTGTATGTTTATGTATGTGCATGTCTGTGTGTATAGGTGTGTTTCAGTGTGTGTGTTGTATATGAGTGTGTGTGTATACATATGTGTGTTTGTGCATATGTCTGTGAATGTATGCTTGTGTTTATATCTCTGTGTGTATGGGTGCCTATATAGATGTTTGTGTGTCTATGTGTCTTAGTGTGTGTGAATATGTATGTCTGTGTATCTTTGCATCTCTAAGTGTGTGCAGGTGTGTGAGTCACTGTATGAATGTGTATTTTTGAGGGTGTATATGGGAGTGGCTCTGTGATTGTGGGTGTGCATCTGTGTGTAAGTATGTATACGTGTATTTTTGAGTGTGTATGTGTGTGATTATGTGTATGAGTGTGTGTGTGTGTGACTATTTGAGTGTGTGTGTGATTATGTGTGTATATGTGTTTGTGTATGTGGGTGTGCATCTGTGTGTTTGAGTGTGTATGTGTATGTGACTGTGTGATTATATGCCTGTATGTGTGTGAGTGTGTGTGTATGTGGGTGTGCATCCATGTGTGTGTTTGTGTATGTATAGAGTGTGTGATTCTGTGTGTGTATGTAAGTGACTGTATGTGTGATTATGTGTTTGTGTGAATGTGTGTGTCACTGTGTATGACTGTGTGATTATGTGTATGAATGTGTGTCTGTGTGTGAATGTGTGTGTGAGTCCATGTGTGTGTTTGTGACTCTGTGTGTGTGTATGTGTGAATTTGTGTGTGTGAGTGTCTGTGACTCTGTGTATGAGTGTGTATGTCTGTGACTCTGTGTGTCTGTGACTCTGTGTATAAGGGTGTGTGTGTGTGTATGTGTGAATCTGTGTGTGACTGTGTGTCTGTGACTCTCTGTATGAGTGTTTGTGACTCTGTGTGAGTATGTGTATGTGTGAATCTGTGTGTGTCTGTGTGTGAGTGTGTGTGTGTCTGTGACTCTGTGTATAAATGTTTGTGACTCTGTATGAGTGTGTGTATGTGTGAATCTGTGTGTGTGACTCTGTATATGACTGTGTGTGTCTGTGTGAATCTGTGTGTGTGAGTGTGTCTATGACTGTGTATGGGAGTGTGTGTCTATGACTCTGTGTATGAGTGTGTGTGACTCTGTGTGAGTGTGTGTATGTGTGAATTTGTGTGTGTGACTGTGTGTCTGTGACTCTGTGTATGAGTGTGTGTGACTCTGTGTAAGTATGTGTATGTGTGAATCTGTGTTTGTGTGTGAGTGTGTGTCTGTGACTCTGTATGAGTGTGACTCAGTGTGTGTGACTGTGAGTGCGTGTATGTGTGAATCTGTGTGTGTCTGTGTGTTTGTGACTGTATGAGTATGTGTGACTGTGTGAGTGTGTGTGACTCTGTGTATGAGTGTGTGTATGTGTGAATGTGTGAGTGTGTGTGACTGTGTATAAGTGTGTGTGAGTGTGTGTATCTGTGTGTGTGTGACTGTGTGTGACTGTGTGTGTGTGACTGTGTGAGTGTGTGTCTGTGACTCTGTGTGTGTGTGTCTCCCCAGCAATGACTGCTATGCATCGTGAGGGAATCATAGCCGGGAGGCTACACAGAAGAAACTCTCTGATCGCAGATGACAGTAAAATGCCCTTAGACTTTTTATTTATCTTTTCAATGTGCTTTTTTAAAAACCTGTATATTAGGTGCTCAATAAATGTGTTCTGTGAGTTATAGCCGAGTTGCCCCAGGCCCCAGCTGTCCCCTCACAGAAAGAGCTGCCACTGTACTTTCGCCTGCAAGTGTGCCCGGCCCCTGGTGCCTGAGCCGCTGTTGCTGGCCGCGGGAGAGGAGCTGCCTTCCTTGTGCGGCCTTGCTCCAACCCCTTTCTGATTTTTGCTGATTAGGAGCTGTTGAGGGCACCCAGCCTGCGATGTTAACACCTTTGCTCAGGGTGCAGTCTCGTGAGCATCTCAACAGGGCTGCCTGTCGGGCTGTGTACAACCCTGAAGATGACACCCTGGAAAACCTCAGGGCCACCATTTCCATACCGTCCCAGCATGAGGGGTCTCCCTGGACCTGCGCTACCGGGTGGCTTTGCCTGTCGGGTGGGGGCCCATCCTCTAGGTACAAAACAATGGCACCATCTTCCCTGTGGTGTGCTGGTGACCTGTAGGCTGGTGCAGAAATAGGGGGAGTGCTCCTTCCCGCTCCATGGAGGCCCCGTCAGACACCTGAGCCCTAAAGTAGCACTGTTTGTGTCCTGGTCCTCCCAAAACAGCCACTTCAGCTCTAAGATGCGTTCCTTTAACCCACACGGCAGTGGGCCCAAGCCACGCCTGCGGAACGGTGGAGTGCTGTCTGCCTCCCCCACCCCTTATTCTGTGTGCCTACCAGTAGGTGTTGTTCCAGCTCTTACACACCTGACGCATCCCTATTGTATTTGATTTCCAGGTTCGGAATCCAGCTGGGAAACTTGATAGACTTTGAATGAATGAATGCAGGAGTGAGGGAATGGGTTTTGGTAGCCATGGATATATTTAACTAATTTATTTGAGAGGTAGTGTTACAGACAGTGAGAGGGAGAAAGAGAGGTCTTCCATCTGCTGGTTCACTCCCCAAATGGCCATAAGTGATGGAGCTGGGTGGATCTAGGAGTTTCCTCCATCTGTCATGTGGGTGCAGGGGCTCAAGGACTTGGGCCATCTTCTACTGCTTTCCCAGGCCACAGCAGAGAGCTGGATCAGAAGAGGAGCAACCGGGACTAGAACCAGTGCCCATATGGGATGTTGGCGTCACAGGTTTCAGAAGATTAACCTACTGCACCACAGCACCGGCCGCGCCATGGGTGTATCTTAATTTGTTTATTAAATAGACATGGCTTGGGACAGGGGTGGTGGGGGTGAAGCCTGCATCAGAAGTTGTTGCCCTAGTGGGGTTGAGCCTGTGATCTCTTGTCAGTGTCTCCCAGGAAAAATGTTCATGGTTCTCATACTTTCCATTGACTTACACTGTCTCTCTGCCTGATTACTTGATGGAAAACACGTTGACTTCGCTCTTCAATCCTCGCAAAAGCTCCAAATGGACAAAAGCAGAGAGTCCCAAGTGTTCTGTAGAGGACTTCTGATCATTTTCAGAGTTCTGCTTGGTTTACTGTAAATGAGGGAACACCTACCTTACAGTCTCCAGGGCATCTTTAACATCAGCAATTTCCTTGTAATTTTAAAACAAAATCCTGGTTATGCTTCACCTGCAGGGAGAACAGGACGGTGGTTTTCTGGTCCAGGGTGAAACAACAGACCAAAGCACCTCATTGTTCCCAAGGCTACGAGCTACTGAAGGGAAGGTTCAGAACGCCTGGTCACAGGCTGATCTGCGCACACACAGCCAAGCAGCCCATGGCTCGGCCTCCAGAGAGCTCTGTGGATGCAGATGATGGAGGACACAAAGGTCTTTTGCTCTCTTTGTAGTAGTTTTTTAAAAACAAACAAACAAAAAAAACATGGTGGAGGGACTAGAGGGGCTGGCGCTGTGGCTTAGCTGGTTAAAGCCTAGGCCTACAGCACCAGCATCCCATATAGGCACCAGTTTGAGTCCTGGCTGTTCCACTTCCGATACAGCTCCCTGCTAATGGGCCTGGGAAAGCAGCAGAGGATCGCTGAGGGCCTTGGGACCCTGTACCCACCCAGGAGACCTGGAAGAGGCTCCTGGCTCCTGGTTTCAGCCTGGCTCACTCCTAGCTGTTGCAGACATTTGGGGTGTGAATGAGTGGATGGAAGATTCTCTGTTTCTCTCCTTCTCTGTAACTCTGCCTTTCAAATAAATAAAATAAATCTTTAACACAACATGTTGACCCTAACCAGTCTCTACTCCTTCTTTAATTTCTTTCAATTTACCACGGGTTACACAGATTAGATTGAAAGTTTTTGCGAAGTACTTTCTATTGTTGATCAATGGAAATCTAAACTCCTCCACTGGCTAACAAGGCCCTTATTCACAGAGGCCCTTGCCCCCTATTTTACTTTTTAAAAAATTAATTAATTTATTTGAGAGGCAGAGTTAGAGAGAGGGAGAGACAGAAAGGTCTTCCATCTGCTGGTTCACTCTCCAAATGGCCATAATGGCAGGAGCTGGGCCAATCCGAAGCCAGGAGCTAGGAGCTTCTTCCAAGTCAACTACATGGGTACAGGGGCCCAAGCACTTGGGCCATCTTCCACTGCTTTTCCAGGCTATAGCAGAGACTGGACTGGAAAAGGGGCATCTGGGACACTAACCAGCACCCATAAGGGTGCCAGTGCTGCAGGCAGAGGCTTAGCCCACTATGTCATGGTGCTGGCACTCTCCAGCTGTTTTCTAAACCCATCTGCCCCGATAGCGTATGCCCCAGGGAACACTAAATCTGATGTCATTGCTCATGCACATCTGTGACCCTGGGCCTGCCATCCCTTCCACATGGCACACTTCTCTCTCTCCTCCTGTGGCTGGGTCCTTAACAGCTGCTGATCCTTAAGACTGTTGACCAATGAGCAGCTTCTCCCGCTGTCAGGGGCGTGGTCGCTTTGCTCTTCTGCCACCCCATTTGAAATCAGACAGGGTCCAGTATGTCTTGAGCAGATGTGCTGGGCACAGGCAGAGGTTTCCTGGCAGAAGTTTCACAAGTAAGCATTGTGGAGTTCCCTCTCCTGCTGCAGCTGTCCTGAGGGCATGTGTTCAAATGAAGACTGTGTCACCCGGGCGTTCTGGTGCCCACGTGGAGCAGGAGGTACCAGCTAACCAGAACTGGACGTGTAATATGAGCAAGGTATGAACTTGTGCGCAGGTGTCACCTTGGCGGAAATTGCGGTCATGTGTGTTACCGTGGCATCACCTCGCCTACCCAGCTGATGAAATAATTCAATCTGACTCAAGAGCAAATGCGTCTAGGAGCCGGCTCCACACCTGTCTCTCAGCGCCTTCCTAACCCTGGGTACAAACATCATTGCCACTTTTGCCACAAGCCTAGCCATTTTTATTTACAGAACTCTCTCCCTGTCAGCCTTAAATGCCTTAAGGAAAGACGGCATCAGACCACACCCATCGTTTTCCATGTTCCGGTGCACTGTTTGGCCCGTGGTTGAAATTTAGCAACTAATTTTAAGTCAATGAGAAAAAGAACATCTCATGATTAGAATAGAGTGGTATTGTTGTTTGGGGTTTTTTGTTGGTAGATTGGTTGGTTGGTTGAGAGGCAGAGAACACAGAGACAGGACAGATCCCCTATCTGCTGGTTTGCTCTTCAAATGCTCACAATGGCCAGGGCTGGACTGGGTTGAAATGGGGAGCTGGGAACTCAGCCCAGGTCTCCCGGGTTGGAGGCAGGAGCCCGATCACTGAGCCAGCACCTGTTGCCTCCCAAGGTCTACACTGGGTGGAAGCTGGAGTCAGGAGCCAGAGCCAAGCACTGATAGGGCGCTCTGGTAGTGGGATGCAGGCATCTTCACTACGACGCTCAGCGCCTGCTCCAGAGGAGAGCAGGAATTATGCATTTCATATTTAATTCATATTTAATTTTGAAATAGGCTTTTGCTAAGGACAGAATTCTAAGTGGATTTTTATTTTCTTTCTTCAATGTCCAGTTGTTTTTGGATTTCCATTTTCCTAACAGTATATCATTTGTAACCCTTTATCAGTCTTTTAAAGGTAGTGAAGATCTTTCTGGATTATTTCACTTTGAGTGTGTATATGTGTGCATGTTTTATTGTTTGTTTTTCAGCAATTCAAAATATGTTTATTTTTATTTATTTGAAAGTCAGAGCAGGTGCAAGAGAGACGGAGAGAGAGAGCAAGAGCAAGAGAGAGAGATTTTGTTTAGTGGTTCACTCCCCAAATGCTCACAACAGCTGGGGCTGGGCCAGGCCCAAGCTAGGAGCCAGGACCTCCGTCTGGGTGTGCACATGGGTGTCTGGGACTCAGTATCTGAGCCATTTCCTGCTGCCTCCCAGGTGCACTAGCAGGACGATCAGCAGCAGGGCAATCTGATCAATGCTAGGCAATCTGATGGGGGATGTGGGTATCCCAAGTGGCAGCTTAACCTTCTGTGTCACAACGCCTGCCCCTAGAAGAGAGATTTTAAAAATTCCTTTGTTCTTACAGGGAGAAGTTTATCAAGTTGTCAACCCAATTTTTTTTTATTGTCCATTTACAGTCAAGAATGCCTTAAATTTATTTACATTTCAGTTTTGTCCAGAGTAATTCCAAAGCATATTGTTGATACTGTATAAGCTCAACAACAAAATGTGCATCTGTTATAATCAAGTTACTCCTGAAGCATGTATATTAAGTTCACCACCAATACTGGAGTTTCCTATGAGTATTTCATGCATTCAGCATGTATCTATTGACTGTTCTGTCCAGGGTTGTGCTAAGCCCAGGGAATACAGCGATGACTAAATACCATCCCTGAGAGAAGGAAGTGGGGCAGAGATGCAAACAGGGGATTATCATACAAGCAATGACCAGGGCATACACAAGGTATTATTTATGGACACAGAAGGGACACTAACCAATCTAGGACAATAGAATAACACCGTCACAGTGATAGCCTCCCTGTTGCACTGTGGTTGGTAGATGGCTGTTTCTTGTATGAAGAGGGCCTGACTGGGCACAGGTTGTAGAATGGAGAGGAGGGAAAACTGGAGGTTCGTAGTGCCTGGGTTGATGTGGGAGTGAAGACAAAAGGATGATATCCCAACATGCTTCCAGACTGGGTTTGTGATCATGCTACAGATGGAGACAACAGCAATGGAAGGAGGTTGCAAGTTAACAATGTGATTTGGACAGGTTGAGTTTGAGGTGTGAGTAAGAAATTCAGGCTCTATATGCTTCAGAAAGGTGAAGGGTGAAGGTATAAGTGTAAAGATCAAGAAGCTGTCTGTGCTGGAGCTGTGGATTTGGGGTTCCTAGCCTGCAGCTGATGCCCTAAAGAACTAGCATGTAATGAGCAAACAAGGAAATAGAAGCAATTCAGTTATACTGGAACTGTGCTTCTCTAAAGATAGCAGTACTGCCTAGGCGGCCATCTGTGGAATTCCATCCGGGTCTCCCCTATGGGTGTCAAGGACTGGAATCAGTAGCTGAAGCTGGGCTTGAACCCAGGTAGTATCAGCGGGACATGGGTATCTTAGCTAGCGTCTTAATCATGAGACCAAGCTCCCACCTCAATAACTGTATCTTTCAGTGTTTGGAATTTTACCAGGAGTTGCTCTCTATTTTGGAAAACCTTACAGTGGATACATCATCTGTGGCGTTTGAAGAACATAACTGTATTAGCCCACATTATAATTGTGACAATTGGCAATAAGAGAGTTTCAGGAATCTCATTAATTACGTCTTGCAGTGTAGTTAAAATTATTTGTGTATTGAAATGCATACTAGTGGCCGGTGCCGCGGCTCACTAGGTTAATCCTCTGCCTTGCGGCGCCGGCACACCGGGTTCTAGTCCCGGTCGGGGTGCCGGATTCTGTCCCGGTTGCCCCTCTTCCAGGCCAGCTCTCTGCTGTGGCCCGGGAGTGCAGTGGAGGATGGCCCAAGTGCTTGGGCCCTGCACCCCATGGAAGACCAGGAGAAGCACCTGGCTCCTGCCATCGGATTAGCGTGGTGCGCTGGCCGCAGCGTGCCGGCCGCGGTGGCCATTGTGGGGTGAACCAACGGCAAAGGAAGACCTTTCTCTCTGTCTCTCTCTCTCACTGTCCACTCTGCCTGTCAAAAAAAAAAAAAAAAAGAAATGCATACTAGTTTATTATAAATTCCTTTTTCTTGTATCAGAATATTTTATTGAGTAGTTTCAAACATAATCAGATATTTCAAAAAGCTTGTGGAAATATGGAACTAAAAAGATAAATGTTTTGGTGCAAAAACTTTCAAAATTCCTGTTTTCTTATAATATCTACTTTCTATGAACATTTTAATTTAACTTTTATTTAATATTTTATTGATATTGTATTGATATCTTATTTAATATTTTATTATGTTTTTGAGATAACATACTTTTAATTTGCATTACAGTCAAAATCCATGAGCATTTTGAAGATCGCTGGTATATGTTGTGAAGATACATTAGCAATGAACTTAGTTTCAGGTTCCTAAATGGGGCAGCACATGGTGTATACTGTAAAGAAAGGGCACTGTGGCTAAGACAGTTGAAATGCTTCCAAACTCTGAAAAGACCTATAAAGTGTAGTTCTTCTTTCTTGCTGGTGGAATATATGAGATGCAACAATCCTTAGAGCCTCATAATGACCATCTCCTTGTGAAGTGTGAGTGTGCATGTACCTTGCGAGGCAGAGGATCCTGTATCATCCAGCCTTCACCTGGAAGGGGGATGGCTTCTCTAGTCCCAAAGGGCTCAGCTGACTCAGGTTTCTGAACCCAGAAGTCCTTATGTCCAGGCTCCAGAGCCCTACGTTCAAGCCACTGTGTCAGGTTTGAGGGTACAAACATTTGGACTTCACCATCTTTCTAATTAAGCTCCGTATCTGATCCTTGACTTTCTCTGCTCCCCAGCTACAGGAAATAAACCACTTTCAAGCTACCAGGGAGGGTCTCCAACTCATGCTTTCAAATTGGCAATTAATCACCATTATCATTTTGACTGTATCCCTAATACCCAGCAGCAGCCATCTCATTCCAGCCTCCTTGTAACCACCTCTCAGATGCCTTGGGCCCCAGCACGCTTCACGTATTCTCTGTCACGCGAAACCCATCTCCTTCCCAGCCTTCCAGGGGCTTTGGGTGCTCCACCTGCTCCCTAGGACGCCTCTAGCACTGATCCTGGGTTGGGTTTCCTGGAAGCAGATGCCCAGATGGGGGTTTACATGGAGCAGGATTACTGGGGCAGAGCGGGTACGGAAGGGAGAACAGCATGACTGACTGGGAGAGGCTCCAGCTGGCTCCACTGGGAGCTCTGCTGGGTGGGGGTGTGTGGGGAGGGAGGCTTTCAGAGTTGTCTCAAATTGAAGACAGGGAACTTGGAGACTATGAACTGGCATTCAGATGCAAGTAGTCCTTGAGAATGGAACATGACCTTGGCATGAGGCAGGTAGACTTGGCCTAAGGTAATTCACAGAGCAGGTGCAGTGGTGAGCCACAAGAAGCCAAATTATTATTAATAAATAATCATAATTACTCCAGAATTGGAAGAGCAGGGGAGCGGTGTCTTGATCCCAAGGGAGTGACTAGAGTGGTGGCCCCGAGTGTGGCCACTACAGTTGGGCATTTTAGAGGTAGCAGGAGGAGAAAGCAACAAAGACATGGCAAAGAAGAAAACACAGTGAACAGGTTCATGGCCCTCCCTCCCCCCTTTCCTGGCCACTTTTTAATACAACTAAGATGTAGAAGGAGCAGGAAGCTTGGAATCTGACAGCCTTATTTGCAAGCCTGGAACCTACTAGCTGGGTGACCCCAGACAGGGTGTTTAAACTGACCCTGCAGTTTTCTCATCTGCTTCCACATGGTGTATCACGTGGCTCCATTCATGGTGGTAGTGCCCGTGTTTTGGGTTCTGACTGCAGCAGGTGTGCTTTCCAAGGCTTCACACGTGCGAGCCCATTGGCGTGCACTAACCCTGTGAGGGAGGGATCCGTACAAGCTGTGTCTCAGATGAGGGAACTGAATACAAAGGCGTCTCATACCTTAACCAAGGTTGCAAAGTGAGAGTTTTGGGGATTTTTTATAACAAAAGATTAATTTATTTAGTTAGTCGAAAGACAGAGTGACACACACAGAGAGAGGAAAGGAGAGTGAGATATCTTCCATTCACTTGTTCATTCCCCAAATGGCCTCTACAGCCAGGGCCGGGCCAGGCCAAAGCCAGAGCCAGAAATTCTAGATCTCCCACATGTGTGGCAGGGCCCAAGTACTTGGGTCACTTTCTGCTGCTTTCCTAGCACAACAGCAGGGAGCTGGATCAGAAGCAGAGCAGCCTGAACTCAGATATGAGATGCCAGTGTTGCAGGCAGTAGCTTAACCCACTGTACCACTATGTGAGCTCCAGTGTTGAGGAGTTGAACTCCACATGGTCTTCTTCTTCCAGCCTCTACCTTTTATTCTGTCCTGGCTTGTATTCTTTAAATAAAATGTTTCATAAAAGAACCCACAAGTATAGAGTCCTGTCTAAAAGTAGTTGCTCAGTAAATGTTAATTTCCTTCCAGGTCTTTCTGGGATAAATTTCTGGAACTGTGCAGTCTAGATTATCTTTGGGCTCAGGTTCTCTCAAGCCCCGCATCATTCCTCCTGCTATGGCTCTCCCTAAGGGCTTGGGCACATATGAACACTTGACACCAGAGACTACATGTGTCACTCATGCATTGTGTGCATGTATTTCATGTGCTCTTGCAAAACAGAAGCTCAGAACATTGACTAAGGAAGTGAAAGAATAAACAACAGTGGGTATTTTCAAAAGATCATCTCTAGAAATGTTTTATAAGCTGAGTGTGGTGGCGCTCACAGCGCTGTAAACGTTTGTCAGGATGTATCCCATTATGTACTTAAATGAGTAAACTGTGTTGTATGTAAATCATTCCTCAATAAAGCTGATTAAAATTGTTCCAGCTCTTAGAGAAATGGAAACGGAGGCTCCCTGTAACACACTTAATCACAGTGGGTTTCAGACAAGAGTTTTCTATGCCTAGAAAGGGAATCCAGTAGTACAATTAGGTCATCCATCGCAGAAAGATTAAGTTTCTGGTTCAACCAAGATAATGTAGCAACTTGGGTTCAGTGTTTCTTTAATTGATTTACTGTTTACTCTCTGCTGCTTCTGTCAATCTGAGAATACTTTGAGTAAGTTTTAATTTTAAATTTAAACCTGACTTACTAAGTTTTCCAGGAAATTGAGCCTCAAGAGCACTGTCATATTGGCCATATCCATAAAGCGCGATGGAAAGGAAGCAGCATATTGTTTTACGGTTTCAAGTGGGCACATAGAGCCATCTCCATCAGCAGCATTAACACAGGCACAAGTCCACAGTAATGATAGGAAGTCTGGAGTCAGAAGACGCCTTCCGATGCTATTATCATTCATTTTCTCAGTGATTTCAATAAGTAACATTATGTTATTTTCTGAAGTCCTCAAGCCCTAAGATCAGCTTTACTCTGTGTCTTGACTATGAATAATATCACTTACACTCCTGTCATTCAGTTTGGAAATACAAAATGATACTTAGATAAAACTATCTACTTGGAGGAGCCATCTTGAAATTATTGTGCAAGAAAAACTTAACCTGGTTTTCTAGTGGATTAATTCCTTCCGGTGGTTGGTCTCATGCTCGTAAGAAGAAAATTATATTCTTTGTGGGGTCTTTAAAATGTATAATGGTAGTATTATGGATATAACTTTGTTAAAATTATAAACAGCCAAGAAATGATGTCACATGTGGCACTGGATTCCTGGTTTGCTGATCTCTTCCTCATTTTCATTGTTCCTCCTTTAAGCAGCAGAACTATGTACATGTTTACAAACTTTGTTTTCCCAGTCTTATTGTAGTGCTGACGATTAATGGAAGCCTTGTTCATGGAGTGCATAGGAATGAAATAGGTCAGTGGGTGCTATTTCAAAGTCAGCGGTTAGGTAGAGTGAGGGCTACAGGAGCGGCTCCTGCCCATGTCAGGTTCTATGTATCCTCTGACTCTGACACTTTGATTAGACTGATACTGTAGAGATCAGCTAGGGAGAAATTATTAGCTTTTGAAATTGAAACTTATAAGCCATAAATGTGGTATTTTTCCCCATCTTCTTTGAAATACTTCTAGAAAACTCTATAATATACATCATAAAGGCCTTTTAAAGATTTAGTTCTTTTTTTTGTTTTTGTTTTTTTTTTTGTTTTTGTTTTTTGTTTTTTTTTTTTGTTTTTTTTTTTGTTTTTTTTTTGACAGGCAGAGTGGACAGTGAGAGAGAGAGACAGAGAGAAAGGTCTTCCTTTGCCGTTGGTTCACCCTCCAATGGCCGCCGCGGCCGGTGCACCGCGCTGATCCGATGGCAGGAGCCAGGAGCCAGGTGCTTTTCCCGGTCTCCCATGGGGTGCAGGGCCCAAGCACCTGGGCCATCCTCCACTGCACTCCCTGGCCACAGCAGAGGGCTGGCCTGGAAGAGGGGCAACCGGGACAGAATCCGGCGCCCCGACCGGGACTAGAACCCGGTGTGCCAGCGCCGCTAGGCGGAGGATTAGCCTAGTGAGCCGCGGCGCCGGCCTAGTTCTTTTTTTTTTTTAACTTTTATTTAATGAATATAAATTTCCAAAGTATGGCTTATGGATTACAATGGCTTCCCCCCATAACGTCCCTCCCACCCGCAACCCTCCCCTTTCCCACTCCCTCTCCCCTTCCATTCACATCAAGATTCATTTTCGATTCTCTTTATATACAGAAGATCAGTTTAGCATACATTAAGTAAAGATTTCAACAGTTTGCTCCCACACAGAAACATAAAGTGAAAAATAATAGATGGTTTTTTAAATGATGATGAAATCAGATCAGACCTATTGTCATGTTTAATCCCAGTGAGAGTCAAGTTGGGAATTGATAATTTCTTTTTTTTTTTTTTTTTACAGAAGATCAGTTTAGTATACATTAAGTAAAGATTTCAACAGTTTGCACCCCCATAGAAACACAAGGTGAAATATACTGTTTGAGTACTCGTTATAGCATTAAATCTCAATGTACAGCACATTAAGGACAGAGATCCTACATGAAGAGTAAGTGCACAGTGACTCCTGTTGTTGACTTTACAAATTGACACTCCTGTCTATGGCATCAGTAGTCTCCCTATGCTCCAATCATGAGTTTCTAAGGCTATGGAAGCCTTTTGAGTTCTCCAACTCTTATCTTGTTTAGACAAGGTCATAGTCAAAGTGGAGGTTCTCTCCTCCCTTCAGAGAAAGGTACCTCCTCCTTTGAAGACCTGTTCTTTCCACTGGGATCTCACTCACAGAGATCTTTCATTTAGGTGGTTTGTGTTTTGTTTTTTTTTTTTTTTTTTGCCAGAGTGTCTTGGCTTTCCATGCCTGAAATACTCTCATGGGCTTTTCAGCCAGATCCGAATGCCTTTAGGGCTGATTCTGAGGCCAGAGTGCTGTTTAGGACACCCGCCATTCTATGAGTCTGCTGAGTATCTCACTTCCCATGTTGGATCACTCTCCCCTTTATTTATTCTATCGGTTAGCATTAGCAGGTACTAGACTTGTTTATGTGCTCCCTTTGACTCTTAGTCCTTTCATTATGATCAATTGTGAACTGAAATTGATCACTTGGACTAGTGAGATGGCATTGGTACATGCCACTTTAATGGGATTGAATTGGAGTCCGCTGGTATGTTTCTAACTCTACCATTTGGGGCAAGTCAGCTTGAGCATGTCCCAAATTGTACATCTCTTCCCTCTCTTATGTTTAACAGGGATCACATTTCAGTTAAATTTCAACACTTAAGAATAACTGTGTATTAATTACAGAATTAAACCAGTCATATTAAGTAGAACAGACAAAAAAAACTACTAAGAGGGATAACATATTAAGCTGCTCATCAACAATCAGGGTGAGGGCTGATCAAGTCACCATTTCTCATAGTGTCCATTTCACTTCAACAGGTTTCCTTTTTGGTGTTCAGTCAGATTTAGTTCTAAGTACTTTATAGTATTTGATGGTACTATAAGTGACATCTTTTAGAAGTTATATTCCTTTTTTTAAAGATTTATTTATTTATTTATTTGAAAGGCAGAGAAAAAGAGAGACAGAGAGGCAGAGAGGTCTTCTTTCACTGGTCTACTCCCCAAATGGCCGCAATTGCCAGGGCTGGGCCAGGCTGAAGCCAGGATCCAGGAGGTTCCTCCAGGTCACCCATGTGGGTGCAGGAACCTGAATACTTGGCCCATTTTCTGCTGCTTACCCACATGCATTAGCAGGGAGCTGGACAGGATGTGGAGCAGCCAGGACATGAACAAGACCCTGGAAATTGTCTTCCTTCCTTCCTTCCTTCCTTTCTTTTGACAGACTTACAGACAGTGAGAAAGAGAGACAGAGAGAAAGGTCTTCCTTCCATTGGATCACTCCCCAAATGGCCACCATGGCGGGCGCTGCACCAATCTGAAGCCAGGAGCCAGGCGCTTCCTCCTGGTCTCCCATGGGGTACAGGGCCCAAGCTCTTGGGCCATCCTCCACTGCTTTCCCGGGCCACAGCAGAGAGCTGGGCTGGAAGAGGAGTAGCTGGGACTAGAACCCGGCACCCATATGGGATGCTGGCGCCGCAGGCGGAGGATTAACCAAGTGAGCCATGGCACCGCCCCTAGAAATTATATTTCTATTTTTTTATTGCTGGCACATAGACACTGAAATGATTTTTACATATTGATTTTGTGTCTTCCATCCTTACTAACCACTGCATGACTTGCAATCATTTTGCATTTCTCCAGACAATACTGGCATCTGTGAATAATCATGCATTTCTTTTTCCAATTTTTATCATTTCACTTTTTTCTCTTGCCTTTATTGTGCTGGCTTGGACCTCTTAGAGTTTGTAAAAAGTTGTTTCACCTTTCATAAAAATATCTAAAACTTAAGCTATGAGTATATGAAATAACTGACTTCCAGGTGATTTAGTATTTTCTATCACGTTAATTTGGTGGTTTTTATCCAAAGAGAACATAATAAATCAGAACAAATCAAAAAAGCAAATACTTTAATTTGGTCTGAATTTCGGAAGTAACATTATCATTTAAAATTCACTCTTTAGGAAAATTCACCTGACCTGACTATATGTTTATTTAATGCATTTTTAAGGCTCTAATCTGTTCCTTAAACCCTTTCCTTCCCTACTGCTGGCCTTGCCCGGTACTCTGGCTTCTCTTTTTCCTCCTAAAAGCACTCTGCTCCCTTGCTTCCCGTACCCCTGCTGCTCACCTGTTCACTTGGAACTTCCGCCTGTCCCAGAGGGAGCTATCATCGCGTTAGTGAAGCCTTCGCGGTCCCCAGGTTATATGCAGCGTGGAACCCTGAGTATTCTTCAGGGCTTACTCCAGCATGTGTATTGAAGAATCCCTGTGTCCCAGGGGCGGATTAGGCCCATGTGTTTTACAAGTAAATATTGGTTTGCACAATTCTTTAGTGGTTGGCTTCTCTACCAAAATTTAAACTGCCTGAGGGGTGGGAATTCTGCTTTTCTCATTACTGTCTTTTCCAGAGTCTCACGTATATCTGGCATACAATATACCTTTAATAGACATTCATTGAATGCATGCATTCATGTATGTAATAAATCATTTGATACTGATAAATGGATTTTAGCTTCATGGTCTGCTTTTAGGCCTTAAGTTTATTCTGTCTTGATGGTCTTTATCCATATTACTCAAAATGATATCCCTGGGTCAGCAGTATCTGCAACCTCTTGGATCTTGTTAGAAATGCAGAATCCCCAGCCGGCACTGTGGCTCACTAGGCTAATCCTCTGCCTGAGGCGCCGGCACACCGGGTTCTAGTTCCGGTTGGGGTGCCGGTTCTGTCCTAGTTGCCTCTCTTCCAGTCCAGCTCTCTGCTGTGGCCCGGGAGGGCAGTGGAGGATGACCCAAGTGCTTGGGCCCTGCACCCCATGGGAGACCAGGAGGAAGCGCCTGGCTCCTGACTTTGGATCAGGGCAGCACCGGCCTTAGCAGCCACTTGGGGGGGTGAACCAACGGAAGGAAAACCTTTCTCTCTCTCTCTCTCTCTCTCTCTCACTGTCTAACTCTGCCTGTCAAAAAGAAAAGAAAGAAAGAAATGCAGAATCCCAGGCCCCACGGTCCCACACCACAACTACTGAATCTGCCTCTTAATGAAATGTCAGGGAGGACCTTGCTTGGTGTGATGCCTGCCTGCGTGGAGCCCTGCTCCCGGACCCTTTCAGAGGCTTTATCTGTCAGGTGACTTTTCCGCCCAAAGACCCGCAGATCCTCCTGCATCCAGCTCCTCTGCTGTCTCCACCACATCCTCCGTCTCCTGGGAATGAAGCACACACCTGTTGTATTCTTGCTCAGCGGGCAAGGATTCCCTGGGGAGCAGGGCTCATCCAGGATGTCGTCATTTTTCTAGAGAGGCTGACAACTGCCCTCAGCGTTTTCACCGAGAGCAAGCTGCGGGTGTTTGGGAGACCATGTCCCAGCTCATGGAAAAGCAAGAACATCTGCTCTGAGCAGCCGACTGTCAGCGGTGTCATCCACGTGCTTCCGTGAACATCATGTCTGTGCTACGTCTGCTGAGTGCCGATTGCCCTGTATGTCTGTGAGATCCTTTCTCCAAGGTCACGTGCACGTTCCAGGAAGCAGTGAGGGGGAAGGCAAAAGGGTGCTTCTCCAAACTTGGCTGCCTTTGTATGAGCCCCCCACCCCCCAATATTTTCACAGGGATCTCATGGTCCAGGTATTAGTCACCAAGCAACAACAAGCTGTCAAGGAGGCTGAAAACAGAGAATTTATTCTGGGTGGCAGGAGGCCCAGCTGAAGATTGGGGTTTTGTTTGTAAGGCAGAAAGCTGTAGGCAACCCATACTCAGAGTCATTGCTGTGTGGCTAAGATAACTTATAAAAGTTCATAGCAAAATGGAATTTTAAAGTTTATTTTGGTGCAAAAGTTTTTAAAATATATCCAGGCATATGTTTTTCTGAAGAATACATTTTTGATAAACACTTTCAAGACCACTCATTGTCCAGAGATTCCCTCATCTAATTAACAGGGTATGTAGGTTTCTGCTACCTGCTAGGTGAATCCTGGCTCTTGTAGAAGATATTGCTTCTCCAGCAACCATTTCATAAAAGTGTTGCTTTCTTTCCCAAATAGCTGCCACTAAGCAAACAGAGGTGGGGTCAGAATTGCCATCATTTTCTATTTTTTTATTTTTTTATTTTTTTTATTTTTTATTTTTTATTTTTTTGACAGGCAGAGTGGACAGTGAGAGAGAGAGACAGAAAGGTCTTCCTTTGCCGTTGGTTCACCCTCCAATGGCCGCCGTGGCCAGCGCGCTGCGGCCGGCGCACCGCGCTGATCCGATGGCAGGAGCCAGGAGCCAGGTGCTTTTCCTGGTCTCCCATGGGGTGCAGGGCCCAAGCACCTGGGCCATCCTCCACTGCACTCCCTGGCCACAGCAGAGAGCTGGCCTGGAAGAGGGGCAACCTGGACAGAATCCAGCGCCCCAACCGGGACTAGAACCCGGTGTGCCGGCGCTGCTAGGCGGAGGATTAGCCTAGTGAGCTGCGGCGCCGGCCAGAATTGCCATCATTTTCTGAAAAAATTTCAATGCTACTCATAAGTCTCCCTTTTCTTTTTTTTTTTTAATTAATTAATTAATTTATTTATTTTATTTTTTGACAGGCAGAGTGGACAGTGAAAGAGAGACAGAGAGAAAGGAAGAGAAAGGTCTTCCTTTGCCGTTGGTTCACCCTCCAATGGCCGCCGCAGCCGGTGCGCTGCAGCCAGTGTATTGCGCTGATCCGAAGCCAGGAGCCAGGTACTTATCCTGGTCTCCCATGGGGTGCAGGGCCCAAGCACCTGGGCCATCCTCCACTGCACTCCCTGGCCACAGCAGAGAGCTGGCCTGGAGAGGGGCAACTGGGACAGAATCCGGCGCCCCAACCGGGACTAGAACCCGGTGTGCCGGCGCCGCAAGGCGGAGGATTAGCCTAGTGAGCCGCAGCACCGGCCCTCCCTTTTCTTTTATACTCTGCTTGTCCAACTGAGCATGAACCAGTCAGAGACATCACATTTCTTCTGTGTAACTGTCAACGGTCAGACATCAGGCACTGCCTGCCAGCCCTGCGCACTGGAGTGTGTGGGTCTTCCTCTCTACTCCCTCTTGAGCATGGTCCCTGGTGATCTGTTCACAAGGACCAGTGGTTTCCAAAATGTGGCTCAGGGATCCTGGGTTCTCTGAGAACTTTTCAGAGGGTCTGTGGAGTCAAAGCTATTTTCACAATAATTCTTGGGTTTTATTTGCATTCTCCACTATCAGAAGTAAGCAGTAGGCTGGCACCGCGGCTCACTAGGCTAATCCTCCGCCTAGCGGCATTGGCACACCAGGTTCTAGTCCCAGTCGGGGCACCGGATTCTGTCCCGGTTGCCCCTCTTCCAGGCAGGCCAGCTCTCTGCTGTGGCCCGGGAGTGCAGTGGAGGATGGCCCAAGTGCTTGGGCCCTGCACCCCATGGGAGACCAGGAGAAGCACCTGGCTCATGCCATCGGATCAGCGCGGTGCACGGGCCGCAGCGCACCAGCCGCGGCGGCCATTGGAGGGTGAACCAACGGCAAAGGAAGACCTTTCTCTCTGTCTCTCTCTCTCTCACTGTCCACTCTGCCTGTCAAAAAAAAAAAAAAAAAAAAAAAAAAAAAAAAAAAAAAAAAAAAAGTAAGCAGTAGAGATTTCCAAAGGCTATACGATGTGGGACGTTGCAACACATTGAATATCAGAACAGGACGGAGAGCCCAGCTTTCTTCTACAAAGCCAGACTTTAAAGAACTTTATACAAAGTAAAACAATGCTATATTCATCTCTATTTTATTTTTTAACAAAAGGTTATTTTTCATAAAATGTTAATTATATGAACATGTCATAACTTCTTAATTTGCAATGAATTCATAAATGTTTTTAAAAGTTAAGTGTGTCTCAGTTTAAAAATTGTACTAAATACAAATATACTTGCAAGCGAACAAAATCCCTTTGGGTACCTCAAGATTTTTTAAGAGTGTAAGGTCTCCTGAGGCCAAATATCTTAGGAATGCAGAGGTAGACACCCCTGACACCCACTCCCCAGTCCAGTACCTCAGCCTCTCACTTCTTTGCCCTGTTGGAGGTGTGTGTACCTGTAAGTGTAACAAGGTAACAGAGGGCAGAGGTGTCATTGCCCATCTGCACATTCAGCTGTCCAGTGTTCACAGCTTAGTTGGACATCTTCAATCACCTGCCCCCTGTGCACCTCAGGATCCAAATCTCTGGGTAGGTCTTTAGCTTAGTGGTTTAGATACCTGTTAGGATACCCACACCTGTATTGGGGTGCCTTGGTTTGATCTCTGGTTCCAACTCCCTTCTCCTTCTTCATGCTGGTATGGATCATGGAGGCTCCAGTGGCTTCCTGCCTCCTGCATGTAGAACTGGATTGAGGCTGGCGCTGCGGCTCACTAGGCTAATCCTCCGCCTTGCGGTGCCGGGACACCGGGTTCTAGTCCCAGTTGGGGCGCCGGTTCTGTCCCGGTTGCCCCTCTTCCAGGCCAGCTCTCTGCTGTGGCCCGGGAGTGCAGTGGAGGAAGGCCCAGGTACTTGGACCCTGCATCCCATGGGAGACCAGGAGAAGCACCTGGCTCCTGCCATCAGATCAGAGCGGTGCGCCAGCCGCAGTGCACCAGCCGTGGCGGCCATTGGAGGGTGAACCAACGGCAAAGGAAGACCTTTCTCTCTGTCTCTCTCTCTCACTGTCCACCCTGCCTGTCAAAAAAAAAAAAAAAAAAAAAAAAAAAAAAAAAAAAAAAAAAAAGAACTGATTGAGCTCTCGGCTCCTGGTTTCTGGCCCCTGGCCTAATGCTGGCCATTGTGGGCATTTTGGAGCTCTCTTTCTCTGTGCGTGGCTCTTTCAAATAAATAAATAAAACTAAATTTTATATCACTGCAGACAAGTTCTGCTTCCACTTGTACTGTTTCAGAAAATGGTCTCATAACTGACTCGATTCCTTGAACTAGAAGTCTGGAAACAAAGCTTCATGCTTCTCTTCCCACCTTTACTATTTTTAATGACTTACCAATCTAGTCATTCCTAGTTTCTTTTTTTTTTCTTTTAAGATTTTATTTAAAAGGCAGAGTGAAAGGGAAAGAAGGAGAAGCATATGACCCTTGGACCCTTGTCTCCCCTCCCCCCCCCGCACACATACAGAGAGAGAGAGGGAGAGATCTTTCATCTGTTGGTTCACTCCTCAAATGGCTACAGTGGCTGAGGCTGGGCCAGGACAAAGCCAACAGGCAGGAACTCCATCTAGGTCTTCCTTGTGGGTGGTAGGGAACCAAGTTCACAAGCCATCACTTGCTGCCTCCCAGGGTGCGCATTAGCAAGAAGCCAAATTGGAAGCAGAGGCTAGACCCAATCCTAAGCATTCCAGGATATGGGATAAGGGCATTCCCAAGTGACAGCTTAACCTGCTGTGCCACAACACTCATGATTAATTCATTTAAAATATTTATTTATTTATTAAATGTATTTGACAGAGAGAGAGAGAGAGAGAGAGAGAGAGAGAGAGAATATGTGCGCTCCCATCTGGTAGTTCACTCCAAAGGCCCACAATAGCTAGGGCTGGGCCAGGCAGAAGCCGGAGCTGCCAACTCAACCTAGATCTCCTTTGTGGGTAGCAAAAATCCAAAGACACTACCTGTTACCTCTCACTGTGCACATGAGCAAGGACCTAGATTTGGGAGCAGAACTGAGACTCAAACCCAGACCTATGATAGGAGATATGGGCATCCCAAGCAGTGTCTTAACCACTGTACATAATATTTACTATTCTAGTTTCTCAATGGCTTCTGATTATGTCCACCAATTTCTATTCCCAGGGTCACTGCCTCCAAGATCTTAAATTCTGATTACTGTGTCAGGTTTCCAAATGTCTCTGTCTCCAATATGGCCCCCTCAAATCTATATTCCACATTTCTCTCAGATTAATTGTTCTGAAACATAAACCTGTTCTGTCACTTGCTTACCAAAGAGAGTTATTGATTCCCCATTGACCTCAGAGTAAAGTATCAATAACCCTAAGTAGCTGTCGTTTGGTGAGCAACCACACAAATCAGATGCTGTTAGAACCATCCTCTTTCAAAATAAAGAAACAGGCCTAATGGGGTTGAGGTTAATCTTGCCATCCGATGTGTCAGACAGGGAAATGGGTCCCACTGTGAGCTGAGGGATAAGACTATATGATACTATGTGTATCTGTAGCATTATGAGTGTCTATGGAAGCAAGATCTGGAAAAAGGGATTGTGAGATCAAAGCTGTCACCAGCCAAACAATATCAAAGCCAAGTACAAGCACTCACCCAAGTAGGAGTGTGCAATGCTGGTGGATTAGCCTGTGGGAAGCTCTTTCATCTGCAGGTCTGTAGTCAGGCATGTTGTGATGGTACCAGGACTGCTCCTGGAGTTAGAGTTGAGAAGAGCTGGAAGCAGAGGGGAGGAGGGGAGCACAAGTTGGGACCTTCCTTCTGTCTCCCTCTCTCTCTCTCTCCATCATCACCAAGCCCAAGCCCAATTATGATGGCTTCTGTTTCAGTTCTTCCTGTGACATTTTTATTTATTTGAAAGGCAGAGAGAGAGAGAGAGAGAGAGAGAGAGAGAGAGAGAGAGAGATCCATCTTCCATCTATTCATTCACTCTCCAAATGCCTTCAATAGTTGTGTCTGGGAGAGGCTGAAACCAGGAGCCAGGAAATCAAGCTGGGTGTCCCACATGGCTAGCAGGGACCCAGGTATTTGAGCCATCTCCTGCTGCCTCTCAGAGTGCACATTAGGCAGCTGGAATTGGAAGTGGCACCAGAACTGGAACCCAGGCACTCTGAGGTGGGATGCAGGCATCCCAAGCACGTTTTAACCAGACACCTTAAATCTTGTTCAAGCTCTTTATTTTGTCAGTGCTAACAGAGAACTACTCATGGAAAGAGAATGTTCAGTATGGTTCTCAGGTTAACCAAGTGGACAATAGAATGATTCAGCACACTTAAAGTCATCAAGACACAACTTGTAAGTATCCAGACCTGGACTTGAACCCAGGCAGCTTGGCTTGGATTCCACTATGGTTGGTCCCAATCTGCCCTGGACGTTTTGCTCACGGTCTGCTCCCTGATTACTTTGCGTACTTTCATTTTCACAGATTCCTGTTGATCATCCTCTACTTGTGCCACACAGAGCTACTTCTGGAGACCCGTGTGTCGAATACGTCTCTGCCTGTCCTCTCCCTGTGCCCGAACACTCAGCCTGTCCTCACCTTTTGTTTAGCCAACTATTATTTGCCTTTTGGCTCTCAATTAAGCTGTCACTGTGTCCAAAACAACTTCCTTGTTCCCTAACGGCTGATTTCAATACCCTCTACGTGATGGGACGTAAGGCTTGCTGCAGCCTTGCTCACTGCTGTACATCCAATACCTAGCACTGTGGCGAGCAAATCACCGCCTTCTTTAATAACTTCCTATTTATTTATTTGTCTAACTTCGTCTCTGGACTGTGAACTCAACAGAGGCTGGGATTTGCATCTTGCCTAATGTGCCCTCAGCATCTAGCACAGTGCCTGCTTGTGTATTTGTTGAGTTATTGAAGCCAAAAATAACTGGTAGGAGATTAAGATTCAGATGATCAATTGAATACATTCATTACCTGGTAAAGGAGGTACACAAAGACCATGAGTAAGAATTAACTTGGAATTGAATATTCACTGGCTTAGATCACCAGACTCTCACTCATCTCTGTTTATCCTTTGAGACAGAGCTATGGTGGAAAGTTTACATCATGAAATGCAGGATTACTCTCTTGCTGGTTTTAGTAGTACCACAGCAAAACTGTGACTTCTTTAACGGATTCACAGGTAACTAATAATAAAGATATGAATAAATTATTTTTATTAGAGAATAGGAAAAACATTCTGACTTCCTTTGCAAATTCTTGCTGATTATCCCATTGGACTCAATTATTGCGAGGGCTGCCTTTAACACCTCTGCTTGCTTGCAAGTTCTGATAAAGTCCAGGGAATGAAGTAATTATGCTGCAGAAAGAGGCTGCACTCCAGATGTAGCACACAGAAAGGTAGAGTTAGTAATATGTTTTCTTTGAAAACACCCTGGTTTCCATAGGAAAACCAATGTGAACGAAGTGAATCCTAAATCTTATAAATCCCTCTATGAGAAAAAAAATGGGGGAGGAAATTACATGAACTAGAGAATGATCTAGGACAAACATGAATGTATACTTAGCAGCTGTCTTGGTATGCCACAGGTGAGGGATATTAACATTTTTTAAAGGTAAAATCAATAGTATCAGACATCTAAGCCAAACACTAGGAGAAGATAAGCCCTTGAGAGATAAAGGAGAAAGTTTTCAATAAATGATTAATATGTCATAAAGTTTTACTTATTTTAAAATTAAATAAAATATTTGAATAAATAAGACCCAAAGTATTAATTAGAAAGTGTCTAAGTCAAAGTTTTGCTTTTAATATCTTCTGAAGGATAATAATTTGTTAGCATGGGGTTTTATTCCTTGATTATGAGTGTCAACAAATCCAAGTGTTGACTGCGCTTGGGTGAAACATGAGATGTTTATAATGTGCACACAATTGTGGAAATTCAAATGCAGCGCTTTTTGTTTAAACAAGTGATTATGGTTAATGTAGAAGTATAAACAGGCTCATGATTCATGACATATCCAATTCTTTTTCCTGCTACAATCATTGGGTTTTCACCTTCACAGTAACACCCATATGACTATAACAAAATAGACTGTAACTAAAGGATTTGGTAAGAACTTCTTTACAAGAAGACAAAAACAAAACAAAGAAGACATAAGAAAAAGTCCTGTGAATTATTCCCTATGCACATAGGACTACAGTGCAAGGCTATGGGGTATTCAATTGTCTGAATCTTCTTTCACTTCCAGACCTGTTACATGACATTGACATATGCTCATTCTACATGATAGAGATCAGTCATACCCAGGACTCAAGTAGTTCCTTGGAGATTAGTCTTAAAGAATTCAAAATATTGGTGTCAAGCCTTTCTAACTGCTGCTGTATCAATACCTGAGTGATGTATATGAAATTTATTTGGAATCAGATCTTGGTTACATAGAAATGGCTGCTGCTTTTTAGCTTTCTTTCTTTTGTTTTGACAGGCAGAGTTAGACAGTGTGAGCAAGTGAGAGACAGAGAGAAAGGTCTTTCTTCTGTTGGCTCACCCCACAAATGGTTGCTACAGCGGCACGCTGTGTTGATCCGAAGCAAGGAGCCAGCTGCCTCCTCCTGGTCTTCCATGTAGGTGCAGGGCCCAAGGACCTGGGCCATCCTCCACTGCACTCCCGGGCCACAGCAGAGAGCTGGCCTGGAAGAGGGGCAACCGGGACAAAATCTGGTGCCCCAATTGAGACTAGAACCTGGGGTGCCGGCGCCTCAGGCAGAGGATTAGCCAAGTGAGCCGTGCGCAGTGGCCTGCTTTTTCTTTTTCTTTCTTTCTTTCTTTTTTTTTTTTTTGACAGGCAGAGTGGACAGTGAGAGAGAGAGACAGAGAGAAAGGTCTTCCTTTTGCCATTAGCTCACCCTTCAATGGCCACTGTTGCCAGCGTATTGCGCTGATCCGAAGCCAGGAGCCAGGTGCTTCTCCTGGTCTCCCACGGGGTGCAGGGCCCAAGCACTTGGGCCATCCTCCACTGCACTCCCGGGCCACAGCAGAGAGCTGGACTGGAAGAGGGGCAACCGGGACTAGAACATGGTGTGCCGGCGCCGCAGGCGGAAGATTAGCCTAGTGAGCTGCAGCACCAGTCTGCTTTTTCAATAACATGTAAACCTTGGCTCTCTAAATAAGAAGCATATTCTCTTGGGCATATACTGAAATGATTAACTCAATTCATTATTTATAAGAGGAGTAATATGATCAAATGGAATGACAAAGAACTATGATTTATATTTTTTTGATGTAACAGGCATCAAGGTTGTAGGTAAGTGAATTCCTAGCCTTGCTGTCTTCCTTTGGACATCATACTAAATGCTCATATAGCACTTTCCCAAAAGGAAGTGATCCTGGAGAGTGAAAATCATTAGAACCACAATAACAGTAAAAAAAAAAAAAAACACAAAAAATTAATACTGAGCTTAATACCTTGGTTACCTCTAAACCAGTCATCTTCAGGAATACTGTGTACCAAACACAAAATTGTTAATTGCTAATTGTAGAAATTGTGAATTTTAGTAATTTTGCGATGATGAGTTGTATTGATAATAGTTACCAAAGTGAGATGTTCTATTAAATGATTTGAAAGTCATTAAAAGCTCAGAAATAAATCCATTTATAATCAACTAATTTTGGACAAAAATTCCAAGGACACATAATAGCAAAAGGACAAATTTCTTTGATAAATTTTATTGGAACAGCTGGACTTCTACATGCAGAAGAATGTAATAAGACACTCATTTCACATCATATGCAAAAATCAACTAAAATGTGTTAGAGATTTAAACATATTACCTAAAACTGTAAACAATTAAAGGAGGGGTTGGCACTGTGGCATAGCAGGTAAAGCTGCTGCCTGCAGTGCCAGCATCCCATATGGGCACCGGTTCGAGTCCTGGCTGCTCCACTTCCAATCCAGCTCTCTGCTATGGCCTGGGAAGGCAGTGTAAGATGGCCCAAGTGCTTGGGCCCCTGCACCCATGTGGGAGACCTGGAAGAAGTTCCTGGCTCCTGGCTTCAGATGGATGCAAGCTCTGGCTGTTGCAACCATCTGGAGTGTGGACCAGTGGATGGAAGACCTCTCTCTGTGCTTCTGCCTCTCTGTACCTCTGCCTTTCAAATAAATAAATAAATCTTTAAAAAAACAATGAGAAAAATGTAGGCAAAAATCTTCATCATGACATTGTCTTGGAAATGAGTTTGGTTATAACCCCATAAACAGGTAATACAAACAAAGATAGACAAATGAGATTACATCTCAACAAGAAGCTTCAGCACAGCAAAGGAAACAATCAATAGAGTAAAAATAAAATCTGGGATGGGAGAAAATATTTGCAGACTATTATGATCAGGGTTACCATCTGATAAGGTGTGATATCAAAAACATGTGGGGAGCTCAAAGTCAATAGTCAGAAAGCAAATAACCTGATCTAAAAATGGGCAGAGGCCCTAAATAGCAATTTCTCAAAAGAAAGCATATAAATAGCCAACAGATATATCCAAAAATGTTCAATTTCTTTAGACATCAAAAAATGCAAATTAAAACCACAATGAAATGAAAACCTGCATGTTAGAATGGTGATGATAAGGTGAAAGATTACAAGTTTTTGTGGAGGATGTGGAAAAAAGGAAACCCTGTACATTGCTGTTCATAGTGTAAATTAGTAAAACTATTATGGAGGTTCTTCAAAACGTGAAAAGCCGAACTGCATTATATGATCCTTCTATCCCACTTCTGAGTTCACACCCAAAGGATGTGAAGTCGACTTGTCAAAGAGATATCTGCTCTCCATGCTCACTGCAGCACTTTTCACAATAGCCAAGTGACAAAATCAACCTATGTGTCCATGAACGAATGAGTGAATAAAGAAAATGTGTATTATGTACACAATGCCATACTCTTCTGTTGTTTTTTTTAAAAATGTTTGTTTATTTATGTGAAAGGCAGTTTACAGAGACGCAGAGGCAGAGAGAGAGAGAGAATCTTCCATCTGCTGGTTCACTTCCCATATGGCCACAATGGCCAGAGCTGTGCTGATCTGAAACCAGGAGCCAGGAGCTTCTTCTGAATCTCCCATGTGGGTGCAGGGCCCAAGACATGGGCCATCTCGGACTACTTTCCCAGGCACATTAGCAGGAAGCTGGATCGGAAGTGGAGCAGCCAGGATTCAAACTGGCACCCATATGGGATGCTGGAGCTCAGGTGGCGGCCTTGCCCACTATGCCATAGCACTCTTCTGTTCTTAAAAAGAAGGAAATGCTGTCATTTCAACAGCAGATATAAACCTGTAGGACAGGATACATAATGAAATAAGTCCAGAAAATCAAATATAAATGATTTCACTTTTAAGTGGAACCTAAAAGAGTCACATTTGTAGAAGTAGAGAGTAAAAGATGATGTTCAGGGTTGGAGAATGTTGGTTATAGGATACAAAGTTTCAGTTAGACAGGAAGTATAATCAAGAGATCTATTGTATGTCATAGTAATTGTAGTTATAACAGATATTATATGCTTAAAATTGCTGAGAGTAGATTTTAATTGTTCTGAAAACACAAAAAATAAGTATTATGGGATGCATGTGTTAATTATCTTGTTAATCAGACATTCCACACTGCATACATATGAGGGGCCTTCAAAAAGCTCATGGAAAATGTGTATTATGAAAGGACTATGCATGGGCTTCAAAACTATTTGCACCAAAATAAACATCTTTTAACCACATTATTCTATGAACTTTTTGAATTATCCACATATGTCAAAAACATCACATTGTACATCATAAATGTATACAATTTTTATTTGGGAATGAACAAAGACCTCACAGTTGTGAACCTTTTAGCTGATTGTTTTCTCCCCCCAAAAGTAAGCTGACTTGGGGAGCATAAGATGGTCATTCTATTGCCAGTCTTCAAAGGCAAGAGGGCCTTTCTCCGAGCGGACTTCTCACTGTTCAGAGAACATTCAGATTTGCTCAGTGTCCTTCGGCGGACCACACAAACCATGGTCTCTGGTTTCAGACTGTTGTCAAGGAAGTCCCAGGCTTTTTGCCGGCTTTGAGACGTCTCTCTCTCTCCTGCAGGGCTGATCCTTGGGGTGTGAAGGATGATCTGTTCCTGTTTCAGGATCCTTGTTACAGTATCAACATAAGATTTAAGCTTATTTATTGCTTAATTCTGACCTCTATGTTAACAATATAGATAATATGACCTACCTATTCATTGATCTTATATTTCATGTTCATTAATGCGCTATAGAACATGCTAAATTCTGGGAACACAAAATGCAACTTATGTATAAATGGACATAGTCTCAGCTCAAGAATTTTGGCAACTATGGGCAGAGAGGATGAAATAAAATACAATGTAATTTTAGTAGCATAAAATTATTTAACAGAGGAAAAGAAGATGCCATGTTAAAAATCATTCCTTATTCCCTCTTAAAGTTGGAATTTCAATTATGCATAAAAATTGGAATTTAAAAATTTTTTTAACTTGAGAGGGAGGGAGGTAATGGAGAGGAGTGGAGAGGCGAGGCGAGGCGAGGCGAGGAGAAAAGAAATAGCCCTATTTGCAAGCCCACTCCTGAAATGGTTGCAATGGCCAGGATTAGGGCAGGCTAAAGCCAGGAGCCAGGAACTCATTCTGAGGTCTCCCATGCCAATTACTTGAGCCAGCACCTGATGCCTTCCAAGGTCTGCATTAGCAGACACCAGGATTCTGGCACTGGAGCAGAGTATTGAATCTAGGTACACCAAAATGGGATGCAGTCATCCCAGCAAATATCTTAACTGCTAGTCTAAATGCCTGTCCCAAATTACGTCTTTAATCGCTGATGATATTAAAAGTCCTCTGTGGTATCTGCATGACAGCTCCATCTTTAATAATTTTCAGTCTAAAGCTAAAAGTTATGAAGTAATTGTAAGATAGTGAAACAGATTATAAAATATCTTCAATCACCATCTGCTGCTTTTGTTTCATAATAAAAGATGTTCTAAGCCAAGTGTATGGTTATAGAAACATCTGTGACAGTGAATAAAGCAACACGATAGAAGAGGCTAGTAGTTCAGTCCATCCAAACATGGATGCACTAAACTTGCACTTTTTTTTATTTATTTTTTATTTTTGACAGGCAGAGTGGACAGTGAGAGAGAGAGACAGAGAGGAGAAAGGTCTTCCTTTGCCATTGGTTCACCCTCCAATGGCCGTTGCGGCCGGCGCGTTGCGGCCGGCGCGCTGCGGCCTGCGTACCGCACTGATCCGATGGCAGGAGCCAGGAGCCAGGAGCTTTTCCTGGTCTCCCATGGGGTGCAGGGCCCAAGCACTTGGGCCATCCTCCACTGCACTCCCTGGCCACAGCAGAGGGCTGGCCTGGAAGAGGGGCAACCGGGACAGAATCCGGCGCCCCGACCGGGACTAGAACCCGGTGTGCCGGTGCCGCTAGGTGGAGGGTTAGCCTAGTGAGCCGTGGCGCCGGCCCTAAACTTGCACTTTTAACTATAGATAAATGTGTAGCAACATTCTGAGGATATAGGAGGGTGTTCTGGCCAAGACTTTGGGTTCTATACCCTAAGAAGTATGGATTTACATATAGACTCCTTCGCATACTAGCTCTGTGACCTTGGAAGTAACTTACTAACCTAAGAAGTATGGATTTACATATAGACTCCTTCGCATACTAGCTCTGTGACCTTGGAAGTAACTTACTAAAACATCTATAAAATGATCATATGGATAATATATTTTGATTAAATGAGATAAAGCGAATGCTCTAGAACCTGGTACATAGTGAACAATAAGCAAGTAATAGTCATTATTTGTGCTACATTATTGTTTCTCTTTTTATTATTTTGGTTTAGCCCAAGTTATTTAACTTGATCCATACTAGGAGTGTGTATAAGAAGAATCAGGGCCGGCGCTGCGGCTCACTAGGCTAATCCTCCACCTTGCGGCGCCGGCACACCGGGTTCTAGTCCCGGTCGGGGCGCCGGATTCTGTCCTGGTTGCCCCTCTTCCAGGCCAGCTCTCTGCTGTGGCCAGGGAATGCAGTGGAGGATGGCCCAAGTGCTTGGGCCCTGCACCCCATGGGAGACCAGGAGAAGTACCTGGCTCCTGCCATTGGATCAGCGCGGTGCGCTGGCCGCAGCACGCTGGCCACGGCGGCCATTGGAGGGTGAACCAACGGCAAAGGAAGACGTTTCTCTCTGTCTCTCTCTCTCACTGTCCACTTTGCCTGTCAAAAAAATTAAAAAAAAAAAAAAGAAGAATCAGTCTTTGTTCTGCTGTAAGAACAAAGTGGGTGAAACCTCATTGGTAGAGCTTGTTATGCCAGAGCATGTTACATTATTCATCCATTCCTCCTTTGTTTACCAAACTTATAACACATGCAAGGTGCCAGGTTACTACTTTTGTGTTGATATCCTTTAGGAGCTTTCCTTTGCCACAGAAAACAGAATACTGAGTGTTCAGATAAGAATGTTCTGAATGTCCAATAACATTCTTAGTCACATCATAACCTGATGACCGTTTCTACCATTTGGAGGTGACAGCTTTGAATTCCTGAGTCTGGAAGGAAGAAATAGTGTTGTCTAACAAAATCGGAAATCAGATCTGTGTGTTAAAGTAGATTCACAGGTGCTAGCACTTGGTGCAGCAGGTAAGACTCTGAGTGGGATGTCTATATCCATATCACAAAGTGCCTGGCTTCCAGTCTCAGCTCTGCTTCCAATGCCAGCTTCCTGCTAATGTGCACCCTGGGAAGGGAGCTGCTGACGGTTCAAGTGCTGGATTCCTTGACACCCATTTGAGAGATGTGGAGTGGGTTCTGGGTTCTTGCCTGTGAACTGGCCCAGCCCTGGCTGTTGCTGGCATTTGATGAGCGAACCATTGGATGGAAGATCTGTCTCCTCTGTCTCTTTGCCTTTCAAATAAAATGAAAATAAATGAATACAAACACCCACCCACCTCACCAGCCAGCCAACCACGTTCTGCTTCCAGAAAGGGATGCTGTACTTAAGAGCACAGCGCCCTCCTCATCTTTCCCTCCTTCCCGCTGACAGTTGGTGGTGGTGTCACCCTTGCTTGGAGGACTTGTTTGCTCTTTTGGTTGTTGCCTCTTCTGACTTCACTTCTGACGTTTTCCTTGCTATCCACAGTGGTATGAGACTTGCAGGATAAGAGGAGCCTTCCCCAGGAGGGCTGTGGCTCTCCCCGGCAGTGCACTCTGTCAATCCTCACTTGAGTGGTCTGGTGGTTTGAACGTTTGTTTGCTCAGCGTTCACTGCTCTAGTACGCAGACCATCCCAGCATAACCTATGAATGCGTATGCTCTTCTCATGATTAGGAATGTCAACACAGGATTCCTAAAGTGTGGTTGCTTTCAACATAAATTTTGACATTAACTCAATGTTAGAGCTTTTTTTTTTTTATTTTTTTTTTTATTTTTTTTTTTATTTTTTTTGACAGGCAGAGTGGACAGTGAGAGAGAGAGAGACAGAGAGAAAGGTCTTCCTTTTTGCCGTTGGTTCACCCTCCAATGGCCGCCGCGGCCGGCGTGCTGCGGCCGGCGCACCGCGCTGATCCGATGGCAGGAGCCAGGAGCCAGGTGCTTTTCCTGGTCTCCCATGGGGTGCAGGGCCCAAGCACCTGGGCCATCCTCCACTGCACTCCCTGGCCACAGCAGAGGGCTGGCCTGGAAGAGGGGCAACCGGGACAGAATCCGGAGCCCCGACCGGGACTAGAACCCGGTGTGCCGGCGCCGCTAGGCGGAGGATTAGCCTAGTGAGCCGTGGCGCCGGCCTGTTAGAGCTTTTTTTAAAATTTTTTTTTTATTTGACAGGTAGAGTTATAGACAGTGAGAGAGACAGAGAGAAACGTCTTTTTTCCATTGGTTCACCCCCCCCAAAGTGGCTGCTATGGCTGGCGCGCTGCGCCGACCCGAAGCCAGGAGCCAGGTGCTTCCTCCTGGTCTCCCATGTGGGTGTAGGGCCCAAGCACTTGGGCCATCCTCCACTGTACTCCTGGGCCACAGCAGAGAGCTGGACTGGAAGAGGAGCAACTGGGACAGAATCCGGCGCCCGACTGAACCTGGGGTGCCAGCGGTGCTGGCCAATGTTAGAGCTTTTAAAAATTATTTTTTAAAAGTAATTATTTTATTGATTTGAATGGCAGAATGACAGAGAGACACAGAACAGCAACTATCCACTAGTTCCCTCCTTAAATGCCCGCAATATCCGGGGCTGGGATAGTTCAAAGCCAGGAACTGGGAATTCATTCTGAGTTTTCCCTGTGGGTGGCAAGCACCCAACTTCTTGAGCAATCACCTGCTGCCTTCCAGGGTGTGCATTTAACAGGACACTGTATTGGAGAGTGGAAGCAGGACTTGAACTCAGGCACTGTGATATGAGATGCATGCATTCCAAACAGTAAATTAACTGCTGTATCAAAAGTTCATCCTTAGCTATTTAAATTTGTATAAGGTATACTGTCTGAAATTATGAAACAAAGGTTACATTTCTCCAGGAGCTTAAAACAATTCCATTATTTTAGGAAAGGATGATGGGAAGAACAGATTTTTAGTGAATAAGATTGGAAATTCATCCTTTTTCAGGTAGTTTAATCAGAGATTTTTTCCTCATGTGTTTGTGTTTTCTAACTTTTCTGTGCTGTTTTACAGTCCAGAGGGAAATAGTTGCTGTATATTTCTTCCCAAGGCCCACACTGTAAATATATTGTGAGTCAGGGAAAAAGCTGGGAAGTTCCAATGTTGGCAAATAATTGTAGCAGGAAAAAGTCATCAGGAACTGAGACTCTCAAGCAGCAGATGTAAGAATTACTTTTTATAAGTTCTGCTTCAGAATTTTTTCCAAATTTTCCAGTTCTAGGAAATAGGTAGGTGTGTGGATCAGGATGATGTAGAGAAAAAAAAATGGTGCTCAAGTTTTAGAAATTTTAAAAAATTAAAAAATTCAAAAGTTGATAATATTGAAAAGGATTGTATCCAAATATGAGTTCAAAGGATGAATTTTTTTTTTATTTTGACAGGTAGAGTTATAGACAGTGAGAGACAGAGAGAAAGGTCTTCCTTCCGTTGGTTCATTCCCCAAATGGCCGCTATGGCCAGTGTGCTGTGCCGATCCGAAGCCAGGATCCAGGTGCTTCCTCCTGGTCTTCCATGCGGTTGCAGGGACCCAAGCACTTGGGTCATTCTCTGCTGCCCTCCTGGGCCACAGCAGAGAGCTGGACTGAAAGAGGAGCAACTGGGACTAGTACCTGGCGCCCCAACTGGGACTAGAACCCAGGGTGCTGGCGCTGCAGGTGGAGGATTAGTCAAGTGAGCCACAGCACTGGAACAAAGGATTACTTTTTATCAGGCACTGCATAATTCGGCAGCATGGAATTAGGTGAACATTGTATCTTCTTTTACCAAGAAAAATTGGAACAATGTTGACAGTAAAAGAAAGCAAAAATCATTTTAGCATTTTTAGTTGAGATTCTTTTTCATGGTTTATAGCTTTATTCTATTCCGAATGTGCAATTCTAGTTTTCTTTAACTTACATACTAGATAAAATTAATTTTTTACACAACTAGAATATGTGTTATTTTGTCCCTTAGGTAACTATAATTCTTCTACATAAAATCATTTAAAAATTTCTGCAGAAAATAGAAGATATAAATATGGGAGTAATTTGATGTGTTTTTTAAATTTTATTTGTTTTCATTTTTATTTGAAATGCAGAGAAACAGAGGAAGAGAGGTCTTCCTGCTGGTTCACTCCCTAAACGTCTGCAACAGCCAGGATTGGACCAGGCTGAAGCTAGATGCAAAGAACTCAGTTCAGGTCTTCCATGTGGGTGACAGGGGTCAAAAAAATTTGAGCCAGCAACTACTGCGTCTCACTGTATGCATTAGCAGCAAGTTAGAGGGGAAGTGGAGGAGCCGGGACAGCACTCGGATATGGAATGTGAGTGTCTCAAATGGTGCGTTAACCTCTGCACCAAATGCTTGCTCTGATGTATATTTCACTTGTGAGTCATTAATGCTGTATTATGCAACAGAGTGAATGATCAGCTATATATAAAATTATATTAATTATAATAGTGTATATGAATTATGTTAATATTGTTAGTTAATATCCATATGAATTATTACCATTAGTATTACCTAAATTGCATCAATATAAATTATATAAAATGTCTATATTGATATTCACACTAATATTTTAAATTATTCATAATAGGTATGGGAAATACTCAAAAAGTAGAAAGGGATCTTGGGAATTTTGCTTAGTCTGTCCTTTTCCCATTTCCATAATAGTCCATTTCGCTCTTCTACAAAAGGCAAAAACCTGACGTTGAGCTTGGTGCACTCCTGGCTAGCTAGTGGAAGTGGCTGTGCAATTAAGACAGCAAGGGGGCCAGTGCCGTGGCTCACTAGGCTAATCCTCCGCCTTGCGGCGCCGGCACACCAGGTTCTAGTCCCGGTCAGGGCACCAGGTTCTAGTCCCGGTCAGGGCACCGGGTTCTGTCCTGGTTGCCCCTCTTCCAGGCCAGCTCTCTGCTGTGGCCAGGGAGTGCAGTGGAGGATGGCCCAAGTGCTTGGGCCCTGCACCCCATGGGAGACCAGGATAAGTACCTGGCTCCTGCCATCGGATCAGCGCGGTGCGCCGGCCGCAGCGCGCCGGCCGCGGCGGCCATTGGAGGGTGAACCAACGGCAAAGGAGGACCTTTCTCTCTCTCTCTCTCTCTCACTGTCCACTCTGCCTGTAAAAAAAAAAAAAAAAAAAAAAAGACAGCAGAAAAGCATAGTAAAGATAGGGAGCGAATGCCCAGAAGCTCACTAGTTGTCAAATGGAGGGGACTGAGTACTGACCCCAGAGCGAATTTTCAAAGACACAGACCGCAGTGCCTGCCCCAAACTCTGGCAATCCAGCTTCTGCCCTTGGCTGCTAGCTTTCAGGAACCTCAGGAAGTTGCTGAACAAGATGCAGAGGACTTGAGGACCCTGGCCTCATGTCCCTAGGGTGTTCTGTTTAGTGTCTGTTCAGTGGACACAAAGTCTTCTCACTGCCCCAGAGACAGTCTCGTACCCAGCGTAGGACTCAGGTGCTGCAGCCAGGCTTCCTGGCTTCAAGCCCTATGTCTTGGATGTTGTCTCACTTCTCTTTGCCTTGTTTTCCTTATTTGTAAAATGGAACTAAAATAATAAATGCGTTGTTCTGCTGCCTCTGGGCGATAATTAAGGTGATCTATTTAGTAGTGTGCTTGGAACACAGTCGTCATGGAATAAATCTGGCTTTGGTTATGGAAGCTACACATTTCTTTTTTTATAGAAAGCTTTTATTTAGTAAATAAAAATTTTGAAAGTACAACTTTTGGCTTATAGCGGTTCTTCCCCTCATACCCACCCTCCCACCCCCAAACTGTCCCACCTCCTACTCCCTCTCCCATCCCATTCTTCATTAAGATTCATTTCCAATTATCTCTATATACAGAAGATCAACTCTATACTAAGTAAAGATTTTAACAGTTTGCACCCACACCGACACACAAAGTATAAAGCACTGTTTGAAGACTAGTTTTACTGTTAATTCTCATAGTACAACACTTTAAGGACAGAGATCCTACATGGGGAGCAAGTGCAAAGTGACTCCTGCTGTTGATTTAACAATTGACACCCTCATTTATGACGTCAGTGATCACCTGAGGCTCTTGACATGCACTGCCAAGGCTATGGAAGCTCTTGAGAACACAAACTCTGACATTATTTAGACAGGGCCATAATCATAGTGGAAGTTATCTCCTCCCTTCAGAGAAAGGTACCTCCTTCCGTGATGGCCCATTCTTTCCACCGGGATCTCACTCACAGAGATCTTTCATTTAGATCATTTTTTGCCAGAGTGTCTTGGCTTTCCATGCCTGAAACGAAGCTACACATTTCACCCCTAGTATATGTCAAGCAAGGATTGAAACACTCTAGTTGGGAGGCGGACCCTCTTGTGTGTGTGTCTGTGTGTGTAGAGGCCCTGTGGAGCAGTGAGCAGTAAGGCAACCACAGTAGCATGAATCCAGGAGCAAGAAAGAGAGTGCTTCCTTCTGCTGAACCATTTCTTTCACTTGATGCCTACAATACCTTCGAAAAGACTCGGCCTTCTGTTGTCCATTATAGAGCAACAGTTTGTGGGCACGTGTTCTACACTGTTACATGACATAGTATGCCTTGGTTTACAAAAAACTGTTTTCTTTAAAAATTTATTTATTTATTTGAAGTCAGAGTTACACATAGGAGAAAGAGAGGCAGAGAGAGAGAGAGAGAGAGAGGTCTTCCATCCACTGGTTCACTCCCCAATTGGCCATAACGGTTGGAGCTGTGCTGATCCGAAGCCAGCAGCCAGGAGCTTCTTCCGGGTCTCCCATGTGGGTACAGGAGCCCAAGCACTTGGGGCCATCTTGTACTGCTTTCCCAGGCCACAGCAGAGAGCTGGATCGGAAGTGGAGCAGCCGGGTCTTGAACTGGCACCCATATGGGATGGCAGCACTGCAGATGGCCGCTTTACCTGCTATGCCACAGCCCTGGCCCCACGGAAAACTATTAATGGTGGTTAGATCCTTTGTAGTTTTGAAAGGGATAAAGGTGTCAAAGAAGAGGGCGTAGGAGGAGGGGAGGCCAGAGGCATGGCGGCAAGTTTATCAGTTCATCAGCTTTTCCCCAGGTCTGTCCTTTTTCCTTGTAAGTAAATCCCCAAAGCGGTTTGGGAAAATGGGCATGTGCTTGTCCTGCCGTCCTCCTTTACAGTCGGAGGGAAAGAAGAACTCGTGCCTTTGCTAAGATTTGTTGTAGTGCCTAACAGGGCCGCTCCTTCCTCTTTTCCTCTGTAGCTGCTGCCCTAGTGGCCCCTACTGTCTTCCACCGTCTCAGGTTTCCAAGTAGGAAATCAGTTTCTGCAACTGCTTCCTTCTTGAATGTCTAAATTTATTTTTTATTTATTTGAAAGGGAGAGAGAGAGAAAGAGAGAGAGAGAGAGAGCGTGAGAGAGGTGTTCTGTCCTCTGGTTCATTTCCCCAGTGGTGGGCCAGACTGAAGCCAGGAATCCAATTTGGGCCTCCCACGTGGGTGGCAGGGACTGTGACCTGCTACTTCCCAGGGTATTCATCGTCAGGGAGCTGAATCAGAAGCAGAGCTAGAACTTGAACCCAGGCCTTCCGATACGCGATCCAGGCAGCCCAAATGGTGTCTTATGGGGGTCGTGGCCAATGTTTGCGCCCTTCTCCAAGGACTGCTGCCTGAGATGTCTTGCAAGTCTGCTGGTGAACTCCATTACTACACCATTGCCTTGATTCAGATCTTCATTCTTTCTACGACAGACTCCTACTTAATTTTAATTATTTTCTCCCTCTCTAGGTACCTCTAAATGAGCTCCCAAGCCAGCAGGTGACTCTCTGGGTTAAAATTCTCCAGTGCCTCCTCTTTGCCTTCTAAGGGAGCATATTCCATTAGGATGTCAGACAAGGTAGTTTCTGAAGGGTGCAGACTCACCTGCTGCACCTTCTTATCACTTGGGTGGCAGCACTGAGCCACCAGCTGTTGCTTTGAAACCTGTTGTGAATTTCCATGCTGTTTCCTCTACATACAATGTTTATTCTCTCCCTCTTTCTTTTTCTCTTTCTCTCTCTCTCTCTCTCTCTCTCTCTCTCTCTCTCTCTTTCTGTCTTTCTTTCTTTCTTGACAGGCAGAGTGGACAGTGAGAGACAGAGAGAAAGGTCTTCCGTTGCCGTTGGTTCACCCTCCAATGGCCGCTGTGGCCAGCGTACCACGCTGATCCGATGGCAGGAGCCAGGTACTTCTCCTGGTCTCCCATGGGGTGCAGGGCCCAAGCACTTGGGCCATCCTCCACTGCACTCCTGGGCCACAGCAGAGAGTTGGCCTGGAAGAGGGGCAACCAGGACAGAATCCGGCGCCCTAACCGGGACTAGAACCCAGTGTGCCAGCGCCGCAAGGCGGAGGATTAGCCTAGTGAGCCGCGGCGCCAGCCTAGAATGTTTATTCTCTAACTCATTCAGTCCCCAAAGATCTTTCTGGACCCTTTTAAAATGTGACCACTCTGTGAAGCTTCTGACATTGCCAGGCAGGGCAGTTCCTTTTTCCACGCCCTAATAATTTGTGTGCTCATGCATTAATTGCTGTACCTTTCATAGAAACTTGCAATTAAAAAGAAATATCAGGGTAGGCATTGGGGCACAGCGGGTTAAGCCACAGCTTGGGATGCTTTCATACCATACTTCAGTGCCTGGTTCTAGTCCCGGCTACTCCGCACTTCAAATCCATGTTCCTGCTAATGTGCTTGGGAGGCACATGAACAAAGTACTTGGGTTCATGCCACCTACATGGAAGACCTGCATGGAGTTCCTGGTTCCCAGTTTCCACCTGCCCCAGCCCTGACTGTTGTGGGCGTTTGTGGAGTGAACTAATGAATGAAAGACACCCCCCCCCCCCATCCTGCCTTTCAAATAAATCTTTAAAAGAGGAATTTCTACTCCTTGTTCCTATGAGTTTAAAAGAAAGAACGGACAGGAATGAATCTCAAATACAATGTGTGGTACACCGTGGGCACTCAGCATATGTTGTTTACTAATTTTTGTTTCTCTCCCGACTTTGTATTCCTGCATGCTGAAGTGCTACTTCTCAGGCTCACCTCAAACATGGTTTATCATGGGGTAATTCTTTTGTCTGAAGACACTCAGAAATTTCTTTTTTCTCTGATTTTGAATTTAAAAAGTCTTCTAACTATATAAAATATATAATATATATACATTAGATATTATATATATATTACAAAACTCTATGCCTTGTCTATAAGTTAAAGGGGACCCTGTGCCTTCTCTACCCAGGGAAGTCTGCATTTCCTCCATCAGGGTCTTGTAGCCAGCAGATGCTCAGAAGCGCATGTGCAGAATGGAGTTAAGCCAACGAAAGCTAATCCTGGCGAGCTTTTGAAAAGATATGGATGACTCGGACACTGTTCCAAAACTTTCCCCTTAACATCTGATTGACTTCACAGCGGTTTGTGAGGGCTGAAAGGCTAAGGGGGAATATGTCAACTGGCAAATCAAAGTTCTCAGTCATTCGCACAGTAGAAGGGATTGATTCAATCAGATTTTGTTCCTCTTTAAACCCAGTTAATGTCACAGGATGGAGATGGAGAATTTGATTGAGGACCAGAGGGAAGGTAATTAGGTGATCAGATCCTTTAGTTTGGAAGCAAGGGGGATGGGGCTGGTGCTACCGAATACTGGGTTAAGCTTCCTGCTCCATTTCCGATCCAGCTCTCTGCGAATGGCCTGGGAAAGCAGTGGAAGATGACCCAAGTGCTTGGGCCCCTGCACCCATATGGGAGACCCAGAAGAAGTTCCTGTCTCCTGGCTTCAATTGGCCCAGCTCTAGCCATTGTGTCCATTTGGGGAGTGAATCAGCTGGTGGAAGATCTCTTTCTTTCTGTCTCTTCCCCTTTCTCTAACTCTGCCTCTCAAATAAATAAATCTTTAAAAGGGGGGGAGGGATGGAAAACGAGAAGGGATAGGAGTGAGGATTCCAGGGCAGAGTTGGGGTGGGGATAAAATGGAATTTTGGGTACAGTGGCATTGTGGGGTTCAGCAATGGTTGAATAAGGGAGGTGAGATGATTACAATGACTAATATCACTTCTTTTGACAATTTTCTGTTGAACCTCTTTTCTTCTTTCAGTCTGGTACCAGGAATCATGATACAGATACATTATGGGGAAAAAACAGACTTTCCTGGAGCCCCAGCATTGTTTGTTTATTTATCTGAAAGACACAGTGACAGAAAAGTGAGAGAGAGTTAGTGTGTGAGAGATTCGACCTGCTGCGGTGCACTTCCCAAATGGCTGCCCCGGCCAGGGGTGGGTCAGGCGGAAGCCAGGAGCTCAGAGCCCTCACCAGGTCACCCACATGGGAGGCAGAGACTGAACTACTTGAGCCATCACCTGCTGCCTGCCAGGACCATTAGCAGGAAGCTGAATGGAAAGTGGAGGAGCCGGGACATGGAGTACTTCGATGTAAGATGCAGACCCCCCCCCCCAAACTGTGACTTAATCCGCTGCCCCCGCAACACCTGCTCCTCACATTACTTTTATGGAGAAAAACATGTCCACATTTCACTCATTCATGAATGTGAGGTGTGTTACCCGCTCCCAGGTGGGAGCTGCGTAAAATAAACTGATACACCATGGAAGTAATTTTCTTATTGAGAAATGCAAAACCATAGTTAATGCCTAACTTCAAATGATTTAATAGGATTAAGGCAAGAGAGGAGGCGATGTGCAACAGTGAGCTAAGGACTGGATGAAGACCATTGAAGAAAGCGCCTTCAGAGTGAACCTGTGCTGGCGATCAGAAAGGGTTAATTCACGTACTTGGAAGAAGAGAACAACCTACTTATGAGGAAAGTAAGGCTAACTTAGGATGAGCTGCTGAAGGGCACGGGGCCGGGTGGGAGGGGTGGGGTGAGGTGGGATTCTTTGTCAGGAGCCATCTCCCTCGGGATACAGAGTTGGCAAAATGACCGATTTTTTTTTTTTTTACAGAAGTTAAGTGTTCTCCCCCAGTCTCCCAAAGGACCATGAGCTAGCTTCCTTTACATTTACTTCCTGAGAGCGAGTCTCAAGGAGGCCGCCAAAACAAAGATGTTACAGACTTTCGCAAACCTTACTAATTGTTAACATGTCATCAACTACAAACGGGAAAACTTGTTCCGTTCATTAACAGTCGCCAGACACGCCGCTTTCACTGCCCCAGGGGGCCCAACCTTGGGTCTGCAGGTTGCTCACGCCCCCACCTGACCCTCAGAGCGCCCGCGGTCCGGCGCGCGTGTCTGAGAAGCGCCGTCCACGCCGCCTCGGCTTCGCCCAGGGTGTGTGTCCGCGGGCATCCGCGTCCACGCCCTGGGTCCTCTGCGGGCGGCGCCTCCGGGACACTGCTGCCGCGGATCTTTGTTCCTCACTTCCCAGGGGAGTTTTGGGGAGCCCCTTCGTAGACACAACCTGCACGGAGGGGACGCCCTGGGGAGCGGCCCGGGCTTGGGAAGCTGTCTCCGGGCCACGAGTGCCCAGGGTACCGGGCAGCGCCGCTGGCCCGCGCTGTTCACCCAGGCAGCGGCGCTGGGGCCGCTCCAAGTGCGTCGGGCGGTGCAATCCCTCCGCTAAGTGCTTGGCTCTCAGTCTCCAATCACTAGTGGGAGCTGGAGAGGGCAAGTGAAAAAAATTCCAGAGGCAGCCGAGGAGCAGAGGGGGAAAAAAAAAAAAAAAGTCCCGCGGCGGCGGCGGCGGCGCAGCGGCCGCGGCGGCCAGAAGTTGACGGCGCGGGGCGCGGAGTCGGCGGAGCCTCTGCGGGGCTCCGGGCGGTGCGGGGACCGCGGCGCCGAGGACGCGAGTGCGGGAGCGGAGCTGCGGGTAAGGAGCGCACGCGGGCTAGAGGGCGCGGTGGGGCCCCCTCTTTCAGCACGCGGGCTGGGGGGCCCCCAGGCTGAGCCTGCGGGAGTCCGCGGGGCAGCGGGGCTGCGCGGGGCAGGGCTGCAGCCGGGCGCGGGGCCGGGCGGCCGTGGCTGCGGGCGGGACGGGGAGCGGGTCAGGCGCTGGACGCCGCCTGGGCTTTGTGTGCGGGCGGCTCTGCCGGGACCCCGAGGCCTCGAGCCGACCGCTCTGGCAAGGGGCCGGGGTGGTGGTGGTGGCGGCGGGCGGGACACGTGCACCCAGGGCCGGGGATACAGGGACACGGCGCGGCGCGGCGGGGAAAAGGGACCTGCACGCGAGGGATGGAGTGAAGGCGGGCTCGGAATCCGGGGCGCGGGGCCCGCCGAGGCAACAACCCGCAGGCACCCGGCTCGGGCCCAGCCACCTGCCCCGGGACCCAGCCTCTCGCCAAGGGCGGCGGTGCGCGGCTGGGAGGTCCCTCGGCTCGGTCGCCGTCTCCGCGCGCCTCGCGCGCTCGCTCACTGTCCGTCTGTCTGTCCGCCTCTTCTCACTCCCATCGTTTCTCCCTCCACTCTCCGGTCCCTCTGCCCTTCCCTCCGGGCCCATCTCTCCGCACTCGGGCCTCCCTCTCCCTAGCCCTCTCTGTCCAAGTGCCCTTTCCGCTCCGTCTCTCCCCGCGCTCTGAGCTCGGTCTCCCTGCGGCTCCCGGTGACCGCCAGGGCTCCGCGTTCCGGTCTGTGCGCGCGGTTGCGGGGTTGGGATTCGGATCCTGGACTCAGTCCTCCAAGGCAGCGCGTGCGGGGGTTGCCGGGCTGCTGCCCCTGTCGCGGTCGTTGGGGACGCTGTGGCTCACCTGTGTTGTTAGGAAGTGTTCATTTCTTAGTCATCTTTCCGCAAGGTGAGGTCAGTGGGTCTGGGTGGCCCCAAAGGTGACAGTGAAAGAAAACAGGAGAGGGATGTTTAATTGCCTTCAGCGTGTAAGAGAATGCGCCACGCGTATTCGGAGCAAAGCAGAACCACCTGAGAAAAGAGTCCCAGTTCTGGGGAAACACACACACACACACACACTCCTCGATATTGAGAGGGTTCAGCTGCAAAGTATTTGAAAAGGCTCTTTAAAAGAAAATTCTATACCAACTAATCTCTGTTTTCTTACATATATTTTTAGGATCCTAGTGATCCTTTTTTCCTAATTATTGTTTTGGGAAACTTATGGGAAATGGCCTCTGTCCACTGGGGCATTTGCATTTAAGAAAATACTCAGTCTTTGTACTTTCATACCTCTTTACACTCTCGGGATCAAGAATTATTTCTAACTGCAAGGAAAATAGGCGAGGATTTGTCGGTGATTTTTAAAACACGAGACATCCCGGGGATCAGTCGTCTCTTTGGAGAACGTTCTTTATGAGGATGTTTTGAAAGATATGACATCTTAGTGGAACACGAGACTCAGGACACACTTCGATCATTGTGTGATGCAAATAAACTGTTGTAAGCAGATCACTGTAGTAGTGATGGCTTATTACGGGAAACATAGCTGGCGAATTAATTGGTCTGATTTTCACTGTTTGCTTTAGTCATGCATAAGGTACCTTTGTTTTCCCCCAAATATGGCCTAGGGCTGCAGAACTTGATACAGTGTGTTGTTTGTCCAGTCTGAATTACCAGTTAGAAAACCCACGTTTTCCTTTGGGTCACATGAGACATGTTGATATGATCTCATTACTCATGTGCTGGGAGCTGCTGCTGAATTTTAATGGCACTGATTTGTGATTTGTAAATCAAAATGTTGGTTTCTGGGGAGTTAAAACTCTTGATTGATGTCACTGAGTGAATCATTAGTTTATAGGAAGCTTGGCCACCTTGTCTGCTAGGTGCTACCCAGCATTTGGACAGGGTTGTCTGAAGTCCCTTGTTAGATGACCATCCCTGGGTGACGTGCTGTTACTACCTGTGGTGTGCTCATCTAGGTCTCTCAAAATGTACCAGCTCTTGGGAATGTTTAGTAAAAGGAAATTGTCCACATTCTTGCCTTGTAAATTTTGAAAAAGTGAGATGGCCTGATCCAGTGTGTCGATCCCAGCATCTGCTGATGGTATTGTTATGTGTTTAGGAGTATATGGCAATGTGATATGGGTATCCTTCAGTGGGTGTGGCACCTGTCTTTCCCCATGGCTTCCTGAATGAGCACTCAGCTCTGAAGCCAGCTGTCAGCTACTCCACCCTAGCAAAACGTCCCCTGATCTTCCTCTAGGGCTCAGGTCTTCAGGTGCACCTGTGTCAGTGCGCGCCTCTCTGTTGTGTAGTGGCATGTTGGGCTCTTCCCTGTTGGGCAGTGACCTCAGGGAGGTGAGACAGCTTTCCCTTGTTCTCTCTGAATTTTAGGTGCCCAGCAAAGTGCCTGGCATGTAAGACATACTCAGGAAGTCCTTGATGGCTGGTGGATGGCCTTCCAGCTCGCCTCTAACTTGTGGGAGTGGGTCTTGGTCGATGCAGTAGCACAGGGGACACCGGATAGCCTGCACCAAGAATGGAAGTCTTGAAGGCCATCTCCTCACACATGTTAACATTAAAGATGAAGATGGGGAGGCCTGACGACTTTGCAGAAGGAGCTCAGGAGCAGAGAGAGAGGTGCTGGGGAGTGGAGGGACCCACTTGCTTGCCTGCTGGGACTCCTGCTTGCCTGCCTTCATGGGAGGTGGATAAATCTGTGCGTGATTAGAAGCTGACACTTGTGAGCTAGCTCTCAAGAGACGCTTTTGTGCCCACCAAGAAAATCTGGACATGAAATGTATGATTTGTAATAACTGACCATCATTTGTGATACAATCTTTCAGAACATTGATGTACAAGTTGCTCAAATGTGCTGGGTGCTAGCCGTGTCCTCTGGAGTAGAGTAATTCCTGCCTGCAGGGAGGATTGGGGTTCTCCAGGCTAACTTCTGCTCCTCTCTCACATTGTGCAGAGGGGCTGGGGAGAAGAGAAAGGTTTGGGACAGATTAGTGGTGCTTTTTGAAATGTTTCTTCAGAGACCACCCATTTAACTCCCAGAACAACGGTGTGTTCATCTGTTTGACATACCAGACTTCCTCGGAAGCTTCTATGTGAATAAAGGCTAACACAGCTTCAGAAAGGCTTGAAGACCACTTTGCCTGATGCTCTGCAGTCTCTCAGTTCTTGTTGACCACCTAATCAAGGCCTTTGTGGCTTCTCTAACCATATCTGGATGGTGGTTGGGAAGAGTAGTAAGGGTGGCAGGAGAAACTGATTTTACCTGAGAGATAACTGATTGTCGGATTTGGTATGCTGAAGTGGTAATGGCAGAAATTGAAGTGGAAGTTGTTGGAAATCACAGAGGCAGGAGAGCATTCAGGTAAGAGAGGGACTAGGGCTGGACACTCAGGTTCAAAGGTGATTTCCATTGCATTCAATTGAGGGGAAAAAATGGGCAAGCATTGTGGTGCAGCGGTTTAGAGTGCTGAGTGTGGCACTGGCACTCCCTTTCCCTCTCCCTCTGAGTCCCAGCTGCTCTACTTATGACGCAGCTTCCTGCTGATGTACCTGGGAAAGCAGCAGAAGATGGCTCAAGTGCTTGGACCCCTGCACTCACGTGGGAAACTCAGCTGGAGTTCTGGGCTCCTGCCTTTGGTTGTGGCCGTTTGGGGGAGTGAGCCAGGACATGGAAGAGATTGATTCTCATTTTTTCTCTCTTTCTCCCTCTCTCTCTCTTACATTCTGCCACTCAGCCTTTCAAATAAATGTCTTAAATTAGGGAAAATAAAAGCCGCTATGGATAGAGCCTGGGGAGAGAAGGGAGTAGAAGAGAGGGACATTTTTCATGTTGCTTCTGAGTATGTTTTACACTCAGCTGTAGTAGTAAGAGAAGGATAATGCATCATTTTCATTAAGCAGTCTTGTTCCTGTGTTGTTTTTTTTGAAGGACATCCACTTATATGGCAATACTTTAATTACATTCATTTTAATTGAAACGTTTGTCTGCTCTGCCTGTGGTTTTTCTACACTGTAGGGAGACTGTAGCCCCAAGAGACCCAAGACCTTGCTGTCATTGAACTTAAGTTGTAGAGAGCGCAAACATGATTGACCTGCAAGCAAGTACACAGGAAAGATAATTTCTGATCATTTCTGACAGTGCTAGCTGCATGAGGAGAACGAGGCAGGGTGACACCCCAGGGAGTGGCTGGGCTGCCACGGATCTGGTGGTCGAGGAACTTCGCTGAAGACGCTCCAGGGAGAACAAGACAGAGCAGTCCACGGTGTCTGGGTGTCTGGGAGCACTTCCCAGCAGAGGAAGCTGGCAACGGACAGGCCCCGGGGCTTGGACTCAGGCAGTTGTGGGAAATGATAGGAATGAGGTCAGAGATAGGCAGGCCTGTGGTACATTTTGTGGAACACCCCGGAGGATTTTTAAACAGACATGTGCAGTGATGACCTAGCACATCCGTCCAGCGGGAGTGAGACCCTCTGGAGGAAGACTCCCTGGGAAACTGTGAGAATGATGTAGCCAAGGGCTGGGTTGCAGGGGGCGAGATTGATTGGGCCGTGTTCTTGCCACCTGACAGGAAGATCATTTGAATCACACCTCTCCGTTTTCATTTGACCTTGGTCTACGTTACAAGAAATCATTGAATGGTTGCTTATGTTTTCCAGCATCAGACCTCGGCACCTCCTCATTGTTGGCCGATGTCACCTCTCTGCTTTCCTCCAGCTATCTCCAGGCCGGTGGGAGCCTGTGGTCCCCTGTGGTCTGTCCTGGGAAGTGTGGTAACTGGAGTGATACCTGCACTGCAGGCAGATGCTTGGCTCGTTCTAAAAAGCAGAGGGGACGGCAAACCTGCACCAGCGTCTCTTGGCTTCATTTTCATATATCTGGGTCTGTGCCTGAAAGGAAAGGAGAAAAAGCAGGATGCCTGTCATTGGGTATGGCATTGTTTGGAACCCTCAGTTCTGACAACGTGGGAGGCTTCTTGCTACTGTGAAGTCTGAGTTGTTGGATCTGCATCTTGCCAGCCATGAAGTTCCAGCCCTTTGGGTGCTAGTACACAGTGGGCATTCAGTAAGTAGTTGTTGCATCCTATTGAATGCACCCTCTCAGAATTCAGCAACTTAAAGCCGTCTGGTTTTATTTTTCCTGTCTTTGAACAAGTGTATGGCTGTGTGTGGCTGCAGCTTGAGAAACTACAAAGTAGCAAGTTTGGAAATGAATTTTCTGGAAATTGTGTTTACATATTGGCTAAAGGAAAAAGATACAAACCAGTATATCTCTTTATAACATATCTTGCCTGGCTGTCTTGAGATAAACGTTTTAGTCGTTTTTATAGCAGTTAGATAGATATGGACTTAAACAAATACAGAAACATCTGTCACTAGTTAATTTGATGATTTATGAATCTAAAATGACTGCAAGGAAGCCTGTAATGATGGTGCCTTTGTCTAAATTAATCTCTTGAAAGAAATCAGAGGGTTTTATCTAACGAATACACTTTACAACCATCTATAAAAGGCGCTAAATTATTATCAGCTCTTTTTCTGGAAATAAGCTGCTATTCTGTTGTCCAGTGGCCATTTATCTGTAATAGTCTGCATAATGCGAGGCTCTCCTAAATCCTTCCCTCTTATTAGAACGTAGCACAGTGTGTGCCATGACCTAACTTCTATCTATCTGCCAGTTCTCTTGCACCATTTCTCTCAATCACTTCCAATTAGTGGAGAGTCTCCTTGTACTTGAGTGTTCTCTCAGTCTTTCTTCTTTTTGCTAAAATTCCATGTTACTGTCCCGGCTTCCATGCGAGGTTTCTGCTGTTTGCTCGTGTGAGACCCTCTCGGCCCAGGAAGATAACCTGGATGCCCCACTCTGGCTTGGGTCGTGGCAGAGCCCACGGTCCGGCGCAGGGGGAGGGTGGGGAATGGGGTAGGCTTTCCTCTGGTGGCTCCTTCACGGCTGAGTCAGCCTGGGCTGCCTGGGTCCCTGTGCTCTGAGTCGCTGCACCCCGCGAGGCGGCCTTCTCTGGATTCCAGTCCTCTCTCGGATAGCTCCCTTACTTCTACGAGTGTGATTTACTGCACCACCCTAGGGGTGCTTTTACACGCCAACTCACTGCATATTCAATTGTTTGTTTATAAACCAGTTCTCTTCCATTTGTTAGGAGCTGAATCAGTGGAGGTCCCATTTTCAGTTGAGTCGGCTTCTGCCTCTTTCTTTTTGGAGTCCTCTTGACTTGGGAAGAACAGCTGGCCTCCTAACCTCTCGCAGACATCTGTTCTCCTCTGGGATCTCTACCCCCCCACCCCCCTCTGTGTGTGTGTGTGTGTGTGTGTGTGTGTGTGTGTGAGAGACAGTGGCACTTTGACCTAAGTTGTGGTTATATAACTACTTTGTCGCTTATTGGTTGAAGCTTTTTTACATTGTAGTCTGTTTGCATCCAATGCTTGTGCTTCATCCCACCCACTCATTGATTCATGCATGAACACAGTGCGTATTTATAGCGTCACTTGTCAGGCCTAGGTGCTCTGTTAGGCATCCACTGTGCATACACAAAGGGAGATCCTTGCCTTTATTTGGGCTGAGCATTAGGGAGGGGACAGGAAGTAAGGAAATAAACGTAATATTTACTGGTGAGGATTGTGACTGTGGCCAAAGAAGAGATGAGCAGGGTGCAGTGTTGGAGACTAATAGGAGGGCTCAGCATGCGCTTGACATCACAAGCACTGAGAGGCAGGGCGTGTATGTCTGAGGGGCTGTAGCTAACCTGCACCTGTTATGCAGGCTTTTAGTGTGCGAATTTGAAAAGCTTTCCTGATGACACATACAGTAAATCTTCTTGGCAGGAAAATTCAGAATTACAGATAAACCTTGAGAAAAGAAACTGCGTTATGCCATTAGCTAAAATTAATTATTTGATACATATGTATATACATGTATCCTTTAAGAATTTTCTTGTGATGAGCCGGCGCCGTGGCTCAATAGGCTAATCCTCCACCTTGCGGCGCCGGCACACCGGGTTCTAGTCCCGGTTGGGGCGCCGGATTCTGTCCCGGTTGCCCCTCTTCCAGGCCAGCTCTCTGCTATGGCCAGGGAGTGCAGTGGAGGATGGCCCAGGTGCTTGGGCCCTGCACCCCATGGGAGACCAGGAAAAGCACCTGGCTCCTGGCTCCTGCCAGGATCAGCGCGGTGCGCCGGCTGCAGCGGCGGCCATTGGAGGGTGAACCAACGGCAAAAGGAAGACCTTTCTCTCTCTGTCTCTCTCTCTCACTGTCCACTCTGCCTGTCAAAAAAAAAAAAAAAAAAAAAAAAAATTTTCTTGTGCATGCATTTTTTTCAACAAAATAGGATCATGTTTCATTAGTTGCATTTTCCATTCAGCCATGCATTGGTAATATCATTCTACATCAGTACGTGCATTTGAAACATTTAATGTTTAATCTGATTCTTAAAGGGTGTTAAGATTCCTCACTTCTCTGCTGTTTATATTAGAATTTTTAGAAAGTTGGGGAGGTAGGAAGAAAATAGTAAAATGGCCAATTACTTTTACCACACAGATAATCTCTGGAAATTAGGATACTCTTGACTGTGACAGTACAGAAATCACACTGGGGTGAGTGTTGGGTGCAGTGGGTAAGATGCCACGTGGGGCATTTGCATCCTGTATCCAAGTCCCTGGGTTCCAGTCCCAGCTCCACTTCTGATTCTAGCTTCCTGCTCATGCATACCCTGGGAGGCAACTGGGGATGGCTCAAATCGTTGGGTCCCCTGCCACCCATATGGAAGACCAAGATTGAGTTATGGGCTCTTGGCTTTGGTCTGCGCCAGCTTTTGCAGGCATTTGGGGAGTGAAGCAGTGGATGGAAGATCTTTGTTCATTAAATAAATCAAAAAAATTTTTTTCAAAAAATTTTATATCTGTTTCTTTATTTCATCAAAATTCCTTTCAGTTTCTGGTTTCCGGGTAGGGTGAACTATTTGGCTAATCTGGATAAGCAGTTTGCATGGAGCCGTTTGTCTCATTACCTGATCGCCCGTGCTCTTGCACATGTGTTCCCTGTAGCAGTGGTTTGTGGAGTGTGAGGTGTGCAGCCCAGGGGGTTTCTGGGGAGGCCCCACGGTTGGTTTGTTGTGGGGCCTCTGGGGCTGGGCTGTCTGGGTATGATTCTTGCCTCTGTCACTTCTCAGCTGAGATCCCAGGCAAATGACTAAATCTCTGTGCGTCATCTGTACTGTGGGGATGACGGTAATACGTACCACATAGGACTGTTGGAGATAGTGGATGTCTGTGAAGTGTCTACAACAGTGACAGGCAGGTAGTGAATACCACCAGAGGGTTTGATGAGTGAGTAAATAACTGATCAACAAAACCTGAGACCTGCAGACATGTTCATTGTGCATTTCCCCAAAGGTGTCTTTGACCATGGGATGTGTATCTTTCCCCACATGTGTCGTTGAGCTACTGTTCTTCTGAACACATTTTAGGAAAAAAAAAGCAGAGCCAAATAGCTGACTAACATCCTCACCAGTCAGTTAGTCAGTTGTCTCCTGAAAGAAAGCCACCTTTTTTTTTTTTTTTTGCGAAGATCTGTTCCTACATCTCATCACGCTAATCATAGAGTAGGAGTCCAGTGCCTGTGTTTTCTTTGAAAAACGTTTTCTTTATACAAGTAAAAACGAGTGTTTATCACCCAGAGAAAACTTCCAGTCAGTATACATGTGAGTATATGCTGGACCTGTAGCTGACAGAGTACAAAATTGGTGCATAATATTTTCTAAAAAATTATTTATTTTTCTAATAGTAAAAAATAGATATTCTTCAAGGTCAACTTGGGTTCCCTAAGTAACTTTTATTTTTTGACAAAGTTAGACAGTGAGAGAGTGAGACAGAGAGAAAGGTCTTTCTTCTGTTGGTTCACCCCCCAAATGGTCACTACAGCCGGCAAGTGCACCGATCTGAAGCCAGGAGCCAGGTGCTTCCTCCTGGTCTCCCATGCGGGTGCAGGGCGCAAGCACTTGGGCCATCCTCCACTGCACTCCCGGGCCACAGCAGAGAGCTGGACTGGAAGAGGAGCAACTGGGACAGAACCGGCGCCCCAACCAGGACTAGAACCCCGTGTGCTGGCGCCACAGGCGGAGGATTAGCTTAGTGAGCCGCAGTGCTGGCCCTAAGTAACTCTTAACAAATAAGATCACTCTTAACACACAGAAATAGCCATTGTTAACATTTTGGGTTCCTTTGTGGTTTTGTGCCCTTCCTTTTTTTCCACTCGACTTTATTTAGATTATATTTTTAATCCGAGTCATGCAGTGATTTCTGCCTTCAGAATGATTGGTAATCTGCATTTCAAAAGACCTTCCTTCCTTACCCAGTTCTGTGGCCAGAGACAATATGAAAATAAAATGGTGTCTCTAGGAGTTTCTCCCTCATTGTAACTATTCTCGGAAATTGGAACCACCTGGTAAGCCGTTGGCAGTTCTGTCTGAAAGACCTGGAGTAGGTGACCTCAGGTTGCTTCATTCTTGTGAGTCACTGCCGTGGTGCAGCCAGCGGCCAGATGGACTGAGAAGAATCCATGACCAGGCTGCTGTGGAGTCATGACTTACTCATCCTGAGCTGCCGTGAGTGAGCTTCTATAATATTGAGATGAAGGATGAAACGTCACTCAGGGGAACGTGAATTGTTCCAAAGTAAATTTCACTAGTATTTAATTTTTAAATGGTCAGTCTGTTCCCTCTCTTGCATATTGGAGGCAGGATTCCAATAATATACTAATGCAGGGGATAAACATCATCTCTCAATATTTTACCATGTTCTATAATTTTCAGTAGGAAATAATACTAAATTTAAACGACAGTATGTGATGCAAGGACTTTAAACATGCCGGTTATTAGTTTTACTTAGTGTGCTTCATGATCCTGGATACCATAGTGGTAAAAAACCAGTTTTGCTCAGTGAGCTATTTGCATTCAAAAGTCCTTATTTGAAAACTGAATCTTCACCTTATTCAAGATGAAATCAGTCACTTTTAAATACTTACCTTTAACAGTTGTAGCAAAGGCAAATCTGTAAGCCCTCTCTGAAGAGGAAAACCATACTGCACTGTTTAATTGAATTAAATTAGCTTCTCATGGAAATTTACCTAGGAGCTGTTTCTGGAACCAATTTAGAAAATGATCTTTGTATTCTGTAGCATTTATGTTTGATTATGTTTTTCTTAGTAATTCTCAATGGACCTGATTCACTCCTTGCTTCAGTTGTCAAACCCTTGAGATTTTTGTAGGCAAATTAGGCATTTCCTTCCCTCTAATTATGCATATTTATGGAATAATGTATGCTTTTACCTTAAATATAGATAAGAAATTCTTAATGCTACCATAAGGATTATTTGAATTTTATATTTTCAGCATGTTAAAGCTGTGATCAGCAGCCATATAGAAATTAACTTCTTGCATACCTGTTGTATAGAATTCAACAGCATCGCTAATAAAAGCAGATGCTGTTGTTTTGAATTATCGCTGCCATTTTTACAAACTTTTTGTAAAATGCATTGCCTCAAAATATTTTATATTTCAGGCACATCAAAGACTTTGTTTACTGCATTTTCTGCCTTCCTTTCTCACCACAATCAGTTGTTTCACCAAGCTGCTATGAAAGTGGGGAGTGCTATAAGAGTTTCCAGGTTATTGAGGTGTAAAATGTATCCTTTATGACCAATAGCATGGACTTTCTGTGGTTGGCACCGGAACTGCAGCTTACTGCGCTTATTTCTTGTGTACGTCCTATTTAGCAGTTTAAGGATAGAACTGTCCTTTTCCTTTCGAAATATGTTTGCCGGAATCTGAACTTGATAGTTCCCTAAACCCTGGAATCCGTCAGCACACTCTTTCACTCTCCACTGGCCCGCTCTTCCCTCCCCCCTCCTGTGTTTCTCCCTTTTGGGCTTGATCTGAAAGCACTCCTAGCCAGGGCTCCTCTTTCTCTGAGCCAGAGAGAATCAAAACCCTCAGCTCTATCCTGAGGATTCAGAGTCCCCCGCCCCGCAGCTGCCCTGCCTTCTGAATGACTGGAAGGGTGACTGGCGGGTGTCATTGCAAAGACAATCTAGAATTTCTAGCTAAAGTCTTAACAACTTTGAATAACACAAGAACAGCAAGATGCAATTCTGTTTTGTTATGAAATCACTTATTTGTGTAATGTCACTCAAAATGTCTTTGTGAAGTATTCATGTTTTAAATATTTAAAGAAATGTGTTCCCACAGCCAAAAAAGGTAATAATGGCATGGGCATATATTTCTCAAAATGTTTTGTAGATGGTGCTTGAATCTAGGTGATTTTCATTCCTTTACACAATATTTTTTATATATAAAATCTGTAATTACCTTAGGTAGGTTTTCATCAATACTGCATTCGCTTCTGTTTTATCTGAAATTTCGTGTACTTTAGTGTGAAAGCTGTTATGCATTCTTGAACATTTTTCTTCAGACTCAGTACCAGGTACTCTGCTGTACTCTGAGCCTGTAAATTCCCTCTTTGGCTCATCTCTCCTAAACCTGGAAGGTATAATGTAGTTTAACAATAATATTTTACATCTTCCGTTTGTGAATCATGTCTTTCTCACAAATGGAATTATTAAATATTTATGTGCTACAAATGAATTTGATGCCATAGTGTACATGAAAGTGTGTCAAAGAGATAATTGAGTCTTGCTTTACAGAGAAAGATGTTTAAATTCCTAGATAATATACTACCAAAAAATAACACAGAACATAAATAGACTGGATTCTGGAGAGACAAAATGCGAAGTCAATGGGAACATTTGTGAAGTGTTAAATTGACTTGGTCCATTATTCTGTCCGTATGTGTTGCTCCTGGGACATGTGTGGGAAGGCCGAGACCGGTGGTCCATGATTTCACTTGCACAATACAGCATTATATCCTCCAAACTCCTTACTTTTCCTCCATCTAGGCCACGGCGGCCTGCAACTGATGAACCTATCTGCTCTAGTCTTGGACCTGGTTAGTATTTTTGAGCCCATTTCATTTCTTGGCTTTCTTTTTTCTTCCACCAAGATGGGTATTTTAATGGCAATGTAGAAACAGGCGCTAGCCCTGGATTTGCCTTGTTCATACCATCCATCCCTGTACCGTCTGTGAAGTTGCTATGTCTACGAAATGACAATGAAACATTAGTGGAAAAATGGAACTAAAGGTAAGTTTATTTGGGTGCAGAGAATGTTGGAACTCCACGGTTTTTTTCAGTGTGTGTGTGTGTGTGTGTGCGCGCGTTTCCTGTAACCTTTTTGAAGGCCCCTGTGTGTATGGATTTCCAGCATCTTTGGCACTTGAACTAAAGGTTTAATTCCATTTTCCATGGATATTTTGCAGTGCCCATGGGTGATGTTTCCTTGCTGCGTTTTCTTTCTTGACTGAAGGAACACTGTTTTTGTTATTCTGCTTCATAGGGCTGTTCTGTGGGTCACTTGATACATTTTGTTTGCCTGGGTTTTCCTCAGCTTCTAGTTTGTTTTTGTTGTCTCTTCCTTTTCATCGTTCTTGTCTTTCTGCTGTTGAAAGTGGGGTGACAGCTGTCTTCCACTGAGCAGTAGACAGGAGTGCGAGGCCGCATTGTGCCTGTGCTGTTCAAGTAGAGGTGAACTCTGGTTTTACAGAAGATGAGAGCCCTGTTTTCTGCTCTCAGGTGATGTTCCTGTCATTGTGGCTTTCTTGGCTGCAGGAACACATTAATGCAGGATCCCAGAGGTGACTTTTTTTTTTTTTTTTTTTTTGACAGGCAGAGTTAGTGAGAGAGACAGAGAAAGGTTTTCCTTTACTGTTGGTTCACCCCCCAAGTGGCCTCTATGGCCGGTGTGTTGCCAGGTGCTTCCTCCTGGTCTCCCATGCGGGTGCAGGGCCCAAGCACCTGGGCCATCCTCCACTGCCTTCCTGGGCCACAGCAGAGAGCTGGACTGGAAGAGGAGCATCCGGGACAGAATCTGGCGCCCCAACCGGGACTTGAACCCCAGGTGCTGACACTACAGGCAGAGGATTAGCCAAGTGAGCTGTGGTGCCGGCCACCAGAGGTGACTTTTACGTCCTTTTTTATGATAACTTAAGTTCATTACCCTGAGAAGTACAGTAACCCTATAGTTTTTCAACTTGAATCTTTGATGTCTCTTTCCTCTAGTAACTCATAAAGTTTTGAAAATTGTGTAGGTTATCCCACTGCCTTGGCATTTCCCACACTGGAAAAACTTAGTATCTCCTGCAGACCTGGAAAATTTAATCTATATTTCCTCTTCTACCTCATTCATAAAGATGTTAAATAAGACCACTTCCAGTGTCTTCCCTATTTCTAGTTTTCCTGCCAAAACAATGCATTTTTTTTTCACTGTCTTTGTTTCTCCAGTATAGGTTTGTCTAATCCTATGATGACTCCGTTCACTTCAGTAACATTTGTGATAGTACTTGTCAAAGGCGTTTTAAAGATTTGAGTGGATTATATTGACTGGATTTTCCTTTGAGGCACCACACAGTTTTTTATTGGTCAAGACATGATTATTCCTGGTGGGGGGAGGGAACTAGCCACCATGGTTATGTTCACCAGATTCTTCAGTGACCTCATGTTTCAGCATATATAGACTTTACAAATTTGCTAAATTACTAAGAAGTAATTGCGGGATCGGTGCTGTGGTGTAGTGGGTAAAGTTGCCACCTGCAGTGCTGGCATCCCTTACAGCCACTGGTTCAAGTCCTGGCCGCTCCACTTCAAATCCAGCTCTCTGCTATGACCTGGGAAAGCAGTAGAAGATGGCCCAAGTGCTTGGGTCCCTGCACCCATGTGAGAGACCCAGAAGAAGCTCCAGGCTTTGGATTGGCCCACCTCCAGCCATTGTGGCCATTTGGGGAGTGATTCAGTGGACGGAAGACTTCTCTGTCTGTATCTGCCTCTGCCTCTCTGTAACCCTGCCTTTCAAATTAATAAATAAGTACTTATAACATGAAATTGAGGAAATGTAAGGCTTCAGATAAGAGAGTTGAAGTTCAGCATTAATATGGATCATTGAAGTTCAATTAAATATAAGCATCAGGAAGAACAAAGCTATAGTATTTGTCTCTCTGATGTTCCAGACAGTATGCTAACTCTATCACATTGAAGATGGTAGTCATTGTCATCCCATTGACAGCTGTAGGAGTTGAAGGCATCCTGAGATCGAGCAGGTGGTAGTCCTGGACTCTGATGTAGGAATCTCTCCTTTTAAGTCCATGCTCAAGTGATGGAAGTCTGTTAGGGCCAGAGCTGTATAGTTAATGGTGGCACAGTGAAGACTGACACTCAATCCTGGTGGTCCATGAAGTTCAAAGACCCTCAAGACATGGAAAGTTGTGCCTGGGGAAGGAAAGTCCTGTTGTACAGCACAGAGAAAGGTTGACAACTAAACAAAATTTAAGATAGAGCCTTGGGTTCTTGACCATATTTCTGGGAAGAGAGATGGAGAAAGAGAAAATGTTTAAAATCTTCAGAAACGTATTTTGATCTTTAAGTGATGTAATGTGCTCTCTTTGAGTTATGTGGCATTTTTATACAGAGAGTCCTGGCAGTGTGTTTGTAGAGAATATTTTGCTCAAACTGACTGGGCCACTTGATCCATGTGTTGGACCTGGAGTGTGTGTTGGGGAATAGATCCCTTGGGGAGGTGTTTAGTAGAGGTTGACTACAATGCTCTTTTACTGAAGTTGGGGAATCAGCTCAGATAATTCACCAAGAACAGAGAAATGCAGCATGAAGAAAAATAATCAAGCTGGCACCGTGGCTCACTAGGCTAATCCTCCACCTTGCGGCGCCAGCACACTGGGTTCTAGTCCCGGTTGGGGCGCCGGATTCTGTCCCGGTTGCCCCTCTTCCAAGCCAGCTCTCTGCTGTGGCCAGGGAGTGCAGTGGAGGATGGCCCAAGTGCTTGGGCCCTGCACCCCCATGGGAGACCAGGATAGGTACCTGGCTCCTGCCATCGGATCAGCGCGGTGCGCCAGCTGCGGCGGCCATTGGAGGGTGACAATGGCAGAGGAAGACCTTTCTCTCTGTCTCTCTCTCACTGTCCACTCTGCCTGTCAAAAAAAAAAAAAAAAAAAAACAAAACCAAAAACGAAAAAACAATCATTTCAATGGATCATTTTATTTGAAATGACATTTTAAAAATGCAAACAATTTACTCTGAAGGACGCACTGTGACTTAAACCTGATATAGGGCTCGACAAAAGGTTGGTAGTAAATTGTTGGAAGGGACCAAAGGAAATTAGATTCAACACACCATCAAAACTGGCCAGGAGAGTTTCACCTTGTACCTCTGGGGAATAAATGTTCTCTAATGTTGAGTGACTTCTAGATGGCATCAGTAAGGGAGAGGGACTGTATGTTATCGCTTCTGTTGTGACTTACCATAGTGTACCAGAGCAGGATTGACGGCCGCTGTGGGCCACATTGGTCCACACCCTGCGAAGCTGCTCTTGTCTGCCAGTGTACTTCCTGTCCTCGTGTGTCTTTGCCAGAAAGCCACCTCCCCTCCCGTTTGTTTTAAGCTTAATACCATCATTATATGCAAAGAAAAATGCAGCGGAGCTTGTGGCTGCAGCAGCGGAGTTCAGCTGAGGCAGTTACTGAATTAAAGAAATCTTTAGTTTCCAAAATAACCAGATTAAACATGTATTTTACTTGGAGCCAAAGCACCATGAGGAAATCGAGGCTTAAAATGGATTTAGGCCTTAAAAGTAAAATGACAAATCTGCTTTTGAAGACTTACTAATTAAAATGTTTAATATTACACATAGTATGCCTATGTTAAATCAACACTTTTGTTTTTCTAATCTGGCAATTTTTTTTTTCCCAAAGGAGTTTAGTTGTTAGAGAAACATGCTAAGGTATGGTATAATTTGTAACAAATAGAAAGCTTTCTTAGTGACTCCTTATGTTCCAAAATATAATTTTTCCATTATGGAAAATTATATTTATGTCAAACATAAATAATCAGATATTTGCTTCACTAATGATCCAGCTTATTTTAAAATCACGTTACAGGATTTAACGACGCGACCTCTGTTCCGCGAGCTTGTGTATTCTGGACGTTGGTTAAGCCTGTCAAGGGTATTTCCTTTTATTTGTTTTAATTTCACCTGCCATTTAAATCATTGAATGACCCATCATAATTTTATTATGAAACCATATAATAAGGAAGGGACTAGTTGATTATTTTTTACTTTAACTTTCCTAATCTCATATAATTCAGATCTTCTTTGTGTTCTCATTTCTCAGGTCAAATAACTCTTCTTTTGCAATTTCTCATCACAGTAATGGATGAGCTGGAGCAATGTGTTTCAGTACGTTTACTGGTCTTGTTTCGGCATTTTACGTCTGTTCTTTCAGAGGACAAAGTCTAGGAGTGTATCGCAAAGAATGTGTGATTGGGAGACATGAAAGCCATAATTAGTTGTGGAATCTCAGGTTGATCAATTAAGATGAGAGCTTGGGCAAGCTTTCTGAGGTCTTTTTGGTTCTGAATTGCTACAGTTCCTTGATGTCTTCTCTTGGATGAGATCTGTAGTATTGCATTTGTTTCTTCAGAGCAAGACACCATAACTATTTTTTTGTATTTTTCTATCTTTGTATTTTTTGTCCCAGTGGTTTTTGGAATTTCAGAGACAAAAGTAGGTTTTCAATATTAAACCTTAACAACTCTTTTTTTTTTTTTTTGACAGGCAGAGTTAGTGAGAGAGAGACAGAGAAGGTCTTCCTTCCGTTGGTTCACCCCCCAAATGGCCACCATGGCCCGTGCTTCACTGATCTGAAGCCAGGAGCCAGGCACTTCCTCCTGGTCTCCCATGGGGTGCAGGGCCCAAGCACTTGGGCCATCCTCCACTGCACTCCCGGGCCACAGCAGAGAGCTGGACTGGAAGAGGAGCAACTGGGACAGAATCCGGTACCCCAACTGGGACTAGAACCCGGTGTGCTGGCGCCACAGGCAGAGGATTAGCCTAGTGAGCTGCGGCGCCAGCCAAACCTTACCAACTCTTAAGACATCATATTCGAGACAGATACTTAGAAATCGAGTTACCACCTGGGCATCATTTGCGTGCTCTGACAGACCTTTTACTTAGGGATGGCAAATTATGGGGGTTAATAAATAGTGCTGCCACAATCAGTAGTGGACTCCTGTTTTCTCAGAATTTTAAGGTAATTATCGAAAAAAGGTTTTGTTCAGAAATCAAGATGAGTTTGATGTTTGACTCTGTTGGAATCTAGTGACTTAACTTGACCAGAGATCATACATGCAGAGCTTGCCAGCAAAATGGAAAACCAATTTCTGTGACTAATTTTTCACTGATCCTTAAGGATAATTTCCTCTGTGTGCTTTATTGGTTACATTTGTTACTTGGACTTTTCTGTACTAGATTTTCTTTTCTTTAAGAGAAAAAGTAGATTTTAATTTTACTTGAAAGGCAAAGAGCGAGCGAGTGAGCGAGCTGTCTTCTATCCACTGGATTATTCCCCAAATGAACAGCTTCAACAGCAAGGGCTGGGTCGGAAGCCCAGAACACTGTCCTGATCTCCCAAGTGGGTGCAGGGACCCAGCCATCACCTGCTTCCTCCTAGGGTTTGAATCAGCAGGAAGCTGGAATCAGGAGCTGGAGCTAGGATTCAAACCCGGTCTGATTCAGGATCCAGTCATCCCAAGAGGCATCTCACCTGCTGTGCCAAATATCTCCTCCAGTACTCTTGAAAAACCCATTTCAGTAGAGGGAGCTAGATTGAGATGTGCAGTTAAACTGGTACTCTCTTTGGGAAGTTAATGCCTATTCTGTTTTTCTTAAAGGATTGTGTTTTCATATTGTTTTTGGATTGATTAAATGTTTATTTCTCTAAAATATATTGGAAACTTGATGTATCCTTAATTTCCTTTTAAGGGACTATATTTTCATACAACAGTCAACTTATTTTTATATGTGTGGGGATTCCAGTGGCATTTTCTGGATTGTCCATACCAAATTTTTAATCCCAGAACACTTGGTGCGCAGCCTTTCCCTGATGTGTGTCAGTACGTGCCAACAGGAAAATCATACTTACCAATCCTAGCTAAAATAGAGCTGAGAAGTCGTCATCAGTGTCTCACCAGATTCACCCAGTAGCATTTGCTGGGAATAGAAACCAGGAAGCTGCAGTAAAAACTATCGAGTTGCTTGTTTTACCTGAGTTGTCTCCTCTTACATGAAGGGGAAAGAAATTCAAGTTCTGAGGAAATCCTGAAAATGGTCTTGTCCGTGGCGAATGGATTAGGGTTCACGATACGAAACCCTTTGAGTCAGAAGTGGGAAAGAATGTGAAACGCAGTAGGGTCCCATTTATGTGGATTCTTCCCTTGGAAGTTGGATTGAAAATGAAAAAATAGTCTGGTAACCTTTATGCTCTACATGCATAATTTTATTCATGAATTTTTCATAGTGCTACTATTCTTGTATTTTTCTGTGCTTTTGAAACCGGATTTCTGATTCCCTTTTAGGAAATTTTCTGCTAATCCAATTTACTTAACCCTGTCCCTCTCTTTTGTCCACCTGCCCTCCCTTCTAATCTTGCGTACTCTGCATGGGAGCAATTTGTCGTCATTACGCTTCCTGAGGGGCTAATGTCCTTCCAGCTTCAGTTTGGGCTGTAGGGAATGCCCTGGCTTCCTGTTTCTCTAATTTCTGTACACATACCCCAGTAAGGTATATAATGTCCAAAAGATGCTTGGGCAGTGTTGATTGATGGACAACTCAATGTTTATAGCCTTTATATATGTAATTGTTGGTATTTTAATTTGGGTAATATGCAAGGAGCCTGTTGATTCTTATAAATATGCCTTCTGTTGTGTGTGTTTTAAAAATACATTCTGGCATATGGAAATAGGAAGAAAATTCTCCTCATTTTTGTACAAGTTCTGCGCTGGAGCCAGGAAGCTGATGCCTGGGTTTGTATTCTGGCTCTGTGACGCCTGGTCTTCCTATGTAAAACTGGGTGTGCTAAGAGTACCTGTTCAGTAAGATCAACCGAATTATCTAGAACTGTGCCTGTCACATAATAGCTGTTCAGTAAATCATTATTCTTGTGCTTTTTTTTTTCTTTGAAAGAGTGATTGAGAAAGAAGGACAGACAGAAATCATCCAAATGCTGAATCATTCCCCAAATGGCTGCAACAGCCAGGACTGGGTCAGACCAGAGCCCAAATCCCAAAATTCAGTCTGGTTCTCTCATGTGAGCGACAGGGGTCCAAGAACCTGAGCCACCACGTGCTGCCTCCCGTGGTGTGCGTTAGCAAGAAGCTGGAATGGTGATCAGAGTTGGGACTGAAAATCTGACATTCTCATATGAGATGGCTGAATGCCCACCCTTTGTCCTTTATTTTAGGTGGCCTACTTTATCAGGTTTCTACGTGAAAATGTCCTCCCAAGACAATGAGATAAATTTACACAGTTAGTTGATTCATGTTAATGTAAAATTGTTTTCTTACAAAATGCTTCTGAATGTAAAAATTTGTAGGCCACAAGTGTTCCTGTTACAGTATAAGTGCCTATTTAAGAATAAGCTCTTAGAGACAAAGTTATTTCCTTGGCATTCTGTTTGAGATCCTTCCATCTCTAATTCAGTGGATCGCTTCTTAAAAATTTCAGATAATGAGATTAAAAGCATAAATTGTAGTTTTTTTTTTTTTTTTTTGGTTAATTTCAATGGCATTTTTCCCTTCGATAACTTGGGAAAAGCCTGGGTAACTTCACCATCAGTAGCGCTTGCAGAGAGGTTAATATTGAGCCAGTGTTTAGTTCCATGACATGATGGACATGATCAGCTTACCCTGGTGCAGAGCCTTAATTAAAGTTTTATTAAACTGTGACAACTACGATCCAGTTTGGATCTAAAAGAAGATAAACATCTGTTTCAAATATTATGACTACAGTTAGAAATTAGCAACCTTCTTTCTTTAAAAGTTTGCAGTTTTCCCTTTTGAAAATTTTGTTTCTCTGCCCTGTGTATTAAAGTAATTTCAGAGATATGGATTTCTTAAAATTCACTGTAATAATCTGTACAATAGCTCTACAAAAGGAAATCTGGAGAGACTTTGGAAGTATTTTATTGACAAACTATAAATCAGGATTCTCTGTTTTATGTTAAAAGCAAATGTTACTGTGACGCCTTGCAAGCATTTAAAGTCACTCTCTGGATTGGAGACCATATGCCTGCCTTTCTGTCTTGTCCCATTTTCTTCTTTATGAAGACTTTTTCTAAGTAAATTTTGGTGTTAGTTTGCTCAGTTAAATAATAAACATAAAGTACTTTAATTCTCTTTTTCTTTTCTTGGCCTCAATATTGGAAGATTCTTCTACAAATGCTGTTCTTTAATAATATGTGTGTTTTACTTTTAGTTTTGGAAAGGAATCTTGATGTCATTTCACTCAGAATTATTTAATGCTATTTAGAGAAAAAACATGAGAATGCAAATTTTCTGTTTAACTGCTCACCTAAGTGGTAGAAAGCCAAACTTGTGATACCTGGAGTCGGAATCCATTCTTTACTACTTGACTACGTCCTGATTGTTAAATGAGTTACATATTCAATGGGGACTTTGTAAAACACAGAAAGGGATCACAAATGAACTCACCTGAGATCACACCATTTGAGGTCTATTATTTTTTTTTACCGGTTTTGTAAATTGTCTTTGTTTCATGTATTATTTTTAGATGTGCTAACAAAAGTGGGAAATTGCATCTTAGTTTTGTATCATGTTTTACTGCTGCTTGAAATGTCAGTGTTTACTCATTACATGCTTCAAAATATTATTTAAATGAATTTAACATTTGTATAGTTTCCTTATTTTTGAAAAAATAATTCTGTAGTCAAATCTGCATAATTACATGTGAAATAGCAAATTATTTTTCATGAGTCTAATTACAATTCTACCAGCAGGAGAGCTGTCCTTTTTTACTCATATTTTCAAGTTGTGAGTTAAAAAAAATTTAGTTATATCTATGAAATCGCTGGGATTTAGAAAAAAAATGAGAGAATGTGAAAGACCCAAATTACCCCAAGTAATTTTGAATAAGTGGAAACTTGCTTTGTTATTTTTATTAAAAAAAGAAAGAAAAACAGGAAGAACTACTTACATATACTTTCCATTACTTTTGATTTATATATTAAATTTATAAAGGAAATGCAATTTTATCTCAGTTCTCTTATTCTTCTAGGGTTTAATTTATAATAATAGAAATGATTTAAAGGAAAAACTATGAATTCATACAAAGATCCTCGAAGTCAGTGGCTAAATGCACCTGTGAAGAATCTAATCCAAATCTTGGAATGCAAAATGAGATTTCAGATGGTTTTGTGTTTTGTGAAAAGTTCCTATTATTGTAGCAGAACCTGGACCACAAAATAATTCCTGACCCTTTTTTGCTTTAAATATATATATTTTTTAAAGGAAGGAGGAATTTGGAGTTATGCTTTTTTTAAAAAAATTTATTTGACAGGTAGAGTTACAGAGAGACAGGGAAAAAGGTCTTCCTTCTGTTGGTTCACTCACCAAATGCTGCTGCGGCCCGGCACTGTGTGCCTTCGAAGCCAGGAGCCAGGTGCTTTTTCCTGGTCTCCCATGCAGGTGCAGGGACCCAAGCACTTGGGCCATCCTCCACTGCACTCCTGGGCCACAGCAGAGAGCTGGACTGGAAGAGGAGCAACCGGGACTAGAACCTGGTGCCCATATGGGATACTGGCGCTGCAGGCAGAGGATAAACCAAGTGAGCTACGGCGTCAGCCCCTGAATATATATTTTTAAATGAAATGTTTCTCCCCCATTAAAGGGTATCTAATATTTGTGCATTTTGAAGAAATAGAGTGAATGCTTGCACATCCAACAACAGGTTGTGAAGCCCAATATCTTGGAAACTTCTTACACAGTGTATTATTCCCTTATTTTAAAATTAGTTTATTTTGAAAGAGAGAGATTATCTATCCACCTGCTCTATCCACTTACTCACCGAATGCCCCAAGCATCTGGAGCTAGCCCAGACCAAAGCTGGGAGCCAGGAACTGACTTCAGCTCTCCAAGTGGGTGGCAGAGTCCCAACTACTTGAGCAACCACCTGTTGCCCCCAAGGTGTGCCTTAGTGGGAAGCTGGAACCAAAAGTGAAGCTGTGACTTGAACCCAGGCACTGCAATTTGGGATTGGGTTGTAGGTATTCTAAGTGTGTTAACTGCTGTACCAAATGCCTGCCCCCTGTTCACTTATTTTTCCACCATTATATAGTATATATACCTAAGCAGTACATTTATGAGCTTTTACAAAAAGTCACTGTGTGGATAGTGTACCCTGTTTTTTTCCCCTTCTCAATTTAGGTTTCTGAAATGCATCCTTGTTGCCTGAATTCATATTTTACTTCTTACCATTCTAGTCTTTGGGGACTAGACGATAATTTAGCTTCCCATTCTCTTTCTGATGGGTTATTTCTCCATCTTTGCTGTTAGAACAATGTTAGGAGTTTTTTGCATTGTTTCTTGGTGCATGGGTGCATGGTGTTCTTTGATTTACTTGGGGATGGGATTGCTTGGCAACAGAGAACAGGCATTCACAGGTTTAACAAGTATTCCCATCAGCACATGCTAGTTCCTGTTGCACCTCACTCTGATCAATGTTCGATATTGTTAAACTTATTAAGTATTTGCCAATATCTAGGTTTAAAAAGAGCTCTTACTGGTGTCATCATTTATATTTTCTTGATTGACAGTAGTGATCTGTATTTTCATGGATTTTCTCTATTTTTCTTCCCCCGCTGCCAACATTGTGAAATCCCTATTCATGTCTTTTGCTGATTTCCTGTTTGGTCTTAGTGATTTTCAAAAATCAGTTAGATGTATTACAGCCATCTTCTTCTGAATTGTGGACTTTGGTTTGTCTGTTTGACCTTTTCTGGTAGTTTTAGAGTAAAATTCTCAATTTTAATGCAAAATTTTGTAGTCTTTTCTGCTGTGACTTTTATTTAAATTATCCTTGCCCACTCGAAGGGCATGATAATATTTTCGTAATACTAATCTATCTGTAATTGGATTTTGTTTGTAACGTATGAATTAAGGTGCAGTTTTATTTTATTTTCATGTGTATAACCTATTGTCCAGACAGAATTTATTGACTGGCCATTCATTCAAGAGTGATAGTCCATTTGTGTCACCTCTTTTACGTACTGGTCTTTTCCATATGTATAAATGTGAAAGTCTGTTTCTGAGCTTTTCAATTCATTCCATTGGTCTGTTTTTCAACTCTCACAGTAATAGGACACTGCCTTAGTTATTACCATTGTATTTTGAATCTTGGGCCAGTTCTTTCTACTTTTTTCTTCATGTTGGATAGTCTCAGTTATTAGTCCTTACATCCACATGCATTTATAATGAATGTTTTTCAAGGTTTTTAAATTGAAATTATAGCGAGTTTATGAATTTGGGGAGAGTTGTCTTTATGGTGTTACCCTGTTAGTAGCAAATTGGCATTATTTCATGACTTACTTGAGGTATTACTGCAGCATTACACTTTAGTTATGTAACATTCTTCATAAGGACCTGCTGTGTGTTTTGTTACAGTTGTGCCTGCCTACCTTACTTTTTAACTCTTGGAGAATGTATCAATTTTTGAGTATGTTTTGTAATTTTCTATGAATAGAATTTCACTTTTCTTCCATATGTTGACCTTATGTCCAGCCACCCCACACAACTTTACTGTTAACGATAATATTTCTTTAGATTATAAGGGACTTTCTGTGGAGACAGTTATCTACCATCAGGGTATGAAGCTTGCAGTTTCACCATGCCTTTCTCAACATTTATGTTAGGTGGCTTTCTGTATCCATGGGTTCTGTATCTGTAGATTCAATCAACTATGTTTCAGAAATACTTGAAAAAATTGTGTCATGTCCACACTGTTTCCTTGTCATTGTTCTTTATGAACATAGCATTTACATAATAGTTGTTTCAAGTCATCTAGAGATGGTTTAAGGTATACAGGAAGATTGGTGTGGTTTATATTATGAACATTAAGCCATTTTATATGGAACACTGGCATATCTGCAGATTTTTGTAACCATGGGGTATTCTGGAGCTAGCTCCCTGAATATACCATGGGGTAACTGTCAGCATTTTGATGATAACCTTATTAGTGGGTGTGAAGTGGTGTCATTGTGGAATTGATTTACATCTCCATTGTAACTAATGATGTCACTCATCTTGAAATAGGCAATTTATATGCCTTATTTGGAGTAATTTTGTATATTGAGATCTGTTGCTCATTTGAAGATTGGGTTATTTATCTTTTTATTATGGAATTATTACATATTCTAAGTACAAGTTTCATTTCAGGTATATGACTTGAAAATATTTTTGTCCATTCTCTGGGCTTTCTACTTTCTTTATTATTCTCAGAAGCAGAAACATTCAGCTATTAAGATTTATTTACTTTTTTGATTATGATTTCATAGTTTTCTTTTGTTATGCTTGGTATCTTATTAATGAACCATGTCCTGATCGAAGATAATTTCTGTATTTAAAACAAATTTTGTTTACTGTTTGAGAGGCAGAAACACAAAACTCTTGTCGTCTGGTTCACTCTCAAAATGCTTGCAGTGAGGCCACAATCAAGAACCAGGAATTCAGTCCACATGTCCACGGGTTGCAGGGACCTCAGTACCACTTAACTGCTGCTTCCCAGTGTGGGCATCGACAAGAAACTGGAATCGGGAGCTGAGCTGGCTCTCAAACCCAGGCACTCTAGTATCCTTAATATGGGATGGGGATGTCCCAACCAGCTTCTTCCTGTTTTTTTTTTTTTTTTTTTTTAAGATTTACTTATTTTATTTGAAAGGCAAGGTTACAGAGGGGCAGAGGTTCAGAGAGATAGACAGAGAGGTCTTCCATTAACTGGTTCACTCCCCAGATGGCCACAATGACTGGATCTGCACCAATCTGAAGCCAGGAGCCTGGAGTTTCTTCCCGGTCTCCCACACAGGTGTTGCGGCCCAAGGGCTTGGGTCATTTTTCACTGCTTTACCAGGCCACGGCAGAGAGCTGGATCAGAAGTGGAGCAGCTGGGACTTGAACCGGCACCCATAAGGAATGCCAGCACCACAGGCGGCAGCTTTACCTGCTACGCCATAGTGCGGGCTCCCAACCAGCTTCTTAACTCCTATGCCCAAATCCCACCATTATGGTAATAAATACTGATATGTTTTCGTTGTAAAATTTGAAAGATAGCTTTGATTGATATAAGGTTTCTGATGGATGGCCTTTTTTGGACATTTTAAAATATTGTCAACCCAGTCAATCTGGCCTCCAATGTATCTGATGAGAAGTTAACTGTTAGTCTTAACACATGTTCCTTGTATGTGATACCATGCAATTTTTTTTCTCTTTTTTTTTTGCTTTCAGAATACTCTTTCAGTATTTTCACTTTGATGTATCTGATGTATCTGGGTAGGTATCTCTGTATCTGTTAGGAGTTTGTTGAGCTTCCTAGATTTTTGATTTTTTAATTAATGTTTCATTGAACAGGGAAAGCTCTTTTTTTAAAGATTTTATTTCTTTATTTGAGAAGTGGAGATAGGGAGAGACAGAGAGGTCTTTTTTCCACTGGTTCACTCCCCAAATGGCAGCAATGGCTGGAGCTGGGGCCAATCTGAAGCCAGGAGCCAGGAGCTTCTTCTGGGTCTCCTACATGGGTGCAGGGGCCCAAGGACTTGGACCATCTTCTACTGCTTTCCCAGGCCATAGCAGAGAGCTGGATCACAAGAGGAGCCTCCCAGTCAGGAACTGGCACTCGTATGGGATGCCAGCACCACAGGTGGAGGCTTGGCCTACTACAGCACAGCACCAGCCTGAACTGGGAAAGTTTTAAACTACTGTATCTTTCAAAAATGCTTCTGCTCTCGTTTTTTTCTCCTCTTTTTGGCCACACCTTTACACATACAAGTCTGAAGGCTCAGTGGTGTCTAAGAACTTGGCTGGGGCTTTGCTTATTTTTCTTTGTTTTAAAAAACTTACTCCTGGGACTGGTGGTATGGTTAAGGAGCACTTGGGATGCCTGCATTCCATATGAACGCTAGTTTCAGTTCCAGCTGCTCCACTTCCAATCCAGCTCCCTCCTAATGCATCCTGGGAATGCAGCTGAAGATGGTCCAAATGCTTGGGTCATTGTGCCCACATGGGAGAAGTGAATGGAGCTCCTGTTTCCTGGCTTTTGCCTGCCCCAGCCTTGGCTGTTGTAGGCATTTGAGGAGTGACCCAGTAGATGGAAGATGTCTCTGTCTCTGTGTCTGCTCTGCGTGTAACTCTGCCTTTCAAATAAATACATCTTTAAAAAAAAAAAAAAAAACTTGCTCTTCAGATTGTATAATCTCTAATGACTTATTATCTGGATTGTTGATCCTTTCTTCTGTCAGGTCAAAAACACAGTTAAAGCCATCTTTTCATTATTTTTTAATGTCATCATACTATTTATCTCCAAAATTTCTTCTGAAAAATAACTTCTGTCTTCATTGCTATTCCTGATACTATGAGGCATCATTAGCACATGGTCCTTCATTTCCTGAAGCATGGTTTCCTTTAGTTCTTTGAGTATCTTTGTAGTGGCTACTTCGTAGGTTTCCTTTGTTTAAAGTTGGTGTCTGGGCCTAGGTAGTTTGGGCATCTGCTTTTGTTCTTTATGTGAGTCATACTTTCTTGTTTCTTTGTATATCTTGTAATTTTTTGTTGCCAACTGGACATTTTAGGTAATACATTGTAGCAACTCTGCAATATGATTGTCTAATACTTTGCCTCTTGACTTTGTTATTTGCTTATTTATTTTTTCAGTGACTTGCTGACTAATTAAATCTTTCCGCTTGCGCTGATGACACTTCCCAGAGAATGCAGCCTTGAGCATGTACAGCACGGTGGCTTTAACAGAACTCTGTAACCACACCAGATGTTAGGCTCCAGTGATGGCAGGCTGGTGGCTCTGCTGTGACAGTGCTCCGGCACATTCACTGCTTCATGATCTGGTCTGATTACTTGCAGGCCACTCTGCAGGTGTAGTGTCTGGGGTTTGTTTTGCCTAAAGGAGGGCACTTCTTAGCTCTTTCTCTCTGGTGAACCATCAGGCCTATGATCTAGACTCTCATGGAGCAACCGGCTTTCTCTTGATCACTCATCACCAAAATCTCATGCGTTTCTACAGGACCCTTAGGATTGAACTCTCGGTGAGTTTTGAAACTCTGTTCTTATTAAAGATTGTCCTGCTGGCTGGGTAAAAGTCTTTGAACCACTGGCTGGAGTGTGCAGGAGGCTACGTCTATTTTGCAAGTAAGGTTCTGGGATGAGGTATCAGCCTCTGTTCTTCCCATCTTCTCTCTCCTGGTGTGCAAACTTGGCGTTATGAGTAAGCTGGGGTTAAGGCCTTCAGGGCCCTGTGTGCTCTGCTCTCTGTGCTGGGTGTAGAGACTTTGCCCTAGGAGTAGAGACTGGTGGAGGAAATAAGCACTCACCTCTTAGCCACACTGACTGGGAATTTAGCTATTGCTACGCAGAGCTAGAATGATGAGAAACAGTGGCATCTGTCTCCTGGCGGTAGAGTTTATCCCTTGACTGGGAACTAATGGATGACCTCTAATATTCACAGAGAGTGTTGTTGACCTCGTGTTGGACTGGGGATAGAGAAAAAGAGAGGGCTGTGACTCAGGGGCCATTGACTCTTTTTTTTAAATTTTTTTCTTTTTTGACAGGCAGAGTGGACAGTGAGAGAGAGAGACAGAGAGAAAGGTCTTCCTTTTGCCGTTGGTTCACCCTCCAGTGGCCACTGCAGCCGGTGTGCTGCGGCTGGCGCACTGCGCTGATCCGAAGGCAGAAGCCAGGTACTTCTCCTGGTCTCCCATGGGTGCAGGGCCCAAGCACTTGGGCCATCCTCCACTGCACTCCCTGGCCACAGCAGAGAGCTGGCCTGGAAGAGGGGCAACCGGGACAGAATCCGGTGCCCTGACCGGGACTAGAACCCGGTGTGCCGGTGCCGCTAGGCGGAGGATTAGCCTGTTGAGTCGCGGCGCCAGCCGCCATTGACTCTTACCAAGGCTTAGAGTATTTCCTTGAATGAATGTTTCTTGATTTTCTGTATGCTCTTGGGACTCTTTCCAAAGACTTAGCATTTTAAAATTCTTTGCTGTCCTGATGGTGTTGGCTGTAGAGTGAGTTTGTGGAGGTCCTTCTGTTACCATTTTGGAAGTACACTGTGGTTAGGTTAGCTTTTAACTTTATTTCCTATAGTCCAGGAGAGCCTAATGGAATGAGGAGGGACTATCAATCTTTTCTATTTTTTTGGATCGACTTTAACTTTTATAAGATTAGAATGTCCTTTGGACGTATGATATAACTTTGTAATATTGTATGACGCTCTGGTATTGATTTTAAACATTTGATTACATTTCTTACTCTAAGGGTTTTTCAGGCCTTCTATCTTTGAGTTTATTCATAGTTTTTTTTTTTTTCTTTTTTTTTACGGTTTTTCAGAAGTCATTTGGCTTCACCTTCAGACTGTTTGTCACCTCTTCTGCTTCCTTTTTAGAGTGGCCAGGGCCGTGGCTCATGCCATTTCTCATGGGCCTACAGCCTTGCTCGTTTGGACTGTAACCTCTGGGATGCCACAGGTCGTTTAGCTTTCTCTTTGCTGCTTTGATGCAGCCTTCATCTGATCTTTGAGGTAGGAGCCACCACAGATCCAAGGCAAGGTCTGATCTGGCTACATCTACAGAGCCTTAAGCTTTCCTAGCAGCTGCTTAGAGGGATCCAGTGACAACCTCAAAAAACAAGGAAGGAATCACGCTGTGGAGCACTGATCACTGAGTGGTGGGAGATGGGAAGAAGCTGGTGGATTTTTTTTTTTTTTTTTTTTTTTTTTTTTTTGCTTCCGTGTAGCCTCTGGGGAGCTATTCCTCATGACTGGCCAACTCAGATTTCTGGTGAGACTGCAGGCAGCCTGCTAATGAACCATTTGCATTGTCTTCCCTCCATGGCTTCCCATTTCCCCCTCTGCCTTTACTTTTCCTTACCTGCCCTCGCTACATCACTGGTTTCTAAGCTTTGCCTCAAAATCTGGCTTCCAGGGAACTCAGGCCAAAATAATTACCAGTACAAATGGTCCTTGAAAAGAAGTGGTCATTAAAGAAGGAAGAACTCCTCTCTGAAGGGAGGAGAAAACTTCCACTTTGCTTATGGCCTTGTCTAAATACTGATGGGCTTTGTGGATTCAGAAGCCTTCTGTAGCCTAGGCAGCTCATGTCAAGAGCCTCAGGTGATCACTGACATCATACATGAGAGTGTTAATTGTTAAATTAACAGCAAGAGTCACTGTGCATGAATTTCCCATGCAGGACCTTTGTCCTCAATGAGTTGTATTATAACTAGTCTAAATGCTCCCAAAAGATGTACCATTCTTGGATGCTTCCTTAAAGTTAATTAAGTTTCTAAAATAGTGAAATTAACTTCAAGATGCATTGACTTTGAGCAGCCCTTGTCTCGACTGTTGAGGAACAGTTTTTTTTTTCTTTTTTTTGTTTCACCATGAAAAATATTGAACTCTTTACTTAGTATAGAGTGATCTTTTGTGTATCAAGTTAATTAAAAATGGATCTTAGTGGGGAATGGGAGAGGGAGGAGGAGGAGGGGTGGGAGAGTGGGTGGGAGGGCAGGTATGGTGGGAAGAATCACTGTGTTCCTAAAGTTGTACTTATGAAATGCATGAAGTCTATATTTCTTAAATAAAAGATTTCTTTGGGGGGGGGAGGATGAATTTCAAGATGAAATGCATAAAAATCATTTACAGAGAGATCTACATCTGCTTTTCAGGCTTCTACCCCCTCATTCATTTAACATGAAAAAACAACCAAAACAACAACAAAATAGTCCTTGAGTGTTGATGGTCTGACTTAGGAGTTATCTGCTGTACGGTGGTGTGGAATAGAAACTGTACTTCTAGTGTTGACCATTTCCTGGGCTAATGAGAGGCAGTGAGTGATGTCTGCCAACGCTGTCATTCCCAGTGAGCCCTGAAGTCACAATGGGAAGCAGCCGGCACCCTACAGTGTGCTGTGTCAAGTGAGGATGTTTGTAGGTTAGGTGTATTCTGTTGTTTTTGACTTAGGGTACTTTCAGCTTATAATGGCTTGTCAGGGCGTAACCCAGTCATACATCAAGGAACATACGTAGTAGTGTTTCTCAGAAATACGTTTGTAGGATGGGGTTTTGCACTTGGATGGCTTTCTTCTCTGAAGGCTGAGTGTATACTGGTTGTGAGGGAGTCACCCCTGGCCTGCAGTGGCATCAGGATGACCGGCTTTCCCCTGTGAGTGTTTGGTATGAGGGCGCAAGTCAAGGCATGTGGCCACTCTGTGTTTTTCATATAAGGACTTGGATAACTGTGAAGTTTTTGGTTCTTTAGGAGCCTTTAGAGGCTTTGCAAAATGAAAAACTGGCCAAGGGTAGCTTAAGGTCAACTTAAAGTCCGTTGGAAAAACCGGAGACCTCATTTCTGTGTCCACGGAGAACACTGTCATGTGGGCCCTAACGTGTGATTTAGCATTAAATGTTCTGTCAAGGAGATGTGGAAATGTAAGAAGTTTCTAGGCATATTACTGAAGAAGAGGTAAACATTTTTAGTGGGCAGGAGTATTAGAAATATGCTTTGTGACACCTTGGCATGTCGAATATTCTAAGCTGAAGGAATCAGAAGTAACAGGAGGGGTTCTCTGACCTTCTACCTATTCTTCTGCCCTAAGACAGATCATATGACCCTTTTGTGTGGGGTACTCTCCCCATAGCCTCCTCATCTCCCAAGACAGAGGGATGCTGCGGGGAATCCAAGTGCACAGCCCTTGCGAAGTTTCCCCCAGTTTCTTAACACTTACCTCATGCCCTTTGTCCATGATGTTTTTCTAGGACTTTGGCTGTCCAGAACCCTAACAAAGAAACACTTAGATTTGGGGTGGGTGTTTAGCCTACCTATTAAGGTGCTGATTAAAATATTGGTATCTCACATCAGAGTACTTGGATTCAGCTCCAGAGTCCAGCTTCCTGCTTCTGCAGACCTTGGGAGACAGCCCTGATAATTCAAGTAAGTGGGCTCCTGAGCCATGTTGGAGACCTCGATTGAGTTTTTTAGTTCATAGTTCATGGCATTAGCCCCGAGCAGTTTTCGCCACTGTGGGAATTTAGGAATTGGGTCACTGGATGGGAGCTCTCTGTCTCGCTCGCTCTCTTTCAAATAAAACATAGTAAACAGGTTTAACCACTTTGGTTTTTCAAAATGAAGTGGCTCCTATGTCATGTTAATCTGCCTTGTTACAGGAATCACCAAGAACTTAGATGGGGCGAAGAAAAAGATATTTTTCCTCTCCAACAAAATCGGCATGGCACCTTACACAGATTCCTTACATTAAGGAATCTGCTTTTTGCTGGAGCCCATGATGATGGAGAGGAACTACTCAGCTGGGGCACCGTTGTGGTTGAATGCAGTCTGTATGGTGCTAAGTTGGCACATATCAAGAGGTGGAAGTTGGATTTGTCTCTGCCCCTCAGTTGTGGACTTGCTTGAAATTGGTGCTTTCTGTCTCTGTCGTACTTGGCTGTCCTGGGTGAGAGGTCATGATTCCTGGAGGTTGAGTGAGGAATGTACTGGCTGGAAGACACGGTAAGAATTCTATTGGATGGAAGTTGCAAGTACCACCTGTTCACCTGAAGCTCTTGGCTTCAGATGGGTCCAGCTCTAGCTGTTGTGGGTATTTGGGCAGTGAACCAGTGAATGGAAGACTTCTCTTTCCATCTGTCCCTCTCTGTAACTGCATTTCAAATAAACAAAATCTTTTAAAAAATCACAAATCTAGGATTCTCAGTCTCTTTTAAGGCAAGTGCCTGTCACGACCATGACGAGCTGGGTTTGTGCCTCCTCTCTTGAAGCAGAGGTGGGGGTGGTGTTCTCCTGTGAGATCTACATTTCATAAGAGACTGCAAGTTGGTCTGAGTGTCCAAACAGGAAGTTTGCTGTAGATTCAAGTATGTGCCTCCCTGATCTAGTGGGTTGCACCTGCTTGTGCTGGAGCAGCTTGCTGGGTTTCGCCTTCAGCATGGCCCCTGGATATTTCCCACTAAAACTGTGGTCGCCTGCCTTGGCCATCCCCTCCTCATCTCTCACTGGCCTGGCTTTTGCCCGTGCTCCATCCCTGGCACTGGGCCAGGAGTTTCTGTAGCTCCAGGGCCCAGGCACCACTTGAGTAGCATGGCTGTGGCTTCCTAGAAGCTTCCTCGAGTGGCAGGGACACCACCTGGAAGCATGAGGCGGTTCACACCTGGACGCCCCAAATGTTGACTCCTGACTTGAAAGAAATAGGAGATGGGAAGGCAACAAAACATGGCTCATCCTTTTCCCTTTCGGCAGCATGCGGTGGCTCCGTGCAGCCTCTCTGTGTTGAGGCAGAAGTATGAACTCTGCTGCTAGCCTGAGACAGGAGGGGATGTGCTTGTTCTAGTTAGTGCACAGTGGCCTCTGGGACATTGTGAAGGTTGAACTGGTAATTTGAGATTGTAAGAGAACAGGAAAAGGTAAGATTTTATTGTCAGGTGAAGGGCTCTAAACCTTATCCTACAGGGATAGGCGATTGGCCTAGCAGTTAGGATACCCAAGTTCCATACGAGAGTGCCTAGGCTGCTCCTCATTCCAGCTTCCTGCTAATGCACACCCTGGGAGGCCACAGGCGATGGCCCAAGTGCTCGGTCTCTGCCACCTTCATGGGAGACCTGGACTGAGCTCCAGCTCCTGGATTCGGCCCAGGCTTGGGACCATTGTTGGCATTTGGGGAGTGACTCAGTGCTAGGAGCTCTGTCTCCTTATTTCCCTGCCTCTTAAATAAATAAATTTAAAAAAACCTTGCCCTAGAGTTTAGTAATTGATGGTGCACTTGCTCATTGTGGTGTAGTAAAAAATAATAGAACTTGTATAAATTTTAGTAATAGCTACTATTATCCTTTACAAATTTATGTATACAATGCATAATATCTTCATATGTGGTTTGTTATTTAATTTATAAACAGGTGTATGTATGTTAAGGGGACACGCTCAGTTTTTAACTGAAGGGAAAGTGTGGTGGAATATCTGACAGATGCTAAGGTGAACCCATGTGAGTGGCTGCTCTTGTGCAGTAGGTGGACTGATGGGAAGAGCTGTCAGGTCTAGATGCACGGCTCAGTCCTGGAGTACAGGGGATGACTGCTGAGCGGGCGTGGGGGTTGTGGGGCAGGAGTATCGGTTAGGAGGCTTATGACTTCCAGATGCTGAGAAGCCGTCGCGCTTCCTCTGTGCCCTCAGCCCTGGTCAGGGTCTTCCTGACTTTCTGCAGAGGGGTTCACAGAGGAGGAACCTGACACTGGAGGAGGCATTCTCAGGTTTTCTGCTGTCTGCATTTGGGCTTTCCCCATTCAGTGGGTTTAATCCATGGTTCTTACTATTTCCTCCTATGACTTGCTGAGGAAGAATGAATTTTGTCTTGTTAAGTTAAAAAAAAAAACTAGAATTTTTAGATCAGTTGATTAGTTTAAAAGACACACAGAAATACATAGAAAGGTAGGTAGACAGATATAGATAGATAACTCATCTGCTGGTTTACTCCCCAAAGCCTGCAATAGCCAGGCTGGGCCAGTACAGAGTCTGGAGCTGGTATTCAGTCGTGGGCTTGGATGTGGGAGGTGGGTACCCAAGTGCTTGAGCCGTCACCTGCTGCCTCCCCAGGCACGCAGTAGTAGGAAGCTGGAGTCTCAAGTACAGCTGGAACTTGAACTTGGGCACTGCAGTTTGGGATGTGGGTGTCCCGAGTGGTGCCTTAGCCTCTGCCCCATATGGTTGCCTTGCTTGGAAGCTTCTACAGGAAAGACAGGGTACTTCTGTGGTTACCTCTTGTCCTCTTTATCACGTTGCATTTGTGATCAAGTTCATTACCATGGTGATGCCACACATGGTGTTTGTGCCATCTGTTTTGTGGATATCATCAAGGAAGGGTGTACATAAAGCCTCTGGTTTTTTGTTTAATGTTTACTTTTATTAAAAAGTCTGAGTTAGAGGGAGAGAGAGAGACAAATCTTGAATCTACTGATTCATTCCCCCAATGGCCACAATGGCTAGGGCTGGGTCAGGCAGAAGCCAGGAGTTTGACATGGGTCTCCCACTTGTTTGGCAGGGGTCCAAACACATGGGCCATTCTCTGTTGTTTTGCTGGGCCATTTTTAGGGAGCTGGATCAGAAGTGAAGCAGTCAGGACATGGACTGGTGTCCATGTGAATGTCCTTGTCACCAGTGGACAGTGCAGGCCCCACAAAACCTCTTATTGAAACTTTTTTCTTTTCCAAAAATAATTCAGATCTAAGTTAGTGTTCAAAAGAAGGAAAATATCATGTCACACCTGAAGACATGAAAATGATTGGGGAGTTAGATGGCAGTCCACGAGCAGAACTCTAACTTTGCCCTTTAATTTGTACCTTTGCAGATGCATAATGCCTAGGCAAAAGTGGTGATATTTCTTGGCATATTCGGAGATGGTCAGTAAAGTACGTCAAGCCAGGTTTACATGGCTTTTAAAAATGCCGTCTTAGGAGCCAGCCAGCATTTGGCCTAGTTGTGACGATACCTGCATCCTGTATCAGGGTGCCTGGGTTTGGAGACTGGCTCTAGCTCCTGATTCCAGTTTCCTTTGAATGCAGAGCCTGGGTGGCAGCAGTGATAGCTCAAGTCATTGGGTCCCTGCCTCCCACGTAGGAGACCTGGATGAGTTCTTGCCTCGTGGCTCTGGCCAGACCCAGTCCTGGCTGTTGCAGGCTCTGTAGGAGGAAACTGGTGGATGGAAGATTTCTGTCACTCTGTCTCTTAATCAAATAATGAATTTTAAAAATTAATTCTTCCGATATGCCATGTGCTTAGTAGTATTTAGATGAAGACAGTTAGGTACCTGTGAGTTTGTTTCTGGTCTATATGATAGTAGGCGTGGTGACCTGGCAGAGTTACAGCAGGTGTTTGTGGCATCAACGTATTTTTGGATAGTCTTACTACATACTGAACAAAGTATATCCTAAGCCTTTCTAGAATTATCAAGAAGAGCTAATCTAAAAATTTGAAGAATATATTTTTTATTTTTTTTAAGTTTCAGTCAGACTGACTAAACGGCATAAAGGATATTATTTAAGCACTCCTCTTGATTTGTCTTTAATCTCATCAAAGACAGACGTTAGAGTGGCAGAAAGTTTCCTGGAAGAGAACATTCTTGCAGTGATTTCAACTATTATGTGAGGGTACTTCAAAAAGTTAGTCAAAAGAGAACTGAAAAATAAGTTTATTTGACTGTCAACATTTTTGAAATCCATGTACAGTTTTTTCTTAGTATACTTTACATGAACCTTTTTGGAGATCCTTTTTATGTATAGATGTCAACCTTTTTTTTTTTTCACTGAAAGTAAACATCTTTTAATTCAACTTTTCCATAACCCTTTTGAAGTATCGTCACAGCTCTTCCTGGAGGGTCTGTTCTGTCAGTTGAAGTGGTGCGGTTGCATGTGCACTTTAGAGAAGAAATCACTTAACTAATACTGAAAATTGAAAAGATAGTGGAAATTATTGAAGCAAACTGAAGAATTTTGGGCTTGATGTTTAAGAATTTCATTAACTCACATTGTTCTAGACAATAGCTTCCTCAGATGTGCCTGATGACAAGGCTCTACTTGGGGGTGAAATGTGTGTGTGTGTGTGTGTGTGTGTGAGTACACGAGGTGGGGGGAGGGAGGGAGAGGGAGAGAGAGATGGAGGGAGGGAGGGAGGGAGAGAAAGAACTTCTGGGATCTTTTCTGAAGAGCTTCTGATTAAGCAGCGTTGGGGTAAAGCCATTCATTCTTTTTTTTTTTTTTTTTTTTTTGACAGGCAGAGTGGACAGTGAGAGAGAGAGAGACAGACAGAAAGGTCTTCCTTTTTGCCGTTGGTTCAACCTCCAGTGGCTGCCATGGCCTGCGCATCGCGCTGATCCAAAGCCAGGAGCCAGGTGCTTCTCCTGGTCTCCCATGGGGTACAGGGCCCAAGCACTTGGGCCATCCTCCACTGCACTACCTGGCCACAGCAGAGAGCTGGCCTGGAAGAGGGGCAACCGGGACAGAATCTGGTGCGCTGACCAGGACTAGAACCCCATGTGCCGGCGCTGCAGGCGGAGGATCAGCCTATTGAGCCACAGCGCCGACCCATTCATTCTTTTTTTTTTTTTTTTTAGCAATTATTTTCATTTTATTTGAAAGGCAGAGAGATAGATAACAGGAAGAGGTTTTCCATTTGCTGGTTCATTCCCCAAATACCCCCAGCAGCGAAGACTGGGCCAGGCCGAAGCCAAGAGCCCAGAATTGATTCTCTGCCTCCCATTTGGGTGTCAGGAACCTGAGTACTTGAGCCTTCACCTGCTGCCTGCCAGGGTGTGCATTAGCAGAAAGCTGGATCAGCAGCAGAGGAGCTGGGACTCCACCCAGTTGGTATGGGATGTGGGTGGCCCAAGCAGGGTCCTGACGGCTGCACCAAGTGCCCACCCCATGAATGTGTATTTTTAATAAGCACATACTCTTGATGATTTGTATTCATGAAGGATGTTTGGCAAACACTCTCATGGGTTCAAGAGCTAGCTTGGAAATAGCTTCAAATGCCAAATCTCTCAACTGTGGCTGCCAAACAAAGCAACCTCTGTGGTGTTTGATGGGGACTGGGTGCCACGGCAGTGAGGGATGAGTTCGTAGTCCCGACTTGGGGAGGAACTGCACTGCTGCTTCTTCGGGATGGCTAGTAGCTATGTAGTGCTTAAGGCGTGCCAGGCGTCATGTTTCTCCATCCAGCGTGTGTGTGTATTTTATGTATTTCCTCTAGTTATAATTTTATTTAGAGATGAGAAAACCCAGTTGTGACATAACTAGGATGAAATGTAGGGAGTGGTGGAGGAAGGAAGTGAAAGTAGGCAGTTGGTTACCAGTAAACCTCTCAGAAAAGCATGGGTGTGGGGTGTGTGTGTGTGTGTGTGTGTGTGTTTTTAATTTGACAAGTAGAGTTACATACAGTGAGAGGGAGAGACAGAAAGAAAGGTCTTCCTTCTGTTGGTTCACCCCCCAAATGGCCGCTGCACCTGGAACTGTGCCGGTCTGAAGCCAGGAGCTAGGTACTTCCTCCTGATCTCCCATGCGGGTGCAGGGCCCAAGCACCTGGGCCATGCTCCACTGTACTCCCGGGCCACAGCAGAGAGCTAGACTGGAAGAGGAGCAACCGGGACTAGAAACTGTGCCCATATGGGATGCCGGTGCCACAGACAGAGGATTAAGCAAGTGAGCCATGGCACCAGCCCCGTGTATGTGTGTTTTAAAGATTTATTTATTTGAAAGACAGAGTTACCGAGAGGCAGAGGCAAAGAGGTTGGTCTTCCATCCACTGGTTCACTCCCCAAATTGCTGCAATAGCCAGAGCTGAGCCGATCCAAAGCCAGGAGCCAGGAGCGTGCAGTGGCCCAAGGACTTGGCCCATCTGCTGCTGCTTTCCCAGGCAATAGAGCTGGGTTAGAAGTAGATCAGGCAGGTGCCGTGGCTCAATAGGCTAATCCTCCGCCTTGCGGCGCCGGCACACCAGGTTCTTGTCCCGGTCGGGGCACTGGATTCTGTCCCGGTTGCCCCTCTTCCAGGCAGGCCAGCTCTCTGCTATGGCCGGGAGTGCAGTGGAGGATGGCCCAAGTGCTTGGGCCCTGCACCCCATGGGAGACCAGGAGAAGCACCTGGCTCCTGGCTTTGGTTCAGTGCGGTGTGCCGGCCACAGCGGCCATTGGAGAGTGAACCAACGGCAAAGGAAGGCCTTTCTCTCTGTCTCTGTCTCTCTCTCACTGTCCACTCTGCCTGTCCAAAAAAAAAAAAAAAAAAGGTAGATCAACTAGGACTCGAACCAGCACCCAAATGGGATGCCAGCACTGTAGGTGGCAGCTTTTACCCAATATGCCACAGTGCCAGCCCCAGTGTTGTGCGTTGTGGTTCTCCTTATTCTGAGAAAATTTAACAGTCCCAAGTTTCAACACCCAGCATCCCTGTAACTGTTATTTCCTTTATTTCCTATTCAAAAGCAGTTGTGGAAACAATTGGTGTTGGTTATAGTGCATTTTATGAAGGAATTGCTACCGCTCCCAAGGAAACTTGTCCCACAGTTCTGAAGGAATGCATTGGCGTGGAGACCTCAGGTAGCCTGCTGTGGTCCCAGGTTGTCAACTGCTTTCAGCTGTATGTAACATCGCCACCTCACCACCACCCCCAAAACTCAATCAGGTCGAGTCCTCCCCCACATCTAGAGATGTTCCCAAACTTCAGACTCGAGTGGTGGTGACATTCACAGGTGATTTTACTCAGTGACAGCCGTTTGGCAGGGTGAGCGGTGAATGGGGAGAGGTTGAGAGCCGCTGTGTGGCTCCCTGCTGGGTTGGCAGCTTAATGGACGCAAGGGGTTCAGCCTCCACACCCCGAAGGGTCGCCATGGCATAGAGCAGGTTAGTTAATGTCTGTCTTTAGAACCTGCTCACACCTGTTGCGCCTCTAGACAGCGGTGTGCAGACAGCCAAACGGGACACAGGCAGTGTCCTCAGCGTGCTAGCAGGCTCCCGTGGGTCCTCCTGCTGTGTGTGTCTGGACTCCCCAGTGAGCAGCTGGCTGTGATTCATGGGGTGCTGCTCCTAGCATCCTGCGAAGCCTTTTCCCTCCACTCTAGTTTGGAGCACATGAAAAACAGTGGCTGGCCCTCATCACATGTGAGAGCCTGTGCAATGTAAGTTTTCATGGATGACTCTTTGGTTCCTCCTGGATGCAGACTTGGCTCTCATGCTCATGGTTTCTGCAGCCATCGTATCTTTGAGATGATGCACTAAATGCAGGGATTAGTAAAACAGGAAATGGTAAATAACCCTATTATAGAAACTGACTTTAAGGCTTATTTAGATATTTATTTGTGGTGGGGAACACAGTTACTTTAAGGTCTGTCAGTTATTTTAATATCTTTTTTCTCAATCACTGTTTAATGAGTGAGATGAGGACTACATATATGGATATATATATTTAGATTTTATTTATTTTAAAGGCAGAGTTAGGAAAAGAGAGGGAAAGACAGTGAGAGAAAGAGAGAAAGAGAGGGAGAGGAGGAAAGAGAGGGAGGGAGGAAGGGAGAGAGAGATCTTTCAGCTGTTGGGTCACTCTCCAGGTGGCTGAAGCCAGGAATTTTATCCAGGGGCCCAAGCATTTGGGCCATCTTTTGTTGCTTTCCCAGGCCATCAGCAGGGAGCTGGATCAGAAGTGGAGTAGCCAGGACTGGAGCAGGTGGCGGTTTTACCCGCTGTGCCACAAGGCCTGTCCTGGAGTTGAAGTATTAAGCACCTTAGTGAGTGGCACAGGATTCCAGAACAGCCGGGCACCTGTTCTGCTGTTCATTCTCCCTGTGACTTCAGCCGTTCCCTCCTTTCCTGCCCTTGCGCTGTTCTGTCCCCTACCCTGAGATGGAAACTATCATGTTACCAACACTTTGCTGTTCTAATGGGCCTGGTTTGAGGATCAAGATAAGCTATGTCTTTAAAAGATTATGTAATTATTGGCCGGCGCTGCAGCTCACTAGGCTAATCCTCCACCTTGTGGCGCCGGCACACCGGGTTCTAGTCCCGGTCAGGGCGCCGGATTCTGTCCCGGTTGCCCCTCTTCCAGGCCAGCTCTCTGCTGTGGCCAGGGAGTGCAGTGGAGGATGGCCCAAGTGCTTGGGCCCTGCACCCCATGGGAGACCAGGAAAAGTACCTGGCTCCTGCCATCGGATCAGCGTGGTGCGCCGGCCGTGGCGGCCATTGGAGGGTGAACCAACGGCAAAAGGAAGACCTTTCTCTCTGTCTCTCTCTCACTGTCCACTCTGCCTGTCAAAAAAAATAAAATAAAATTAAACAAACAAACAAACAAAAAGATTATGTAATTATTTTAAAAGGCTGAGAGAGAGAGCATCCATTCACTGATTTACTTCCAAAATGCAGCAACAGCCAGGGCTAAGTCAGGAGTGAGGCTAGTCCAGGAGCGGTAACTCAGTCTAAGTCATCTCCCACGTGGGTGGCAGAAACTCAGTTACTTGAGTCATCACTGTAGCCTCTCAGGGTCTCCATTAGCAGGTGGATGGGGTCAGGAGTGGAGCTCCAACTTGTAAGCAGGCACTGCTATAGAATGTGGGCATTGCAATCTGTGTCTTTTTCTTTTTCTTTTTTCTTTCTTTCTTTTTTTTTTGACAGGCAGAGTTAAACAGTGAGAGAGAGAGAGACAGAGAGAAAGGTCTTCCTTCCATTAGTTCACCCCCCGAAGTGGTCGCTACAGCCAGCACTGCGCCGATCAGGAGCCAGGTGCCAGGTGCTTCCTCCTGGTCTCCCATGCGGGTGCAGGGCCCAAGGACCTGGGCCATCCTCCACTGCCCTCCCAGGCCACAGCAAAGAGCTGGACTGGAAGAGGTACAACTGGGACAGAATCCGGCACCCTGACTGGGACTGGAACCTGGGGTGCCGGCACCGCAGGCAGAGGATTAGCCTAGTGAGCCGCGGCGCTGGCCGCACTCTGTCTTAACTGCTGCGCTAAATTGCCTGGCCCCCCCCTCCCCGTGTTTTAAAATGATTATTGAAACATTAGTAGATGTTGTTGTTGTTGTAGATTTTTGGTGTGGTCACTTATTAAAGATTTATTTATTTGAAAGTCTAGTTACGGGGGGGGGGGGGGAGACAGAGAGCTGCTATCCACTGGTTCACTCCCCACAATGGCTGGTGCTGAGCCAGGCTGAAGCCAGGAGCCAGGGGCTGCTTCCAGGTCTCCCATGTGGGAAGCAGGGCCTAAGCCTGTGGGCTGTCTTCTGCTGCTTTTCCCAGGCCATTAGCAGAGTAGCTGGGACTTGAACTAGCACGCATAGGGGATGCCAGCGTCACAGGCGGTGGCTTTACCCACTGCACCACAACACCAGCCTCCTAAATATATCTTTTAATTTCATACTTCCACTAGCTTTTCGAGGTCTCTTCCTAATTTTTTTTAACTTTTATTTAATGAATATAAATTTCCAAAGTACGATTTATGGATTACAATGGCTTCCCCTACATACCGTCCCTCCCACCCACTACCCTCCCCTTTCCCACTCCCTCTCCCCTTCCATTCACATCAAGATTCATTTTCGATTATCTTAATATACAGAAGATCAGCTTAGTATACATTAAGTAAGGATTTCAACAGTTTGCTCCCACACAGAAACATAAAGTGAAAAATAATAGATGATTTTTTTTAAATGATGATGAAATCAGATCAGACCTATTGTCATGTTTAATCCCAGTGAGAGTCAAGTTGGGAGTTGATAATTTCTTTTTTTTTTTTTTTACAGAGGATCAGTTTAGTATACATTAAGTAAAGATTTCAACAGTTTGCACCCCCATAGAAACACAAAGTGAAATATATTGTTTGAGTACTCGTTATAGCATTAAATCTCAATACACATCACATTAAGGACAGAGATCCTACATGAGGAGTAAGTGCACAGTGACTCCTGTTGTTGACTTTACCAATTGACACTCCTGTCTATGGCATCAGTAGTCTCCCTATGCTCCAGTCATGAGTTTCCAAGGCTATGGAAGCCCTCTGAGTTCTCCGATTCTTATCTTGTTTAGACAAGGTCATAATCAAAGTGGAGGTTCTCTCCTCCCTTCAGAGAAAGGTACCTCCTTCTTTGAAGACCTGTTCTTTCCACTGGGATCTCACTCGCAGAGATCTTTTGCCAGAGTGTCTTGGCTTTCCATGCCTGAAATACTCTCATGGGCTTTTCAGCCAGATCCGAATGCCTTTAGGGCTTATTCTGAGGCCAGAGTGCTATTTAGGACATCTGCCATTCTATGAGTCTGCTGAGTATCTCACTTCCCATGTTGGATCACTCTCCCCTTTATTTATTCTATCGGTTAGTGTTAGCAGGTACTAGACTTGTTTATGTGCTCCCTTTGACTCTTAGTCCTTTCATTATGATCAATTGTGAACTGAAATTGATCACTTGGAATAGTGAGATGGCATTGGTACATACCACCTTGATGGGATTGAATTGGAATCTCCTGGTATGTTTCTAACTCTACCATTTGGGGCAAGTCAGCTTGAGCATGTCCCAAATTATACATCTCTTCCCTCTCTTATTCCCACTCTTATGTTTAACAGGGATCACATTTCAGTTAATTTTTAACACTTAAGAATAACTGTGTATTAATTACAGAATTAAACCAGTCATATTAAGTAGAACAGACAAAAAAACTACTAAGAGGGATAATGTTATTTTGTTTTAGATTTTAAATATATTTGAGAGGCAGGGAGAGCTAGAGAGACAGAGCTCCCATCCACTGTTTCACTCCTCAGATGCCTGAAATGGCTGGAACTGTGCCAGGGCTGGAACCTGAAGCCAGGAATGAATCTGGTCTCTCAGGTGGGAGGCAGGAACCCAATTAAGTGAACCATTACTGCTGCCTCCCAGGGTTTGCATTAGTAGGAAGCTGGAGGCAGGAGTTGGAGCTGGAAATCAAGCCCGGATACTCCAATGTGGGAATTGGGCTGCTGCTGCTGCTTTTTAAAAAAAAAAAAATTTATTATATTTTATTTGAAATACAGAGTTAGGTCAAGACAGATGGGGAGGGGGAGGGAGAGAAAGAGAGGTATCTTCCATCGGCTGGTTCACTCCCTAAATGGCCTCAACAAAACCAGGATCCAGGAGCTTCTTCTGGTTCTCCCACACAGGTGCAGGGGCCCAAGCACTTAGTCCATCCTCCTCTGGTTTCCCAGGCACATTGGCCCCTAGGTGGATCGGAAGTGGAGCAGCTTGGACTCGAACTGGTGCCCATATGGGATGCCAGGGCTTTAACTTGCTGGGCCACTGTGCTGGCCCCAGCGGTGGGCTTCTAGGCTGAGTGCCTGCTCTGTGTCCTTTCATATTTAAAGAACTGTGTAAAACAGGATACACACACAGACAGTTCTCTTTCCATAGTTTTATGTTGTACAGGAAATCGGGGAAAGGAGAGATGGGTGTGGGTAGATGGTTAGAAGGAGGCTTGCAGGAGGACGTGGGATTTGAGCTGCTTTTTTAAGTGTGGTCAGGGTCAAGGGTATGACCAGACACCTGGACCTGTAGCCGAGGGTGGTCATGGTGGTAGGAACGAAGCTGGCAAGTAAGCTGAGCAACTTGGCTTCACCTTGCTACTGTAGAATTGCAGATTCTCAGAGTGGGCCTTTGGCCTAATGGCTAAGATATTCACGGCCCGTATCAGAGTTCCTGTGTTGGATTTCAGACTCTAACTCCTGACTCCAGCTTCCTGCCCATGCAGACCTTGGGAGGCAGCGGAAATGGCTCCACTCTTTGGGTTCTTGCCTTCCTTGTGGGGGACCTGGGTTGAGTTCACAGCTCTTGACTGTGGTCTCAGCCTACCCCTGGCCATTGTAGGCATTTGGAGAGTGAGCCAGTAGAGGAGGGTAATTCATTCATATTTCTCTCCCCTTGCAGCTTCTAAACTCCAAGTAAATAAACTTAAAAATGTGCAAATCCTCTGCTTTCATATGCCCCATTGTGCCCACAGCTTATTCTTTTCTATCTTATTGCCCCTTGCATGGACTAGTTCTGCTTCCTGGAATTGTCTTCCCCCTTCTTTCCCCAGTCCAGTGTCATTATCTCATGACTGACCACCATCGCGGTGCCTTTGCTGCACAGTTACGCCTGCTCTCCTCTATCTTCTTCAGTATCTTCTGGAAGACTCTGTTATTATACTTAGTGTGACCTCCTGTTAGATTTGATGCCAAGTGGTTTGAATGTATCATTTCATTTTGTCATCATAATAGCTTCATGAATTGAGTATTACTATTATCATTCCTGTTGGTAAATAATAATAAAGTTCTTACAACTTAGAGACTTGTTCAAGGACTTCCAACTAATTTTAAGTACTGGAACTTGAACTAAGTTTGTGTATGTATTCTTTCCAGTGACAGAGAACTGAAAAATCATTTTTTAAAACTGTTTTAAGAAGTTTTTGCATACAGATATGTGAAAACTTATTTCTCTATTGATTTTTCTCAGCAGTGGGTAAAATGAAATTTATGATTAAATAAAAATAAAATGAGTTACAAGTGAATTACGACTGGCTCATGTTTTCATTATGAGATTTTATATGGGGGAACTTCAACAAGTGTGGGGTTGGGGCATATGGCATAGTGGTTAAGACACCAGATGAGATGCCCACATCCTCTATCAGAGGGCACAGGCTCAGGTCCAAGTGCCTGCTCAGTTCCAATTCCACTTTCCTGCTAATGCACCCTCTGGGAGGCAGCAGATGATGGTTCATGTAGTTGGGTCCTAGCTGTGTGCGTGGGAGACCCTGACTGAGTTCCCTGTTCCCAGCTTTGGCCTGGCCCAGGGTTGGCCATATTGGGCACTTGGGGGAGTGAACCAACAAATGGCAGCATGTGTGGTCCCACTCCTATTCCTATCTGACTTCCTCTCAAATAAATAAAAATTTGAAAGAAACTTTGTGGAGAAATGGAATTAAACAATGAGGTTATTTTGGTGCAATTTTTTTTTTATTTTTTAATACATACAGAGTTTTTCGATAACGTACATTTTATGTGACCTTTTTGAAGACCTCACTCTGGATAAGTCATAGAATTCTGTATTGACCTATCAAAAGTAGAATAAGACCTGTTCTACTTTTTCATATTTTATAAGCGAAGTTGAATATATACTGAAGTAAGTTGGTTAAGTGTTTATAATTTTTTTTTTAGGTGAGAGAAATACTTTCCCTGGGGGAGGGCATGTTTTGTATTTGGCTATAGTGTAGTAGTTGTCTCCTGAAATTCTAGTGAAAGACAGGTGCTGTAGACCTTGCATTTGCTGAGTGTTGACTTCCTGTGTGGTGCAGGTCACTGCTTCTGGCTGGACTCCAAGCGCTGAGAGCAGCCTGGTCTAGGATTGTGGCTTTGGGACTGGTCCCCTTGGCAGCATGGACTGGCTCCAGGGGCTTCGGGGAGCCCGCCAGTTGCTGTGACTCTGGGAAGCAGCTCAGGGGCGTTGTTTTTGAGGGATCTTTGTCAACCCAGCAGTGCAGTGCGGCCAAACTTTTAAGTTCTCTTAATTAAACCTTAAGGAGGTCAGTGAACAGAGAGATGAGTGAGGAGAAAATAGAGAAGGCATTGTGAATGTGGAATTCCAGGTGATCTTTGAGGGATGGTAAAGTTTACTTCGAGAATGTGAACAGCGACCTAGAACAGATACGGAGGGAGGGTCTTAGTGGAAGTTTTAATGGGATTAAAGGAAAATACTTTGTGAGGTCACAGAATTCACAGATAAGTGGGGATTTATTTTGTATGTAATTGAACTGGACTTTCTAATAAGGCTCGTTTTTTTCATTCTCGGCAGGGGAAGGAGTAATGGGTAAGTCAGTCTTGATTTCAAGTAGATTTAGTTGATTTAAAAGATCTCTTTGGGTAATAATGCTTCTCCTGGGAACATGGCCAGTCTCTCAGTTGCCTCGGTGTCCTTCCTTGCACGCCTGCAGAATGGGGAGCTGGTGGGATAGCAGGTAGGATAGTGTGGGGGTCCACGTTGATTGACCTTGTGCTTGTTGTCCCTTGCCCTGGTCTCTGGGACATCAGCTCTCATTTCTGTAGTGCCTGAATGCTCTGGTGGCCTCCAGTGCTCGGTGCTTGCAGCTGATGAACTCATGGTCCAACCTTTTCATTGCTCTAATTGAGTGTTTCCTGGCTGATTCTGAGCTGCTGCTTGGCTCTTGCTGGACCACGGAGCCCTTGGACATTTGGCTGCAACTCCCACTTGTTCTTGGCTGGAGTACTGCACCCTGCAGAGGTCTTAGAGCTACCACGAGGTCAAGTTATGGCAGAGGTCTCCCTCTGACCAATTCTTCACTGTGTCTGGGGTTGGTCTGCCCTACACAGTGGACTGGCACCGTTTAAGAAAGCTCTACCTCAGTATCGTCTCTGCCTGGCCACACCTGGGATTTCTTTGTGCCACTACCCCTAGTGTTTGGAGTAGCTTCACTGTCAGGTGGGACATACAGCTGGTGAGTAGAGGGGCTTTGACAAGTAGAGAATCTACAGGCAGGTGTCTGCTCCTTTCTTTCCTTCCCCTCTCCCATCTTCTCCCCTGATTCTTCCAATATCGGAAAGAGGCAAAATTCCCTCTTTATTGTCAAAACTTCCATGTGTAGGATTTAAACTTTAGCACAGCTGAGAGATAGGCAAGAAAGGATAAAGGGGCTTTGTGCCATCTTTTCTTGAGATAACTTGATTTGCAAAGCTCTTGTTTTAATGCAAAATCTATTTCCCGAATGTCAGAAGTCCAGTATGTTTTCTGTCTTTGTCTTTGCGTAGCATTTCTTCTGTGATAAATCTTAATCTTCTCAGGATGGAAGCTTGAGCCAGATTTGGGAAAAGGTCATGTGCTCAAAAAGTCAAAAAGTGAAAAACCATACTAGCATTTCATAATGCATTACAAGTGGTAAAGAAGTGACTCAGAAAGCTGACCCAATTTCTTTGCAGTGAATTTTCCAACCTGTGTCTGGTAGGACTAGTTAATAAGAAGTTTAAAATGACTCCTACCAACAAGGGTTTATGGCTAAATAGGATATCTGCTTCTTAGAGTGTTCCAACAAATAGCAGCTCATTAAAGATTCTGAGAAGTCCTGCATTTTTTTAAAGTATGTTAAGTATTGACCATGAAGCCTTTTTTATTTTTTATTTATTTTTTAAATTTTTTTGACAGGCAGAGTGGACAGTGAGAGAGAAAGAGAGACAGAGACAAAGGTCTTCCTTTGCCATTGGTTCACCCTCCAATGGCTGCTGCGGCCGGCGCACCGCACTGATCCGAAGCCAGGAGCCAGGTACTTCTCCTGGTCTCCCATGGGGTGCAGAGCCCAAGCACTTGGGCCATCCTCCACTGCACTCCCGGGCCACAGCAGGGAGCTGGCCTGGAAGAGGGGCAACCAGGACAGAATCCGGTGCCCCGACTGGCCCCGACCGGGACTAGAACCCGGTGTGCCTGTGCCGCAAGGCGGAGGATTAGCTTATTGAGCCGCGGCGCCGGGTTGACCATGAAGCCTTTTAAAATAAGAATCTATTGATTCCTTGTGGAAAATAGTTTTTACCTATGGCGGTAGCTAACTTACAGATCATGGTTACTACCATGCTAGTTAGAGCCTTAAAACCAGAGATTTGAATGGCTGTCCTTACATTTGCTTTGTAATACTTTTTTTTTTTTTTTTGGCCAAGAACCATTACCAGGCTGTTATGAAGGTATTTTTTCAAACTGAGTATTTGGTTCAAACCTGTTGCCCCAGTATTTATTTTGACTCAAACTCCAGGTAGAAATCATTTTCTCTGGGAATTAGTTTTTGGTAAAGTAGTTTATGTGATGTGGAAACTATTTGGTAACACATATGCCTAAGCAGTGAGGCTTTTGTTAGATCCAATTAGTTTTCTCTGCTGAGCAAATGTGAGAGTCTGAAATGTTTCGCTTGGCTGCAGGCAAACGAATTCACTGGAGACCTTTCCTGTGTCAGCTTTCTGCAGACAGAGTATAACATTCACAATATTTATGTTTACATAATTCTGGAATTCATTATGGACAGAAATAGCCAGGATGCACACTTGTCTGAACTAATGTACTAAGTAATAGTACCTAGTTAAGACTTCTTCCATGTTCTGCAAAATGAAGAAATAAATGCTATGCATGCAAAAGAGATGTGGTATGACTTAGAATACGGCATTGAAGGAGTACAGAATATTGGAGCGAGCAGAAACTTATATTTTCCATATATAGAAGCAGAGAAATGAGGCCAGAGAAGTGACATAACAATTTTAGGATCTCGTGGTGAGCACTAAAATAGAATCTTACCTTTACTTGTAAACTGAGCCATAGATTTAGATAGTATCGTTTTGGATAAAATGTTACACTGAAACTCAATGTATCTGATTGTTTTTTAAGCTCTTAAGCTAAATGTTAATTATGGTTGGTAAGTTCCCCTGTTGTCTCTATGAAACATATTTGATTCATATTGACGTATATTTGAGAAATGTATAAATGTGAACAGAGACTCATCATTTGTTGTGAACTTGAGAAGGAAAACAAGAATAGGGCTTTGTAGCAGAAGATTTCTGTTCTCCGATCCAGAGTTTTTATGTATGAGCCACTATAAAATGAATGAATACTGCAGTTATCAATCATATTGTGCAAATGTGTATTACGTGTTTATGTCTTACATCTTCAAAAAGTTTTTGAAGACCTTGTTGATGCATGGCTTGCTCCAACATAAACTTATCTTTTAATTTCACTTTGCAGCAACCTTCTGGAATGTCCTTGTACATCACTGTGTTCCTAAAAATGCAAAATAAAAGTGATTAGATAGAAAAGAAATGTGATTGTTCTGAAGAACATGGAAAAAAGGGAAAGTAGTGTGAAAAGTAGAAAAGCAGTGTGGATGTAGATGGGGATTTTTGGCAAAATCCTGGGTTTTAATCTGACATGCCCTGGGAATGAATAAAGCTGTTATATTTTGTCCTAGACTTTTTATTTTTTACGTTGAAATTTCCATGTGCTAACACTTAGTAGCAGCTGACAAGTTATATATAGAATGAAGAAAATGAATGGATGCATAAATATAGATCTAGAAAACTGTAGTAGTAACAGTGTCACAGAAGAATATTTTCCATACCATTTAAAAGCTCCCCATTCCCTTATAATTTGTCTGATATATTCATTATCTGAATGTTAGTGGGAAGCCATACAAGTTGAAATCGAGTATAAGCCAACAAATACTTTTTCCAGTAAATATGTTTTGTGAGATGATTTGTAAGTGCAGTTCAATTTAGTTTTGTTCAGGAAAACCAGCCTCGTGTTGTCTAAATGGGCCTTTGTCTTTACGGTGTCCCGAGGAGCATGAGAGGGTGTTTGTGGAACTGAAATCCAGGCTGAGTCAAGACACTTAGCAGTGTTCAGTGAGTTCAGTCAGTGTTGACAGCGTTCTGTCAGGCCCAGAATTGAAACGCGCCTCTGTGCTGCCGGGGAGTCTGGACCCAGGGACTTGGCTGGCGCTGTGAGGCTCTTGGACTGCAGTGCCCATTGTTGCGCAGCCTGCTGGCTGGTGAACTTTGTGCTGGTTGCTCAGGCTCGCGCAGACTGTGTGCGGATGGTGCACCGACAGGCATGTCTCTCACGGGGCTTGATGTGGATGAGATGCTTCTTTGATGTGTCAGCTGCTCCGCATAGTTCCTGAGCAGACTTAGACCAGCGACTAGTAATCCTTTCCCCACTGGCCCTCCTCTGTTACAGCTCGAACCGGAGATAAAGCAGTTAGTTGTGTTCAGTGACTTAACAGGCCGTCATGATGTGCAAGGCTTCCAGGTTAAATACAACCCCCAGTTACACTTGAATCTCACATAAACAGCAAGTGATGGTTTCGTTCATTTGTTCCAGATGGGAGATGGGTTATACTCACACCGAAAAATTACTGTCCATTTGTCTGAATTGACATTTAACTGTCTTCCGTTTTTATTTTATTAACTCTTACTACATGCTGAATTTTACATTATTAGCAATTGATACTTTTTCTTATAATAAAGATATTACTTTTAAGTTAGTAATGACAAATATTAGACAATTGCTAGTTGTGCATTAAAATAGGTATAATGTAGTTAATTAGGTTAGATGTAATATAAATTGTGGTTTTTATTGTAAATAGTTTTGTCAATTTGGAATGAAAAGAGTGAAAAAGAAGGGGCAAAGAGCAAGTGAGAGAGAAAAAGGTGTGTGAAAAAGATTGTGGATACACTTTTTATAGTAAATCATGTAGTGATATGAAGACCGCTTAGGTAATTAATTAATTGTAAGTAGAGAGGTGTGGTGATGGCACGTTCCATGAATGCGTTAGCTATACTTGAGATACTCTGACTGACAAGAACATGATGTAATGCTTTGTAAACTGGAGAATGAATGTAAATACAGTCTGCACCCAACGTTAGGGGTATGTGTGTGCGCGCGCGTGTGTGTTTTAAGATTTATTTATTTTGAAAGAGTTACAGAGAGAGAGGGAAAAACACAGAACAAAAGGTCTTCCACCTGCTGATTCACTCTCTAGATGGCTTCAAAAAGCCAGGGCTGGGCTACCCTAGGCCAGGAGCTTCATCCTTGTCTCCCATGTGGGTGCAGAGGCCCAAGCACTTGGGTCATCTTCTGCTTTTCCCAGGGGCATTAGCAGAGAGCTAGATGGGAAGTAGAGCAGCCAGGACATGAATGTATCTAATATGGGAAGCCAGTGTCACAGGTAGCAGCTTGACTTGCTATGCCATGATGCCAGCCCCTTAGCATTGGATTTAATTGAACTTGGTTTTAGATTACTGTTTAAGAGTATTAATTTTTTTCCTGTATAATTTTATAGTTTTAGTATTTTAAATTGCTAAATAGCCCTTTAAAAGTAAATGAACATCAGATTTACTGTTAATGCCATTTTAAATATGTTCTGTTTTCTCTTATGTACTTTTTAAAAATTTTTAACTTTTATTTAATGAATATAAATTTCCAAAGTACAGCTTATGGATTGTAGTGGCTTCCCCCCCATAATGTCCCTCCCACCTGCAACCCTCCCCTTTCCCACTCCCTCTCCCCTTCCATTCACATCAAGATTCATTTTCGATTCTCTTTATATACAGAAGATCAGTTTAGCATACATTAAGCAGAGATTTCAACAGTTTGCTCCCACACAGAAACATAAAGTGAAAAATACTGTTTGAGTACTAGTTATTGCATTAAATCTCAATGTACAGCACACTAAGGACAAAGATCCTACATGAGGAGTAAGTGCACAGTGACTCCTGTTGTTGACTTAACAAATTGACACTCTTGTTTATGGCCTCAGTAATCACCCTAGGCTCTTGTCATGAGCTGCCAAGGCTATGGAAGCCCCCTGAGTTCACTGACTCTGATCATATTTAGACAAGGCCATGGTCAAAGTGGAAGTTCTCTCCTCCCTTCAGAGAAAGGTACCTCCTTCTTTGATGACCCGTTCTTTCCACTGGGATCTCACTCGCGGAGATCTTTCACTTAGGTTGTTTTTTTTTTTTTTTTTTTTTCTCCCCAGAGTGTCTTGGCTTTCCTGCCTGAAATACTCTCATGGGCTTTTCAGCCAGATCCGCATGCCTTAAGGGCTGATTCTGAGGCTTTTATGTACTTAATAGTAATTATATACCCAATAGATAAAATTTGGAGTTTATGGAAAATTAGCAGATGAAATCTTACCCATGGATTCATTACCCTAAGGAAACCACCAGTATCTTTTTACCTTATTATCTTCACATATTTCTGTGAACATAGTTTTGAGTGGACATGATGACTGTATTGTTTTATAATTCAGCAGCATTACATAATTTTAATTTTACAGGCTACTTGCTGTTATGTCCTGTATGTTGTTATGTATACAATGAGTTACTCAGCCACTCCCACACTGCGATGCATTGGATTGGGTTGCAGTTTGTTATTAGAAGTCACGTTAAATGAGCAATTTGGGCAAACATCTATTCATATGATTGTGATGTTTCTTTTTTTTTTTTTTTTTTTTTTTTTTTTTTACAGGCAGAGTGGACAGTGAGAGAGACAGACAGAGAGAGAAATGTCTTCCTTTGCCGTTGGTTCACCCTCCAATGGCTGCCACGGCTGGCGTGCTGCAGCCAGTGCACCACGCTGATCCGATGGCAGGAGCCAGGTACTTATCCTGGTCTCCCATGGGGTGCAGGGCCCAAGCACTTGGGCCATCCTCCACTGCACTCCCGGGCCACAGCAGAGAGCTGGCCTGGAAGAGGGGCAACCGGGACAGAATCCGGCGCCCTGACCGGGACTAGAACCCCATGTGCCGGCGCCGCAAGGTGGAGGATTAGCCTAGTGAGCCACGGCGCCGGCCTGTGATGTTTCTTAACCATAGGATAATTACCAAAAGTAAAATGTTAATGGTTCAGGAAATATATATAATATATATAATAATATAATATATAAAATATATAATTATATATATAATATGTTATATATATATCCATGTACATACACAATAAGGTTCTAGATCTAGGTTGTGCTTTTGTGGTCAACACAGGTGGTCTTTAAGAACTGTCCCATTTCACCATTGAGTTTTCTTACATTTCCAAAACTTTCGCTACTTTTTCATTAGAAAGAGCTGAAAGTTCTTACATTTCTTTTATTATGGTTGAGCCTTTACAAAGGTGGTTAATCACTGATGTATAGTTGGTCATTTTCCTTTTTCTGGTATTTTGATCACATTTTAGAGAGGCATTGTGCTGTAGGCACATGAGCAGAGTTTCATAGATACCTGTTGCTTCAATATTAGTTTGAAGTATTAGTATTAGTATGTTAATAGGGCATCCTATAGAATTGTCACCATTGAGCGATTTCTGGTTTCACCTTCTTTGTACCTTTGTGATTTTACAATGCTTGGATTGATCAAGCTGCTGCGCTCAGAGTACTTGGCGATTCTTCTATTTAAACCAGATTACACAGCCAACATGAAAAAAACGCAGGTTCACTTGGAAATGAGGTTACCGTTGCTCTGTGAGATGTCCGCCCATCCGTCCTTTCATAATGGAAAAGCTTTAGATAGGATCGATTCCCAGTCTGAGGAGCCTGGACACTGTAACTCGGAGTGCGAGCGGTAGACACCTGGTCCGGCTGTTAGCTTTCTAGTACTGAATATTCTCCTGTGAGCGTACCGCCTCTCCCTTTTGTTCCCTGCACAGCCCTTCCCTGCCAGCATGTAGAAAAGAGGAGCTGTATTTTGCCTGAATAATTGTTATTTTTCTCTCTGTCGAGCATTTGTTTTAGTCTTCAGAGTCAGTGGCCAAGAATCTGAAGGACAAAGGGATAAGGTCCATTTTTCTACTGTGGAGACAGGGTTGTTGTACAAAGTGAATTGCTGTCTACTGTGGAGGGACCCAGGCAGCTCTTGGCATTTCCCTCTAGAATCTGGATTCTTTTCTTCTGAATTTTGTGCATATTTGTGGGGTCCTCTGTGGTGTTTTGATGTATGTATACATTATGTCATATATAAATCAGGGTAAGCATTTCTGTCTATTCAAACATGTATCATTTCTCTGTGATGAAAAATTCAGATTTCTCCTGACTTTTTAGAGATAGTACATAATCGTTATCTGTAGTTTACTATGGGATACAGCACCTGAATTTTTTTCTTTTATTTTTATTTAGAAAGATTTAGAGAGAGAAAGGAAGGAAGGAAGGAAGAACTTGTGTTCACTGCTTTACCCCCGAGATGGCCTCAGTGGCCAGTGCTGGTCCAGGCTGATTACAGGAGCTTTCTCCTGGTCTCCCATGTGGGTAACAGGGGCCCAAGCACCTGGGCCATCCACTGCTGCTTTTCCAAGGTTGTCATCAGGGAGCTGGGTCAGGAGTGGAGCAGCCAGGACATGAACCAGCACCGATATGGGATGCCAACACCAAAGGCAGCTCTATCTGCTGTGTCACAGTGCCAGCCCTCAGGATTTCTTTGGTCTTAGTGAGGACTTGGTACTCGTTGATAAATCTGCCCTATGCACCTTCTTCCTTCTTGTTCTGCCGGGCTTGGGCTAACCACTCTCTTGCTTTCAAATTCTCTCAGATCAGCCCTTTTAGATTCCGTATTTGAGTGAGATCATGCAGCATTTGTCTTCTTTAACATAATGGCCTTCAGTTATATCTGTGTCAACTCACATGAAAGGGTTTTAGTATTTTGAATGACTGAATAGTATTACATTGTGTCTGTCTACCACATTCTTGTTCAGTTTGTCACTTAGCTTCATTCCATTTCTTGGCTGTTGTGAATAGTCCTGCCGTAAACACAGGAGTACGCAAGTCTGTTGGACACACTGGTTTCCTTGCCTTTGAATATGTACCCAGTAGTGGGAGTGCTTGATCATATTGTGGTTCAGTTTCAAGTTTTTTGAGAAATATTCATACTGTTTCCCACAAAGGCTGTGCTAAGTTACATTCCCACCAACAGTATGCAAGGGTTCCTTTTTCTCCACATCCTTACCAGCACTTATCATTTTCTGTCTTTTGGATAATACATTCTGACTGAAATGAGAAGTTAAGTTATTGTTTTTTTTTTTTTTTTGACAGAGTGGACAGTGAGAGAGAGAGAGAGAGAGAGAGAGAAAGGTCTTCCTTTGCCGTTGGTTCACCCTCCAATGGCCGCCGCGGCCAGCACACCGCGCTGATCCGAAGGCAGGAGCCAGGTGCTTCTCCTGGTCTCCCATGGGGTGCAGGGCCCAAGCACCTGGGCCATCCTCCACTGCACTCCCTGGCCACAGCAGAGAGCTGGCCTGGAAGAGGGGCAACCGGGACAGAATCCGGTGCCCCCACGGGGGACTAGAACCCGGTGTGCCGGCGCCGCTAGGCGGAGGATTAGCTTAGTGAGCCGCGGCGCCGGCCAGTTATTGTGGTTTTTACTGACATTTCCCCAATGATTAGTTTAGGCTTTTTTTGTGTGTGAGATTTATTTATTTATTTGAAAGGCAGAGTTATGGAGAAGCGGCGGGGTTGGGGGGGGAGGTGGGGGAATCTATCCACTTGTTCACTCCCTAAATGGCCACAATGGTTGGAGCTGAGCTGATCCAAAGCCAAGGGCTTCTTCTAGGCCTCCCACACAGGTGCAGGGGGACTAAGGACTTGGGCCATCTTCTGCTGCTTTCCCAGGCCATAGCAGAGAGATGGATTGGAAGTGGGGCAGCTGGAGCTTGAACTGGCGCCCATATGGGATGCCTGCACTGCAGGCACCGACTTTACCAGCTGTACTGCATTGCTGGCCCCTCGACATTCTTTCATACTGGCCTTAAAGGTCTTCTTTTGAGAAAATGAATATTGAGGTCTGTTGCCCATTTTTTAATAACAGCAGGTTTTTGGCTGTTGATTCCCTTTTTTATTCTAGATATTAACCTCTTGTCCTATATATAGTTTGTAAATATTTTGTCTTTTTGTAGGTTGTCTCTTCACTCTGATTGTTTCCTTTTTTGTACAGAAATTTTCAAGTTTCTTGTAATCCCATTTGTTTATTTTTGCTTTTTTTTTTTTCAGTGCTTTTGAGGTCTTATCCAGAAAAGTCTGGTTGTTCCAATAACCTGAAGCATTTCCCTGTCTTTCTTCTAGTAGTTGCATAGTTATGCTTCCCCTCCCCCCCCACAGGCAGAGTGGACAGTGAGAGAGACAGAGAGAAAGGTCTTCCTTTGCCGTTGGTTCACCCTCCAATGGCCGCCGCAGCCAGCGCTGATCCGAAGGCAGGAGCCAGGTGCTTCTCCTGGTCTCCCATGGGGTGCAGGGCCCAAGCACCTGGGCCACCTCCACTGCACTCCTGGGCCACAGCAGAGAGCTGGCCTGGAAGAGGGGCAACCAGGACAGAATCTGGCGCCCCGACCGGGACTAGAACCCGGTGTGCTGGCGCCGCAAGGCGGAGGATTAGCCTAGTGAGCCGCGGCGCCGGCTAGTTATGCTTCTTAAGTTTAAGTCTTTAATCTTTGAATTAACTTTTGAAATTGGTGAGGCGTAGGATCTAATTCATTCCTTTGAATGTGGATATTCAGTTTTGCTTGTATGGTTCATTGAAGAGACTGTCCTTTCTCCACTGTGTGTTCTTAGTATCTCTGTCAAACGTTGGTCAACAGTAGATGCATGGGTTTACTTATTGGCTTTAGATTCTGTTCCATTAGTCCAGGTGTCTGTTTTTATGCAAATATCACATTTTGTAATTACTATAGCTTTGTGATATATTTTGAAGTTGCATAGTGTGATGCCCTCCTGTTTTGTTCAAGCTTGCTTCGGCTGTTAAGGGGTTTTAGTGGTTCCATATGACTTGTAGGATTGTTTTTCTAGTTCTGTGAAGAATGTCATTGGTATTTTGATAGGGATTACATGGAATCTGTAGATTGTTTTGAGTAATGCCAATATTTTAATAATATCAGTTCTTCAAATCCCTGAGCACAGGATGTCCTTGGTGTACCCTTCATCTTTTTTTATGGTTTGCATTGTAGAGATCTGTGGTTATATTTATTTGTAGATGTTTTTTTGTATCTATTTGTAAATGAGGTTACTTTCTTTTTCACATAATTTGCTATTGCTATAATAGAGAAACTACTGATTTTTAAAAATTTCATATCCTGCAACTTTGCTGAATTGATTGATTCCACTAGTTCTTTTGGTGCAGTCTTTGGTGTTTGCTACGTATAAAATCATGTCATTTAAAAGCAATGACAGTTTGACTTGGTTGTTCCAACTTTGGATGCCTTTTATTCTAACCCGATTTCTCAGGCTAGGTCTTATAGTATTGTATTGATTGAGAGTAGTGATAGCTGGTATCCTTGTTTCAGCTTTTCCTCATTTGAGTTTGGTTGTTGAGTTCGTTATGTATGACCTTTATTTTGTGGAGATACATGAGCATAATAGACATGATTTGCCCAGAGTTTTTATCATAGAGGGGTGTTGATTTTTTTTTCGAACCCTTTTTTGTGTCTGCTGAGATGATCATATGATTGTTTCCCCTTCATTCTGTTGAGGTGGTGCATCAGACTGATTGACTTGTGTAAGTTGAACCATTCTTGCAACCCTGGAATGAATCTCATCTGATTAGGTGAATAATCTTTTAGATGTGCTGTTGGATTATGTTTGCCAGTATTTTGTGAAGGATTTTCCCATCCATCCATTTCATCAGGGATATTGGCCTGTTACTTTCTTTTTGTGTTGTATTTTTGCTGGTTTTGATATCAGAGTAATTTCCAGCATTGTAGAATGAATTTAGAAGAATTTGTTCCTCCTCTTACAGGTTTTTGGAAACATTTTAAGAAGAATGGTATTAGTTCTTGTATTTTGTAGAGGTCAGTAGTGAAATCCTGTGGTCCTGGACTTTTCTTTGTTGGAAGACATTTTAGTACTGATTCAACCTTGTTTCTTACTGTTCTATTCAGGTTTTATATTTCTTTGTGATTCAGTCTTGGTAAGGTATATGTGTCTTGAGAATTTTTTCATTTCTTCTAGGTTATTTGTTGGCATGTAGTTATTCAAAGTAGTCTCTAGTGTTCCTTTGTATTTCTGTGGTGTCAGTTATAATGTTTTTGTTTTGTTGTCTCTGGTTTTATTTGAATCATCTCTCCTTTGTTCTTAGTCTAGGTTAGGGGTTGTTATTTATCATATCAAAAACCCAAATCTTTGTTTCATTGTTTTTTTTTTCTTTTTTTAGTCTGTTTCATTTATTTCTGCTCTGATATTTTTATTTTTCCTTCTATTTTTGGGTTTGATTGGTTTTTGCTAGTTCTTGAGATGCAATGATAGGTTGTTTGAGAGCTTCTGATTTGTAGATGTATGCATTGGTTGCAGTAAACTTTGCTCTTTGTACTGCTTTTGCTGTATCCTGTGTGTGTTGGTTTGTTATGTTTCTTATTTTCATTTGTTAAAATCAATTTTCACATTTCCTTCTTAATTTCTTCCTTTATTCATTGGTTATGTAGGACTGTGTTTAATTTCCATGTATTTTTATAGTTTCCACAATTACTGATTTTTGGTTCTGTGGCATTGTGATAAGAAATGGTAATATAATTTGTTGGTTTTTTTAGTTTGTAGACTTGTTTTAAAGGTTATAGATAACTGAATCCTTCAAAGAAATTATGTAAGTCAGTGTTGCCTCTTAGTTTCTTGATAAAATCACAGTGTAATAGGTGAATTTATAGCTTTTTTGTCCCAAACTTGTTATCAATAGACTAAAAGCCAAAAAAGTTTAATTCTTTTCCTGTCTTAAGTGGTTTGAAATGAAATTCTCTAAGAGAAAGGGAGAGAATTACATGGCACTCTGGCCATCTACCCACTTTGTAGAAATACAACCTTTTGCTTCATGTTCATATGTTATTCTGCATTTTGACATCATTTGTTTCCAAACCTTTCAAAGTAGTTTACTGTTTTGTGTTAGAGATTTTCTATAGTTTTTTTTTTTTTTTTGGCTATACACTGTCTTTGAGTACCATAATAACTTCATATATTCAGGATACTAAGCAACATGCAGAAATTTGAAAAACATGCAACTTTTAATACTATAAATAGATATATAATCAAATACTGTCAGTCTGAATAGGTGAATCAGTCATTTAATTTGCCTTACAAGGTCTTTTAAAATTTTTATTGAAATTATACTAGCACATATTAATGGAATACAGTAAACTAATTAGAAACCTATGTACATTGTGCAGTGATCAAATCTGGGTAATTAGCATTTTGGTGTCTTAAAGCATTAATCATTTTTATGTGTTGGGATACTTTGGACTCTTCTATTTATTTTTGAAATATATCAGAGATGTTTGTAGACTCACCCTACTGTGCTATAGAACACCAGCTAATTGCTCAAGTCTCACATTATTTTGATGCCCCTTGCCAAACTTTTCTTCACTCCCCCAACCCCTACCCTTCTCAGTCTGCAGTGATAACTGTTCACTCACTTCTGTGTGAGCATTTAAAAAAACTTTTAAGTGGTTTTAAATGAATACTTCCTCCACTATAGGAGTATAAGCAAAGGATATAAACAATAATTAAATCACAGTATATCAGTTTCAATAATGTGCATTAAGGTTTTTCTTATACTCTATATTTAAGCAAACATAAATGAGAGGGACCATATTAATATTTTTGGGTCTGACATTTTTCAGTAGGTAAAATAGACTCTAGTTGTATCCATTTGGTTGCAGAAGACAAGATCTCACTCTTCTATATGGCTTAGTAGTAGTCTATCATGGATATATCCATATTTTCTTTGTCCAGTTATCAGTTGATAGACAAAGATATGATTCCTTATCTTAGCTACTGTGAATTAAGTTGCTATGAACGTGAGGTAAAATGACTATTTCATATGTTAATTTCATTTCTGTTAGTTATGTTTCCATGAGAGGGATGGCTGGGTCACATGGTAGATCCTCACATTTCTGAGGAATCTCCATACTCTTCCACAATGGTGTACCGCTTTACATTCCCAACAGTGGATTAGGCTACCATTTTCTCTTTTTCCTCACCAGTATTTATTGTTTTCAGGTTTTTGGATGATAGCCATTCTAACTGGGTGAAGTCATTGTGTTTCTTACTTGCATTTCCATGATGGCTGGTGATCCTGAGCATTTTTTCATGTCTATTGTCCATTTGTATTTCATGTTTTGAAAAATGCCTGTTTATGTCCTTTGCCCATTTCTTAACTGGATTATTTGTTTTGTTGTTGTTGTTTCTTGAATCCTTATGTATTTTAGATAATCTTTATCAGATGTATTGTTTGCAAATAATTTTTCATTCTGTTTATTTTGATGAGTGCTTCCTTTGCTGTGCAGAGGCTTCTTAGCTTGAAGTAATCCCATTTGTCTATTTCTGCTTTAATTGCCTGTGCTTCTGCTTACCCAGAAGTCTTTCCCTATGTCAGTGTTTTTCAGGGTTTCCACAATGTTCTCCTCTAGTGATTTTATGGTCAGGTCTTAGGTTTAGGTACGTATCCATTGTGAGTTTATTTTTGTATGGGCTGTAAGGGAGGGGTCTTATTTTATCCTTCAGCATATGGAGATCCAACTTGCATAACACCATTTGTTAAAGAGACTTTCTTTTCTCCAGGCAGTGGTTTTAGCTCATGTGACAATGATTAATTGGTTATAGATGCATGGGTTAATTTCTACGGTTTCTAATATGTTCCATTGGTCTACATGTCCATTTTTGTGCCAGTACCAGTTTTTTTTTTAATTGTAACAGTCCTGTAGTATATCTTGAAATCTGGTGTTATATGCTTATGGCTTTATTTTTATTCAGATTGCTTTAGCTATTTAGAGTTTCTTGTGTTTCCATATGAATTTTAGGATCTTCTTTTTTTCTAGGTATGAGAAGAATCTCCCTGATATTTTGACTGGGGACTCACTCAATCTGAAAATTGCTTTGGGTAGTCTGGGCATCTTGATGTCCATGACATGGAAGATTTTCCATTTTTTTGTGTCTTATTTCTTTAGTGCTTTGAAATTTTCATTGTAGGTATCTTTCATATCCTCAGTTAAATTTATACCAAAGTATTTAATTATTTTTGTAAGTTGTAAATGGGACTGCACTTACAAGTTCTGTCCGAGCCATGGAATTGTGTATACAAATGCTATTGGTTTTTGTGTTTTTATTCTATATTCTACAACTTTGCCAAACCCTCTTATGAGTGCTGGTAGTCTCTTAGTGTGGAGCCTTTTGGTTTCCCTATAATAGGATCATGTCATTTGCAAACAGGAGTGATGTGAATTCCTCCTTTCCCATTGTTACCTGTTTGATTTCTTTCTGTTGTCTAATTTTTTAAAAAATAGAAATCTTTAAAAAAAAAGATTTATTTGTTTGAAAGAGTTACAGAGAAGCAGAGTCAGAGAGTGAGAGAGAAAGAGAGCTTCCATCCACTGGTTCACTCCCCAAATGGCCGGAACTGGGCTAGTCTGAAGCCAGGAGCTTCTTCCAGGTCTGCCCCATGGGTGCAGGGGCCCAAGGACTTGGGCCATCTTCTGCTGCTTTCCCAGGCCATAGCAGAGAGCTGGATTAGAAGCGGAGCAGCCAAGACTCAAACCAGTGCCCATATGGGTTGCTGGCCCTGCAGGCAGAGACTTTACCCACTACACCACAGCACCCGTCTTGCCTAATGGCTTTCACTAAAACTTTCAGAACTATATTGAATAGTGATGAGAGAGAGGACATCCTTGTGAGATTCTGGATCTTATTGGAAATATTCCAGGGGCCAGTGCTGTGGCGTAGTTGGTAAAGCTGCCATCTGCAGTGCCAACATTCTGTATTGATGCCAATTTGGGTCTGGGATGCTCCTCTTCTGATCCAGCTTTCTGCTATGGCCTGGAAAAACAGTAGAAAATAACCCAAGACCTTGAGACTCTATAGCCATGTGGGAGTCCCAGAAGAAGCTCTTGGCTTTGGATCGATTCAACTGCAAGTGTTGCAGCCGTTTGGGGAGTGAACCAGTGGATGAAAGTCCTGTCTCTCTGCCTTTGTAACTCTTTCAAATAAATACATTTTTTTAATAAAAGAAATAGTTCAGCTTTTCTCCATTCAGTATCGTTCTGACTTTGGGTTGGTCACACATTGCCTCAATTGTGTCTAGTTATGTTTCTTCTATAAGCAATTTGTTTAAGGCAAGGTTTTTTTTTTTATGTATGAATTGATACTGTATTTTATCAAATGCTTTCTGTGCATCTATTGAGATAATCATATGGTTGTTCTTTTTCAGTTAATGTGATGTGCCACATTTATTGATTTGTGAATGTTGAGCCATCCCTGCATCCCTGGGATAAATTCCAGTTGCTGTGGGTGGATGATCTTTTTGACATGTTATTAAATTCAGTTAACTAGTTTTTCATTGAGAATTTTTGCATCTATTTTTCTCAGGGATATTGGTCTATGGGTCTCTTTCTTCGTTGTATCTTTCTCTGGTTTCGGAATTAAAGTGATGCTGGCCTTCCAGAATTTCAGGAGGAGGCCTTCCCTTTCAGTTGTTTTGAGAAGTTACAGAAGAATAAGGATTAGTTCTTTATAAGTTTGGTAGAAATCAGCAATGAAGCCATCCAGTCCTGGACTTTCTTTATTGGGAGGGTCTTTGTTACTGATTCATTCTTCATCTTGGTTATTGGTCTATTTAGGGTTTCTGTAAATCTATCCATTTTCTTCTAGATTTTCTAAATGATTGGCATCATATAGATGTTTGTTATAACTCTTGACCACTTGTTTTATTTCTACAGTTATCAGTTGTAATATCTCCCTTTTCATCTCTTATTTTATTAATTTAGATATTCTCTGTTTTTAGTTGGGTCAGTGGTTTATCAATTTTATTTTTTCAAAAAAACAGATCTTCATTTTACTTATATTTTATCTTTTTTTACATTCAATTATCTTTATTTCTTCTCTAATTCTTAGTACTTTTTTCCTTCTATTAGTTTTGGGTTCAGACCCTTGAAATGCACTGTTAGATCATTTATTTGATACCTTTTTATTTCTTGATTTAAGCATTAATTTCTATAAATTTTCCTTTTAACTCTTCTTTTGCTGTGTCCCCTAAGTTTTTATGTGTTCTTCTGTCATCTTTACTCATTCTAAGGAATCTTTTTTTCCCCTTTTGATTTATTCTATGACCCACTTGTCCACTCAAGAGCATGTTGTTCAGTCTCCATGAGTTTGTATGTTTTCTAGAGTTTCTTATGTTATTTGTAACTTCATTCAATTATTGTCAGAAAACATCCATGTTACAATTTCAATTTTTTTGAATTTGTTGAGATTTATCTTATGGCCTAGCATATGGTCTGTCTTAGAGAATGTTCTGTGTACTGATGAACGTGTATTCTATAGCTGTGGGATGAAACGTTCTAAAGACATCAGTTAGATCCATTTGGTCGACAGTGTACCTTAGCCCTGTAGTTTCTCTGCTGATTTTTTGTAAAGTTGATATTTCTATTGATGAGGGTGTTGAAGTCCTCCCCCCTTATTATTGTGTAAGAGCATATATCTCCCTTTAGATTCTTTAACATTTGTTTTAAACAACTGGATGCCCCAACATTGGATGGCATATACATTAATTAAAGTCACATTTTCCTGTTGAATTGATCCGGTAGTCATTACATAATGACCTTCTTTGTCTTTTTCAATAGTTTTTGTCTTAAAGCCTATTTTGTCTGATTTTAGGATAGCTCCTCCTCATTTTTTATTTCAGTTTGCATGGAGTATATTTTTGTATACTTTTGCTTTAACTTTGTGTGTCTTTGTTGGTGAAGTGTGTTTCTTGTAGGCAGCATATAGATGGATCTATATGGATCCAGTCAGCTAATCTGTGTCTTTTAATTGGAGATTTTAGTTTACTTACATTCAAGGTTATTGGGTATTTTTGATAAGTAACCACGTGGTCCTGCCATTTTCCCATAAATGTTTCTGTTTATTTTGGTTCTGTTTTGTACTTTTCCTGGGAGATTTCTGCTTTCACATTCCTTCATGATACTGATTATCTTTCTCTGTTTCTGTGTGTAGTACATCCTTAAGTGTCATTCGTGAGACTGGCCAAGTGGTGACAAATTCTTTATTTTTTTTTTTGTCTTGGAAGGTCTTTATTTCACCTTTATTTATAAATGATAGCTTTGATTGGTATAGTATACTTGGCTGAAGGTTTTTTTTCCTTTAGGACATGGACTATATCTCTCCATTTTCTTCTAGCCTGTAGTGTTTCTGATAATAAATCTGTCAGTCTAGAGAAACTTTAATCTGGTGTTTCTCTCTTGTACACTTTAAGATCTTTTCTTTATGTTTTATTTTTGAAAGTTACACTACCATGTGTTTTGGTGAAGATCATTTCTGGTCATGTCTGTTTGGGTTTCTGTGTACTTCTTGTACTTAGATGATTGTATCTTTCTCCAAATTAAGGAAATTTTCTGCTATTCATTAAATAAGTCTTATGAGCTGTTCTGTTTTCCCATTCCTTCAGGAACTCCTAAGAGATGTATATTCATTTTCAGATGGTATCCCCCTTAGATACTGAACAGTTTTCAGTTTTTCTAATTTTTCATCATTTTTTTCTGACAGATATTTCAAAAGTTTTGTTTTCTGGCTCTGAAATTCTTTTTTAAAACTTTTATTTAATAAATATGAATTTCCAAAGTACAGCTTATGGATAACAGTGGCTCCCCCCCCCCATAACTTCCCTCCCACCTGCAACCCTCCCATCTCCCGCTCCCTCTCCCATTCCATTCACATAAAGATTCATTCTGAAATTCTTTCTTATATCTGACTAAGTCTGTTGTTAATGCTTTCCACTGTATTTTTTGACCTGGAATTCCTTTTTTTTTAATATTTCAGGCTTCATTTTTCTTTAATATTTCTGTCTCCCTGAAGAATTTCTAATCTATGCCATGTACAGATTTCCTTCATTCATGTAATTGCTTCTTTGTGTTTTTGAATAATCTTGCAATCATTCTTTTGAATTCCTTTTCAAGCACTTCATCAGTCTGCTCGTCTTCACAGTCTAGTCCTGAAGTGTTGTTTCTTTTGGGGTTGCCATCTTGTTTTCTTCGCGTTTCTTGTATTTCTGCTTTATTTTTATGCATCTTTGGGGAAACACTTGTTAGTATCTTCTCTGAAGGCTTTGTTCTTGGAAATGTACCTCTGTGGCTTGATGGAATACCTGCGCCTTCAGCAGATATCCAGAAGTGTGTGCTGCCTGGGGTCAGGGAGTTCTGGCCAGCATTTGTGGGTGGGGCAAATGTCCTGAGTGACACCCAAGTTGGGTGTGGTAGATCTCTGTTGTCAGCAGGGCGTGGGGGAAGATCATGCTGGCTGTTGTGTTCACAGCCTCAGCCCTTCTCTGTGCCATGTTGAACCCAATGCTTGGGGTGAGCTCGCCAAGCCTGTATGCCCCACCCATTCAGGTGCACAGATGCACAGAGGATCTGTGTGCTCTTTAGTATGATACCTGTGCAGGGTTACTCCCCAGCTCTCGGGGATTTCTCGGCTTCCTGCTGTGGGAGTCTACAGTTATCCACAGACCCAGGCACACTGCATGTCCTTATCAGCTTCCCTGCCTGTGCAGAAGGTGCACAGTCACAGAGATCTCACAGTCACAAGGTAGTCTCCTGTAATCTCAGGATGCTGGCAACCTCTTCTCTGCCCTGTGAGCCTTCCCGTCCTTAGAGGAAGCCACCTGCCCGACAGGTCTGTTGGAACTTGACCTTTGCAACTTGAGTCTAGTGGTTTAGTTAGGAGAGAGGAGGGAATCAGTGTGGACTCCCCACGTGGAGCTGAGTGGGCGGTGTGCCTCCTACCAGCTCTCCAGGCTGGACTCAAAGTCAGTGGGGACCACAGCATTCTTGATCTGACAAAATCTATCCATGGTGCATGGGCTGTTAGAGGCCTACTTCACCGTCTGGTGCTTCCCCTGCTGGCTGCGGGGTTTCTTGGTGGGACGGAAGGAAGGAAGCAATGTGGCTTCCCATTGTGGAGCTAAGTGGATGCCCTGCCCCTCACCAGCTCTTATGCCAGACTCAAGGTCAGCGGGGACTGTGGGATTCTCCCTCAGAGAAGATCACCAGTGGTGCAGCCTCCTCTCACCTCGCTCTGGGAAGAAGGCTTCTCCCCACTTACTGCTGGGTACGAGAGTTGCTGATAGCACATTGCCAGCTTCTGGGTGTTTGCACAATGTTCTTGCTGCTCCACAGAGTTCTCTTTTGTTCTGTAAGCTTTCTACTGGAAACTTCTTTCCAGTTGTTCCCTGGGAATGCGGTCCCTCCTCTTTTCTTCTGGTATCTTCATGTCTTTTCTCCTTCATGTCTTTTCTCTGTTCAGCTTTCTTGGGTCCCTTGAAGCCATCATTTTTGTTTCTGTGTGTTAAAGTAGTGTTTAATCAATATCTGGAATTAAAAATCAGTGCAAGTAGAGGAGGTCTAAATTTGGTGTGTGAATGGGAACTTGAATTTAATTGTGTTGTGTGATTGTTCAGAGATTCAGTAATATAGCAAGTTTGGGTTTTAACTTTACATGGTTCACCCTACAGACAAAGCAAATGGAGTTGGGTTTATATTTTACATGGCGTGTAAAGCCAAATTAAGTTGAAAAGTCTGTTGTCAAAATATCTCAAATATGCTTCATACTGCAGTCCCTCTGCTGTCAGAACATAGCCTGCACTGTGCTTCTCAAGCTTTTCATGATGAGCAAACCAGAGAAGGAAGTTGGGCAGTATGTAGTAATTCTATAGGTGGCAGTGTATTCTTGTCACCATTATGTGTGTGAGTGACATGCCCATGGTAGGTATCTAAATGATGCTTAGTGGATTAGTTTGGCTTGATTCTTTAAAGAAGGCATCATGTGTCATCTTTAGTCATATCTTTATCTACATATCCGTACATATATATATAGGTATAGGTAGATCTTTATATGTGTGTGTATATATACATACATGTGTATGTGTGTGTATGTATATATATATAGAGAGAGAGAGGCTAGCAGAGTGTCAGGAATATTGGGTAGAACTGCTGATTATAAGGAAAATTGTCATGTTTGTGTGATTTCCTTTGAAGTAGAACTGAGAAAAAGGTAGCTACATAAAACTAAAAAAGAATCAAATAATGCTAAGGAATAAAAGAATCAGCATTCTCCAATTATTACTTCTCAGACTCTGGGTATATGTAGTCATGATTATGCCATCTGTTGCATACAAAGATATCTCAAGATGTTCAATGGTCAACCATCAGAAGAACCAGGATTTTGTTTCTTATTCACATAAAGTCCAATGTAAGTGTTCTAGCCAATGGCTGGTTCTGTGATTACTGAATCATGGACCCAAGGTAATTTGATTTTTTTTTTTATTTTTTTATTTTTTTATTTTTTATTTTTTTTTTATTTTATTTTTTTGACAGGCAGAGTGGACAGTGAGAGAGAGACAGAGAGAGAAAGGTCTTCCTTTGCCGTTGGTTCACCCTCCAATGGCCGCCGCTGCAGCCGGCGCACCGCGCTGATCCGATGGCAGGAGCCAGGAGCCAGGTGCTTTTCCTGGTCTCCCATGGGGTGCAGGGCCCAAGCACCTGGGCCATCCTCCACTGCACTCCCTGGCCATAGCAGAGAGCTGGCCTGGAAGAGGGGCAACCGGGACAGAATCCGGCGCCCCGACCGGGACTAGAACCCGGTGTGCCGGCGCCGCAAGGTGGAGGATTAGCCTATTGAGCCACGGCGCCGGCCCAAGGTAATTTGATTTTAATGATTCTACCATTTTCCGTGTATGGCTTCCATGATGCTTAAGTGTATTAAACTTACATAGGGGAAAGAAAAGCCGAGGAAATTGCACACTGGAGGTTTCATGGGCCTGGCCTGGAGATGTTATACATACTTTCTTGCTAGAACTCATGCAGAGGTCCTTACCTAATTGCAAAGAGTTAAGTATATAGTCTTTTAAAAAATTTTTAATTATTTGAATTTTTAAAAATTATTTGAAAGGCAGAGTGACAGAAGAGAGGGAGAGACAGAGGTCATCCATCCACTGGTTCACTCCCTAACTACCTACAACAACTGGGGCTGTGTCAGGCTGAAGCCAAGAACCTGGAATTCCATCAGCATCTCCCAAGTGGGTTGTAGGAACCCCAGTACTTGGGTCATTATCCACTGTCCTCTAGGTTGAATTAGAAGGAGGCTGGGTCAGTAGCCGTCACTGAGCTTCACTCTGCCCCATAACACCTACTCCTATGAATCTTGTCTTGCTGTGTGCTAGACTATAGATATTCAGCTGCAATGTAGTCATCTTCAACCATTGTGTCTTTCCATTTGTAAATAAAATAACTTCAATATGATTAGTATACTCTGATCTGGGAACTTATTAACAGAATTCATGGCCTTTAAAAAAAAAATCAGGCTCACACCGAATGCTTGAGTACAAAATCCCTATGTTTAAGAACTGCTAAGCTTTGATACCTTGGTCATGACAACTTTCTCAGATGCCAGGGAGGGAACTTTTTGAATCCAAATATTTTCTCTGTGTAAAAGGCCCACCCACAATAACATTCATTTGCAGAAGGAAATGATTTATTGCTCCCTGTGAATGAGTGCCAGAAAGCTTTCTCCTGAAATACGGTGCCAGTGTTTCCATATAAACACAATTTTACCATATTCAGAGATGTGGAAATTTATTTTTTCATAGACTTTATGGGTTTTGAGATGTAAAGGATCCTCATAAAGTCCTTGTACAGTTTGAAAACTTGAAAATATTTAACTTTTATAGTTCATAAATTTATGTTGTAGAAGTGAAAGAAACAATATCTAGAGGGCATTTCAAACTTTTTTTCTCCAAGGTTACGTGGTCTGCTTGTTCTGGTGGACACTGTTTTGTATTCTCATTCATTAAATGGGCGTTTAGTGAGCATCGGCCGTGTGCTGTGTGTCCTGCTTGGGCCCTGGCCCTCCTGCATTGACAGCCACGTAGGGAGAACAGCTCCCAATCTGTGGACGCCAACATGTGGTCTGTAGGATTCCAGAGGATGGAAGAGGAAGGGGCTGGTGTCTCTGAGGAGACAGTGAAGGTTTTGTAGACGAGATAACATATCCTCTTGGCCTTGGAAAATCCGTGGATACGTGCCTGACGTGGAGAGGGGTCCGTGTACTCTGGGCGGAGAACACTTGAGAAAAGTGGTGGCCGCTTGGAAAGTACATGACATGAGTGGGACCCTGGAATTTTAAAAGGTTGAAAGCTGGAGTTCTGGTGATTCAGGGAGACGGGGTGGGAGGTGCCGCTGTCCCATGGTGGGACTGGACCTGGGGACAGTGCTGAGGCCTTTCTGTTTTTTTCTGTTGGCCTTGGGAAGCTATAGAAGGTTTCAGTGTGGGCAATGAGATGCTCAGATCTGTGGTTCATGATTCATTTCCGAGCTTTTTGTTTTTTAAGTATTTGAAAGAAAAAGCAATGGGGCAGGAAGGGGAAGAGATATCTTCCATCTGCTGGGGCCAGACTGAAGCCAGCATCCAGGTCTCCCACTTGGGTGGCAGAGACCCAGGTATCCGAGCCATCATCTACTGCCTGGAAAGGTGCATGCTGCCTTGATTGGAAGTGATGGTGGAGTGCGATTCCAGGCATTCTGATACGGGATTTGGGCATCTCTAGTAACAGCATAGCCTACTGAGACACAATGCCTGCCCCTATGTATCTTTTTAAAAATTCATTTATGTGAGGCATACTCACCGACATGGTGGGGAGAAGAGAAAGAAGGAGGGAGGCAGGTTGATCTCCCTTTTGTTGGTTCACTTCCTAAATACCCACAATGCCCACGACTTGGCCTGGCTGAAGCTGGGAGCCAGGAATGCAATCCAGGGTCTCCCATGTGGATAACAGGAACCCAAGTACTTTGGCCATCACTGCCTCCTCCCAGGGTGTGGATTAGCAAGAAATTGGGAGTTAGGAGCTAGGGGCAGGAATCTAACCCAAGTAGTCCAATCTGGGCCATAGGAGTAACCCCAATAGGTGAGACACCTGCCCCAAGAGCTGTAATTTAGAAACATCACTTTGTTTGCTGAGCAAATGTTAATGTCAATGTCAAAGACCAGAGGCAGGAAAGCGAGGGTGAGGGCAGTCACTGGGAGTGGAGCCCACAGGATAGGCGAGATCATTCAGAGGTGCGGCTGCTCAATGTTGTGGTGAGTTAGATTGCAAATGTGGCTTTTTCCTCTGGCACGAGAAACTGAAAAAGATAAGAATTTGTTCAACTGAGGAGCAAATTTGACCCAAATTTTAACGCACTTAACTTACATACAGTTAATAAACTGTATCATGTACCAAATCCAGGAAAACACTCAAAAGTAAACAAGAACATTAAGACAACCCTTATCCTTTCTTGCCATGAAGACAAGTTTACTAATTGGCTTCATGAATTAAACAGGTATTTATAGAGCAGCTCCACATGAACCAGGCCGTGAAAGTTTACATTCTTCTGTGGGCCACGGGCAATATATCACGTACATAAGGAGTTATATACAGTGGCGGCTGGTGCTCAGGGTCATGGATAAAACAAAGCAGGGGGAGGCGCCTGGGCCAGTCGAGGGTCTGCTGTTTTATAGAGAGCGGTCAGGGAGCTTCATGCAGAAGAGACAGGACCAGGTGGGAGGGACCTGAAGGCAGTGAGGACTGCCAGGGAGCGCACTTGCAGGTGGAGGAACAGCAGGTGCCGAGGCTGGGGAGTGAGCATCACCCAGGCTGCGTGACCCACAGGACAGACAGCAAGAGCTGTGTGCCGGCCTGCGGGAAGCTGTGGGGGGCATGCATGGAAGGAGAAGGCACTGGGAGGGAGAGGGTGGACTGGTCACTGGAGTCTCATAGGCCGCTACGAGGGTCTTGGAGTTTTCTCTTTTGAGCCAAGATGAGGGTTTGGAAGGACAGCTGGAGCCGTGGTGTTGAGAGTAGACTACGGTGGGTTCTGCAAGGTGGGAGGCAGTGGGGAGGCTCCCTCGGCAGCCCAGGTAGGAGAAGGAAAGGCAGGTTGGGCCCTGGTGGCCACGGTGGAAGTGATGAAAGGGCTCCTGTTCAGACTAGGTGTGCTGACTGGTGGGATCGAGGCCGAGGTGTGTGGTGTGTCTGCCCCAGGAAGGGGGTTAGCGGCACTGACTCTGGGAAAGCCAGAGGGAGGGGTGGGAGTCTGCGGAGCTTAGGTTTGGGCGTCCCCAGTTGCTGTGTCTGAGATGCATGCGTGGAAGTGCCAGGCAGGCCGCTGTGTCCACCAGTGTGAAGGTGACGGTCAGGGGCCGGAGTTGCAGTGTGTTCTGTGATATTGTGGAGAAAATGGGGTTAATATAAAACTGGCTGCAGGTAACTCAAGTGTCGGGTCATAAATACAGAGATTATAATATTCCTTTTAACATGAATAAGGGTATGTCATAATGATAAGAAAAATAGTTTTCAAAAAAAAAATAATAATAGTGGAGTCGGCACCATGCCATAGCAGGTAAAAGCTGCTGCCTGCATCACATATGGATGTCGGTTCGAGTCCCGGTTCTCCACTTCCAATCCAGCTCTCTGCTATGGCCTGGGAAAGCAGTAGAAGATGGCTCAAGTCCTTGGGCCCCTGCATGCTAGGCACAGCTCTGGCTGTTGCAGCCATTTGGGGAGTGAACCAGGGGATGGTTCACTCGCTCTCTCAGCCTCTGCCTATCTATAACTCTGCCTTTAAATAAATAAATCTTAAAAAATTTTTAAAGTATGTTTCTCAAAGAATTTTCCTTGATCATTTTTTTTTAATTTATTTATTTGAAAGGCAGAGTTAGAGAGAGAGATCCTCCATCAACTGGTTCAGTCCTCAAATGGCCACAATGGCCCAGGGGGGCCAGACTGAAACCAGGAGTTTCTTCTAGGTCTCCCACATGGGTGCAGGGGCCCAAGCACTTGGACTGTTTTCCACTGCTTTCCCAGGCACATTAGCAGGAAGATGTATTGGAAATGGTGTAGCCGGGACTCAAACCAGTGCCCCTATGAGATGCCAGTGCTGCAGGATAGGGCTTTAACTCACTGAGCCACTGTGCCGCCTGCTCTGCTTTATCTTGTTTTTAACTGACCCTCATTTTTATAAATTTGGAGCTTGGTAACAGGAACTTCGAGCAGTCTTTGATTTGAGGCCTAGAAGGTAAACGTTCCTGAATCGCCGGCTAGTTACAGTCATCAGTAGCCCGTAGGCTTGCTGTCTCCCCTCTGTGTCTCCACGGAAGGTCTTGATAGGGTGCCCAGGTTGTGCCAAGGAGCAGAGCTGCTTAGCTGTAGAGAGTGCGGGCTCTGGGTTTGAGAGCCTCCTGACTCTGGTTTCTTAGCTGGCTGAGGTTGGGCAAACTACGTACTCTCCTTGTGTCACCCTTTCCTTAGTAGTAATCCAGTGGTGACACAAGGATGGCATTGCTGTGAGAATTAAAGAAGGTGAGATGTACGCACTGCTTGGCTTGGTGCTGGGTACAGACAGGGTCAGTGCACAAGTGTTAGCTATCATTATCTGCCATTAATTGTTTACTGTGGGTGAAAATGTTTACTGGGCTATCTGTATTTTACTGTACTATATAACTTGAAGGCATACTTTTCTCCACAGACTATTTACCACACAAAACAACAGTGTTAATGGGAAGCTACATCTTTTTATAGAAAGCTTTTATTTAATAAATAAAAAATTCAGAACTACAACTTTGGGATTATAGCAGTTTTTCCTCCCCATACCCACCCTCCCACCCACACACCATCCCACCTCCTACTCCCTCTATCCCATTCTTCATTAAGATTCATTTTTAATTATCTTTATATACAGAAGATCAACTCTCTACCGAGTAAGTGCTGCTATGTACGAATGGGAGTTTTGACATTTCCCCAACAAATAGCTCTCCGTTATTGTCATTTATTTTCCAAGATGAAACTCCTAAGAGTGGAATCACTAGGAAGAGGAATGTGTGCTTCTTGCTGTGGAAACATTTTCCAGTGTTTCTTTCAAAACTGGTGAATGTGCTCTAGCGATGAGGTGTAGTCAGTATTTTTATTTTGCTAATTTGAAGTTAGGATTGTTAGATTGTTACTTCTTTATTTTGTTAATTTGAGGGGATGTCACCATGAAGGACGTGTGTTGGGATGAAGCTGACTGGGTTCAGATCCCAGAGTCACACGTGGCTAGGTCTGTGAGCGTGGGAAAGTTACTCACCTCCTCTCAGCATTGGTCTCCCGGTCAACACTTGCTGCCTGATGTGGTTATTATAAGGAAGACGTGAAGTAATGCATAAGATAGCTTGGTTTCTGACAGTCTGGAAAGTTATCATTATACCCAGTTTTTTTCTTTCTTTACTTCTGGCTGTTACCATGATCAGTTATGTTGAGCATTTTGATGCTTGCTTGCATATTTAGTTCTTTTGTATGAATTGTCATTTCGGAGTTCTTGGAGTGTTTTATCCTCAACACTGAATACCATTTTCGTAGAACAGAATCCAAATGTTGACATTTTCTGTTCTTTTGGCTTTGAGCATAGTTTGCCTAGTTTGCTGTTATTCTCTGTTATTCTGTTACTTTTACAGATTGAGCGTCTCTAACCTGAAAATCTGAAATCCAAAATGCTCCTAAATCTGAAACACTGGACACCAACATCACACTCAGAGTTTTGAGTAAAGTCTATGAAAATATTATAAAGTCTGAAAACCTCTGAAATGAGAAATATTTCTGGTCCCAAGCATTTTAGATAAGGGATATTCAACTTGTGTTTTGTTTATAAAAAGTGTGTGGCTCATTGCAAGACTTCCCACGTATCCGTTAAATAGTTCTGCTTTGTACTAGTATTTTTGTGGTTTGAGTTGCTTTTTTTGTAACTTTTCATTCTGTTTGGAATGTGGTTTTAAATGTGAAGTGCGCTTCTAAATTAATGTTTCTGAATTGTTGACCATTATTCTTCATTCTGAAGTTCTTCAATAGCTAAGGCTCTTTTTCTACAGAAGACAATACAGAAGAAAGATACAGAACAACTTCCTTAAAAAAATCTAGATGTTGGTATCGTTGCTACTCATTTTAATTTCTGAAAATTCAGTTTTATAGAAGTTACAGTGATGTAGTTCAGAAGGTACCATTATCTCAGAAAGCAAAGTTAATCCCTGTTGATCTAGTTCTTAAAGTCTTTATTTGAAAACAAAAAAAGGTGCAAGTAATTTTCTTTTCCCATATGTGTGTGTGTCTACGTAAAGTGCAGTGGTCTGAATGTGTTCCTTAAAATTCATGTGTTGAAACCTAATGGACAATGTGATAGCATTGACAGGTGGAGCCTACAGGGAGTGATTAAATTAAGAGGGCAGAGCCCTCATGGATTGGATTAGAGTCCTTAGGCCAGGACTCGAGCAAGTGGGTTCATGCTCTGTTGGTCTCTACCATGTGACGGCTCAGCTCTGCTGCTCTCCAGAGATCACAGCAAGTGATCTGTCTGGAAGCAGGGAATAGCCCTTCCCCCCAGGCACTGACCCTGTTGGCACCTTGATCTTGAACTTTCCAGCCCCCAGACTGCGAGAAACAAGCTTCTGCTCTTAGTGATAATTTATGATGTCTGGGGTATTTTGTTCTAATAGTATACACACACACGCACACACACATACACGAACACACACACACAGAGAAACCTGTGAAATCTTTTGAGTACTCTTGGCCAGTTTAGAAGATGACAGTTTAGTTCAGAGAATAATGTGTGACAAAGTCCCTGGAATTTTTCATGCGCTGAATTTTGTGGCTTCAAAAATTTCCATATTTCATTTTCTGATTAGGCCAAAGTATGTCGTGTGACCTTTGGCATATTAGGCTCAGGGCCTCAGCTTTTCTTCCTGATCTGCAAAAGGGGAATTTGCCTAGTATCTCCCCATGTAAGCAGGACTATTCATTAGCTGCATATTTCTGTTGCATTTAGCTGGTGTCATTCTGATCAATCAGCGCATGTGTCAGATTGGTTGCTAGGTCTATGATTGCAGAGTGCTGTGAGGATGATGGTGTCTGTTACCTGCTCCTGGGTCAGGGATGTGGTGATCAGAGCTGAGTGTCCCTAATGATCAGGATCCCTGAGGATCGTTCCAAGAGAACTTTTGTTGGCCTGTCTGGTACCAGGAACCTGGAACTCCCATCTGGGTGTCCCACATAGGTGCAAGGACACAAGCACTAGGGCCATCTTCTGCTGCTTTCCCAGGTGCATTAGCAGGGAGCTGGTTCAAAAACGGAGTGCTGGTGTCGCGGGTGGTGGCTTAACTCTCAGCACCACAACACTGGCCCATCGTTGAAGTTGCATGAGCATTCTGTAGGACAGGTGCTATCGCCCTTGTTATAGCTGAGAGAACTGAGGTATGAGGAGGGCAGAGAGCTAGCTCAGGATTAGACGGAGAATGTGAGGATGAGCTGTGTGGGGTTGTGTGGTCTCAGCTGCCAGCTCCCATGCTCTATTGCACCGTCCTAGATGCTGAGACTAAAGCACTGAGCAGAGCAGACGGAATCCTGTTCTTGTGGATGTACAGCCTAGTGGAAGTCCTCAGGGTTTTATTTTAAAATGTTCCTGAGGCATGGGTAAAAAGCTGAGCTTACTGGCTAGGGTGCCCACCTCTTGTTTTGGAGTACCTGGATTGGATTCCTGGCTCTAGCCCCTACCTTTAGTTTACTGTTGGTCAGTGCAGACCCTGGAAGGCTGCAGCGATGGCTCAGGTACTTGGGTCTCTCCTGCACTTGTGGGACATTGGGACTTGTGTGTCAGGTTCCTGCCTCCAGCCCTGGCCCAGAATCAAGTGTAGCGAGCATTTGCAGAAGAGAACGAACAGATGGAAACACTGCCTCTGTGTGTGTGTGTCTCTGCCTCTATCATCATCATCATTGTCAACATCATCCTTACTTGAAGAAATGCATTATTAGGTTAGACTGATTTGGTGGTGCAGGGGCAGGTGGATGTCTGTGGAACAGAATCCCTGCCCCCTGTGTAGATTGCCTGGAACCTGTTTGATGTTGGACAGGTCTATAGTTAGATCTTTCTCATCCTCCAGTATCCACGCCTGTATCACCCCTCCTTCACTTCACATCTCCCCCTCGTGGCTTCCCGTTCTCTCAGGGCTGTGCTCAACCAGTGAATGAAACATCAGCGGTGGATAAGAGCTTAAGGAGCCGCCCACTCCGATGCCCGCTGCGTTTGAGCAGGACTTTGCACGCGGGCAGCAAAGAGGGAACCGTGTGGGAATTCCAGGCTCTTGGGCACAGCCCGTGGGCATATTTTTAGCCTCTCATCACACCGCTCAGACAGCTGCTTGCTCTGTGTGTGTGTAAACAAGCTCTTCTCCCTACCTTCCCCCAGCCCCTGTGCCCTACAAGGCCCTAGACTGGAGCCCCTCATGCAGCCCTTCACAAATACAGCGTTCGTGGTGACCCTTTCCTCTCACCTGCCGCTCTCGAGATTGGCAAGTGCATGCTGGCAGGGATTTTGTGAGACAGTATCAGCCTCGTGGTGAGAAGAAAACCTGGAAGCCAGGAGCTCGCCCACTGCTGTGTATTGGGATACAGTTGGTACCATCCTAGCAGGTGGCAAAATTCACCTAACAAAGTCAGATAAACAGTTTGCTAGGAAGAGGGAGCTTTCCTTCCAAAATGACCAGTTCCTAGCACAGTGTGTTCTCCTGAGCTTTTATTCTCTCCTGCTCACTCCTAATCCCGGTCCGTTTGCCTTGTGATCAGTGAGTAGCTGAATGAATCGAGTTTGCTAGGATTTATCCCTGGTCTTCATTGCCAACCCGTCGGTTCCTTGCTGCCCAACATGGAGCCTTTTCAGAGCGTTCTTTCCACACCTAGGTCAGTGAGGCCCATGAGCACCCTCGACCCTCCTCATCCTCCGAGACCTGTGGAAGGGACCAGAGAAGGAATTGTCCTAGGGTGGCATGTCCTAGGGTGGCAGATGTTGGCTGTGTGGAGCAGGAATTTTAAATCAGGTGGTCTGATCCCAAAGCTCATGGTTTATTTTTAGCACGAGGTCAGTTGTTACTAACTGAATGTAAAATGCATTTGGGGGGAAAGGCATCAGCCACCCGAAACTTCAGACTCCTATGCAGTCCACCTGTTGGTCACCTGATTGCCCCTCAGCCATTCCAGCAGGCCTGCACACTCCTGGCAGGGCAGGAATGTGCTCCATTCATTGTGTATTCCCAGGACCGTGCAGAGTGTCCCATGAAAATGGATTTTAAGCCACTTAACATGTGAGATTACGATGTCCTTTTTCTGTACATTAGTGATTCACTGTGATAGCAGGAGCCTTGCTTCCTGCTGGTGACTTTAAAGGGGTCAGTGTTTAAGAAGGTTACTCACATTTGCTCCCAGAGTGGTTGGATCCAGGATTCTTGACTCACGTTGGTGAAGTAAAAAGAACCAAGTCAGAACCTTAGATTTTTTATTTTCAGTTCTTACAGATGTTGACAACATGACATAGATACCCAATCTAATTTATACTGAGAAACTTTATAAACTAAAAGACATGTAAATCCAAATGGGCTAAAAAAAAAAAAAGCCTGATTCATTCTACTTTAGCACTGACATCAGCCACGTCACATAGGTTGCTAAAACTAGAATTTTCAAGAACTGAGGTACTCAGAGTAATGAGAAGAATGGATTCTGAGCCAGCTCATGAGGGTGCCCCATGTGCTGTGACTCCTGCCAGCTGGGACAGAGCGCACCCTTACTACTCCTCATATTTTGCCTGGAAGCTTTAAAAGCATCTGTTTATAAACTAGAACCAGTACTTAAGTGTCACTGGATTAACACTTCAGAATTTCATGTTTACACATATATTTCACAACTCTGTTTAATATGCCTTAAAGCTAGCTGAGACTTATTTATGTGCTACACAACTAGGCTCAGTTCCATAATCTATACTTACTTTCTTTTGAAATTGAATTTATTGCCACAGAAAATTGTTGGGAAAATAAAGCCAAAAGGTGTTGCAACTTACTAATTGAAAACATGTATTCTGTAATGAGTACGCATTAGTAAGCCCTTAAGAGGTAAGTTTTATTTAGCTTTTCTGAAGTCTAATAGTGATAAAACATTAGTATTATTAGTGAATCTTTTTAGAAAGTAATTTCTAGCTAGAATTTAGCTAGAGTGTTAAAATTTTAAAATGTTTTTTAAAAAAATGTAAACCTAATCTCTAATCCCAAACAGAATTCAGACAAAAGGGTTGCTGTTTGGTTGAAGATGTTGGGAGTTGTTCCTGCTCTGAGCATTGAAAACAGTCAAAATTAATAATGGTTTGGTAAAACAGCAGTACACGCAAACCATTGAATTCAGTTCAACTGAAGGTAATGTATGTTGGATACCTACTGTTTTTCAGGCATTGTTCTAGGCAGTGCGGACATGGGAATGAATGAGATTTAAGTGCTAAATTACGTGGACTTAATTATATGAGGAATAAGGCAAGGTTCATAGTTTCTTATTGGATGGTATCATGTGTCAGTAACTAGTTTTGTTTTTTAATACTTGGGTTGCTTTTGGTAAATTCATGTCTGTGTATCTGTTTGGGTTGTAGCTAAGGGAATCTTACAACTCCTCTCTCTGCCTCTCCCCTGGTGAGTGAGCTACTGCTTTCTGAGCGCTAGAACACAGCACTGTGGTAGCAGTTTTTTTTGCTGTTGTTGTTGTGTGGTGATTGCTTATTTTCTTGGTCTGATTTGTGCTGTTTTGACAGAAGACCTGAGGCTGGGTAGCTTATAATGAACAGAAATTTGTTTCTCCTGGTTCTGGGCACTGGCAAATCCAAGATCAAAGCTCTAGTGTCTGGTGAATTCCTTCCTGCTGTGTCATCACATGACAGAAGGCAGAAGGGCAAGACAGGCGATAGGGACTGAGCTTGCCCTGTTATAGGGCTAAGTTAACCCCACCCACTCGTGTAGGCCCTGTATGGCCCAGTCAACACCAGTGGCTCCCCTTCCTAATACTGCCATAGTAGCAACTACATTTCAACATGAGTGGGAGGGCAGAGACATTCAAAGCATTGCGCTTAGCCTCTCTGGTTTTTTAATTGAAACTTGAACTCCTAGAATGCAGAAACAACTTTTATGTTTACAGTGTGGGGTTTCCCAGCACATTGGACATATTGAACTATGGTTAGATCACTGGGTAAATTAATAAATTGAAGGAGAAGTAGTGGGCTGGAAAACAGAAGAATGAAGAGGAAAGTGGACAGGACAGAAGACAAAGAGGGGAGGAAGCATAAGAAACCTTCTCCGCCCTCTTCCTGAGACCAGTGGTGACCACACGTCCCTCCAGGAACGGCAGTCCCTTCCACTCATCAGTGCCACCAGTGGTTTTAATGGGTTTGGCTTGAGCTGAGTCTCTAGACCTTCTTCAGAGGTCACTGCCATAGAATTAGTATCTAGATGACAAGTTTGGGTGCATCCCAGGAATGGCCTTCACCTAGAAATGGTGGGTGGGAGTCAGGGTTGCACCCTGTACTCCCATTGTACGACAGCGTTACCCCACTTCTATTGAGCCAGTGTAAAGGGTGCTGAGTCTTTTAGTTTTATTTATTTATTTATTCATTTATTTATTTATTTATTTAGACAGACAGAGTGGACAGTGAGAGAGAGAGAGACAGAGAGAAAGGTCTTCCTTTGCCGTTGGTTCACCCTCCAAAGCCGCTGTGGCCGGTGCGCTGATCCGAGGCCAAGAGCCAGGTGCTTCCTCCTGGTCTCCCATGGGGTGCAGGGCCCAAGGACCTGGGCCATCCTCCACTGCACTCCTGGGCCACAGCAGAGAGCTGGACTGGAAGAGGAGCAACCGGGACAGAATCCGGCGCCCGCAATGGGACTAGAACCCGGTGTGCCAGCGCCACAGGCAGAGGATTAGCCTAGTGAGCTGCGGCGCCGGCCTGCTGAGGCTTTTTGAGTGCAATCCTTAGCGTTCTTTGCTCGGTGCTCTGGTGACTTTGTTGTCAGCTATGTTTTGAGTGATGATTGCATTTGAACAGGAAGTGATATTCCTAGAATGTGTGCTTTAGATAGAATACTAAAAAGTATTGATGCAAAAAAGAAGTGTTTTCAAGTTAATTTTTGGTGTCAGTGTTTGGCAAACATTTCCACAGACAGCCAAGGTTTATGTCACAATGTAAGCTTTCCTGTTAACCAGAAACTGTTTTAAACACTTCACTGAAATATTTTGAAATCATTTGTTAGTGAGGTTATGGTGCCCTCTCTCAACTTTTGTCATAAATTAGCCTCACCGAAGAGCAACATAAGGCCTTTAGGAATTCAGAGACTAGCTACTTTCCAACCTAGAGTGTCTAGTCACAGCTAGATTGGAATGGGCAGAAGGAAGGGCTCCTTGGCTTTGCAGGGGTTGGTGGGTGAACTGACTCAATCAAAAGCCAGCTCTGGCTCCCTTCACTGGTACTGGGCTGCCAGATCCCATGGGTGCCCATGTGTGAGCTACGGGAATAAGTTGGGTGCAAAGCTGGTCTTTGGCTCTGTGCTTTGGAGAACTCTGTGCCCAGCATGGGAAACCAGTAGGTGGACAGGGATTCTGAGAGGCAACATGAAGAGCAAATAGAGCTGGGATTGCACGTTCTTCACTGCACGCTCAGCCCCACCTCTTTGTGGCACGAAGGACTGACCCTGTGTTTACTCCCCAAGGCTGCGTTCTGACTGGGATGTGGTAGACAGCAGGTTCCCTGTGCCCTTCTGAGCAGGCTAAGATTGGCGTACAGTTTATCTTAGCATTCCTTTACTCCTTAGGGTTTAAAACCTCATTTGGTATTAAATTTCTTCCAAAACAGTAGTGCAGTGAAATTAAATGTTTGAGCTCCTAATTTGTTGTTTAGACCATTTTTGGTTTGAATACAGATGCATTAACTTACCACATAATTCTGTTTGGCCTGATCGTAGCCACAGCTTTCCCATGCATCTGTCGAGGAGCAAGCTTAAGGAAACCCTCCTCACCACAAATTGCCCAGGTACTAGGGCGCTCCCTTCTTCATACCAGGCCACAGCTCTCTGGTAGAATTTTTTGAAATGGCGATTGTCTGTTCCTTGTCTGGTTTCTTTCCTGGACCACGAGTGTGTGAACAGAGTAAGCATCTGCACCAGCTACGAGGCCCCCAGCTTCTTCACCTAAACTTCATGGTTCAGCCCAGGATGTAGACAACGTGGTTAAGCATTCATATGGTATTTGAACTGATCTGTTTTCATTTTTTTTAAAAAGATATATGTAATTTACTTGAAAGGCAGAGTGATAGAGAAAGAGAGGGAGAGAGAGAGAGAAAGAAGTCTTCCATCAGCTGGTTCACTCCCCAAATAACCTGGGGCTGGGCCAGGGCCAGGGCCAGGCCCACGTCTGGACCCAAGAACTCCTTCTGGTTCTCCTGTGTCAGTGGCATGGGCCCAAATACTTGGACCCTCTGCTGCTGCTTTCAGTGTGCATTGGCAAGGAGCTGGATCAGAGCAGAGTAGCTGGGGCTTGAACTGGCGCTTCTGTGGGTTGTCAGTATCTGCAGGTAGAGGCTTAACCTGCTGCACCACAATATCAGCCACTGAACTGACCTGTTTTAAAGTCTTTTTTTTTTAAATTATGTTAGAACAAATTATAAAATCAGAACTTTTTTTTTCTACCAAAGGCATTGCATTTGGAGACTGTTTCATTGAGAGCATAGAGAGTATTATAAAAGAAGACACCAATTTTAAAATATTGAATTTAGAAAGCATTCTGTTCAATGAGGAAGTCAGTAGGGGAAACTTTGTGCTATTTTTGATAAAAATTTGTATACTGGGCAGATTTTAATGTTGGACTCTATAGACGGTGTTAAGTGTAGTGCTCAATTACTGTCCTGTTTCTGCTTTACAGAAAATTTTAGTTATTGACAGCCATAGATAGGAATGAAATCCTCGAGTGAGTTTGTTGTCAATTTCAATGAGCATTTTGTTTCATTGATGTTAGATAGAAAAAAAAAAAAAAAACAATTCCGATGCAAGGTGATTTCCCAACTGACCTGACTCAGGAGGAAGTTCATGATCTCTGCTCTGTGGGTATGCAGGTAGTTTGGCTGTAGAGCAGAGGTATTGATATGGGCTGGAGGCTCAAGGACATCCCTGCAGAGCCGGTGTTTGGGCAGGGCGGGCATTTATCTGGACTCTCTGAGGTTTTGTAGCGGCTCTGTCCTCTGGCTGGCAGTGCCAGACATGTCCAGATCTGAAAACTCTTCCAGAGGAAGAACAGTGTCTTCTGTTCCTAGGTCTCTTTCTTAAGATGGAAGAACTGTTTGTCAGAAGTCTCCCAGCAGACGTGCCCTGCCTTCTCCTTGGCAGGAATTGAGTGTTGGTTCCTAAACCATCATCATGAGAAATAGATGACAGTGACTAGCTTAGACTTGCATGTGTCACAGTAGATGATGGGGAGCAAATCACTACTGCTAACAGGTAACTCTGCATTGCTTGTGTGTAAAGAGCAAACTGCTTTGCAGGATATTGGGGAAAAAGAGAATTCACTGCACATGGCTGAGAATAGTTTTTTGAGAAGATACTAACAAATCCGTAGTTATACATTACATTGATGGAAAATTGAAAAAGACCACAACAAGGGTGGCTGTTTAGCCTGGTGGTTAGGATGCCTGCTTCCCACACGGAAGTGCCGGGGTGTCCCTCTGATACCAGCTTCCTGCTAATGTGGACCTTGGGAAAAGGCAGGTGATGGCTGAGGTAATTGGGTCCCTGCCACCATGTGGGAGACCATTTCCAATAACAATGCTACGTTTTCCCCCAGTACCATGGATGACTTCAAAAAAGTCTGAAATTTTATTTTTATTTGGTGGCAAAAAAGGACATTAAAAATAATTTCATGAAAGGAACATGAAGTCCTGTTTGTTTATTTTTATTGGGTAGTGATCAGTCACGAGAGAGAGTGGGTTGGCGGGCCGGCACTGGATGTAGAACTTAGGTTTTCAAAGATACACTGCGGACCGTGAACGAAAGGTTAGTTCCTGAAATCTGGGCCAGCTGAGGTCTCGCGTGGGACTTTGGGCTCCAGTCTCTTGGTAGCAGGGCTGATAGCTTGGGAAGAATGTTGAGGTTCTGCAGGGGTTGAGAGGCTAGTGCAGATGTTATTCCTCTGCCGAAAGCAGCCCTCTGCACACCTGCAGCACCGGGGGCTTCTTTTCAGCCTGCGTGAAAGCTCACTTGGGGCTAGACTGCTTCCAGATTGACTTCCTGCTCGCTTTGTTCTCTGTTCCACTGTGCTGCTCAGCTGCGTCTTTGCTCTCAGTGGTTAAAGCCATTTGCAGGTGGGGATTTGTTCTTGCAGATCTTAGATTTTCTTCTAATATAAAAAGTATGGGATCACTGAGATTCCTATTAATTTTTTTTCTATTCAATTATGTTACCATTCCTAAGGTGATTATAAACAGAACTTAGTAAATGTATTCTTTAGGGAATATCAATGAAGGGGAACATCTGGAAAGTTCTGAACAATAATAAAAATGGAAACAGATGCATAATTGCTACCCTGCCTCCTGTCAGAAATCTCTGTTATTAGTAATTTAGGAAGAAATTTATTCTGCCTACCCACAAGGAAAGGTAAATATATATTCTCAATTTTATATTGTTGAAGCTGAAATCAGTAGTTTTACATTAGCAATGTAGATTTCAGGGAAACATCTTACATTTCCAAGAGTAACAATTTCGCCAATAAAATGTAGGAATTAAAATATAGAAACTTTGCCAAACAGATGTAAATCTTTAATTAAAATAATTTATATGTATAAAAATGCAGCATGTTACTACTTTCTATATGATATAATTATAAAAATAAGCCAAAAACCACTAAATTCTTAAAAACCAATAGTTTTTTAAGGAAGTAGTTTTACTAATATGAAATGTAATCTAATTTAGCTCATTGAAGGCATATTGTTCCTAAAACGGCCTCCTGTATAATAGATGGTTCTCTTTCCCTCCTTCCTGATCCCCGTTGGTTGAGTTAGTTGAGGCCTGCGCAACAGCAGTGCCTCCTTTGGCAGGGCTGGAGTTTTAAATGGCAGTTCCTCCAGCTTTGCCATCATTAGACAGCAGGATTATGTTGGATAGAGTCCATATTGCCCTTTGGAAATCTAAATAATCTTTTTAGAAAGTGTATGCGGAGGACTAAAGTCTGTTGCTCAAGCATTTTATTTATGCTTCTGTGCTGTTGGCTTTATTGCCTGTTAGTCATTCCTCACCCAATCCATGTAGAATACCTATAATGTGCCAGGCGTGGGGTTAGGCACTCCGAGAGCTGACTCCTCTAAATCCTGTTGAGTAGTCACTGATGCCTTTGTTCAGAATTAAGTTCGTTCTTTTTATTCCTCTTGCAATTCATTCTTGCTATCCTGGTGGCAGCCAACATGACTTAGGTTCTAAGGCAGCAGTGTGTGAAAGAATCTCTCAGTATTGTGTGAAAGACATTAAATGTGCTTTATCTCCACATGCAAATTTTGGGGTGGAAAGAGAGGAGAAAGAGAAAAGATGAGCCCGCAAGTTGACACTGAGGCAGTGCAGTGGAATAGGGGACTGGAATGTGAGTCAAACACATGTCATCACCTGTCCCATGAACTGGTGACTCACTTGGCTGCTGCTGTTCTCGGTTCACCAGCTCATGGTAACAGGACGAGAAATGCCTACCACATCAGCTTCCCACAGGTTGTTTGAGAACATCGGAAAAGATGGTGTGTGAGAGATTGTTTTGACCTGAACACACTTCAGGTATTTCATGTCACTGACTGCAGCATTTTATTAGTAAGTTATTGACAAAGGTGAATTTGTGGCTTTCTTTCATTCAAATTCAGCATCCTGTTAAATTGTGTTTTATTTCTTACTAATTGGACTAATGATTAAAATGTTAAGTGATCTTGATATTTCCATCACACCCAAAACCACAAAAATTAACTTTGCAAGAGACAGTACACATAACTGGGTGGAAAGCACCTGTCTGATGTTGAGATGCTATTATTTTATCTGGACAGGAATCTTATATGGTAAGAAGTTGGATTGCTTCCAAGGACAGAATTATTTTCTATTGAAATACATTTCTAAGGAAAAGAGTTTTCACGAGTGTAGTGTTAATTTTTTTGAAAACCTGTTTTATCGAGCATGATAAGATGTCGGTTATTACTCTTTGAAGAGATTCCAGGGTCATACAATTTTTTTGACATACAGTACAAAATATATAAATGTACTGTAGAGTTTTTGATGGCTTTTAATATGCTAATGTGTACACTGACATTTTAAGAGGGCGTATGGAATATGTTGCATTTTCCAACAGTATTTGCGAAGGGATTTGTCTTACAGAAAGTCTATTCATAGCACACTAGGGCACTAGTCCTTCAAGTGTGGTCCCAGAACTTGCCAGCATCACCCTCACCTGGATCCCCTGAAACCTCCTGGAAGGTGGGGCCAGCAGGCTGTGTTCAACAAGTCTTCCAGGTGATCCTGGTACATGTGAGAGCCACTGTACTAGGGTTTCCTGGAACACAGTTTGGAAAATAAAGATCTAATGACGTTTCAATGCTTATGTATGTATGCTTTTCAAAGGAAGGCAGTCTATTGCGAGTGGTGATATTTAGGTCTCAAGTTTTTATGCTGGTGTGTATGTGTGTGTGAAATCATCCAGGGGAAAAGAAAAACGAATTCTTGCCAAATAGAATAGGTGGAGTAGAATGGAAAAGGTGCTGAAAGGTTATGATTCAATATTTAGTAAAAGCGAGGTTGGATTAGCATCAGATGATGTGTCTGACCTTAGCCACCACACCCTGACTATACTTCGCGTTAATACTTCTGTAAGTTAAAGAAGTGCTTACTTACAACTGATGGCTTACAACGAATTGGTCAGGATTTTCGTTTTCATAGGAGTGCTTTTACCCTTCTCTCTCTCTGCTTCCCGGGTCTCTCAATTTGTTCTGATAGGTCACGATTTCCTTATGATGCTGCTCTTAGGAAGTTCTTCCCAGAGTTATTGTTGGTGCCTGCTAGGACTGTGGTAGGTGCTGGGCACGCATTGGTAAACCAGGAGTGCAGTGTGATTGTCATGGGGCCTACAGTGCACGGGGAGGTGAAGCCAGGGAACAGGCATTTGCTGAAGACTGAAATGTTCCACTAAGAAAGCCCAGCGTGTGAGGGAAGGAAGACATGTCATTTAGACCTTGGGGAGGTATTTTTAGAAAAGAATATGTTGCCACAAGGTGTGATTATAGAATTGTTTATATTTGTGTTTACACTTCATGCTTCTTAGATTTGTACATATAATATTATTAGATAAATAATGTATTCATATTTTATTGATAAAACTGCTCTTAATTTTAAAGTGTTATTATTTCAGGTACTTTGGGATGACTGTTAATTACCTCTGAGTTATTATAAAATTTGATTCTGTGTAGTATAAAATCTTAGATGCTTTCTGCCATTCCTCATTTTTTTAAGGTTTGTTTTATTTATTTGAAAGACAGGGAGAGACAGAGAGGTCTTCTATCTGCTGGTTCAGCCCCCAAATGGCTACAACAGCTAGGATTGGGCCAGGCCGGAGCAAGGAGCTTCTTCTGGGTCTCCCACATGGGTGCAGGGACCTAAGCACTTGGGCCATCTTCCATTGTTTTGCCAGACACATCAGCAGGGAACTGGATCGGAATCGGAGCAGCCAGGACTCGAACTGGAGCCCATAGAGAAAGGCGGCACTGTAGAAAATGGCTTAAACTTCTGTGCCACAGTGCCGGCTCCTTGCTATTCCTCATTTTAAACTCTGTCATGGCATTGTTACTACTGGAGTTAGGTCTGGAAGAATTTACTTCCAGGTCCTGCCATAATGTCTGAAATCATAGAAATGGCTATTGATGAAATATGTGTATATGATGTTTACTTGGATTTACCATTTGCAGTACGTATGTCATCTGTGTAGGATGCTGTTATCACTGACATTAACAGCAGTCCTGCAAGGGTGACAGAGGAAGGCTGGTTTGTAGCATAGAACAGCTGGTTTGCCTGTCTGGTCAGATTTGCCTCATGTGAAAGGCAGTGTGTGTAGTGGTTAGGGGTAGAGAGGGCTACGGTCACGCTGCATGGGTCAGATCTCAGCCCTGCACTTGAATTGAGTGAGTCGGTGACCTTTTCTTTGCACTTGTTCTTCATCTGTACAATGCAGGTGTGTGTGTGTGTCCATCTATGAATAATACCTGCTTCTAAGGGTCACTGTGAGGACTGAAAATGTGAACTAACGCAGACCACCTAGAATCATTCCTGGCACACAGTAGATGACCAAGAAATATTGGTACTTATATGTTTCATTTGACTTTTTTTTTTTTTTTGGAAGACTTATTTGAGAGGTACAGTTACAGAGAGAGAGAGAGAGAGGGAGAGACAAAGGTCTTCTATTCACTGGTTCACTGCCCACGTGGCTGCCAGTCCAGAGCCGGAAGCTTCTTCCTGGTCGTCCATGTAAGTGCACTCTTCTGCTGCTTTCCCAGGCCATAATAGGGAGCTGAATTGGAAGTGGAGCAACTGGGATTTGAACCTGGATTCCTACGGGATATACCGGTGCCCCATGTGGAGGCTTAGCCCATTATGCCATAGCACCAGTCCCCTCACTTGACTTTCAATAGCCTTTCATTGCTCTTAAGGGAAAGATCAATGTCTAACATTGCAACAATGTAGTAACCATTATGTGGGCAGTATTCACATTTCTCTCCTTTCCCTAAGCCATTCAAGCTCCTTTGCATCTTTGAGGGATTTTGTGCTACCTTGTTATCATCTCTCCTGAGTTACTCTTCTTGTTCTCCCTTGGCCAACTAGTTGTTTTTCTCACCCTTCAGAGTTTAGCTCAGAAGTTGTTAGCTCCTTAGCTTAGCCTTTCCTGATCCCCTTTCAGCTCGTACTGTAGAGCCCAAGCCAGGTGCTCTCCCAGTTGTATTGCCAGTGTTCCTTACGTACTGTTAACTAATGGTGTAATCATACATTTGGGCTGTTTGTTGTCTTTCCACTCCAGTGCATCTTCTGGTCCTTATTACATAGTAGGCAGATAATAAATATTTGCTGAGTGAGTGAGGGGAGGGCTGAAATCTGAATGAGTACATTTCCCCATGCAGACTTGGGTATTGTGCAGATTGGAGTTATTCTAGGTACAGGTTCCAGATAAGCCTGATGCTTGAGATCAGACACTGTTGTTCTTGAAACTTGAGGAGGTAAGTGCTTTGCTGTGTGCAAACTAACTTGAGAACTACCCATACAGATTATAGTGTTTGCTTATGAGGGTGAAATGGATTCTTGTGGTGTTTGCAAATTGTGTTAAACAGATTTGAAGTATTATTGTGTTGGAAATATGCTAATTACAGTATGAACACTGCCAATCACACCCCCATTACACCCGGGGATTTACGTATCACCAGGTTGAGCAGCTTTCTCTAGCTGCTGTGGGCCTCCTGCCTGCTTGGACATGTGCAGGTGATTGGCCCGAGGTGGTTATCTGCCTGAAGCCATGGAGAGTCGGGGCTGGTGACACTAATGCTCCTTGCAGGAGCTTAATGGGAACAGATTCCTCTGGAGGACAGGTCCGCTCCACTAGGTTGCACTTTGATGATCTGTGTCTCTTCCTTACTCTCTCCCACCCCTGTCTATCTCCTTCCACTTTCCTCTCTACGTAGCTTTGATCTGTTTTTCCTTTCTTTGGGCCTCCTCCTCCAACTTTGCACACTTGAAAACATCTCTTTATTTTTTTTTATTTTTTTTTATTTTTGACAGGCAGAGTGGACAGTGAGAGAGAGAGACAGAGAGAAAGGTCTTCCTTTGCCGTTGGTTCACCCTCCAATGGCCGCCGCGGCCGGCGCGCTGCGGCCGGCGCACCGCGCTGATCCGATGGCAGGAGCCAGGAGCCAGGTGCTTTTCCTGGTCTCCCATGGGGTGCAGGGCCCAAGCACCTGGGCCATCCTCCACTGCACTCCCTGGCCACAGCAGAGGGCTGGCCTGGAAGAAGGGCAACCGGGACAGAATCCGGCGCCCCGACCGGGACTAGAACCCGGTGTGCCGGCGCCGCTAGGCGGAGGATTAGCCTAGTGAGCCGCGGCGCCGGCCGAAAACATCTCTTTATTTGCTCTTGACCTCTTTTTGGGTCTCAAACACGGAGGGAGACTTTCTTTCCTCTCTAAATTCTAACCTTTTTGTATGAAGCCTTGTACATCTTTGACACAGGCAGTGAAAAACCGATCAAAATTAAACCCATCCAAAGACATTAAATTCCCGTTTCACTGGAAGATTAAAGTTTGGCATAGAAAATGAAATTCTATAGTTTAGAGTGTTACGAACCAGAACCAATAAAATGCTTCAGCAGAGTGGCAGTGTTCTGCACTTCCTGGATCACTGCTTCTCCGGGACACAGAATTCAGCATCACCGCCACACGACGGTGGCAGCTCTTCCGCATCTAAGCAGACTGTGTCAGCTTAGCTGTTTTAATAATAAAGAGGATTCATTGCTTCCCCACTGATTGAATCCAGGAGTTCTTAAGCATGAGACTGTCACTAAAATTGCAGAGGAATCTAAATACTGTGTAGTCAGTGCTAGATAGGGAAGAGTCATTTCAGAGTTACTGAGTTTTGTAGTTTCAGGGTCCTTTAAGGAAGATAGATATACATATTTTATTGGTTGAGTCTCTTTGGTTGTATAGATAATCATAAAAATCTTTTTATAAGGTGTTTTACTTCTCTATGGAAAAGCATGGCTTACCTCTACAGCACTTTTTAGAATGTAAGACATGATTTGTTGTTTTTGGCAGCAGTACGCACACAGGTCTTCAACTATAAAGTTACGCCCTATCCATAGGTAAAATATTGTATACTGTCATAGTGATAATATTTTTGGTGATAAGCAAATGTGGTTGGAAAGATACAATAATAACTTATATTGAAAACATTTCTAGTGAAGCTATTAAGTATACGAGTTTTGTAAAACTCAACTATTGAAAGATTGTCATCTCTTAAGACTAGTTTTTAAATTTTTTTAAAAGATGTATTTGAAAGTCAGAGTTACACAGAAAAGGAGGGGAAGAGAGAGAGAGAGAGGTCTTCCATCTGCTAGTTCACTCCCCAGTTGGCTGCAACGGCCGGATCTGTGCTGATCCGAAGCTAGGAGCCAGGAGCTTCTTCCAGGTCTCCCACACAGATGCAGGGGCCCAAGGACTTGGGCCATCTTCTCCTGTTTTCCTAGGCCATAGCAGAGAGGTAGATCAGAAGTGGAGCAGCCGGGACTCCAACTAGTGCCCTTGTGGGATGCTGGCACTACAGGCTGTGGCTTTACCCTCTATGCTGCAGCACCGGCCCCATCAATACTAGTTTTTAATCAGAAGTTAAGATTACTGGCCGTTTGAGTTCCTGAACTCAAGAGGCTTCAATAGCCTTGGCAGCTCATGACAAGAGCCTCAGGTTATTACTGATTTCATAAATAAGAGTGTCAACTGTTAAATCAACAACAGGAGTCACTGTGCACTTACTTCCCATGTAGGGTATCTGTCCTTAATGTGTTGTGCTATGTGAATTAATGATAAAACTAGTATTCAAACAGTACTTTATACTTTGTGTGTTTGTGTGGGTGCAAACTGTTGAAATCATTACTTAGTATATACTAAGTTGATCTTCTGTATATAAAGATAATTGAAAATGAATCTTGATGTGAATGGGATGGGAGAGGGAGTGGGAGATGGGATGGTTTGCAGGTGGGAGGGTGGTTATGGGGGGAAATACCACTATAATCCAAAAGCTGTACTTTTGAAATTTATATTTATTTAATAAAAGTTTGAAAAAGATTACTGGCCATTTAAGGAGTCATCATTTTCCTGTTGATGGTAGTTAATGTGGTCATGATTAAAATATGTATAAATGATGTATTTTTCAGTAGCATTTCTGGGGATATTTTCAAATCTTTATGGGGTGACTTTCCTAGGGAGCAACCTAGGGGAGATGATTGCTGGACAAGTTGAGTGATATGATTTTGGTAATAACTAACATGGGGTCCCTTTTCTTGGAAACACTCTCTGTTAAGGGCTTTGTAATAGTGTGATCAGTGTTTAAAGACTGATTTTCTCTTTTTTTAAATGTTGACAGGTAGAGTTATAGACAGAAAGAGAGAGACAGAGAAAAAGGTTTTCCTTCCATTGGTTTATCCCCCAAATGGCCGCCACAGCTGGAGATGCACCAATCCGGAGCCAGGAGCCAGGTGCTTCCTCCTGGTCTCCCATGCAGGCGCAGGGCCCAAGCACTTGGGCCATCCTCCACTGCACTCCTGGGCCACAGGAGAGAGCTGGACTGGAAGAGGAGCAACCGGGACAGAACCAGCGCCCCAACTGGGACTAGAACCCCAGGTGCCGGCGCCACAGGCGGAGGATTAGCCTATTGAGTCGCACGCCAGCCTGCTTATTTTTTTGAGAGAGGGAGAGGAGGGAGAGGAGGGAGAGGGAGAGGAGTAGGATGGAGAGGGAGAATGTATCTCCTATCTGTTCATTCCCCGAATATCCATGATAGCTGGGGCTGGGCCAGGCCAAAGCCAACTCCATCACCTGCTGTCTTGTAGTGTGCACATCAGCAGGAAGCTGGAATCTAGAACAAAGCTACGGTCAAATCCAGAAACTCTGAAAGGGGCAGTGTGTGTCCCAAGTGGCATCTTAACTGCTATGTCAAAAGCCCACACTTAAAAACTCACTTTTTAAAATTTTTTTAACTTTTATTTAATAAATATAATTTTCCAAAGTACAGCTTTTGGATTACAGTGGCTTTTACCCCTATAACCTTTCCCCAGCTCACACCCCTCCCATTTCCCGCTCCGTCTCCCATTCCATTCACATCAAGATTGATTTTCAGTTATCTTTATATACAGAAGATCAATTTAGTATATACTAAGTAAAGATTTCAACTGTTTGCACCCACACAGAAACACAAAGTATAAAGTACTGTTTGAGTACTAGTTATACTGTTAATTCACATGGTACAACACATTAAGGACAGAGATCCTACATGGGGAGTAAGTGCACAGTGACTCCTGTTGTTGATTTACCAATCGATACTCTTGTTTATGGCATCAGTAATCACCCGAGGCTCTAGGAATGAGTTGCCAAAGCTATGGAAGCCTATTGAGTTTGCCAACTCCTATCTTATTTAGACAAGGCCATAGTTAAAGTGGAAGTTCTCTCCTCCCTTCAGAGAAATGTACCTCCTTCCTAGATGATGACCACTGGGATCTCACTCAGAAATCTTTCATTTAGTTTTTTTTTTGCCAAAGTGTCTTGGCTTTCCATGCCTGAGAAACTCTTATGGGCTTTTTAGCCAGATCCGAATGCCTTAAGGGCTGATTCTGAGGCCAGAGTGCTGTTTAGGACATCTGCCATTCTATGAGTCTGCTGTGTATCCTGCTTCCCATGTTGGATTGTTCTCTCCTTTTTAAATCTATCAGTTAGTATTAGCAGACACTAGTCTTGTTTATGTGATCCCTTTGACTCTTAGACCTATCAGTGTGATCAATTGTGAACTGAAATTGATCACTTGGACTAGTGAGATGGCATTGGTACATGCCACCTTGATGGGGTTGAATTGGAATCTCCTGGCACATTTCTAACTACCATTTGGGGCAAGTCTGATTAAGCATGTGCTGAACTGTACATCTCTTCCCTCTCTTATTCTCACTCTTATATTTAGCAGGTGTCGCTCCCCCTCTTCGCGGAGGAACGACACAGGACCCTGTGCTGTTCTTTTGTCTGCTCGGCCCTCCCCTGGTTTGCTGCTGGTTCTTCCCGGGTTGGCTACCGACCCTTCCACCTCCGTGGAAGGGCGGTTCCCCCTGCCACTTTCCCCACTTCCGCGGGGGAGCGGCACACCGCCGGCCGGCTCTCTTGGGGGCTGCTCAGGTGTTCCTTCAGATAGATGTTCCTGGTGCATGTTGTCTCTCTCCTCCTTTATAGTCCTCTTCCACCAATCCCAACTCTGCTACCCACACGCCGAGTACGCTGCTCTCCTCCAATCAGGAGCAGGTCCTACAGTTTATTGGTTGAACTGGAGGCAGCTGTGTAGAAGTTGTTTACTCCTCTCCCAGCGCCATGTTGTGGGAGAGCAGATGCATAGAATAAGTCTTGATTCGAGTAACTTAGTCTAGTCTGAGTTGCTCCCCACAAGCAGGGATCACTTTTCAGTTAAATTTAAACACCCAAGAATAATTGTGTGTTAATTACAGAGTTCAACCAATAGTATTAAGTAGAACAACAACAACAACAACAAAAACCCACTGTAAGGGATAAAGTATTAAGCTGTTCATTTACAGTCAGGACAAGGGCTGATCCAATCACTGTTTCTCATAGTGTCCATTTCAGTTCAACAGGTTTCCTTTTTGGTGCTCGGTTAGTTGTCACTGATCAGGGAGAACATACTATATCTGTCCCTTTGGGACTGGCTTAATTCACTCAGCATGATGCAAAACTCACTTTTAAATAAATTATTTAAATTACTGAGTAAATAAGGTTTATAGGCACATGGTAGAAAACTGAATAGGTACAAAAATGAGCTTCCTTACTCCGTCTCCCCTCCAGTCAGATGTCCTTTCCAGAGACAGTCGCTGTGGTCCAGCTTCTTGTTAGGGATCCAGAAGTAGTCTCTGCATAGAATTCTTGGTTTTAAATGCAAATTAGAGTAGCTATATGCAATTCTTTTGTCTGGTTTTCGCTAACTTTCCTGTATCTTGTTGGTTGTTCCATTTTGGCATATACAGAAGTGAATCTTTTTACAGGCTTCATACAAGTTGCATTGTATGGATATACACAGTGTATTGCCCTTTTCCAGTCATTGGCTGTTTGAATATGTGTTTGCATAGATCTATAGGAACATCTCCAGAGAGGGGAGAGTGCTGCGTTGTACACCACAGCTTGTACCAGTTGCCCTGCCCATGGGTGATGAGTGAAAATGCCTGCTTCTCTATATCCTATCTGCTGACAGGTGAATGTTATCAAACTGAATCTTTTACAAAGTTGGTAAAGAAAAAAATACTATCTTGTTAATATTTCCTTTTATGTTTTTCTTATTATGGGAGAGGTAAAATCATTTATTTTAATGTTTATGGTAAAATATTTGTATTGTTCCTTAAAAAATTTATTTAAATTTATCTGAGAGGCAGTTATGGGGAGTGGGTTGGGGAGAGATCTTCCATGTACTGATTCACTCCCCAAATGGCCGCGAAGGCTGAGGCTGGGTGTGTTGAAGCCAGGAGCCAAGAACTTCTTCCTGGTCTCCCATGTGGGTGCAGGGGCCAACCACTTAGGCCATCCTTCACTGCTTTCCCAGGTACATTAACAGGGAGGTGGATCGGAAGTGGACCATCAGGCAGTCAAACTGGCATCCATATGGGATGCTGGCATTGCAGATGGTGGTTTTTCTGCTAAACCACAGTGCTGGCCCCACTGACTGTTTCTTATATATTCTTAGTCTTTGGACTTACTTTTATTTAGGATCTAGGTATATATCAGGGAAAATAGCCATTTTTGATAATTTGGAAATATTCAGTTTGTATCTTGACTTGGTTTATCACCTCCCCCCCCAACAAGCCTAGGTTTTATATATACATTTATCCTCAAAAAACAAAACCAAGATAAGTTTAAGTAACTTACCCAATGTCTTATAACTGAGTTGGTTTCAGGTAGTTTGATCCTGTGGCCTACCCTCTTAAATATTCTAAATATATTAAATTCCTGAACCCACTTTTCTTTAAGAGTATAATATTTCTGATGATAAAAAAAATTCTGGTTTCTGAAATTTTTTTTCTGAGTAACATAATGATCTGGCATACTTTTATTTTTCAAATGGAAAACCAGAAATCGATGTACTCCTTACCTCAGAATAAAGTGACAATCATCTGTGCTGTTTTGAAAGAATCTTTATGCTCAGTTTTTATATTTAAGGCAGAGCATATAATATGTACAAGAAACTGACGCCTGAAAGATCGTGTTTATAAATAGTAGTGCTTTTTGGGTTATCTTTTTCTGTCTGTATATAAAAAAAATCAGGCTTATTATGATTGGATTTTAGGTGAGGTGTAAATGTTGGACAACTTAACATGTTCTTGGCATCAGAGAAGCCTAAGGCGGGTGCAGTACTTGAGTGATGTGGAGGCCTGTTTTTACGGGATTCCCGACTTTGGAAAGGCGGGCATACGGCCAACACCTGTCCAAATATCTTAGATCTCTATTACTCGTTCCTGCATAAGGTCTTAAATTGAGCAAGACCTCTGGTGAATAGTTGATTGTTTTCTCTTTTCAACGTAAAAACCTCATTCTAAAATAGACAACGCTTTTTCACGTGCTTGCAATTTTTAGAAGTTTGCTGCCCTACAAGAAGTATGATTTAAAAACTTCTCTGCAGTCAAGTTTTGGAAGTGCTGTGGTAGACATCGGTAAACTGCACAGTGGCTCACTGGGGAAGGAGAAGAAAACTGTGCCTTGCAGGGGGACAGGAAGGCAGGTGGGAAATGGCTTTGTGGATGAGCTGCACCTGAGCTGATCTTGACCGCAGTGCAGGCAGTGGGAGTTCTGACAGCAGAGGCATGGGGGAGATGCATTAGCTGTCTGAGGAGCTGCAGGGGATCTGGGAACAGAAGACAGAGTGTGGAGTTGAGATTTGCTGTCCCCAGGACCCTGCCCTGCAGTAGGCATGACATGCAAGCCGCCTGTGGAAGCATTTTTAGTAGCCACATTACAAAAATGAAAAAACAAAACTTGGTCATTGGAATAATTTATTTTGCCCAAGGAGAAACACTGGATGGGAGTTGGGGAGCTGAATTGATGTGGGATATTTTTTAAATGTATGAAATCAGAAACTTGAAAATCCTTTAAATTCTAAAGAGAGATTCAGAAGAATGAATTCAGAAGTTCGAAGCCCAGCTAGAGGAGTGAGAGCAGGGAGATTGGTTAAGATTGGCTGAAAGGGGAACTTTTCCTCCGAAACTAGGAGGGGAGACGCAGATCCAGATGAAGATGTGTCTTGATGGAGGTTTCATAACGCAGCCTGTGAATGTGTTCAGTAGCTGTAACTGCCCTGCAGGATGATTTGAAGACCAGAATTAAAAGCCTAACCCCAGATTTGCTTTGAAATAATTGTGGGATGAAAGATAGCCAAGCCAAGAGGAAAACTAGCTGCTTTTATCTTCAGCAGTAAAAATGCCTCCCCCCCTTTAAAAGATGTATTTATTTGAAAGAGTTACACAGAGAGAAGGAGAGGCAGAGAGAAAGGTCTTCCATCTACTGGTTCACTCCCTAACTGGCTGCAATGGCCGGAGCTGTGCCGATCCGAAGCCAAGAGCCAGAAAATTCTCCCGCGTCTCCCACGCAGGTGCAGGGGCCCAAGGCCTTGGGCCATCTTCTACTGCTTTCCCAGGCCATAGCAGAGAGCTGGATTGGAAGTGGAGCAGCTGGGTCTTGAACTGGCACTATATGGGATGCTGGCACTGCAGGTGGCGACTTTACCTGCTATGCCACAATGCCGGCACTATTCAATACCCTTTAAACGTAATGACTTTTTAATTTCTTCCTCCCACCCTCCCACTTTCCTCCCTGCCCCCTTGTCTGTCTGATACACTATATGTATATGTATGTATATGTTTTTAGGATTTATTATAGATATTATAAGTGCTTTATATAGATTTATGCATTTACTGATACCCAGATCGCCTATGAAGCATTGAATGTAAAGAAGAACTCCTAGTTACTTTTAAGGAAGACTGGGACTCACTATCTCTATGGCTCTACCTTAACATTTAAAGTATAATCACATTTAATACATTAACCCGGGGTGGGTGGGGGGAGCAGATCAAGATCCAGTGTGATTAAATAACTTGGCAAAAGTCACATAGCTGGCCAGTCATCAGTCTGCAGAACCCAGGCACTGTGCTAACCCCTAGTTACTCTGTTAGTAAGAAGGCAGCCTTTGGCAGGTCAGTTTATTATGCAGGCCCCTTCTGGGGGGGCTGCGGGGGCACTCACCTGGCTGGAGCCAGCGCTCTGTTTGGCTCTGGCCTCAGCGCACAGTTCCCAGGAGCTCCCATCTGCACCACACCTTTTGAAGTCACGCTCTGCTGCGTCTTTGATGTGTTTCTTCTGCCCAGGTTCCTTTCAGGTGTCTAACTTCAAATGCGCAGCAATGGTTCCATTCTTCGTGATAACATAATAGAACGCGGGTTCTTTAATCCTTGCCACGTTGGTCAGAGTCGGCTGCGTTTTTGGAGAAGCTTAGTTTAATCAGAATGCTGAGTTTTAAGCTTTATCTTTTGGTCGTTATTTTATGTGTTTAACTTCTTCAGTGACATATGAAATGAGAAACTTTAACAGGTTTGGAAATGCTACCTGCACTGTTTTAAAGAGGTGTAGTGAGTGAGTGTTTTGTTTTGGTAAAGCAACAGGTGCATAGGCTGAAACGTCATTGCCTCCTGCACCCCCACATTGGGGTGCAGCTCACCCCACCGCCTTTAGCTTAGGTTCTGACCTCCCACTCCTGTCAATGCCAAATGCACTGCCAAGTTTATAGATGTGGTGGAGGAGGGGGAGCTTTGTCTGCAGCCAGAAGCTACACACTTGGTTAAATGTCCTCCTAATGTTTTCTAGTTTGAAATCGTAGGAAACAAAGAATAGAAATGTGGTGACCTTGAGTGGGGGGCAAGTTAGGAAGTGGGAGAATGGGGAGATGGCACTGGTCACAGGGCACAGGCTTGAGTTCTGAGGTGAAGCCAGTGTAGACATTTAATGCACAGCATGGTGACTGCCGTTACTCACGTATGCTGTACTTGAGCTTTGTTGGGAGAGAGAGTAAATGTCGTTATTACAAAGAAGAAAGACATTTCTTCCCCCTCAGGTGTCTTTGGTGTGGGTCATCTGCCTCGAATCGTCTTCTGTCATGGCTGGCTTTTTTCTTTCCTCCCTGCCTGCCTGAATCTCTTCTCTTCTAGACGTCCTTCTCTTCTAGACACAAGACACAGAAACTAAACTCAAGGCGAACGAATCAACTGGGAGGTTTCAGTGGGGCTCCAAGGAGTGGTGGAGCAGTGAGGTGTTAGCACGGGAGCCAGCTGCCCATTCACCTGGGTGTCCAGGGATCCTGCTGGTGGGTGACTTCCTGTGGCCCCCATCTCCACTCAGGGCTGAGTTGTCTGGTAGGAAGTGTGAGAGGAGGCGGTCAGTGCCCGCCCGCCCCTGTCTCTGTGCGGGAGGCTGGGATGCTTCCTGCACGAGGGAGCTTGCTTCACACACAAGCAGTCTGGGACTTACACAGTCATTGGAGGCACAGTGTTCCTCTGGGAGGAAACTTTTGCTGGAAAAGGAAAGAAGTAGTGGTTCTGGATTCCAAATCAATTTCTTTTTTTTTTTTCTTTTTTCTTTTTTGACAGGCAGAGTGGACAGTGAGAGAGAGAGACAGAGAGAAAGGTCTTCCTTTGCTGTTGGTTCACCCTCCAATGGCCGCCGTGGCCGGCGCACTGCGCTGATCCGAAGGCAGGAGCCAGGTGCTTCTCCTGGTCTCCCATGGGGTGCAGGACCCAAGCACTTGGGCCATCCTCCACTGCACTCCCTGGCCACAGCAGAGAGCTGGCCTGGAAGAGGGGCAACCGGGACAGAATCCGGCGCCCTGACCGGGACTAGAACCTGGGGTGCTGGCGCCGCTAGGCGGAGGATTAGCCTAGTGAGCCGCAGCGCCGGCCTCAAATCAATTTCATATTGATTGCTGGGTCATTCTCAGTGTGCCATGTTTTTCACTAATCAGGAGTGCACATTTTATAAGGTTAATGAATGTGACTGAGAGGGTAGCAGTGGGCCAGAGCCTAACAGCTCTCTTGGGTGCCTCTTCAAGGACAGTCCAGAGAGGACAGAGGAGGAACAATGAGATTAGTAATTGTGCCGGTTCTTATGGCTTAGGTGCAGGTTTCCGACAGTCTGAGCAGGATCGAGTGTTAGCACTAAAGGATGAGACAGAACCATCACAGATGTTACGAATTAGACTTCTGTGAAATAATTTATCATGGCTGACGTACTTAGTAGAGGATTTAGCTATGCAACCTAAAAAGCAAATGAGTAGAAAGTAACAGGAAGGAATATTTCTTCTAGGCTAAATATATATTTTTAAAAATAATTTTGGTTCCATATTAGCAGTTACTGACTTTTAGGACAGTTAAAATAAATTGTTAGGACAGGAGCAGCTGACAATACAACAGGGAATTCTTATTTTAGGAAAGATTACTTTGAAAAGTTACCTGAGACTCTTATTAGTTTCAATTACATCCTGAAGTTTCTGCTTTTTATTTATTCCATTTAAACTTGGAAAAACCACTTTTTAATTAAAATTCTGTCAAGGTATAAATAAAAATTTTAGTGACTAGTCTATTTACATGTAATCTTGAAGGAGAACTACTGTCAGTAGGTGTTATTATTTTGACCTAATAAAGGATCAAGACAGAGAAGGAATTTTGAAGAATTAATTTCCCCCATGGAACCTATATTAATCTTTTTTATATTAAAACTGTTGCAAATTACAGTGGAAGTAAGCATGAAAAATGACAATTTGATAGAGTTGTTCTGGTACATAAATGAATTTCTAGCCTGCCATAATTTTAGGATTCTATTAGGAATTAGAAGAAAGATGAGGTGAAATTTTAGTTAAGCTTTTTGATTTAACTGATGAAATCCACTTTTGGGAGAGGAATTAAAATTCATTGAGCTGCTATATGGAATCATTCTTTATAATTAATGCCCCGAAGTGCCTCCCTGGACCACTTCTCATTCACAGAAGTACAGACAGGGAAATGGGTTATTTTGAAGAATTAATTGCTACAGTGATTTTCGGGTATCAGGGCTGAGGTTGGATTGATTTTGCATTGAGGGCAGGCCACGTGGCAGAGAGCAGTGTGTGCGGGTGAGTCAGTGCAGCCGTGTGGCAGATGTGCTCCGAGGTCAGCATGGAGGCCAGGTGCCTGGAGTGGAAGGATCCAAGAGAAAAATGGCAAGAGCGAGTTAACAGGGAGCCAGCGGCTGGCTCAGGCATGGTGTTGTTGCCAGTCTTTTATTTTCAGTGCTGTGCCGCGTCACTGGGATGCTTATCCAGTGAGCAGCCTGAGTTGTTACTGGCTTTAAAAAGATCATCCTGGCTGCTGCCTGGAGTGGAGTTTGAGGACAAAAGTTGGGACGAGGGAGACCTGCTGGTGGCTACTGAAGCCCTTGCAGGTGGGCTGGGGTGGCAGGTGTGCAGCCAATGAGGAGAGGTAAACTTTCCGTGTATTTTAAAGGAGGAACAGAAAGGATTTGGATTGGACTTGGGGGTTGAATGAGAGGTAGGCTGCAAAAACAGTTTCAAGGGTTTTTCCAGATCAAAGGATGGAATTCCCAGTGAGGGCACCAAATGAAACTGAGGTGAAGGTATGGGTGACACCAAGGGTTCATTTGGGACACACTGAGATGCCAATTAGAATGGATATGGGAGGTTGGAGTTCCCAGAGGAACCTGGTTCGAGAAACTAATTTGAGGTTTGTTAGCAGGTGGGTTTTACCTCGGATTACTAGATCGGACAGATCATGTAGGAAGTGAGTGTAGATAGAGAAGCAGTATGAAGACTGCGCTATAAGGTTTGCAAGCTGGGGACATAAGAAGGGACCAGCAAAGGAAACTGAGAAGGAGTCAAGTGTAAAGGAATTTGGGAGTTGATGTGTGTCCTGACAGCCTTGTGATGGAGTGAATTGATGACCTGAGTTAAATGCTGTTCAGCAGCATGGAGGGTCAACACATGACCTTGACCAAAGCTGCTGGAGTGTGAGGGAAGGTCACATTGGCTCGGTTTCAAGAGCAGACAAGAAAGAGGCGAGGGACTGTAGGTAAAATGGAACTGAGAAGCAGGTGGTAGGTGGAGTAGGATATGACATCATTATAAATTGGTGTGTTTGATTTTATTTTTAAAAAACGAAACAAGAGATAGGATTGTTAATGTTTTCACCATAAAGACACGTTAAATGTTTCAGAGGATCGATGCATTTACCCTGATCAGGCATCACACGATGTATGCATATGCTGAAGCCTCCTATGGTACTCCATCATTGTGTGCAGTTTTTATGTGTTTGTTGCAAATGAAAAAATACACTGCTAAAATGCACACCACATGGGAATAATCCAGTAGCAGGATCATGGGGGGGGGCAGCTTTAGTGCTGTGTGTTAGTGCTGGTCGGAGGGGAAGGGCTGTAGAGCAAAGAAGCCAGTGGCCTTAGGTAGGTGCAGAGTCTGTTTATCCCATGAGGGGAAGAGAGCAAGCGTGCAGATGTGAATGCGGTTGGTATTGAGGTGTGGTGGGCATAATAAAACAGAATGTGTGCACACTTGTGGTCTCTGCCAGCTATCCTAGACAGAGGACTGCAGGACATGGGAACAAGAAGACAGGCGGGATGGGGCGAGAAGGCACTCTGAGAAACCACAGAGTGAAAGGCTAGCAGTTGCCGGTCCTGGGATATATTGTGTTCTGCCTCCCGTTGTCCCAACCCTCAGTCAAAGCCCGCAGCACAGGGAACATGGCCTTGGCCCTGGCTGCTTGCCCTTTCTCTGCATTCTTGGAGGAGCTGTCCCTCCAGTCTCCCACAGCACTCTGAACACAGCCCCTGGGAGCAGCAGGCTTTGCCTAAGAGCACAGACAATGGTGAGAGATTACAACATAATCCTGCCTGTCTGTGTGTGTTAAAGCCTTTCTCTTGCTTCAGAACAGGGGGCTCTAATTTCCTTTGTGCCATGGATCCCTTTCGTGGGCCAGGAAAGCCTAGAGGCCAGCTCCTCAAGATGATGTTTAGTGAAAAAAATTCAGCACCAGTAATTGAAACCAATAGATGAAATGGTTTCTGAAGTATTAAAGATCACTTGTGATATTATGTGTCTTCATTACGTGTTAAACAATACACTCTAGTGATTAAGGTATGACTACCTTAATTTGCAAGAAGTTAGTCACATAAACTGTGTTCTAAGATGTCTGTGGCAGCTGAGATTTTTCTTTTTTTGAGATAACATTTTTAATTTACATCATAGTCAAAAGGCTTAATGCATCGCTAAATAGAGAGTTGAGCAAGTAGAAAGACCTCAGTTTACAGCTGAGAGTTGGTGTGACAATGTTCATGATGGCCATTGGTGTCAGAGTCACAGGTGTTGGGGATAGTTTTTTGTTCTGTAGAGGATGACCAGAGGTTCCTAGAAATAGTGAGAGTCTTTTCCCCATCCAAATCCAGTCCTTCATTCTCTGCATGGGTCTGCTGGATATCTGTAGTCCCTAGGTTAATAATCCCCACTTTAGAGATATTTGAGTGTGCTTCTCTTGTCTAAGGCTGATCCTCCTCTCTGTGGTCTAGCCTTGAACCTTCCTCCCCTATCCCCTTTTCTCTGACTCCTACTCCTAACAGATAAACCTGGTTGCACTTAGATCTTTCTGTTTTTAAAAATTATGTACTTGTAGCCGGCGCCGTGGCTCACTAGGCTAATCCTCCGCCTTGTGGCACTGGCACACCGGGTTCTAGTCCCAGTTGGGGCACTGGATTCTGTCCCGGTTGCCCCTCTTCCAGGCCAGCTCTCTGCTATGGCCCAGGAGTGCAGTGGAGGATGGCCCAAGTGCTTGGGCCCTGCACCCCATGGGAGACCAGGAGAAGCACCTGGCTCCTGCCATCGGATCAGTGCGGTGCGCCGGCCACAGCGGCCGTTGGAGGGTGAACCAACGGCAAAGGAAGACCTTTCTCTCTGTCTCTCTCTCTGTCCACTCTGCCTGTCAAAAAAAAAAATGTACTTGTTTGAGAGATGGGAAGGGGAGAGGAAAGGGATTGGGGCAGTAAAGGGATGGGAGAAGAAGTTCTCGTCTGCTGGCTCATTCCCCAAATGCCTGTAAGTGGCTGGGAGTGGCCCAGGCTTAAGCCGGAAGCTGAGAAATGAGCTAGATCTCCCAGGTGGCTACTGGGTTCTTAACTAGTGGAGCCATTATGTGCTGCCTCTGAGGGCTGCCAGTGCTGGAATCAGGAGTAGAGCCTGCCAATGGCCCACCCTGGTTCTTGTATTTGGAATCTCTCTCTCCATCCATCCATCCATCCCTGCTTTTGGTTCTTTTTCTCCCTTCTCGAGATAGGCTTGCATTTGTTCTGTCTTCCATTTCCCACCAGGGCAATGATCAGCCTTTCTTGTCTGGGTGTGGCCAATCAGTGATTGGCTTGTGCTCATTAAATGTTTGTCAGTGGGCCGGCGCTGTGGCTCACTAGGTTACTCCTCTCCCTGTGGCACTGGCATCCCACATGGGCACTGGGTTCTAGTCCCTGTTATTCCTCATCCAGTCCAGCTCTCTGCTGTGGCCTGGGAGGGCAGTGGAGGATGGCCCAAGTTCTTGGGCCCTGCACCCGCATGGGAGACCAGGAGGAAGCACCTGTCTCCTGGCTTTGAATCAGTGTGGCTCCGGCTGTAGTGGCCATTTTGGGGGTGAACCAACAGAGGGAAGACCTTTCTCACTGTCTCTCTCTCTCAGTCTATAACTCTGTCAAATTAAAAAAAAAAAAGTTTATCAGGTGAATCAGTAGGCGTTTCTTCTCATGTTTTCAGTAGAAAGTTAATGAATTTTGCCTAAATTGGAGACTATTATAAATGGCTGATAAAGGGAAGAACCTTTAAGGTTAAGGAGCACCATGTGAACATCATTGGTAAGCTTAGTTGAATATGTAAATTTCATCAGTGGGTCCAGGAAGATTGACGTCCTCACAATCCCAGAGTTCCAAATGTAAGTCGTTTTGATAAGAGAAGCTGAGGGAGACTCTTTGTCAGACAGGTACATTGGTTCCCACGGAAGTCTGATGAAGATCATTTTGAATGATTTATATTTTGCTGGGATTTAGAATTCAGAAATGTGGTTAAACTCAATTTCTTTAAGTCACAGTTTTAAAAATACAGTTCTGATTAATATAGACAAATAAAGAACCAGTATAAATTGGTAAGTTGCATTTTACAGTACTTTAAAAGATTTTTTTTTTACATTTAAGACCTTACTTTTTCTAGTTCCAAATGGCAGTTGTGGTAATGAAAGTGTATGATTGGTTTTCTCATATTTATGTACTTGTTTCTGCAACAGGGGATTCAGATATTTTACAGGGTCATGAAAATTAATCTATCAGTAGTGTTTTCTTCATGAATGGCAAGCACCCTTATTAAAATTACTGAATTTCATGTTCCTTTTTTGTTTGATCATTATTGTCTTATTTCTCCTCCTTAAAAAAAGGCGGAACAACTACTAGACTCTATATAAAGTAATTTCATACTTGCCAATTGATCTTCCCTTGGGGGCTACTGTAGTTTTTATAAACAGCTTGCTGACTTCGAAGAAACATGGCTCTGTTCTTAGGGACTCATCCGGAAAGGGCATTTCTTTGGGGAATATGGAGACCATGTGTGGAATTTCAGCTGCAGGAAAAATTCTGGGGTTTAGACAAAGAAATATTAGGTGGTTTAAAATTGAGTGTCCATTTATGAACAACTGGTTTGATCTTAATAGTCATGTTTTGTTTTTAGAACCTAATATATTGTGGATTCATGGTTCACAGTTTGGAGTTTCCAGACTCTTAGGGACCTGCAAACCCAGATTTGTACCATTGACTATCTTGGTCAAAAACATTGATTTGGAGTGATGGCTCTTTGGTGTATTAAAAATCAGCAAATTTGTTTCTTGTGTAAAAAGGACAATTTGTTTAGTTTGCTAAATTTTTGTGATATAGAGTTCATGGAGTAAAAATAAAAACTTCTCTGTGGAAACACTCATGTCAGCTTGAAGCTTAACCTACAGAACTGTCAGATATGTGAGACTTTTACTCCCACAATCAATCAATTAATAACCTACTGTATTCACGTGTAAAGCAAAGAATAGAAACAATCGACTGAATTTTACTTTATAGCATTCGTCAAAACTTGGAATATATTTTATCTCATATCCAAGTTTTTGGTGAAAGATCCAAGTGGTTGTGAAGTTTCTGTGATGAGAATATGCACAGAAATTATCTGTAATGGTAAATTGTATATGTTACCCTTAATGCCAGGAGTGAGAGTCAGAATTCATTCTGCTTACATAGAGAACATTTTGCTGTACTTGAGTTAACAGATACCAGAGTAAACTTTCCCGTTTTCAGGCCCAGCGATTTTTCTATTTTGGGGGGGGCTGGGGTGGGGGAAGGAGATCATGATTAAGCTAGCAACACATGCTGCTACCATCAAGCCTCAAGTACTTTGCACACTCTATCCTCAGTTTCTCCAAATCATATAAAGGCACTAATGCTGTTACTGAAGACTGAATTCTGTATGAATTCAACATTTTGAAATTTTAAAATAAACATGAAATGGATAACTATGCAATTGTCCCAAATGAGTTCAATTTAATTTTTTAAGATTTATTTATATATTTATTTGAAAGGTAGAGTTACAAAGAGGCAGAGACAGAGGGGTCTTCCATCTGCTGGTTCACTCCCCAAATGGCTGCAGTGGCAGGAGCTGAGCTGATCCGAAGCCAGGAGCTTCTTCTGGGTCTTCCAAGTGGGTGCAGGGGCCCAAGGATTTGGGCCGCCTTCTGCTTTCCCAGGCCATAGTGGAGAGCTGGTTCAGAAGAGGAGCAACCAGGAATCGAACTGGTGCCCATATGGGATGCCGGCACTTCAGGCTGCAGATTTACCCGCTATGCCATAGCACCAGCCTCTCAATTTAATTTTTTTTTTTTTTTTTTTTTTTTGACAGGCAGAGTGGACAGTGAGAGAGAGAGACAGAGAGAAAGGTCTTCCTTTTGCTGTTGGTTCACCCTCCAATGGCCACCGTGGCTGGCGCGCTGCAGCTGGCGCACCACACTGATCCGAAGCCAGGAGCCAGGTGCTTCTCCTGGTCTCCCATGGGGTGCAGGGCCCAAGTACCTGGGCCATCCTCCACTGCCCTCCCTGGCCACAGCAGAGAGCTGGCCATGGAAGAGGGGCAACCGGGACAGAATCTGGCGCCCCGACCGGGACTAGAACCCAGTGTGCCGGCGCCGCAAGGCGGAGGATTAGCCTAGTGAGCCGCGGTGCCGGCCTCTCAATTTAATTTTTAAGAAGATTTTGCTTTTATTTCCTTTTTAAATGGCTCAGACATGTAAATCAGTAGCTTCTCCTCATTCTAGTGATTTATGTTATTTTTCTCAGGGCAGTGTTCAAAATGTGTAACCGAATTTCTTCTTTTTTAAATTTTATGTAAGTTATACAAGTTTCATGTATTTCATATATACAGATTTAGGAACGTAGTTAACTTCCCTCCTGCCCTCCTTCCTGCCCATGCTCCAACCCTTCCTCCTCCTGTCTCACAAGGGAGCTTCGTACTGAAAGGTGCACTTCCCTGTACAGTCTGCAGTTGAAGCAGTGTTTGTGTTATTTCCTTTCCTCTGGGCTGCCTTCCTGCATGAGGAGACTTTGAAAAGTCTGTAGAAAATGAAATTAAAAGATAAGGTTGTTTTGGTTCCCCCCAAAATTGAAATCATGGACATGAATATTTGCATAACTGAAGCTCCCTCTCTCTATTCCTGCTGCCTGTTTATCAAACTCCAAGCTGTATATAATCTATTTTCCAGCAGTTCTCCAATATCCTGCACTGAGAAAACATTGGTGTGATAACCCTGTGAATATAAAGGAGAAATTATATGAAGATGATTGCCTTTCAATCAAAATGCTTAACAAATACTTTTTCAGAATTTTAATACGAATTTCAATATGGGAATATGTGGGTGTGACTATACTAGGGAAAATGACGGAGTAACACTGCTACAATTATGTGTGACATCATTGAGTATGCCCCAGTAGCAAGTGCAGAAGTTTTGTCATATCATTGACTCAACCGGGGCCAGCGCGACGGTATAGCAAGTAAAGCCGCTGCCTGCAGTGCTGGCATCCCATATGGGCGCTGGTTCGAATTGCAGCTGCTCCACTTCCTATCCAGCTCTCTGCTATGGCCTGGGAAAGCAGTAGAAGATGGCCCAAGTTCCTGAGCCCCTGTACCCGCATGGGGGACCCAGAAAAAGCTCCTGGCTCCTGGCTTGGGATCAGTGCAGTGCTGGCCATTGCGGCCAATTGGGGAGTGAACCAGTGGATGGAAGACCGCCCCCCCCAGCTTCTTGCTCTGTGTAATTATGACTTTCAAATAAATAAATAAATCTTAATTTAAAAAAGTGACTCAGCAACAACACACAGCACTGAGAATGTGGATGCCAATTTTTGACAGTATTAGATGACCTTGATTTATGTAGTTGTTGCTTTCTTGGGAAAACTCCCTGTATATTAAAAGTCATTGATAAATACTCAGTGTTTATATGTAAAATGGAGATAATTAGAAACATAGTTTGCATTCTCAAGGGTCAGTAGGTCATTTAAAAAGTCATCAAGTACCCAGGGTCTTTGAGACTCTTCTGTGTATTTCTCAGCCCATAAAAATCAGGTAATGCGCTGTTATTATTGTACATGTAAAAAATGTAGTAACTGTAGCTTCAGAAAGGCCAGCCGGCAGCAATGCCATTGGGGAACTTTGCTCTAGGTTCAGCTTTTAAACTTAGCTGCTTCTTTCTTTTTTTTTTTTTTATTATTTATTGATTTTTTATTTTTATTTTATTATTATTATTATTTTTTATTTTTTAACAGACAGAGTGGACAGTGAGAGAGAGAGACAGAGAGAAAGGTCTTCCTTTGCCGTTGGTTCACCCTCCAATGGCCGCCGCGGCCGGCGCGCTGCGACCGGCGCACTGTGCTGATCCGATGGCAGGAGCCAGGAGCCAGGTGCTTTTCCTGGTCTCCCATGGGGTGCAGGGCCCAAGCACCTGGGCCATCCTCCACTGCACTCCCTGGCCACAGCAGAGAGCTGGCCTGGAAGAGGGGCAACCGGGACAGAATCCGGTGCCCCAACCGGGACACCGCTTGGCGCCGCTTGGCGGAGGATTAGCCTAGTGAGCCGCGGCGCCGGCCCCTTAGCTGCTTCTTTCTAAAGGATCCGTTTCCCACCCCACTTAAGTACATGCAGTTTTCCCATCTTACCCATAAATATAATCGATAAGGACAAAGGATGCACATTGTTTAGTCTTATACTATGTCTAACACACTGGATGGTGTGAACTACATTAATCCAGGCAGAAAAATGAATTTGTAGACAAATTAGCATTTGCTAACAAACATTCTCAAGTGATTACCTAAGGTACCTTTGGTGTCTGTAAGTAGAAGTTGGTTCATGTCGAGACTGAGCCTTCTATTTTAAATGGTATGTGGAAGATGGTAACACTGAACATGTTTAGAGCACTTATTTAACAGCTAGTATTTTCCTTGTTTTGTCTCTTCATTGCTAAATCTGATAACCATTTGATGAAGCGATGTTATTATCTTACTTGAACCAAAGAGAACTCGAGAGATTAGTTATCTTGCCCAAGGCCACACAACTCTGAAGTTGTAGAGCCAGGGTTTAAGCTTTGCTTTGCATCTTTGTGCTAGTTTGAGTTCTGGCTGCTCCACTTCCTATCCAGCTCTCTGCTGTGGTCTGGGAAAGCAGTGGAAGATGGCCCATGTGCTTGGGTCCCTGCACCTGCATGTTTCTCTGACTCCACAGCAATGCTGTTCTTTTTTTTTTTATTTTTTTACAAGTTTTTAAAACTTATTTAATAAATATAAATTTGCAAAGTACAACTTTTGGATTATAGTGGCTTTTTCCTCCTTAACCTCCCTCTCACCCGCAACCATCCCATCTCCTACTCCCTCTCCCATCCCATCCCATTCACATCAAGATTCATTTTTTTTTTTATTTGACAGATAGAGTTAGACAGTGAGAGAGAGAGACAGAGAGAAAGTCTCCTTCCGGTGGTCACCCCACAAATGGCCGCTACGGTCAGAGCTACGCCAATCCAAAGCCAGGAGCCAGGTACTTCCTTCCGGTCTCCCATGCGGGTGCAGGGGCCCAAGCACTCGGGCCATCCTCCACTGCCTTCCCGGGCCACAGCAGAGAGCTGGACTGGAAGAGGAGCAACTGGGACAGAACCCGGCACCCATATGGGATGCTGGTGCCGCAGGCGGAGGATTAACCAAGTGAGGCACGGCACCGGCCCCAAGATTTATTTTCAATTATCTTTATATACAGAAGATCGATTTAGTATATACTAAGTAAAGATTTCAACAGTTCAGCAGTGCTATTCTGATATGTCTTTGCACAGGTGGATCATCACTGGTAACATGGGTCTAGCTCAGACCTTCTTATCTCTTGCCCTAATATCACATCTAACTGCAACTCTGCTTATTTTCTTTCCCAGTCTTCCCTCGTTTAAGATGTATATAGACATGAGAGTAAATTATGCACATGGTGAGGGGAGGGGCGGTCCAAGTACTTTGGTTTTGCCAACATCATGATACTCATCAGTGATAAGCTAGCGAGTCATTCTGCCTGTGTGGTCTGGAATAGTAGAAAATATGAAAACATTGCCACGGACTTAACAAAAGCTACATGCATAATAAAACCCCGAAGGCAGAGGGTAGTGCATACTTTTTGTTAATCATCTTCAACCTCAACTCACAGGAAGGTCCCTTTTCCTGGCGCCAGCAACTCCAGACTGAAGGAGCTTGCAATGCTGCCACTGGTGATGTTTGGGACATCTGGATAAATCGTGTCTTCTGGTCTCCTGTGTGTCATTCTTTTCAGCATTAATACTTTTATTTAAAATTCTGTGGATCAAATGAGTCTTGTGCTTGACAATGATATTTTTTTTAAGATTTATTTATTTGAAAGTCAGAGTTACACAGAAGAGAGGCAGAGAGAGAAAGGTCTTCCATCTGCTGGTTCCTTCCCCAGTTGGCTGCAACAGTCAGAGCTATGAGGATCCAAAACTAGGAGCCAGGAGCTTCCTCTGGGTCCCTCATGTGAATGCAGGGGCCCAAAGACCTGGGCCATCTTCTACTGCTTTCCAAGGCCATAGCAGAGAGCTGGATCAGAAGTAGAGCAGCCAGGACATGGACTGGTGCCCATATGGGAGGCCAGCACTGCAGGTGGTGGCCCCAACAGTAATATTTTAATAAATAGACTTACACTTGAAATGTAGGGAGTGCTGAGAGGATCCTCCCACAATGTAATGTATGAGATTTCAGAAATTTTGTGGAAAACTAGGATAAAAGTATGTTTCTTTTGGGGTAACAACTTTTGAAATCTAGTCCTCTTTTTTTTGTTTTGTTTTGTTTTCTTTTGACAGGCAGAGTTAGACAGTGAGAGAGAGAGAGAAAGGTCTTCCTTTTTCCATTGGTTCACCCCGCAAGTGGCCGCTATGGCCGGTGTGTTGCTGGCATGCTGCGCCAATCTGAAGCCAGGAGCCAGGTGCTTCCTCCTGGTCTCCCATGTGGGTGCAGGGCCCAAGGACCTGGGCCATCCCCCACTGCCCTCCCAGGCCACAGCAGAGAGCTGGACTGGAAGAGGAGCAACTGGGACAGAATCCGGCGCCCCAACCAGGACTAGAACCTGGGGTGCCGGCGCCACAGGCAATAAGCCCTGGCGCCAGGCCCCTGTTTGTTTTCATAATATACTTTTTCCTGACTTTTTTGTGGATCCCTCGTTCACACAGATTTCAAAATTCTTTTGCACCAGAGTAGACTTGTCTTTTGATTCTGTTGTCCATCAGTCTTTTGGAGTACTCTTGGGTGTATTAAAATGTCAAATTGTACTCCATAAATACGCACAATTACTATTTGCCCATTAAAAAAACTGGAAAAAATAGCATTTGATTGTAGCTGCTGACACACTTCCAGTTTTCTACTAAAAGACCAATGAAGACTGGGGGCAGAGGAAGGTAATCAACCCAGAAAACCACCCTCAAACTCATAGTAATGAGGAAAGTAAAGACTGCTCACTTAATTGCTAGAAATTTCCATCTATTTCTTCTGCTTTAGGGAACTGGAATTGGAAAAAGAAACTGTCATGAAACAGATACCCCAACTGGTGCAAAACAGGAAATGTAGTCAGTTCCTTGTGTCATGTCCACTGCTTACCATGGTCTTCAAACAGCTGGAAAACGGGGCCACCTTCTGTCTGCTGGGAAGGTGCCATTTTTCTGAGGAAGCTACAATGTTAGCCGTCACTTGGGGCTCCTCCTGATGCCCTGTTCTGAGTGCCTCTTACCTCTTGTTGTGTCTTTGTACACCCACCCAGCAGGTTCAAGTCATGAAAATGTGAAGGGTTGGCAGAAGTAGAGCAGCTGACTCTTTTTTTTTTTTTTTCAGACTTTTTTTTATTTGACAGAGTTAGAGAGAAAGGTCTTCCTTCCGTTGGTTTACTCCCCAAATGGCCGCCACGGCCTGCGCTGCACCGATCTGAAGCCAGGAGCCAGGTGCTTCTCCTGGTCTCCCATGTGGGTGCAGGAGCCAAAGCACTTGGGCCATCCTCACTGCCCTCCCGGGCCACAGCAGAGAGCTGGACTGGAAGAGGAGCAACCGGGACTAGAACCTGGTGCCCACATGGGATGCCGGCGCCGCAGGTGGAGGATTAACCAAGTGAGCCACGGAGCTGGCCCCAGAGCAGCTGACTCTTGAATCCTGGCAGGAGGAGGTCTCCCCAGGCAAAGGGCTCAAGGTGAGGACAGAGGGCAGAGTGGTAGGCACTTAGTCTACAGGTGGTCTTTTTGTCAGATTGGCAGTTTATATAAGCCAAAGACCCCTTTGCTGTATGGAAGACTGATTTTTAACTGATGCGCCACAGTCCCTGAGAATCCGGCTTATAAGTTCCTGTATCTGTATTTTTGTTGCAACACCGAAAAGGGCTTTCTGTAAGCACACAAGAGCATAAGGAGCCAGGCCAACCTGTGGCGGATGGTGATCCCATCATCATTGCAGGCAGGGGCAACAGAAGGATCACAAACAATTTGGGACCTATTACAAAATAGCTGTTGTCCTGAGAAGGCAAGAGAAAGGCACATTTTGAGAAATATATTTCCAAGAGTGGTTAGTGCTGTGGCACGGTAGACTAAGCATCTGCCTGCAGTGCTGGAATGCCATATGAGCGCTGGTTCAAGTCTCAGCCACTCCAGTTTCAATCCAGTGCTCTGCTTGTGGCCTGGGAAAGCAGTGGAAAAATGGACCCAGCGCTTGGGCCCGTGTACCTGCATGGGAGATCCGGAGGAAGCTCCTGGCTTTGCATCATCTCACTCCAGCCATTGTGGCCATTTGAGGAGTGAACCAGAGGATGGAAGATATGTCTCTTCTATCTCTGTCTCTCTCTATCTCTGAATGCAATTTTATCTCTTCAATAAATAAAATATTTTTAAAAAGAAAGAGTCCCAGTAGCTAAAGATGATTTAGAAAAGTATAGGGTACAGAAGGTAGAAGATGGGGTATTAGGAAACTGTGAGAACAAACTTGGACTTTTATAAAGGTCGGAAAGACTGAATGTAGTGCTGACATGGAGGGGCTCATATTTGCAGAGGAGACCAGAAAGAATCCATGTTTTGAAAAACTAAATCAGTACTGAAGAACAGAATGGGGTTCTGTTCTTTCAAGAAATTTCAAAATTCTTTTCAGATTTCAGAGAAGGATCTAGAAATGAAAAGAATGAGATAAAAGGTATTGAATATGGAAGAAAGCACTGAAGTCCAGCCTGAGAATGAGAAATAAAAATGGCCCATGAAATAGGAAAAAATCTAGTCTCACTCTCTCTCTCTTTTTTTTTTTGACAGGCAGAGTGGACAGTGAGAAAGAGAGACAGAGAGAAAGGTCTTCCTTTGCAGTTAGTTCACCCTCCAGTGGCCGCCGCGGCCAGCGCTGATCCAAAGCCAGTAGCCAGGTGCTTCTCCTGGTCTCCCATGCGGGTACAGGGCCCAAGCACTTGGGCCATCTTCCACTGCACTCCCTGGCCACAGCAGAGAGCTGGCCTGGAAGAGGGGCAACCAGGACAGAATCCGGTGCCCCGACTGGGACTAGAACCCAGTGTGCCGGCGCCGCAGGTGGAGGATTAGCCTAGTGAGCCATGGCGCCGGCCAATACTTTTATTATTAAAAAATAGAAACTTTGTAGAAAGAAATTTGAGCCGGCGCCGCGGCTCACTAGGCTAATCCTCCGCCTAGTGGCGCCGGCACACCGGGTTCTAGTCCCGGTCGGGGCGCCGGATTCTGTCCCGGTTGCCCCTCTTCCATGGCCAGCTCTCTGCTGTGGCCCGGGAGTGCAGTGGAGGATGGCCCAAGTGCTTGGGCCCTGCACCCCATGGGAGACCAGGAAAAGCACCTGGCTCCTGGCTCCTGCCATCGGATCAGCGCGGTGCGCCGGCCACTGGAGGGTGAACTAACTGCAAAGGAAGACCTTTCTCTCTGTCTCTCTCTCTCACTGTCCACTCTGCCTGTCAAAAAAAAAAAAAAAAAAAAAAAAAAAAGAAATTTGGAGAACTATAAAGCAATAAGTTTTAGAGGGTGTAAAATGGAATCATCCTTCCCATGGAAATCATGCCATATTAACTATCACAGAATTTTTGGTTAGGCAAAATATTACTTTACAATATGTCAAGGAGTATTTTGGGGGCCGGCGCCTTGGCTCACTTGGTTAATCCTCCTTCTGTGGCGCCAGCAACCCATATGGGCAACGGGTTCTAGTCCCGGCTGCTCCTCTTCCAGTCCAGCTCTCTGCTGTGGCCCGGGAGGGCAGTGGAAGATGGCCCAAGTGCTTGGGCGCCTCCACCCGCATGGGAGACCAGGAGGAAGCACCTGGCTCCTGGCTTCGGATTGGCATAGCTCCGGCTGTAGCGGCCATTTGCGGGGTGAACCAACGGAAGCAAAACCTTTCTCTTTGTCTCTCTCTCTCTGACTAACTCTGTCAAATTAAAAAAAAGAAAAAGTATTTTGACCAGATCTTTAGTGATGCACATGTGAGCATGATTCAAAAAGTTTGTGAACACATGGAATTAAAATGTTTTAAGTTTATTTTGGGAGAAAAACTTCGGAATTCATGCATCACTTAAATAGAAAGCTTTTATTTAAGATAAATTTTTTAAGTACAACTTTCCGATTATAGTGGTTCTTCCCCCCCATACCCACCCTCCCACCTGCAAACCATCCCATCTCCTCTCTCTCGCACCCCATTCTTCATTTAGATTCATTCTTATATACAGAAGATCAACTCTATACCAAGTAAAGATTTCTAAAGTTCATGCATCACTTTTTAATAACATACTTTTTATGAACTTGTTGAGGACCCCTTGTATGTATGAAATTCATTTTTTTGAGGAGGGGGGACATCAAACTAATAAGCTTATCTTTAATTCTACTTTCCATGAACTTTTTGAATTCCCTTCATAGAGTTAATGCTTCTGGAATTGTAATGATGAGATCAAATAGCCCCCCAAAATTGAGGTGGTTATCCTGAGTCAAAGTAGAGTGAAAATAGTTGTTTTTTGTTTGTTTTGCTTTCATCAGAGAATTGAATACAATCCTCCCTATTATTTGTATCAACCCCAGCCATATGCAGAGCGGAGGCAAGGAGGTTAGTGCTGTTGTTGCTTGCTTGTGTGCATGGGTATTTGTGTTTCACTAAACTTTGTAACTTCTTCGTTTTCAGTACATCAAAGTGGAAAACACTGTAATCCTATCTCCTCTGTCTTTCTCCACCCTTCCAAATCAACTTAAATTCTTCTAATTATTCACAGATGAGATTAAGTCCAAGGCATTTTTGCTCATGTTATTGTTCTGTTTGCTCTTTTTCTTTGGCTGCAAACAGAAAGGTAGTCATCTCTATGTTATAGATAAGCATGTCAGCGTAGTTTACTATTGCCATAATTATGTTATTTCATTAATGCAAGAATTTCAGCTCACCAGAGGCAGATCTGGAATTGATTTAGGTCCTTGCCTTTTTGAAGAATTTGAACTATGGTCCCTTCAGATGGTCTAGAGCAAGTTCAGTTGGGAGGTGAGAGAATTCAGCTTTAAGAGGCTACCCTTTATGTTTGAATAGGTGCTATTCACTCTAAGAGGTAACGGTGAAAAAAATACATGTTTCGCTTAATAATTCTTTGAAAACAAAAACCCCTGAACTTTCCATCTTTTCAGTTATACACAAGTAATTTTTTTTATTATTTAAACCAAAGATACTAACTCACACCATTAATATCCCTCCCTTAAGGGGTACTTCGTCGCTGAAGTCAACAAGCCAGTCTTATTTTGTACTGTGGTGTGTACAGCGCTAAAAAAGCGTTCCCCTACACACAGATTTACCAGGTTAGACTTTCAGAAGGTCCAGTTGTGCATAGCCATTTTTAGAACGGAGATACAAAGGCCTGGACTCCTCATGTGGTCAACTCCTGCACCCTTGATTTGGGAACACTTTGATCAGTGTCTGGCGGGAGTTTTGCAGCAGATCTCAAACCAGGTGGCATAAAGATGATGAACCCTAAAACAAGAGCGCTCAGTGACAAGGCTTTAAAAAAGAGTTAATTGGCAGTATTAAGTACTTAATGTTTGAGAAATCTGAAAATAAAAAAATATAAAATTTGAGTTATTTGGCCCAGACTGTGAGCAAATTACTTAATTGCATATAAATGACTAATGAGTGGCATAGTTAAGATTTCAAAAGTAAAATATTTTCATTTCATCCAATGATAGATGTTTTCTTCCTGGGTCCCCAGGAGCTCAGTTAATGACTTGCATTGTGATCAGCCTCCTTTCAAGGATTTTCATCTGTAACTACTTAACACGCGGTTTGATTTGATTTCTGCCTCCTTGCTGAAACTCCCTCGTGGGGAAAACAGAAGCATTCTTCTCTCCCCTCACAGATAATTTTTTCATTTCACTCCATTGGGTGGGAGTCCTGCAGACAAGTGGAGAAATGGAAGGTGAATGAATTTAACATTCACAAGGCTGTTACATTATTTTATATCCAGATTATTTTCACTGATGGGAAAATCTTTGCTTCTGTGGGTGAAGAGGAAATTAAAGTGTAATAGTTACATGATGTGGGTGACAAAGTTGAAGAGTAGAAATTGTTTTTAGAAGCATTCAGCAATCGAGAAGCAACACTGAGGTGCTGAATGAATGCCACTTCCAAAATAGTCATTGGATGCTGCAGAATCAGAAGTGTCTAATTGTCCAAAGACAACTCTTGATGATAAAAGCTATTTCTTATGTAATTTTTAATTCCTACCTCTCAAAAAGTAATTTTCATGTAGTAGATTTGCCTAAATATATCCATCAAGAAAAAAATAGAGGCAGAAGTATTCAAATTATATCCTTTTATTAAACTTGTTTGCATGTATCTGTCTCTCTTACCAGGCATAATGCTTTAAAAAAATGTGCAGTGCTTATAAATATTCAATTAAAGATTTTTTTGCAGTTTACTTTTCCCCTTACGGATGAGCATTGAGATTATATAGTATAGTAAAAACTGTGTTATAATATTAAAATCAGCTTTGAAGCATGGAGGATCTATTTTCTTTTTCTGAAAGGCAGGGAAAGAGGGAGAGGCAGTGGGAAAGAGATTTCTTGTCCACTGTTTTAATTCCCAACTGCCTGGAGCAAGACAAAGCTGGGAGCCAAATTCAGGTCTCCCATGTGGGTAGCAGGGGCCCAACTATGCTTGAACTATCATCAGGAAGCTTCAGTTGGAAGCAGATCTGGGATTCAAACTCAGGCGTTCTGATATGGGATGTGGCCATCCCAAGCGGTGGTTAATCACTTGCACCAAAACTTGCCACTGAATATTCTTGATTCTCTGCCTTTCAGCTGCCAGTGCATTCTACAACAGGTTCTTGGACTAAGGCCAGCTAAAAATCGGCTTCCATGTTGATCTGTTTCACAGGATCTCACTCCTATCCATCCTTTTCCATCCCATTCTTTAGTCCTTCATTATGTGTGTATATATTTTTTTCTGTTTCTTGAGAGTTACAGGTACTCTGTTGTGGTGATTAAGATAAGGGACACTGTGGCTAGAGTAGATTCGAAGTCAAATTAGCTGCATGATCCAGGGCGGATTATTTGATCCTTCTTTGTCTCAATCTCTTAATATGTAAAATTGCATAATGATATTACCTCTCAGAGCTGTTGTGAGCAGTATGTGTAATAACAGATGTAAAATGCTTATAACAATGTGTAATGCTATCTCTGAATACTTTTGTCTTTGAAGGATGATTAGCACTTGATATTAAATTTCTTCCTACAGTGTTTTATGATCCAGTGTGATGTTTGTGTATTTCTTTGGCCAAGTATGAACTCGTCCCTTGGGATATCCCAGCCTCCCTACTCTGCAAGTTCCTAGAACACCAAGTATTGTGCTCCAGCAACCTAAATTCTAACTATGGGGAGGGTCCAAGTGAAGCTTTCTGGTCTACCATTTTCTTACTATCAGTGTAAAAACATGGTCCCTGAATATAACACAACACATGCCACTAGAGTGCAGATTTTTTGGGTGCAGACACATGAACTGTACTTCATGGGGGTCAATAAACCGAGGAAGCTGAACTTATTCGATATACAAAAACTGTAAACGTATGCTTGTTGCTAACCAGTTTTACAAAAGAGAAATTTAGAAGTGATGTAGATGAGAATAGATTTATGCCATTTACGATTTCATTTGTGCCTTTAATGAGTAGGTTAGAAATAATCAGAGATTACTTAACATTCTGCACGCTCTGAAAGTTGCTTGAATAAAATAGGGTCAGCCTCAGGCTGATTTTTCCATGTGGTGAATAGTTTATGTTTACTGCTAATTAGACTTCGTTGTGAAGAAACTAATACAGTGGTGGTGACATAGTAGCCACCATTACGTGGTGCCTGCTGTGGACCACATACTACCTGCCTACTGTTATCTAATCTTGCTGAAAAGTGTAAAAAAAGTCATCATGACTTGGGAGATTCCAAACTGAAATATAAACTTTGGAAACATCTTTATCAGTGAAATAGTTTAGAAAGTTTGTTTTTTTGATGCAAATAGTGCTTTGAGATAGTTAGCCAAGCTGTCTTTGGCTCCCAAAGATATCAGGAGGTGTGGGGGGGTTGCTGTCCTTGGCAACATGGGGTGGTACCAGTTGCAGGATTTTCTGGTCTACTCAAAGTAGAGATCTTTAGGCTGTTTGGAGTGAGAGATGAATAGTGCCATTCTGTATAATTTAGTTTGTAGTTGCTGTTTGGCTTCTGATTTAGGTTGTGTATTTTCCTTTATTGTTTCATTTTGACGTAGTATGTTTTAAAATGAACTTTTCTTGTGGATAAAATTTTATGATATGCTTTTTCTTCAGTTCTAGGCGACAATGTGGCTGTGTTTTATTTACTTGAATCCCTTGTGATGGGAACCAGACTCAGACTTATTTCAGAAATAGTGTTAATTATACAAGTGGAAGAGGCAGATATCTTCTTGATTCATCTGTGTGTTTCAGAGTTGCTCCCGTTGGTGCATTCCTGGAACCCTATCTAAATAATTACACATCTTCTTCTGATGTTGTTAGATATTTTATACTTGCTCACTGGAAGTTATATTTAATTAAATGACTACACGATAATGTGTGATTGTCAGAATAGTATCAGTATGCCAGTGGCTAGTATCTGATAATTAGATGAAAGGAAATGAAGATAGATTCCAATATACATGGTGGATTGAATAGTTAAAATTCTTTGTTAATTGTGGTAGATATTAGTTGATACATTAATGGTGTTTATAAAATAAAAGAAAAAATAACCCAAAAAGACGGTCAGGTATATTCCCAGGTTATCAGCATTCTGAACAGCAAAATTCAAGGGATATGGTCTGTGGCTTGGGCACTGACCAGTGTAACTGCTGGGGTCCAGGCTTTTGCAGACCCTCTGAGCCATAGCCTCACAAGGGATCTTACTGTCTCAGGTTTCACATCTCTTTCATGGTAAGTGGGGATTAGTGGTGGTAGGTTGAGGAGGTGGGAGTGTCAGGATAAAGATGAAAATTTAAAAAAAGTCAATCTCCAATTATTAAACAGCAGGTGTTAAGACTGTGTTTAGAAGATTTGGGGAGTGGTGGTGAATGGTGTAAAGGGAGGATTGGGAAGAAGAGTTTGTTACTAGGGTGCCCTCAGTCTGGTGGGAAGGAAATATCAGCTGTGATTTCTGATCCATAAAGTTTTGCTTTGTACACAGATGGATCGTTTGAATAGGGAAGAAAGATATATTAAGACAGATTTTATTTAAGCTGATCATTTCTTAGAATTTCTTGACTTTGGAAGTTGGCTTAGTTGTATTAGGTTATTGTTTGGACAGAAGGGGTACAAGCTTGAGGGGCTTTAGAGGCTGAAAGTCAACAGAAAGTGGAACTGGGGTCAGCACCTGGCTTAGCAATTAGGATGCCTGCATCCTGTTTCAGCGTGCCTGGGTTCCTCGCTTGCCTTAAGCCCCCGACTCCAGCTTTCTCCTGTGCGGACCCTGGGAGGCAGGAGGTGATGGCTGAAGTGGTGCTGTCCCTGTTACCTTGTGGAGGTCTAGACTGAGTTCCCAGCTACCAGCTTTGGCTCAGCTCAGCCCTGGCAGAGGGGGGCATTTGGAGAGTAAACCAGAAGATTGGAGCTCTCTCTGCTTGCTTCTCAAATAACTAATCAGTTTTACTTGAATATTTAAAATGGTAAATAAGGCCAATATACAGATATCTTCAACTTACTATTTTTTCCTTTATAAATAGATTTTTTGTATAGTACATGAAAAATATTTATAATTGGTTAGAAGGAAATGGACACTTGTTCTATAATTTACAAATGCATTGATTTCAATAAGTTTTAGATGCTCAATTTCAAGTTTTATGGATATGTTTAGAGTAATTCAGAAAAAATATTGCATATTAGTTTTATCTGAGTACAAGAATGTAGAACATAGTTTCAAATGTGAATCTGTTCGTGCCATTTTCTACTTAAAATCCTTCAATGAGGGGCTGGTGTTTTGGTGTAATGGGTTAAGCTTCTGGTTGCAACACTGGCATCCTATACCGGTGCCTGTCTGAGTCCTTGCTGTTCCGCATCTGATTAAACTCCCTGCTAATGGCTTGGGAAAAGCAGCAGAAGATGGCCCAAACACTTGGGTCCTTGCATCCATATGGGGGTCCCGGAAGATGCTTCTGGATTCATCCTGACCAAGCCCTGGCCGTTGAGACTATTTAGGGAGTGAACCAGTGATCAAAGATTCTCATTCTCTCTCTCAAATAAATAAAATACATCTTTTAAAAAAAACCTTTAACAATTTTTATTGCCTTAAAGGTGAAGCCCAAAATCTATAGCCCAGGAGCCTCAGCTTTTTCAGTTACTCATTTGCTAAGAGGGAGGAACAACAGCATGGATTAAATGATAGCTTGATAACAAAAGTGGGATTTTTTTTTTTTTTTTGTAGGGGGAGCAACTTGTGGAGGTAGGGTAGTGGTCTTGTCGAACACTTGTTCATTTTTTTTTTTTCTGATTTTGCATGCAGCTTTTTCAAGTGTGTAGTTAATGATTGTACTTGCTGAGTGCAAGTTCGTTCATGTTGTGAAGTGTGTGATTACGTCCAAGCCTCGGGGAGTAGGTGGATGCCTCAGTCTGGCAGCTCTGTGTACTGGTGACGCTGTGGGTTCACGGCCCCTAGCCTCCCTGCACACATTGCTGCAAGAGCTAAGCCTCTGCATGTCCCCAGGCTGCTCCCTCTCCCTTCCGTGCGTATTCTCAAGCTCCCAACATTAATGTATCTGTCCTTTTTCAGAAGATGGAACTTTCTCTTCTTTGATTGAGAAAATGCAGGTCGGCAGGGATGCCCACCAGCTGTCTGGCTCCTGCCTGGGTTGCCATGCGTGCATGCTGCCTGCCCTCCTCTCAGGGTGTAAGGGTCCCGCCCCCGCTGCAGCAGTACCTTTTTCAATCCTCTTTCCTTTCTCTTCTTTCTCAGCCCCCAGTGTTTTGCTAACTCCTTTACAATCTCTTTCCTTTTAGCAAAACCCTCCCTTGGCCCACTGTCAACCTCTAACTGCTGCCCAAACTATCCCTCTGGAAAAAAGCTGCCTGTGTTCCTTACCACCCAGTCATTGTTTATTTCATTGTAGTCTGTAGCTGGAAATGCTTTTACCAAGTCACTAATGACCACTGGTTCTCCAGAACCCTTAGGCCCATGATTCAGGCCATGGTATAACCCTGGTACCCTGTGGGACCCCATATGGAACACAAAGTAAATATTAGTTAAATGAGTGACATTTTCTCACTTGAATTACCTTTTCCAATTCTTATCTGCATGCTTTGTCCTTCTCCAGGCTTTTCCACTGGCTCCTTTACCTGCGTTGTAAATATTTGGTCTGTCTAAGGCTCCGACAACCAATTCATCAAAATTTAATCTGCTTTGGATAGACACCAAGTTCACGTGCATGCTTCCCAAAGATGCATATAGAGCAAGTCACTCATCTTAAGTCTTGACCCTTGTTCTAAGGCTTAAGTTTATGTGTGTGTATTCCACAGACACCTCATACTCAGCATGTCCAATTTTAAACTCATTTTTAGTCTCCTAAAGCCTGGTCCTTTTACAATATTACTTACAAGTGACATCCCTGTGACCGATGTCACCTGATACACAGCTACTTGAGCTAGAAATCTAGGGACAGAGTGCTAGTTCTTGCTGTCTGTTCCTGTGTCTTCATTCTAAATTCTTCCTCTCTTCTTTTTCCCTGTCTGAGGGCTTTGGTTCAATTCCATCTCAGTTTTCACCTGGAAGGGCCTTAGCTTGATCTCCTTGCCTGCCTCCCCAATGTGGGCTTTTTTCTTTTCATTTTAATACAAAGAAAACCTTTCTAAGTTGCTCTGGGATGTATGAGATTCTGTTTATACAGTAAATTGAAAATACTAAGCAGTGAATTTGTGGCAGAAGATAATTTTTCAGAACCTTCACAGTGTGATAACTCATTGCTCAATGCATGTTATAGTTTAACTGTAATTTATTGTTGGAAATGAGTTCCTGTTGCGTATTAAGATCATAATGTACTTTATTCAGTAAAAACAGAGGATCACCACTGTCATCCTTTTTGGGTGTGGGAGACTAAATGGTATTCAGTTTTCTTGGATGGTCTGGTGCTGTGGTGCAGTGGGTTAAGCAGTGCTGGCATCCCATGTAGGCACCATTTCGAGTCCTGGCTGCTCCACTTCCTATCCAGCTTCCTGCTAATGTGTCTAGGAAAGCAGTGGCAGATCACCCAAGTCCTTGGGCCCCTGCATTCATGTGGGAGACCCAGAAGAAGCGCTCGATTCCTGACTTTGGGCCGGCCCAGCTCTAGCCACTGTGGCCTTTTGGGGAGTGAACCAGTGGGTAGACGATCTGTATCTCTCAAATAAGTAAATCTTTAAAACATTTTTCCTGGAAGGGGCCAAAAAAAGTCTTTAATTTTCATTGTTGAAAAATCAGCTGGCCTTGGACAGTCAGATCTGGAGGAAAGGTCAACTAAGGCAGAGGGAAGGCAGAAGCCAGAGCGTGGTGCCATGGAAAGAAGCAGGTGACAATATTCTTGGAACATCAAAGTGAGCATTTGAATTTATGAGCATGCATTTTCTTATTAATAAAGCATTTCATAGGACGCTGAGTATTTCCATCGAGTTTCTATAAAGTTTACCATATTTTTTCCATTGAGTTTTTATAAAACTTACCATATTTTTCATCTCCAGGATTCTCAGTTTGGTAGACATGAAGAACTGAAGCTACGCTTTAATTTCTTCTGTGACTTGTAATTTCTCATGTATCATTGCTTATTTTCATGGTAGTATGTTTCTCCATAAAGTTGTTTCCAAAAATTAACTATTAGAATTCTTTAAGAGGAGTTAAAACTCAAAGATTATATCCTAAATTTCTCAAAATTCTATTTAAATTTTTCAAAAATTAGTTTTGATTTGTTTGAGAGGCAGAGAGAGACAGTGATAGAACTCCCATCCATTGGTTTATTCTCCAAATGCCTGCGATGGCAGGGGCAAAGGCTCGCTGAAGCCAGAAGCTGACAGCCCAATGCAGGTGTCCCACATGGGTGACAGGGACTCGAGCACTTGAGCCGTCACTGCTGCCTCCCAGGGTCTGCGTTAGCGGGAAGCTGGAAAGGGGAACAGAGCTGGCACTTGAAGCCAGCCACTCTGTTGTGGAGTGTGGATATTCCAACCAGTGTCTTAACCACCAGGACAATGCCCACCCCTTTTTTAAAATTAAAACAATTTGATTTGACTGGCACAGTTGCTCACTTAGCTAATCCTCCACCTGTGGCGCTGGCACCCTGGGTTCTAGTCCCAATTGGGGTGCTAGATTCTGTCCCGGTTGCTCCTCTTCCAGTCCAGCTCTCTGCTGTGGCCCAGGAAGACAGTGGAGGATGGCTCAAGGGCTTGGGTTCCTGCACCCACATGGGAGATGGGAGGAAGCACCTGGCTCCTGGCTTCGGATCAGTGCAGTGCACCAGCCGTGGCAGCCATTAGGGGAGTGAACCAATGGAAGGAAGACCTTTCTCTCTGTCTCTCTCTCACTGTCTATAACTTTCTCTCTGTCTCTCTCTCTCACTGTCTAACTCTGCCTGTCAAAAAAAAAATTTGATTTGCCCAATTTAATTCCTCAATTCCTTGTACACACATGCACACACATTTTTAAAAGAGGAATGATAGTTTGTTTTTCTGCTTGCTAAGTAACTTGTAAATTTCAGTCCATCCTTTTCATAGTGGAAAAGTTAAAATCTCCATGAACTGTTCTTTATTCATAGATTGTATGAAAACAATTTTACACTTTTTCCTTCAAACCTTTTCCTGTATGTTGCTGAGCACCAGAAGAAAGTCAGTTTTCTCCTGTGATGCTAAAATTTCTTCCAGATCACCTGCTGAAGGACCCTTTCCTTTCGTTTTGAGGCCCTTCTTAACTGATCAAATGTAGACTTTTAAGTATATTCGGCCAGCTCTTTAATCTGGACTTCTTTGTCTAAATGTATGCGATTCAGATAGCTGTATCTTCGCTCTTCAGTTTTGCATATGGTCCCTGCTTGAACCAGGTAGCATTTTTTTTCTTGTGGCTTTGACTGAATTAGAAGTGTATTCCTTCTACGTAACATAGATTCAGAAGACTGGCCTGCGTTTGAAACACTGTAAAATAAAATGTGACTGAATTTCTAAGTATGTACACATTTTATAACTTATTATTTTCCTTGATCATGTTGGCGTTTCCTTAAATTGGTTTTCATACAATGGTACATGTTTTATGTATGCATGGCCTTTATTTTCTGTAAAGGCAAAGCTGAATCATTATAAGGATAAGAGACAGCATGTTCCCTTTGAGATCCAGTCAATATTTGTATACAGGATAACAAACATCTTTCAGATTGAATAAATGATTAGTAGTATTTTCTAGCAGTATCTAGCAAGCTTTATGAGTGACAGAGCTGAAAAATCTATGGAGTTTTGTAGGTTTAAAAAATTCCATTAGAGAGAAAGCAGCAAAACAATTTAGGTTGTAAGGAAAAGACATTTATCTTGGTGTCCTAAACAGCCTTTTAAAATTCCAGTTTTATAAATTCTGATCAATCTTGGCTTTGCTTTTAAACTTTGGGTTAAAAATCCGTTCACGTGGGTTCTTGCAACATGAGCCTCGTGCCACACCAGGGCTTGTTTTGGGGATTTTCTTCCACTGTAGTTGGGACACCAAGCTGAATGAAAGGGCAGTCAAAGTCCCAGGCTGGTTCTCCATCCCTGTGCCTACGAAGTCGCGGCTTGCTGATGGGGCTTTCGGGGACTCGACTTCCCTTTCTATTACCAGTCCAGATTGCTTGAAAGGTTCCTGCAGCTTGACCTCCTGGAGGAGGGAGCTCCTTTTCTTGGGTCTGCTGTCACCCTGTGACAGTAATGGTGTCACTGCTCTGACGAAGCTGGCAGCTTTAAGCTCTGCAAGCAGTGGCCTGGGGATGTCTCCCGGTAGGCTCCTGGAGAGGCAGTACCAAGCAGGGGCCACAGCGCGATGAGGAGCTGGGAAACGGATGTCTGGAGGGTGCTCTGTGGCTTACTGTGAGTGCCGACATGCACCTGTGAATCGTGATGCTTATAACTCTACGTCCTCCGTGTTCCTCATCTTCCTTCTGGTGGGGAATCTGGCAGGCATCACTCCCATGTCACAGATGAGGGTCAGCAGCTTGCCCAGGGCCGAGCAGCCAGTCAACCCAGGGGCTGCGTGACTCACTGACCTGGCTCCGGGCCGCTGCGTGTCGCTACATGTGAACTGCTGTGTGCTGCTTGTGAGGATTAAATAGGCTAACGGGGAGTCCTTTGCAAAGTAAGCTGTTGGTTTTGGTGCTGTAAAAGTATGGACCTGTTTGGAGCTTGGGACTGTTGCTAATCCCTTCTGCTATGTTAAGGCTTTCTATATCCTTCAGAATTTTGTATATAAATATTTTACACCTACTAGATTGTTCCAGTTTTGTCAATGTTATGTTTCTTGATTTATGAAGTACTCCTGGGTTGTTACGTTTTCTCCATCTTTACTAAGAGAAAGGAAGTCTATATCCCCTCCTTGATCTATCCTATGGATTTTTGTTTTGAACAGGCTAATTTCACTTCGGGATCTTTTTGAGTATTTTCTGGACTCCAGAATTTAATAATTAATTGTACTACTCCCTTAGAATTTCATGAAAATAGGAAGAATTTTTAATATCCCATTATTAAAAACTAAATTATGGTAAACGTTAAAAAGGATTGATTACATCTGTCAGGATCCTGAATAATCAAAGTTTTAAATGACTTAGTTTTCTACCTATACACAAGCTATTTTGAGTGTTGGTGCATCACTAAACTATTTTAAGACTTTCCTGCGTGCGTATGCATTGCGGAAATACCCCAAGGTCTGATTCTGGATGCTTGAAAAACAAATGAATGCTTACTCATGTTGTAACACTTTTCTGTAATTTACCTCAATTTCTGAAGTTGTCCTCTGGTACCTTTTATTCAGGTTAGGAATGGATTTTAAGTACTCTTGATTCCAAGTAATTTGTTTAATTGTCTTAATGCTATCTTTATAATGATTTGAAGCTGTGAGGCTCTGTGAGCCAGTGCCCAGGGCTGGGTGATTGACATCCAGGCAGTGAGGTCTGCTTTGTCTTACTCAGCCCTGGCAGCCTCCATGACCTCACAGGGCACTTTCTACATCTTTTTAGCTTCTAGTCATTAGCCTTGAAGGCAGAGTGGTAGAGTATGGCCCGGGGATTCAGAAAAAATGATACTTTATGTAAAAGTCAATATTTCTAGACTAAACTCTCAAGTCTAAGTAGGAGTTTTCAATACTCTAAAAATATAAAACCTGCTTTTCAAAAGGATGTATAAAAAGTCCCCATCCGCATCAGCAAATATAGTGGTGGTGACAGCTATTTGTTTGAAATAGAAATGTTGAAATTCTGTATTTTGATTGAAGTATAAATATGTGAATTTTGTAACCTACTTTTCATAGAAAATTTGAAATTTTTTCTTTAATTTTTCATAAATAGTATGGATTGAATTGATGAATCCATGATATTTTTTGAATGCTATTTAAGATTTATGCTGTATTAAAATATTTAAGTGCACATCCCCTGTAAGCATTTAGCAATAAAAGATGACCAGTGGTTCCCCAGTTACTGTGCGCACGAAACAGACCCTGTGATGGGAAGAATAAGGTGCAGTCTCTGCTTGGGGCGTTTAGTTTGAAGAACCTGCAGTTGGACAGACTTCAGTGGTACTATAGGTCCACACTGGCTTCGAGAGATGGCCTAGAATGTGTCTAGGGTGTGTGTTCAGTTAGGAAAATTCAGGTTGGGTTGCCTGTGGGCTTCCCCTGGCCAAGCTCACGTGTCCCTGGACAACACTGAGGTCTTGCCTGTGAGTTGTTTTGCCTTACTGCAGATGTTTGAGTGAGGAGGGAGCATCTTGCAGCAGGTGTGTTGAGTGTTCGCTCTCAGTTCTCTGATCCTTGTGGCCGGAGCCTCACTCTTCGGTCATTTCAGACTCCACCTGGAGTGCTGGCCACCTAACCAAGGGTCTGCGCTCAGCCACTGGAACTTCTCTGGACTCTTCTTCTATCACTTGCCCATTGGCCTGGGTTTTTACTGGTTCTCTCCAGATGACAGTTCGGTGGACTGGGTCTTCTACCTGGATTTTAACCCTCTTTCTGCTTCTCTGTATCTTATCCATACTCCAAGGCTGTCACTTCTCACTTGGTAGCCTCATAGATTACCTGTAGCTTATGGCCTTTTCAAAAAAAAAAAAAAAAATGGAGGTAAAAGCCACAATGTGTATTCACTTTGTTGATTATGGCCTTTGCACATTTTAAAGTTGGATGCAGTCCCATGCGTCCACTTTTGCTTTATTCTTTCTGTGCTTTTGGTGTCACATTGAAAACGTCATTGCTAAGTCTAAAATCATGAGACTTTGTCCTGTGTATTCTTCTAGGAGTTTTATTGTTTTAGTCTTTTTTTTTCCTTAAGATTTTATATTTATTTGAGAGGTAGAGTTACAGATAGTGAGAGGGACAGAGAGAAAGGTCTTCTTTCCATTGGTTCACTCTCCAAATGGCCACAATGGCCGGAACTACGCTGATCCGAAGCCTGGAGCCAGGTGCTTCTTCAGTCTCCCATCAGGTGCAGGGGCCCAAGGACTTAGACCATCTTTTGCTGCTTTCCCAGGCTACAGCAGAGAGCTGGATTGGAAGAGGGACAGCCGGGACTAGAACTGGCACACATATGGTTTGCTGGCGATGCAGGCAGAGAATTAACCTACTGTGCAACAGCGCCGGCCCCAATAGAGTTTTAGTCTTAATGTTAATGTCTTCAGTTCATTTTGAGTGACTTTTTTGGGTATGGTGTAAGAATCTAACTTCATGTTGTTTCGCGTGTGGAAGATGATTTGACCGTATACATTGAAGTTTGTTTCTGAGATCCCTGTTTTGTTACACTTGCACGTGCATCTTTATGCCAGTCGCGTTGTTTGAAATCAGGAAGTGTGACTCCTCTAGCATTGTTTTCAGGATTGTTTTGGCTACTTACTTGGAATATTACCTTTTAAAAACAAGCACCTTGTATAACTTCTCTGTGTTTGTGTCTCCTGGACTATTTGCAGCATCAGGCATGCAACAGGTATTTAGAAAATACTGGGTGAATTAATGTGTTTAGCCATTTTTTGGTCTTGTGAGTTGGATTCCTGGGTGAAGGACCAAGCAAGTATCCTGTATCAGGGTGCTGGGTCCTGTCTGGTCTTCCAAGGAGTGGCATTTGATGGCATTAATGGAACATTGCTGAATGATGAAAGTGAATTTTTACTGAAAAATAAGCAAGATGAGGAAACTATTACTTCAGTAAATTTGTCATGATTAAAACAAAGAATTTTCATTTCTCTGAGAATATGAGTAAAAATTCTTTGAAGTAAGATAAGTATTCTGGTAGCATGGAAGTTTTTTTGCTATAAAATATTAAATGAGAATATATTAGCATTATTGATCTATGAATTCTCAGTGAAGGAACCCTTATTCCCAAGAGGGTGAAAGGATGTTCTTTAATGAACAAACCACAGATGTACTATATGTCTGTTTATGTATTGTTTGTATATCTGTGGTATTAAAATTATATGGGGGAGACAGGCAAAAATCTGTCAGAGAGCTCCTTAGCGGGCCAATAATAAAAGTTGTTAAAAAGGCTGTTTATTTTGTCCACTTCATGAGACATGGAGACCGCCCTTGCCCTTGCCTGATGAGCACCGTGGACAGCTACACAACACATCAGCACTGCTGCTCTGTGAGGCTCTGGTGGTGCCCAGTGTGCTGACCATGACCTGTGGCCAGCTTCAGAGGGGAGCGATACATGGGGACAGGCCCAAGTCAGTGCTCTTCCCACCATGCAAGGAGGGACTGTCAGTTCGTCTTAAAAGGACAACCAGTGGCTGAGTGGTTAGGTTTTGAAGCTGGATGGGGTTCACTGTATGCTCTTGTTTTTTTGCATGTTTGAAATTTTTCATAAAGGTTTTCTGAAAATACACAGAGGGTCAGATGAACTCCTAAGAAAGTAAAATATTTGGTACAGAGACCATATTTTACAAATACTTAGTTTTTTTTCTTAGCATTTAGACTTAGAAAAAGAACTTTATTTCAACTTGCCTTTTTATTATAATGAGCTAAATTTCAGAAATAACCCTAGTGGTCTTTGCCCCAGAGTTGTTGAAAGGTCTCAATGACAGTGTAACCCAACTTGAAAATACCTTGGTAAATAGAGGAGCTGCTGTAAAATGATAGTCAGGGTTACAGGCACCATGGGATTAGAAAAACAAGAATAAATCCAGCCTGACCTCAGAGCAGAGATTACCCAGCCCCACCGATGGGGGTGCCTGTGGGGAGCAACTGAGACTAGACTAAGTTACTGGAATGAGGACTAATTCTATGCATCTGCTCTCCCACAATATGGCGCTGAGAGAGAGCAAACAACCTCTACGCAGCTGCCTCACCAGTTTGACTGATAAGCTGCAGGAGCTGATCCTGCTCCTGATTGGAGGAGAGCAGCGTGCTCGGCGTGTGGGCGGCAGAGCATAGATTGGTGGAAGAGGACTATAAAGGAGGAGAGAGACAACATGCACCAGGAACATCTGAGGAACATCTGAGCAGCCCCTGAGAGAGCCGGCCGGCGGTGTGCCGCTCCTCCACGGAGGCGGTGGGGGGGGGGGGGGTTGGCAGCTAACCCCGGACGGCGTCGTTTCTCCGCGAGTGGGGGACCGGCAGCAAACCCGGGAAGGACCGGCAGCAAATCCGGGAAGGGCCAGGCAAGAGAACAGCGCAGGGTCTAGTGTCGTTCCTCCGCGAATGGGGGAGCGACAGGTGGTCTGTATTGACCAGGTACTGAGGCCATCACGTGCACACAGGAAACTGGGTGCTTGATGAAATGGCTCAGCCTAAGAATTGTTTCCTTACAATTTCCTGCCTTTGTTTTTATAAATGAGCTTCTTCCATGTAGAACATTAGGATTCCTGAAACTAATAAACATTTCATAATTAAAATATTTCATCAAGCTAGTCATTTTTAGTCACAGGATAATGTATTGGGGTGGTTTGGATGACAAATGCACTTTTAAGATTTCCATCGCTATTGAAAAGAATAAGCATTTTATGCAGTTAAAACTGTCATTGGTGTTAGACATTGGAGAATGAGTTGAAAGGTAAAATACCGCTACAAAAAATACAGTGTTAATAGAAACTGGTATGTTCTGAGGTCATTATAGTGAGCTACTGTCAATTAAGAAAAGGAATTTTGGGGCTGGCCTTGCAGTGCAGTGGGTTAAGCCAAAGCCTTCACCTCTGACATCTCATAAGGGCACCGGTTTGAGTCCTTGCTGCACCACTTCCAATCCAACTCTCTGCTTGTGTGCCTAGAAAAACAGTGGAAGATGGCCCAAGTGCTTGGGGCCTTGCCACCCATCTGGGAGACCTGGACAAAGTTCCTGGCTCCCGGCTTTGGGAGCCATTTGAGGAGTGAACCAGCGGATGGAAGATTCTGATTCATTCATTCATTCATTCATTCTCTCTCTCTCTCTCTCTCTCACACACACACACTGCCTTACAAATAAACATCTTTTTAAAAAAATTGATTTCTCAATTCACATTGGTGAAACCTCAAAAACAGATTGTCTCTAGAGAACATTACTTGAGAACAGTGTATTTTCAGACACATTTTGATATTCAAATTCACTTTGTAACAGAATGATACCATAGCCTTTTACTTACATCTTTCTGAAAAAGCCATCAGGTTTCTGTTTCTTCAGGAGACATTTCACCACAGGTTAAGCTTTGCTCATTATTATTAAGAACTTTATACACATTAGAGAGATGGCCATTTACTGCCTTTTCATCTTTCTGGAAAGATATGGGCAAACTTGCTGGGTTAATGCTGCTGCCTCTAATGGCATGACCAGGAAGATGCACACAAAGAAGCTACTCAGAGTACCAGGGACACTGGCAACAGGCGTTATCTTACCACCCCTTCAAACGTGAAGACAGAGGTTGTACAGAATATGCACTGTATTGGAGTCCTGATGGAGGTGGTGAATATGTGCAGGCCCTGTTCAGGTAATCTGGGCACTCACACAGACAACCAGGCTCAGTAGCAGGACGCAGGCCAGGGGATGCTGCAGCACAGGCTTTCCTGCAAATAGCTCTTTGATAGCAGTGCCCAGGCCCTTCACGCAGGACAATGAAAACGCTCCGGTGGCAGAGCCGATTTTTAGATACACAGGAGTGTTTGTCCGTGGTGCCATCCTCCCACGGAGATGAATAGGGATGCAGAGACCACAAGTGTTGCCCAGCCTGCAAAACCTGGATCACCTAGTTGGTGAGACATTTCGTGTAAGGTCCCAGTCTGCTTCTCTTTTGGGACATGAATGGCTGTAACTGTAGATTGTAGAATACTTTAATAAGCATCCTGTTTTCCCATGACGATGAAGTCTTTCATTTAGAGATAATGATGAACGAATGGTATTTAATGAGCATGCTAAGAGCTCCCAGCAGTCACTAGTGTGGCTTGTGCAAATGCAGGAGCAGCACAATGGGCCCCCTTCCCAGTTCCCGCTGCCAGCAGCTCCGCCCACCACAATCCTTCTTCAAGAGATGCATGGCCATTGTGACCTGCTCTCATGGAGCAAATCTCTTCAGTCCCAACCTGCCACCACTACTGTTTAAAAGATTTATTTATTTGAAAGCAGCAATAGAGAGAGAGAGAACACTTGAATCCACTGGTTTAACCCCCTAAATGGTTGCAACATTTGGGCTGCGCCAGGTGAAAGCCAGGAGCTTGGAACTGCATCTGCTTCTTCCACGTGGGTGCAGGGACCCAAGCTGCTTTCCCAGGTACATTAGCAGGGAGTTGCATCAGAAGTAGAGCAGCCAAGACTTGAACTGTCACTCGTATGGGATGCTGGTGTATGGAGTGACTTAATCTGCTATGCCACAAATGCTAGTCCCCATTTTATTTTTTCTCAAAATGAAACTCCCACCACTGAAAATATTGGAACTCCTAGCCAATCCCAGACCAATATAAAAGTGCTGTTTTCCACGCTCCTGACTTTGTTTCTGTAGACATGCTTGTGAATTACAATGGTTACAGAACAGAGAAGCTGCTGGTACCAGAGGCACAATGATGCAGCCTTCAAATACTTTGAAAAGACATCAGTGGGGGTGTGCTGTAAGGACCGAGTGCTTCACCGCCCTCACACCTGCTAATGCTTGACTCCAACTCTCCACAGCTGATGGGCAGTCACAGCCCCTAGGGCCCTAGTCACGGGGCTGTCTGCATGGGTCCCCTTGGTGCCTGGCCCCTGACACTGTGGTTCATACCCCCACAACAGGCTGCGCTGGCCTCTCTCTCCTGTGCCTGCTGAGCCATCAGTTTCATGGCCATCGAGTGCAGAGGGGTACCTACCAGGGGTGACCTGTGGCCTTGGTGCTGCAGGGAGCAAGGGCTGGAGCCAAGACAACCCTGGGTATAGTCGAGTACCACAAGAGGCCATGCTGGTGCTGTTGGCAGCATGGAAATTAAGATGGGCTACTCTGTTTGAGACATGATTTCCACTTGGGTTTGAAACAGGGCCCATGATCAAGATTCTATAAAGTGAAAGCAGTGTGTTTTACAAGCCTTATGCGTGGAGGATGTGTTCAGTATTTATCAAGGGGTCCAACCACTTGTGTCTTCACTTGCCACCTTTCATACCTGCTGGGGTGCCCATTAGAGACTGCAATCAGAAGTAGACCCAGGACTTGAACCCGGGCACTCCAGTATGGGATGCAGACATCCTAAGCAACTTCTTAACTGCTATGCCAAATGGCTACCCCTAAAATGGATTTTATTTCATTTTGGCCAATGACAGTTTAATTACATCAAACCTGGCATTCATCTCACTGGATCATGTTTAATCCAGATATTGATTTATTTGACTATTTTGATGCCATTATAGTAAAAGGTGTTGTTAGTCTTATTTTTGACTAGACTTACATGGCTTTTAATCATCTCCTTTATTACTTATATTTTGGAAAATATGAAAAGCAGGGAGAATATATAAACCTCGGAAAATATATTCCATACCAAATTAAGATCTAATTGTGGTTTATACTTTTTATGGTAGAACAGTGTTGGTGATGTGAATAATAATACAGGGTATGAAATTCTAAGTGTTTTTTCAGCTTTCAACTTTTTAGTAAATAAACATATAAAAATGTTGGTGGTAGAAGCCACCATTTGGCACAGGGGTTAAGAAGATGTTTTGATATCTACATCCCATATTTGAAGCCTGGATTCAAGTCCTATCTCCCTTTTCCATTCCAGCGTTCCTGCCGTGTGTACCTTGGGAAGCAGCAGGTGATAGCTCAAGTAGTTGAGTCCCTGCCACCCACATTGGAGACCTGGATTGAATTCCTGGCTCCTGCTTTGAACTGCTCTGGCCATTGTTGTTGAGGGCCTTTGAGGAATGTCTCCATGCATTTCAGAAAAAAAAAAAAAAAAGAATAAAAATCTAGTTTTTCTGCTCTTAAAAATTTGCAGCTATTCTTAAGTAAAATCCTGGCTTTAAATAATATTCCAAAACTGCAAGTCTTGGTATTTTTTTTTTCCCGGAAAGCTGTTTTTTTTTTTTTTCCCCCCTGTTATCCTATTATATGGGATAGTATATATTCTCTTATTTATAAGCTTGGGGCAAAAAAAAAAAAATTAAAAAAAGCTTGGGGCTCAAAAGTTAGAACTTTGAGGTGCTATAGTATAATTTTATGTTTTTTTTTTTTTTTTTTTTTTTTTTGCCAATTCAATTATGTATTCCCACCAGTGTTAGATTTAAGCTAGTAAATGATAACTCAAACCTTTCTTAAACCAATTGATTAAAACAAATAACAACTCAGTGTTTTTTTTCTTTCATTTTGTTGACAGGGTGGAGTTCAACCTACTCTCTTTTGAAAGGAAAGGAAGGTCATTTCATGCCAGAGTGATAAAGGTAGGTTCATAGCAATTATTAAAGAGTTTGTGATGTGTGGTAGGCATCATGATGACTTTTTGGCATTCTGACTTTGTGGAATGCTGAAGTCAACAGAAAGATAATATATTTGACACAATGAATGGAATGTACAATTGTTCTTTTAATTATCAGTAAAAAAACACAGAAGATAAGGAAGTTGGTTGAAATCAACATGACAAAGTGTGTGTGAATTTGTTATATATAATGAGAAAGGAACTTGTGCCTTTCATTGGAAATGTTGGCTTACACACTTAGGCTGGTCCGCAAATATTACACACATTGTAATCACCTTTTCCCAGACGCTGCTGGTATCATCATGACAGCATGTTCAGGTTAGTACAAACCAGGTTACGGAGTTACACTGTTTTGAAGCAAATCCAATCCATTATACTTCTCATGCTGATAGATTGAGTTCCTTTGCTGATTTTAGAGGGCAAATGTGAAACAGGTGGTGTGAACTGGGTAGGTTACCATGTACATTGCTGTCTTCGCTCAGACATTTTTCCAATCTTTTTTTCCCCTGTGTGTAGCTCCTTTTCATAATGTGTGGCTATGGTCAGGTCCTGTTAAAATTCTTTTCTGCATTCAGTTAATTCTTAACAAGGGTAGGAGGGTTCATCTGTTAATAGTCCCAATTTATAGATGTGAAAACTGAAATGTGGGCACATTAATAAGACACCTGCTGAAAATTCCAGGGATAGCAAGTGACATAGCTGGAATTATATTTAGACCTCTTGGTCTTTATTGCTGTGCTGTATTGAAAACTTATAATGTTACTTGAATAATTACCCAATAACGGACTCTTGATTGTCACAGCTTCAGCTAGAAACTCACATTCTGGGCCAAATCCTACCTTTATGTAAAATTCCATATTTCATAGCTGTCTTATTTATTTATTTATTTATTTATTTTTGACAGGCAGAGTTAGACAGTGAGAGAGAAAGAGACAGAGAGAAAGGTCTTCCTTCTGTTGGTTCACCCCCCCAAATGGCCGCTACGGCCAACATGCTGCGCTGATCCAAAGCCAGGAGCCAGGTGCTTCCTCCTGGTCTCCCATGGGGTGCAGGGCCCAAGCACTTGGGCCATCCTCCACTGCACTCCCGGGCCACAGCAGAGAGCTGGCCTGGAAGAGGAGCAACTGGGACAGAACCAGTGCCCCAACCGGGACTAGAACCTTGTGTGCCGGTACTGCAGGCAGAGTATTAGCAAGTGAGCCATGGTGCTGGCCACAGCTGTCTCTTAATTTTTGATGACCTGCCTTGTTTTCAGTCAAAACAAAACTATAAAAATAATTTTTGTGAGAATGGTAGTGCCAATGACTTTCTTACAATTGAATCTCCAAAGTTTTGTCCATGTTTTTAAATATCTACATTGGTGTGATGAAGGTGAAGATGTTATTAAATACAGTTTTCATCCTTTCATTGTCACTGATCCTATTTTTTTTTTTTTTGCTTCTTTAAAATTGCTCAGGAAGTTATTTGCTTCATTATTTCTTATTTCCTGGAATATTTGTCCCATGCTACAAGATGAGTGGTAAATTCTGTGACAGGAAATCACTACGAACATGGTACATGTTCTTTTGCAGTATTGTTGGGGTCAGAGTTCAACCTCTAAGGTAAAAGGCGTTTTACCAGGGATTGGCATGGTGGGGTGGTCCCTGTCTGGACTTGGTGTATGTTTTTATCACCAGTGAGAAAAAATATCAGGGAAGAGATGAAACATAGACAAAAGGAAGTAGGAAAGCAAAATGAAATTGCAGCAGAAGTACACACTTAATAAAGTGTGGGAAAGCTCCAGAGAGAATGACGTGCTATCAGCTAGCCTTAGGCCTCTCTCTTGTACCATCTGGAGGCATATGGTGTAGTTTCTGGGGCAAGGTTTAATTAGATATTCAAAGAGGGTGGGTCTTGGGCAATGGGCCTGAGTCCTGCCTACTTGTTTTTTTTTTTTTGGTCTTTTTAAAATTTTTAAATTTATTTAAGTTATACAAGTTTCATGTATGCGTATTTAGTAACATGTAGCATTCCCCCATCCCCTTGTGCCAAATCCTCTCTCTGACCTGTGTTCCAACCTTGGCTTCCCCTCCATCTGGATTCCCATTCTTTATTTTTACAATGACCTGTTTTCAGTATACTTAATGATTGTCTAGTTTATTCTAAGTCAGAGTTCAACAAATAGTACAAAGAGAAAGAAAACAAAACACTGTTCCTCAGTGGAAGAGAGAAGGGCTTTAAGCAATCATCCAGTCTCAAAGTGTCTGTTTCACTCTAATATGTTACATCTCAGTTACTCTATTAGTTACTTTGAATCAGAGAGAACATATGATATCTGTCTTTTTGGGACTAGCTTAGGTCACTAAGTATAATGTTCTTAGTTGTGATCATTTTGTTGCAAAAGACAGGATTTCTTTCCTTTTTTTTTTTTTTAATACAGCTGAGTAGTACTCCATAGTGTAGATACACCATAATTTCTTAATCCAGTCAACAGTTGATGGACATATAAGTTGAACCCATATCTTAACTATTGTGAATTCTGCTGCAGTGAACATTGGGGTATAGATAACTTTTTTTTTTTTTTAATGATTTATTTATTTATTTGAAAGTCAGAGTTACACAGAAGGAGAGGCAGAGAGAGAGGTCTTCCATCTGCTGGTTTATTCTGCAGTTGGCTGCAACAGCCAGAGCTGCCCCAATCCGAAACTAGTAACTTCTTCTGGGTCTCCCACACGGGTACAAAGTCCCAAGGACTTGGGCCATTTTGTATGCTTTCCCAGGCCATTGCAGAGAGCTGGATCAGGGTGGAGCATCCAGGTCTCGAACTGGTGCCCATATGGGATATCGGCACTGCAGGTGAAGGCTTTACCTGCTGCACTACAGCGCCGGCCAAGATAGCTATTTTGCAAAAAGTTGAAATCCATTCAGTTGTTCATAATGTGCGATTTTCATAAACCCTTTGGAGACCTGCTGTATGCATATGTATATATTGCTAGAAACAGAATTTATACAAATAACAAATTGAGTTACACAATGTGGAATACCTACTTAGCTTAATTTATTTTTTGAAATTATTTTTCTATCTTATGCCAAGATCTATTTTGTGACTATCTATCTAATCTAGAAATTAAATGAAAATTTTTTCTAATCTGGAGGATTGTAATGAATTCGGTGGGTGTGGGTAGGGTGATAGGAATGAGTAGGGACTATGACAACATAGGGAATAATTGCACTGCCTATGGCATTGACATTTGCATTGTAGGAGAAACCCTGTAATGTAAGCAAACCTGGGCAAAGGCAGATGTATTCAACCCCTGTTCTACTCCCTCTGTAGAATTAAAGACATTCATATTTTGGATACGTTTGCAGTTAAACTGTTGGTGCATAAAGGAAATGATTTTTCAGTCATCCTTTGAGGAATCTGTGATTATCCAATTTGTATTTCTGTTCTTCATTAAGCTAAATGTTCTGAGAGTAGATGGGCTGTTGAATCCCCAGAATCTTATCAGAGTGTTTATTAGTTGTTGAACACAGATTTAGCAGTATAGTCAGTTCCAGCTCTAAAATTTCCCTCACGTTTGTCTATTCTCAAGCATTTCTACGGTCTATACACTGATCTAGGTTATTATTATCATTAATCTGAACTGCTTCTCTAGCTTATAACCTCCTAAAACTAAAAGGCTTTTCCTGACTCTGTTCTGATCCATTTCTTGAAACCAGAGTAGTTCTCCAAGAAATCAAAATATAATAATATAACTTCCTTAATTGAAAGCCATAAATACATTCCCAGTACACTTGTGTAAAGTTTTAACTGTTGCCTACTAAGTTAGTCTCATATTAAAAAAACAACAACAACAACAACAAAAAAAAAACAGCTGACCTCAAATCAGATTAATGGAGGATCATCTCAAACTGGTTAAGAGTTATAATAACCACAGGAAGGTTTCAGAAATTTCATATAACCTTATTAAGATGATATACAATTTTCAGAAACAATAAGATGGCATCTTATGAATTATAAACTGTAAGCCTGAGTTTCATATTTACAGAATGTGGCTGATGGTCAAAATGGCTTCAAGTTTCCCTTCTTGTGTCTCCCTTCCTTGCAGTGTGACTTTGTTAGCTCTTCCTATTAAGACATGTCTCCCTAGCCCTTGGATCTGGGGCTTGCCTTCGGATTTTCTTTAGCCAATACAATGTGGCAGGAGTAAGGGTGTGCCAATTGCCAGTCTGGACTTCAAGAGCCCATACTTGTTTCTCTTCTCATTTGGAACTCTGCCACTGACATGAAAACAGGGACAGACTAGCTTAGTGGAAGGTGAGTAGCCAGGTGGAATAGAGCCAGGTCCCTCTATTTGAGGTCAGCCTTACCAGATTAGCTTCCAGCTAGCTGATCCAAAACCATGTAGAAGAACTCGGCCAAGATCAGCAGAGCCACTTACTCAGCGAGCACCTGACTGTACAAGTGTGAGTGAGCTCAGCTGAGACCTGAAGCACCTCCCAACTGACTGCAAGAACAATGTTTGGAGCTGCTGAGTTTTAGGGTTGCTGATTATTGTAGCCGTAACTAACAGTTACGCAAATATTAGTGCTGTTTCCAGCCAATCACTGAAGACTCAGTAAAAAGGAGCGAATTGAAAATGCTTCTTCTTTATTTAGAAAATCATAATTATTAGTGTTTAGGATAATTTGAAAACTCCATCTGCCTGTTCCTAAGACTTTGCATAGAATGATGGGATTTGAACATTTTCCTATTCTGTTTTGTTTAAAAAATTACAAGAAATAGGAATACAGTGTATCTTTTAAACTGAAGCCATTGGAGCTAACAAGTTTATAAATGGCTAAATTTGTCCAAAAGATATTTTGCCAAAATGCTTGACAATATTGCAGTTTTTGAAGGATATGTTAAATATTTATATAGAAAAAGAAAAATATGAATTTCATTTATGGCATTAAGGCAGAACAAAAAGTTGGAAAAAATCCAGAATTTAAAATATATTTAAAATAAAAAGCTCAACCAAATATAAGATACAGTTTTTAAAAGTATTGTTTTTACTCTGGTCCCATATTTTTTATTTTAAAGATTGGTTTTCCTTGAAAGGCAGAGTGACGAGGAGAGAGAGAGAGAGAGTGCAAGAAAGATCTTCTGTTTGCTGGTTCACTCCTCTACTGGCTGCAATGGCCAGGGCTGAGCCGGGCCAAAGCTAGAAGCCTGGAACTCCATCTAGGTCTCCTGTGTTGGTGACAGGGGCTCAAATACTTGGGCCATGTTCTGTTGCCTGCTCAGATTAGCAGGTAACTGGGTCTGCAACAGAGCGGCCGGGACTTAAACCTGTGCTCTGATATGGGATGCCCATGTTGCAGGCTGCAACTTAACCCACTGCACCACAATGCTTGTTCCAGGAAATCTTGAGAGGCCCAAAATAAAAAACCATGAACCCAGAAAATAAGAGAATTCTGCTTATGGCAAAGCCCTCATGACACTGCCCTGGAAGTGTAGTATTCACAGTGAAAGGATGTACTTGGAACAAAATTTCCCCTATGGATGGAAGCACAGTAAAAGAAGAAAAAGCAAAGAGCACAAAATAAATATAATGGAAATAAATCCATATCCACATATGTAGTCACAATAAATATAAATGTATCATACTTTGTAGTTCAGAGACAAAGATTATTACATTTCATTGAAAAAAATCCAGCTATATACTAGCATTAAGTACCATGCCTAAAATAGAAATTAAGTTGAAAATAAAATGTGAAAAAATACATATAAGCCAAAGCATTGAAGGTAACTTGATTAGATAGAAAAGGAAATAACATTTTAAGGTGAAAAAACATTACTACAAATAAAAAGTCGCTACATTTTGATAAAAGATTAAAACATCCTAAAAAACAACAGTTCCTAAGATGTGCGTATCTAAAAGCCTGCTAATATCTTTTAAAAATTATTTCTTCATTTGAAAGGTAGAGAGACCGGGAGAGAAAGATCTTTCTTCCACTGGTTCATTCCCCAAATGACTGCAACAACCAGGGCTAGGCCAGGTGGGAACCCTGAATTCCATTTGGGTCTCTCATGTGAATGGCAGGGGCCCAAGTACTTGGACCATTTTCTGCTGCTTTCCCAGGCACATTAGTGGGGAGCTGGATCAGAAGTGGAGTACCCTGGACTTGAGCTGCTGCTGCACTGCAAGTGGTAGCTTAACCATTGTACCACAAAGCCATCTCCTAACTTTTTTTAGGGAGCAAAAATGAAGGAAATTACAAATGGACTTTTCAGTGGGAGATTTGAACATAGTGCTCTCTGTTGTTGATCGACCAAGCAGATCCCAAATCAGTAAGCGTGTTGGAGAGTTGAGCCACGGAAATACTGAGCTTGATACAGTGACTGCATGCTGTATTACAAAACTGTTGAATATACTCTTTTTTAAAAACATTCTCTCGGTCTTTTGAAAATGACCACACACATTCCATATAGCTGAAGACAGTGGACACTGTGTAGTAAGTGAATTCCCCCAAACTCCTCTCCAAATGATGGTGAAAGACATGTACAACTAATAAATTTCTGTGCAGTAATATACTCTGTACATCTGTTCAAGACAGAGCATGCCTGAACCTCAGAACACCATTGAGTCTTGCAGTCCTGCACAGCCCTGCCCTGCCCAGTCATGCTGCAAAGCTCTGCAGGGTACAGACACAGACTGGCAAGAAGACGAGGGACACTGAGAGGCCACCATGGAGGTCAGTTGTATTCAGAATGTGAAAACACCGGAAGGACCTCTGGGTAGATGAAGAGGGATTCTTGGGCAATTAGGTGATAAAGGAGGAAGAAGGAATGGGTGTAAGTTGAGGGTTCTATAAAGCAGGATTGAGCCCCACACTTGGAGAACTCACCTTGCCATCCAAGAAAACTGCAGCAGAAATGCTGAAGAACCTGGACTTTGACAGACAGAGAGAGAGAGGCACTTGTAAAGTCAGAATTCCGTAAAATGAACAAAAGAAAAATACAGTGCATACAGATTTACTGAGATGAATGAGAAAATGAACTTTCACACCAGTACGCTGCAGAAAATACCATCTCCACTGTGAGAAAGAACCTTCAAGCAGAAGAGTGTGTTTACACTCTAAACAAAAATGAACATACAAACAACAAATAATACTTCCAATCTGAATTTTTTTAAATTTATTTGACAGATAGAGTTAGACAATGAGAGAGAGAGACAGAGAGAAAGATCTTCCTTCCATTGTTTCACTCCCCAAGTGGCTGCCACAGCAGGAGCTACGCTGATCCGAAGGCAGGAGCCAGGTGCTTTCTCCTGGTCTCCCATGAGGGTGCAGGGCCCAAGCACTTGGGCCATCCTTCATTGCACTCCTGGGCCACAGCAGAGAGCTGGACTGGAAGAGGAGCAACCGGGACAGAACCTGGCACCCATATGGGATGCCAACGCCGCAGGCGGAGGATTAGCCAAGTGAGCCATTGTGCCAGTCCTCCAATATGAAATTTGAAGACTAAAAGTAAAAATGAGGAAAAACAGGGAGACATGAAAAAAGTGGTATATTGAACTTGGTAAATAAATGGAAGACAAAAACAAAATTATCTTACAAATGTATATGTTAAGACATCCAAGCAGGAATAGACTCAAGTAAAAATTCATAAGGAACATCATAAAATAAAAGTTATCAAGGGAAATTAAAAAAAAAACAGGAAAATTACCCATAAAATACAAATAAAACAAATAAGCAAAGCAAGTCATAGAGAAAGTAGGCGAAATGAAAGATGGGCAGTGATGGGATAACATTTGTACTGCTTGACTGCCTGAAGAGAAAAATAGTAATTCATAGAACTAGTATTTGAAACCAAAACCAAAGAATTTTTTCAGAAATAGAAGGGGAATAAAATCTGCATTTCTATACATAGAAAGTGCTTCCAGAAGAAATTACCCTCAAACAGTCCTCTTGGAGATTCAGCCTATTTTTTTTAAACTTTTATTTAATGAATATAAATTTCCAAAGTACAGCTTATGGATTACAATGGCTTCCCCCCCATAACGTCCCTCCCACCCGCAACCCTCCCCTTTCCCACTCCCTCTCCCCTTCCATTCACATCAAGACTCGTTTTCGTTTCTCTTTATATACAGAAGATCAGTTTAGCATACATTAAGTAAAGATTTCAACAGTTTGCTCCCACACAGAAACATAAAGTGAAAAATACTGTTTGAGTACTCGTTATAGCATTAAATCTCAATGTACAGCACACTAAGGACAAAGATCCTACATGAGGAGTAAGTGCACAGTGACTCCTGTTGTTGACTTAACAAATTGACACTCTTGTTTATGGCATCAGTAATCACCCTAGGCTCTTGTCATGAGCTGCCAAGGCTATGGAAGCCCCCTGAGTTCACTGACTCTGATAATTTTTAGACAAGGCCATGGTCAAAGTGGAAGTTCTCTCCTCCCTTCAGAGAAAGGTACCTCCTTCTTTGATGACCCGTTCTTTCCACTGGGATCTCACTTGTGGAGATCTTTCATTTAGGTTTTTTTTTTTTTTTTTTTCCCCCAGAGTGTCTTGGCTTTCCATGCCTGAAATATTCTCATGGGCTTTTCAGCTGGATCCGCATGCCTTAAGGGCTGATTCTGAGGCCAGAGTGCTGTTAGGACATCTGCCATTCTATGGGAGATTCAGCCTATTTAAAAGATGATGGTAAAATCCTAAGGTCACTGGACCCGCACTGTGGTGTAGTGGGTAAATCCACCACCTGCAATGCACCAGTTTTAGTCCTGGCTGCTCCTCTTCCAATCCAGCTCTCTGCTATGGCCTAGGATGGCCCAAATCCTTGGGCTCTTGCACCCGTGTGGGAGACCCAAAAGAAGCTCCTGGCTTTGAGTTGGCCCAGCTCCAGCCATTTTGGCCATTTAGGGAGTGAGCCAGTGGATGGAAGACCCTTCTTTCTCTTCCCTCTCCCTCTCACTGGCTGTAAATCTGCCTGTCAAATAAATAAATAAATAAATAATAGATAAAATTAAAAAAAAATCCCTAGGTCAATAGGCAAAAAGAACAAGTCCTCTGCAAAGGCAACGTAATGATACTGGCATCCAATTTTCAAAACACCCAAAGCAAGGCAGTAGTAAGGTTTTTTTTATTGTTGTTGTTGCTTTTATTTTCAATGAAAATGTTTGAATCAGGAATTCTATATGCAAACTATCCTTCCAATATCAGGCCTTAGAAAAGCAGTTTTCAGCATAAAAGAGCTTTGGGAATTTTGTGTTCATCTGCTTTTCCTGGGGTTGATAGTAGAACACAGGCTGTATCCAACCAAGTGATGAATGGGAAAATGTTAGTGGAAGGACTGATGGTGAGTGTAAAACATAAAGAAGTATTCATAGAGAACTAAAACAAAGAGGGGATGAGATAGATATCCCATCTGGAAGAGAAACGGAGAAAAGAAAGGGAAATAGAGCTCTCTGCTGTGTAGGCAGTAGTACAGTAAGTAGGGTTGAAGTATTATATGATTGTATATAATAGGATGAATGATAATTGCATCAGTGATACTAAGTGAATGTGCCAGGCACTGTTTTAAGCACCTTGTGAGTACTATTTAGTTTCCTCACTACAGTTATGTGAGGATGGTGCACTTACTAATCATGAACCATATTAGGAAACTAAAGCATGGGGCAGTTAAGTGATAACTTGGTCCAGAGCTGGTTCGTGGTGAAGCTGGGACTGACACAGAGGAGGTTTGGTGAAGTTTTAGCTCACATGTTAAGTGACTCAATGAACCAGTTACTCCAGGTTAGTCCCAGTTTCAGACATTTTCCTATAAGGTTATTTACATGGTTGTAAATTACGTGTTTGAATTTTAGTGTTAGGAAAGCTATGAAATGTCTCTTAGGAAACCATATCTCTAAGGAAACCATTACTTTTTTTCACTGAAAACTCAAGATATTTTTACCAGTATTAAATGCATTTTGTAATGCATAAGACTATATTTAAATAATATTTTGAAAAATGAAATAAGAGGTTTATGAACTCTTTTTTTAAAGATTTATTTATTTGAAAGGTAGAGTTAGAGACAAAAGGGAATCTCACATCTGTTGATTCACTCTCCAAATGGTCTCAATGGCCAGGTCTGGGCCATGTGTTTGCTAGGAGCCTGGAACTCCAACCATGTCTTGTACGTCGGTGGCAGGGCCCTGCTTGGGCCGTCATTATCCAGCTCTCTGCTAACGTGCCTGGGAAAGCAGCCGGGACTCAAAGTGGCACTCATGTGGGAGGCCAGCATTGCAGGCGGTGCGTCCTTAACCTGCGGTGTTGCAACACTACCCCTGCTTTTCTTAGTTTATATGTACACTCGAGGTTGAAAGAACCAGGAAGAAATTTATAAAGAAATGCTTTCAGTGTGTCAGTACCAGAAGGGTCCAAGGCCAGTGGTGATTGTCCAAATGTACTACCCAAAGGAAACCTAATGGAGTTCTCATGAAGGCCTTTTCTTCCTTGCCTGCCTGCATTTTCATAATACTTTGCCTGTGATTCACAATTCACTCGCTAACACTATGGCATAATATGGTAGATTTAGAATCGAGTGTCGTGGTTAGGATAGGCCAAACACTTTTTTTAAGATTTATTTTGTTTATTTGAAAGGTTTATTTGAAAGGTATTTTGTTTATTTGAAAGATCCTCCATCCATTGGTTCACTCCCCAAATGGCCGCAACAGCCAGGGCTGGGCCAGGCCAAATCTGGGAGCTAGTAGCTGCTTCTGGGTGTCTCACATGGGTACAGGGGCCCAGTTGCTTGGTTGCCTTGTAGCAGGCACATTAGCAGTGAGCTAGATCAGAAGTGGAGCAGCCAGGACTTGTGAACCAGGGCCATATATGATGCGGATAGTGCAGGCAGTGGCCTAACCCACAATGCCACAGTGCTGTCCCCTACATTTCTAAACCCTAAGACAACTCCATTATCTCATTTCCCAGTTGAAGAAATTGAGGATGTTGGTACCAAATGAAAACAGGACTGATTGCCAGATTCATGCAGCTTCCACTCTGTAGGTCTAGGGTTCTGATTCTTTCACAAAAAGATGGTTGCTGAAACCAACGAAAGGTTTTTATTCTGCGTTGTGATAGGAACAGAGGACGCGTGCCCAGGTTCTGCAGTTCCCTTCTGGCTTGTGTGTTTGCTTGTGCTCCTGCAGGAAGTCTTCCCATACCTGGTACCCCGTCACATCCTGTAGCCCTCGGGTTCCAAGTGGGAACGCTGAGAAGGAGCCACAGTCTTTCTGTGAGCAGCAGATGGTTACTGTTGAAACCAGAGCAGACTCCGCATCTCCTCCGTGATGTGGCTTTAGGTGCCTATGGAGGGTTAGGTCAGGGAACAAGCTGGTAACAAGATTTGGGAGGAGGAAGAAGTAAACAATCCAAGTTTGTTGTAGCTTTCTTTCTTGTGTTTTTTAAACCCCTATCTATTCTGTAATCAACAGTCACATGGCAACTTATGGTGTTTTTCTCCCTCCTGCACCCCAAGTGGAGGAGGGGGATGAAGGAGGGCACGGCAGGCTGTTGAAAGTTGTAGTGTGTTGGCATCAAGCAAGGGCCTTTTGCTGCGGGGTGAGCCCTGTGGCTTGTTTGCCGTGGTGAATAGAGCCTTTCCAACTTTGCCAAGCCTGCAGTTAATGCGGTCAAGGGATTTACTATGAAACGTACTAAATCTTGGCATGGAGCTAATTGCATATAACAAGAAGCGTGCTGGAGGCTTGGACCTGAGAAGTGACACATGCAGAAAGCATTCTCTCTCTGATGCTGCTGAAAGAGGTTTTGTGTAGGGGAATGGCTGCATGTCTGCACTCACTGCTAATGAGCTGGCCCCCAACACACACACACACACACACACACACACCCAACGCGTGTTTCTGAGTTACTTGTTAAAATAAATGTCGGGTTATTTCCCCCCTTCCCCTCTCTTGCATTTTTATGAATAACTGGCAGTTGAACAATGGGTATTTATTTACTAACCCCACTTCTAACCAAACCCCTTTCTATTTCATAAAAAAAAAACAAACCCACATTTATGGCAAGTTAAATGACCTGAGCTTAAATATGGTCCAGAATGATTTTCACACAGTTGAAGAAGTTGAGTTGCTGCTCCTCTTCACCGCCATAACAAAATCCCACAGCTGGGTGGCTTTGAGCAGCAGACGTTTGCTTTCTCACAGCTCTGGGAGCTGCAGATCAGAGATGCAAGTGTCAGTGTGGTCGGAATCTGGTGGGGACTCTCTTTGGGCTTGTGGACTGGCACCTTTTCCCTGGTTTCCCTCTCCCAGGGGCACTCATCCCATCAAGGGGCATGACCTCATCTAAACCTGATTATGTCCTAAAGACTCCATGTCCAGGTGCCATCACAGCTGTGTTGGAGATGGTCAGCATTCAGTCTGCTGCAGAAGTATGTAAAGGGAAAGATAAATACTGGTATCTTGTTAAGTTCAGCGTGTGCCTCTGAAACTGTTTTTCTCCCAAAGACTTACTTCTTTATTTGAAAGCCAGAGTTACAGAGAGAGGGACACACACACACACACACACACACACACACACAGGTGGATCTTGCATCCACTAGTTCACTCCCCATATGGCTGCAATGGCTAGGGCTGTGTCAGGTTGAAGCTGGGGGCCAGAAACTTCCCTGATATCTTCCATCTTCTGTTGCTTTCCCAGGAGCATTAGCAGGGAAGTGGGTCAGAAGTGGAGCTGGTGGGACATAAACCAGTGCATGTATGGGATGCCAGTGTTGCTTGTGGCAGCTTAACCCATGCACCACCATGCCAGCCCCCTCTATAACTATTTTGAAATTTAGTTTAAAAAGTAATGATCAATAGACCTTTAAAATCATTATCTAATGTTTTCATGTAGTTATCTGAATTTTCTCGAAGCTTTATTGGGGTATTACTGGTCTGCTCTTCACATCCCCTTCATGTGTGCGTTCTGTGTAGCATGTGCTCAATACTTGTTTATTACATTTATCTCTTAACATGTTAGGTAACTTAAACATGTTTAGCACCTTCCTACTGTGCATACCATTTGATTCTTCTTGCTGAAATGTGCACAGATAAAGCAGTAAAACTTGGTTCAGTGAAACAGTTATGGATGTAAATTTTGATAAGAAAAGCAATACTCCTGGATTCTGTTAACCAAAGTCTGCTAACAGCTACATTTAGGAAATAATTAGGGAGTTCACACATGTCTTCCCTGTTCAGCTATGTTTCTGTGCACATGGAGCTAACACTCTGATACTTAGAGAGTAAATGGAGAGAAAGTTACTATAGTGGCTTCTATCCTATGGTTAATTTTACTTATTTGAGAAGTATATACAGAGTTCCTGTTTGCTCTCCAAATGCCTGCAATGGCTGTGGCTGGGCTGGGGACTGGGGCATGGAGCCTGTAATTTAATCCAGGTCTCCCACATGGTTAACAGAAAGGTAGATAACCACCTCTGCCTTCCAGGGTCTGTCTAGGTGGAAAGTGGGACTCGGGAGCCAGAACTGGGAGTTGAACCCAGGTACATTGATGCAAGGTGTAGCGTCTTCACCACTAGGCTAATGTCTGCTTCTTCCAGTGCTTTTTGAGGTGGCAGTAATTTAGAGCTTAAAACGAAACAGTAAGTGGCCACGAATTTCAGCCTTGGCACAGTGAAAAGGAAACATTGGCATGAAAGTATACATGGCATTTGAGGGAGAAAAATGATAAAATTCAGAAACAGAAGAGCAAAGAGATTAAGTGACTCCTACAGCATTGCAGATTTACTAATATCTCTTTGGCTTCCCAGATCAGTTAGAATTTCCATCAAGTGCCAGAAATTAGCATTGTTTAGAATAATACAGATCTGATGATTTCTAGGGAAAGAATGTTTTAGTGTGTATTTGAGCAGTGTTGATTTGCTGAGGGTCTGAACAGGTCACCAAGTCTGCTCCCATTTTCTCAGTAGTCAGGTGTTTGCTCCTCTGGGCACCAGCAGCTGTGTCAGCAGTTGAGAGGTTCTTAGAGGTGCAGAGTTGGAGGACCTGTACCAGACCCACCAGACCTGAGCCTCCATTTTATTTTTTAAATTTATTTGAAAGGCATAGTGAAAGAGAGAAATATCTTACCCTCACTGGTTCACTTCCCAAATAGCCTCAATGGCAGGGACTTGGCCAGGCTGAAGCCAGGATCTTCATCCGGGTCTCCCACATGGGAGATGCAGGATACTGGTTGCAGGTGGCAGCTTAACTCAGTGTTCCATACCGCCAGCTGCATGAGCCTCCATTTCAATTAAACTTCCATACGCTTATGTGTTACTGTTCTAGTAAAGTAAGCTTTAATGCAAAACTTAATTTGTATTTCTCATATAAGATTTTTATCTAATCTCGTAGTGGACATGTGTTATTTACACATGTATTTTTTTAAAAGATTTGTTTATTTGAAAGGCAGAGTTACAGAGAGGCAGAGGCAGAGAGAGGTCTTCCACCTACTCGTTCACTCGCTAGATGGCTGTAATGGCCAGAGCTGTGATAGTCTAGAGCCAAGAGCTGCTTCTGGGTCTCCCATGCAGGGGCCTAAGGACTTGGGCCATCTTCTACTGCTTTCCCAGGCCACAGCAGAGAGCTGGATTGGAAGTGAAGCAGTTGGGACTTGAAGCAGCGCCCATATGGGATGCTGGCACTGCAGGCGGTGGCTTTACCCATATTGCCACAGTGCCGGCCCCTTCACATGTATTCTTTTTTTTGTTTGTTTGTTTGACAGGCAGAATTAGACAGTGAGAGAGAGAGAGACAGAGAGAAAGGTCTTCCTTCCGTTGGTTCACCCCCCACAAATGGCTGCTATAGCCAGTGCAGCGCCGATCCGAAGCCAGGAGCCAGGTGCTTCTCCTGGTCTCCCATGGGGTGCAGGAGCCCAAGCACTTGGGCCATCCTCCACTGCACTCCCTGGCCACAGCAGAGAGATGGACTGGAAGAGGAGCAACCGGAACAGAACAGGCGCCCCAACTGGGACTAGAACCCCCGGTACCGGCGCCGCAGGCAGAGGATTAGCCAAGCGAGCCGCAGCACCGGCCTCACATGTATTCTTTCAACAAGCTTTCATTGAACACATACTTGCTACTCTGCTGGGAGCTGAAGACACAGAGGAATAATAAAGAATGGAATAAGGAACTTGAGAGAAGTCATGGTGTGTGAAACTGGACTTTGGCATACCTGTAAGGATTTGTTCCTGGAGAGGGAGTCGTAGCTCAGGTTCTTCTGGCAGGTTCCCTTTATCAGTTAAATTTTGAGCAGGCGAATTATTGGAGATAGTATGTTCAGAGTGTTTTAAAATCACTCAGTAAGCTCCTAGATCAAGTTCCATGAACTTGGGCACGTTTTGTCAATATGGTACAAGCATTTTCTTTCTTAAGGAAATACAGGATCATGAACTTCGGAGGTCTGGGTGAGTCATGGCATTCTGAACCTCAGTTTGTTCACATGCAGTAGGAACATCAGGTCTGCAGAATTTTAAAGCGTACAGGAGCAAAGAATCTAGCATGGTGGAGTATAACACATTTTAAGCATTACTTGTAATTCTAAGAATAATTTTAATTTTTTCCTGATATAATGTTACTAATTTATGTTAGCAAAAGGAGAGTACAACCATGTGGCACATGGTTAAAATAAGTCTTCCTCTAAAATATAAATGTGTCTAAAACGTGAAAAGACTTAAAAATGAAAATTAATGAGTCATAATATCCACAGACTGCAAAAAATATTTTCACCTTCTCCAAGAGGAAGACTTGCAGACTTTAACTTTCTCCTTTGGCTGTAGACTTTGCACTTAGTGTTTATGGCCAATCTCAGGACAGGCCCTCTCTGTCTGTAGTAATGGCCCATTTCAGTTCTTCTTAATGAGGCTTCACCCCGAAGCCTTTTAAATATTTGAATAGGAAATGTGTGTGAAGTGGACTCTTCATCATGTTGTGTGTGGGCTTCTACGGAAAAAAAAAAAAGTGTGCGCATATGTTCTTGGAGAAAGTATATGACTCTTCACCCATCTTTCACTTCCCGAGTTTGGGAAGCACACGTCCGTGTCTGGATCACAAGGAGAAGTGGAGTCACTTTCGTGTGGACAGAAGCTGATATTGGTTTCTGCAGTCAGTGAGAAAGACACGTTCCTTGTTCAGTGCTTGGGAGCTGGGTTCTCTTGGGATTTTGTAGCTGGGGTTCCATTTGAGTGCGGGGAAAATTGCTTGGTGCCTTTCTCTTTCTGTAACATGGTGTTGAAGCCCCATCCATTGCAGGCAAAGTGCAGGTGGAAGGCACTGATCTGAAGAAAGGCAAGGATTGTAGAGAGAGCCCACTGCTGTGTGGCCGAGTCTGAGGGGGATAACAAAGTGGGCTGAGGTACAGCATCTCAGTCTCCTGGTGAAATGTGCTACTCCAGGTAAGCAGTTCACTGGTGTTGCCTTTGGCAGTTCTTGAGAACCTTGTCATGTTAATGTTACCGAAATTGAATTTGGAAATTGTAATGTTGCTCTCATATTTCACTGCACAACAGTGTTGCTAACTCCCACCTTGAAAGGCATCACAGGGATCTCATGGGCAGGGCCCTGCTAGCATTTTAGTAAGCCCGTAAGAAGAATAATGAAATGAAATACTGTAAAAGCACAGCCAATCTGCATTTTTCTTTTCTCAACTTGTTTGCAATGGGAGGCATAATGTAAAAATACCCCCCCTGCCCAAGTTCTCTCTACAAATACACCAATGGTGCTCTTTGTACAGCCAAGATCGCCCGGGTCTCCATGACCTTGGCAGCTTTTCAGGGGTGACATTTTCACATAGATCAACACTTTTTGAACAGTTTCTCCAATGTATTGGCACAGACCAGTTTTCTTGAACAGTATGCATTTATACCTTTCCCCTCACCTATTTTCCCTCAACAAACATAGGCATTATGGCTTTTATTAAGAGACAGGGAGGGAGGGTGGGAGGGAAAGAGAAAGGCCTAATTACCATTTCTGCACAAGTTTCTATATAGTCTCAGGGCAGTGTTGTGCTACCTGATCTTGGCCTCATTTGTCTGTTACTTTATTTTCAAGGATTAACTTTTAAAGGATTTCCTTTTGAGAATACTGTGTTTTTCATATTACCCCCAAAAGAATAGTTTAAAAGTTAATTTGTAAAACTAGACATGTATTTTCCTTGCTCTATCTTTGATAATTTTTCCAATATGGAGTTGTTGATTTGACTTTTGGTTATTTTGGAATTAAGTGAGGAAAGTAATCTTTTCATATTCTTCCAGTGGGCACTGAGTTCTCACTGAGTGAGGCTGCTCGGTATGTTAGTGATTTTTCTCCTTTCTTCTTCACATTTTAGCATACTTCTTAACTATGGTTATATAAAGTTCCTTTGGTCATTATTGGTTTTTAAAAGTTGTTTTAAATTCCTAATGAAACCACTGATTTCCTCTGGGTTCTCTGAGTGTTTCACAGAAAAGTTATTCTGCAGCTGCCACGGAACAGAGGAGTAACAGTAGAAAAGAAAGTAGGTACTACTGATGTGCTGAGACACCTTCCCGTTGCAGACGGGGCAGTATTGTGTTCAACTTTTAATGTAAACAAATACCACAAAATTCTTCTTTCCCCGTTGGTTTTACAGTTCTAGCAAGTCCAAAGTTGAAAATTTATTTGTTCTTGAAAGAAAAATGTCCTGCATTGCTTAGATTAATGGTGCTCTAAGACATGTTTATTCAAAGGTGGCAGCAAAGAGGTGAATAGGCTAAATGCTCTACATTAGAGATAATTGTGTTGTATACAACAGATGCAGTTGGTGAACTGTTTATGTAGCTGCTTTCAATTTTTCTTTGATTTATAATCCATGAGAAAATTGAAATGTTTTATCTCTGTTTTAAATATGGAGATTTTAGACACCCGTGTCCATTAATTCCAAATGTTAGCTCCTGGAGAAGTAGCCTGCTGTACTTCAGCGCTGTTGTTCAGTTATATAATCAGGTTCATTCCTAAGTTGCTTTCTCAGCTGTTTAGACCACGCAGAATTATTTCAGTGTTGGTGTCTTAGAGGCAATCTGTTAGTTAAATTTGAACATACAGCATTTCAAGGTAATCGTTAAGACATACTCTGGTGTTTATGAGGTGTGTGACGTTCGTTTGTCTATTTTAGAGGGTATCAAAAATATGTCTTCTATGGCATGATTATTAAATGATTAGAATTTTCCTTTAACACCGGTGTTTCTTTTATGGTTACCTAATAGAAATATCCTGTCAGCCTTCTCAAGTAGCCGAAAGTCATTGCACTATATGAGGGAAATTTAGAAAGTTCATGGAGAATGAAATTGCAAGATAACTTTATTTTGTTTTAAAGTTGTTTTGAGATACATATATATTTTTTCATAATATGCATTTTCATGAACTTTTTGAAGTAAACTTTTATATTTAATGCTCAAATGTGATGCAGCAATCCAGATAATAAAAGGCAAAGAAATTAAATTATCTGTAGGGTATGTCTGGACAGCTTCTGGTGGGCATTTGAGTTTAAATCTTTTGGTGACATGTATTTTTTGGTGAGTATATTTTTAGTAGACTTTTTGTGACCATTTTTTTTTTTTTTTTGGCCAGGATTAACTTTCTAGACATAACTCGCAATGTTTTAGCAAGGATACCAATTCAAACTTTCTGCTTCTAAAGACTTGTTTTTCATTTAATGATGTAGTCCTGGTTAAAAGCTCTGTGGGGATTTATATATATATAAAAACTTTGCTAATACTAAATCAAAGGATAGAAGTGAATGATACCTTTCTTTAGGGGCTTAAAATACGTTTATCCTCTTGTTGATCAAGTCGATGTAACTTTTCAAATTAGTGAAATGTATGATGTATGTCTGTGCATATGCAAGTATACATAGCCCATGATTAAATTATTTTTAACTTTTATTTAATATAAATTTCCAAAGTACAACTTTTGGATTATAGTGGCTTTTTCCCCCCATAATCTCCCTCCAACCCGCAACCATCCCATCTCCCACACCCCCTCTCCCATCCCATAATTCATCAAGATTCATTTTCAATTATCTTTATATACAGAAGATCTACTTAATATTTACTAAGTAAAGATTCCAACAGTTTGCACTCACACAGACACACAAAATATAGAGTACTGTTTGAGTAGTAATTTTACCATTAATTCGCATAGTACAACATGTTAAGGACAGAGATCCTACATGGGGAGGAAGTGTACAGTGACTCCCGTTGTTAATTTAACAATTAGCACTCTTATTTATGGTGTCAGTAATCACCCAAGGCTCTTGTCATGAGCTGCTAGGCTACGGAAGCCTCTTGAGAACACAAACTCCGACCTTATTTAGACAAGGCCATAATCAAAGGGGAAGTTCTCTCCTCCCTTCAGAGAAAGGTACCTCCTTCTTTGATGGCCCATTCTTTCCACTGGGATCTGACTTACAGAGATCTTTCATTTAGGTCATTATTATTATTATTTTTTTTTTGCCAGAATGTTGTGGCTTTCCATGCCTGAAATACTCTAATGGGCTTTTTAGCCGGATCTGAATGCCTTAAGGACTGATTCTGAGGCAAGAGTGCTGTTGAGGACATCTGCCATTCTATGAGTCTGCTGTGTATCCCACTTCCCATGTTGGATCGTTCTCTCCTTTTTAATTCTATCAGTTAGTATGAGTACATTATTTTTATGATTAAATCTATGCTTGATGCTGAAAACATCTGTTCTACTACATGAAGATGAAAGGTTGATAAATAGAATTCTTTATCATTTCAGAGGTAATTTTATAAGATTAATTTTTTGATGCCCTGAGTTTGCTGTTTCCACCTGAAAATGTGCAGTAGGTTCAAATTTGACCATGATCCTATTTTTCATGATATAATTATACCACTTAAAATATATTATTTTAAAAAAAGATTTATTTACCTATTTGAAAGACAGGATTAGATGGAGAGAGATATATCTTTATCTGCTGGTTCACTCCCCCACATGGCCACAATGGCCAGGACTGTGCCAGGCTGAAGCCAGGAGTCTGGAGCTCTGTTGGCATCTCCCATATGGGTGACAGGGGACCAAGTACTTGGGCCATTTTCTGCTTTTCCAGGCATGGTAGCAGGGGTGATGGAGGTGAATCTGAAGTGGAGCAGCTGGAACTTGAACCTGTGCTCACATGGGATGCAAGTCACAGACCTACTGTGCCACAATGCTGACCCCTAAAAATCTATTCTAATGCAAAGAACTTCTCAAGTTCAAAGCTGTTGTTATAAGCAGAAAATTGTTGGCTTATAAAATACTGGAAATGATTTAGAAAATATTTTATAAAATGGTTAAGTGCCAAAAATGATTTTACAAAATGATCAAATGTTGTAAGGACAGGTTTAAACCAGTAAATGAATAAAAATTGTCATCTGAATTAAAAATAAATTAAATGAATAGAGGGTACTGATTTGAAAAATTGAATATTTGAGTGTTATGATTATATGTCATGGACAATGTTTATAACAGTTTGATTTATTTATACCTTGGTTTATACATGAATCTAGCAGGATTATAGGGAAGCTGTAGACATCTTACCTGCTGGACTTTGCATGCTTAAATATCAGCCCTTCAGGATGAGTTTGAGGTCTTGATCTTGTTTTTCTGTAGCCACTTTTTGTAGATTTAAACATAAAATTTAATTGACTTCTTAGAGCAGCTTTAGGTCTACAGGAAAATTGAACAGTAAGTAGAGAGGATTCCTGTGCTCTCCCTTGTCCTCTCCCCAGGTGGCCCTATATCAGTTTGTACTTGTGTGATATATTTGTTGTACTTGATGAACCAATATTGAAATGGTATTATATCGGCCAGCGCCGCAGCTCACCAGGCTAATCCTCCGCCTTGCGGCACCGGCACATCGGGTCTTAGTCCCGGTCGTGGTGCCCGATTCTGTCCCAGTTGCCCCTCTTCCAGGCCAGCTCTCTGCTGTAGCCAGGGAGGGCAGTGGAGGATGGCCCAAGTGCTTGGGCCCTGCACCCCATGGGAGACCAGTATAAGTACCTGGCTCCTGCCATCGGATCAGTGCGGTGGCCCGGCCACAGCGCGCTGGACGCGGCGGCCACTGGAGAGTGAACCAATGACAAAAAAGAAAGACCTTTCTCTCTGTCTCTCTCTCTCACTGTCCACTCTGCCTGTCAAAAAAAAAAAAAGAAAAAAAAAAGAAAAAAAGAAATGGTATTATATCAAAAGTCCATAGTTTATGTTCAGGTCCGCTCCTTGTGTTGTACAATGCACAATGACATGTAGGCAGCATTGCAGTGTCTTACAGAATAGTTGTCTAAACCCCCTGTGTCCCCCTGTTCTTCCCACTGCGTTCCTCTGAACCCCTGGCAACACCGCGTGTATGAATTTTGCACAAATATATGACTAGACTCTTCCCAGGACAGACAAGAGAAAACCTGCACTGAAATTTGCTGCTGCTGCTTTCAGACGGCCCCCTGTGTTTAATGTTCTCGCTCTTCGAAGCGATTAGGGAACTACAGCAGCACATTTTTGGGCTAAGAAAGAAAGAAAGAAAAAAGAACACTTCATTTAATGTTGCTAAAGCTTTCTAATAAGAAGTGTTGCCCACTGCCGGTAGCTAGCCTGGCTTTGCTGCCTCCCAGTCACCACAGGGAGGGAAAGCAGTCCCAGTCAGGAAGGACAAGATTGGGCTTCTGTCCCTGCTCCTCCTACAGATAGGCTGACCTTGAGTGAACTCTAAAACTTCTTGTGCCTCGGGCGCACTCAGTGTCAATAAGTGATAGTGATATCTATTCTTTCAAGACTCATGGATATTCAAAGTCATTGTAGATAATGCTAGACCTTTGAAGGGATTTGGGAGTTTTGGCTACTATGGTATTATTCTTAGGTCTTCCAGTCACCCAGAAAACTGGAGCACTCATACCTGCCAACCACCCCTTTTATGGTATTCCCTTCCCAAAGTCTCTAGTGTACTTTAGTAAAACTGTTAACAGAATTGAAAGAAAGAAAAAAGTCTACTATAATCTTGCATATTTCTTCTGGTCTTTTTTTTGATGCATTTTAAATAAGAAAGTTAATATGTGTACTCCTTTGTATGTTGCTATTTTGGGGTCTACATTCATTATAAACAGTCTTTTTGATAGATGTATATTCAAGGAGGCCTATTGCTGTTTACTTACCTCTTCTTCTATACTTGAGTATTTAGATTGCTTGTCATTTTTGAAATTCTATGTAAGTGCTGTGACAAAACCTTAATTTATAAAATTGAATCTGATTTTGGTATATGTTCTTGCTATTGAGTTTTGCAGCGGATTTCTTGAATCAAGGGGTAAAAGTGCCTTGATGCTCCTGATAATTATTAACAAATTAATTTGAAAGATTTTTTTTTTTTTTTTGTACAGGCAGAGTGGACAGTGAGAGAGAGAGACAGAGAGAAAGGTCTTCCTTTGCCGTTGGTTCACCCTCCAATGGCCGCCGCGGCCGGCGCGCTGCGGCCAGCGCACCGCGCTGATCCGATGGCAGGAGCCAGGAGCTTTTCCTGGTCTCCCATGGAGTGCAGGGCCCAAGCACCTGGGCCATCCTCCACTGCACTCCCTGGCCACAGCAGAGGGCTGGCCTGGAAGAGGGGCAACCGGGACAGAATCCGGCGCCCCGACCGGGACTAGAACCCGGTGTGCCGGCACCGCTAGGCGGAGGATTAGCCTAGTGAGCCGCGGCGCCGGCCCAATTTGAAAGATTTTAAATGTAGTTTAAATTGGCCTCTTGGATTGGGCAGTCTCTTGGCTTTCACATGTTAAACATTCTTGTTTTCTGGGAGTGCGTCTCAGGTTGCCCAGGACACTTAAATAGGATCATTTCCCTTTTCTCCGATTTATTAATGCAATTTGAAAGCTCTGTAGATTATCCTAGGACAATAGCACTTAACATTATATTCATTTCCTGAGACTGCTGCCACAGAATGCCAGAAACTTAGTGCCTTAAAACAACAGAAATTGATTCTCTCAGATTTCTGGAGTAATAGAGAGCTGAAATCGGTATCCTTGAGTGGAAGTCAAGGCTGGGCAGGGATGTTCTGCCTTTGAGTGTTCAAGGAGAGAATTCATTCCTTGTCTCATCCAGCTTCTGGTGGCTGCCAGCATTCCTTGCCCTGTGGTCCCATCACTCCAGTCTCTGCCTGCCGGGCACACTGTCTTCTCCTTCTCTTCTTGTGTGCAGTCCCTGTCTGCCTGCCTTTCAGAAGAACGCCTGTGATGGCAGAGTGGACAGTGAGAGAGACAGAGAGAAAGGTCTTCCTTTTGCAATTGGTTCATTCTCCAATGGCTGCCGTGCTGCAGCCGGCGCACCGTGCTGATCCGAAGGCAGGAGCCAAGTGCTTCTCCTGGTCTCCCATGGGGTGCAGGGCCCAAGCACCTGGGCCATCCTCCACTGCACTCCCTGGCCACAGCAGAGGGCTGGCCTGGAAGAGGGGCAACCGGGACAGAATCCGGCACCCCCACTGGGACTAGAACCCGGTGTGCCAGCGCCACAGGCAGAGGATTAGCCTATTGAGCTGCGGCGCCAACCCCATCACGACATTCTTAATCACCTCTGCTAATACCCTTTTTCCAAATAAGGTAACATTTATAGGTTCCAAGAATGAGGACCTGTGCCCTCGGGGGCCCCTGTTCATGCTGTTATAATCATTTGTTACTAAGTATAGTACTTTGAATAATGCTTTGGATTTTTGTTTAAATTTTATATATTGTATACAGCCAAATATCTAATACTGCTGGGAAATGATTTGGTTGAAAATAAAGTGTGAACATGAATTTAAAGATGTGAGGTGGACCTTTGTCACAGAAGCTTTGACCACTAGGGATGCCTGTAATCCATATTGGAGTGTCTGGGTTTGTGTCCCAGCATAGCTGCTAATGCATACCCTAGGATACCACAGGATGTGACTGCCACCAACATCAGAGACCTGGATTGAGTTCTAGGCTCCTGGCTTTGACCTGGCCCAACCCTGGTTGTTGTGGGCATTTGGGGAGTAATTCAGTGGATGTAAGATACCTGTCTGACTGTGTCTTTCTACCTTTTCAATAAGATGAAACTAATAAATGAAAATGAAAAAGATGTGAAGATATCCAATAGTGTAATCTCTTACAAGTATTTTTATCTCCTATTAAATGTGTATTTATTAAGCTATAATAGGATTTGATATTTTATAACTGATGTTTGAGAAGATTTTCATTAGAAATGCAAAAGTTTCCAATACAAGAAAATTGAGAAAATTTATAGTTACTGTTAAAGTTAAGCAGGATATTAAAACTTTTCCTTCTGAAACAAGAATGACTGCACTGGAATTAAATTGGGCATGTTTTTGCCCTATAAATACTCTGGATGTCAACCAAGTTTCCCTGTTCACCCACACATGGTACAGTTATAGTTTCAGGTGTATTTTTCTGACAATCTCTACCAGGCTCAGAGCCTGCTATTCAAATTGCTACTGTAAAGTTCCAGAAAATAGCAGGTTGTCACTTCTAGATTCCTAGCATGAGAGAGGAGCTCAGGGAAGGTGGGAGCACAGGCCAGGGTTAGCAATAAGCTGCCAGTTCTAATCTTCAGAACCTTTGCATAAACAAGATTGGAATGAAAACAGTGTTTTGTTTTTTTTTTTTAAATTTGGAAACCTGTAACTTATCCAATCATAACATTCCATGCCGAGTGCATGCGCACTTTTAGAAAGACACCACAGTGCAATGCTCTAGGTCCCCAAATCTCCTTCAGTACTGGCTTTGTGTACCACTTAAACTGAAGATGTCAGCTGGTTGATGGTGTGTTTTTCTATTGCATCTAGTAAAATGGAAAGAAAGGCTAAAATAGCCATCACAAAATAGTTGGCATAGCATTCTTAAGCTTTAAGAACATTTTGTATTTATAGATGCAAAATTCTAAGGGTACAATTTAAGTATCATAGGTATAATCAAATATGGTGATGACCAGGTATCTTCAGTGCTTAGGCTCAACTACATACAATGGAAGTGTTACAAACGAGGGCAGAGTACTCAGAAGAAGGTCACAAAAGCAACTTAAAGTAAGCCCAGTGTTTTATGTCTAATTATTTTACTAAATAGTACAGATGTCTTTATTCTTGGCAATGGTTGAAAATCAAAGAAGCTGTCTGTTATTTGTGTAGTAAGAATATCAATAGGTGATTTAATAACCTTTGAAATGTATAGAAGCAGTTTTGTTTTGTGATGGTGAATCTTGGGAACTCAAATACAAATTAGATATACTTCTTGGTGTATTCAAATTGAGCTCTTGGCCTTCATCTCTAGTATCCGGAAGACGCTTTACCAAGCTAATGTCACCCTACCTGAAAAAGACTAACCAAACCTCCAAAAATTGTTAAAATAGCCTGTATACCTATACCCCAAGAAGGTCAGACCTCCCATATTCCTGTTAGACGAAAATTCCATAACACTAATGGACTCAGCCTGTGAATAGAGAGCCTGTTAGATATATTTTGCTGAAAAATACCTGTACAATGTTGGGATGGGGCCCTTAGCTCATGAGTTGAAACCCAAAAGAATCTTCTCTTTTTCCTAGGCGCTTTTCCTAGTGTTTTCCAGTCTGAGTGTTGTGGTCCAATAATGGGATTATGATTTCAATTTAATGGGTCTCAGAAATTACATGAATTAAAATAAAATAGAAAATACATGCATCCCTTATATATAAGGATAAAGCTTTGCCTTGTGAACATTTTGTTTCTGTGTTGCAGCATTATATAGAGCCTTCTAATAGACTATTCTTAGGTTACTCATTGGTGTGGAAGAATTCTCATATACTGTTAGATCTGTGTGTTCAGGGCTTAGGTGGAGCTGGGGTTCCTGAAGGCAGTTACTACACAGGCAGCTGAATGTGTTGGGAGCAGAACAAGAAGAGAGTGAGTGGCCTAGTGCTTCCCAGCACCTTTAGTGTGACTGGGATTTGATATTTACTAACTGTTCACTTCCCCACGAGCTCAGTCATCTCAAAAGGTTATCAGTCATCCAGGAAGTAGAAACAAAGATGGCAGTGAAATACCACTTTATCCCCATCACAAATCGTAAAACATTATCTGCTGTCTCCAACGTTGGCCTGCATGTGGCAAAAGGGTAATTACTTTTTTTCCCTTTGGAAAGCAATTGGACAATTCCTGGTGAAGTTGAAATGTGTGTGTCTTCTGACCCAGCACTTCTGTGGCCACAGGCTGTCCCTGCAGGAACCCCAGCACCTGTACAGGGACCCCTGCGCCCAAGTACTCATTGCACCATGTGTGTGTGTGTGTGCACCTCTGCAGTTGAGTACAGCTGAGACTGATGTGTATCCATGTATGTGATCCAATTCAAGTGACTGGATGTCTGATCCCTACTGTCCCATTTCAGAGAGAGAATAGCTAAGAGAGCTCTGCTAGGGGTGTATGTGTGTGTGTGTGTGTGTGTGTGTGTGTGTGTTTAAAGGAAGCCCTGACTATGCCTTTATTGAATGAATCACCAAGATTTGTTTATGCCGTAAATAACAGTGATTATAGTGAAAAAATTTTATCTCTATCTGTACCAGTGGGAATTCACTTATAATATATACACTAAAGATTAAAAAAAAATCTGCAAAAGGAGTCATGTAATGTAATGCTATTTTTGGAAAACCTTGACCTGTAAAACACAATATCTATTATGTCTAGGCATTTGCATGTGTTAAAACAAAAAACCTGAATAGAAATAATATTTTAGAAGCAATCTCTGAAGAGGAAGAGAGCAGGAAAGCAAGATGGTGTTCTTTGTGGCGGTATTTTAGTTACTATCTGTAGCATTCTGTGTGATTAGAAAAGATTTTGAAGCAAAAGGAGAAATGCTCGTATTTAGAATATACTTACGAAGTTTTCTATTTATCTGAAATACTGAACAACTTATAGTCTATCTTTGAAAAAATATTATCTTTAATCTTAGATTAATGAATTGGTTGTAATTTCAATAGCTCTTTGATAAAATTTTGCGCTATTTTGAAGGAAAGGATAAAGTTGTAACTTAATATTCTGAAGAAAGTATGAACTGTTTAAATCTCAAGTGATACTTACTGGTCTCCATTGTGTCAAGTTCATTCCAAGGAAGCAGTTAGCGGATAAACTTCGGTTCTTTCTTTTTGCTTATTCTTAATTTAGTCTGTGCAAACTGCTGGATGTAGTCACTGTTCTCTGCCTACACAGCCACCAGACTAGAAGCTCTGTGATGGCTTCAATATCGATCTCTGGTCCACCTGTGTGGCGTAGTCCATGCCTGGCATATAGTGGGGTTTGGTAATAGTTGTTGAGTGGGTAAATGGATGATTGCAAATGCATCTCCAGCTATGAATGGTTTTCCATATTCTGTTAGCTTGTGCATGCACCATGACTAATAGAGATTATATGTGATCAAATTATAGCAGAAGACTGTGAGATGCCTGTTTGCCTCCTGGAACTTAGTATTGGGACAGTTTCTTTCTCTCTCTCTCTTTTTTTTTTTTTTTAAGATTTGTTTTACTTATTTCAGAAGCAGAGTTACACACATACATAGAGGGAGGGAGGAAGGGAGGGAGAGGGCGGGCAGGCTTCCCTCGGCTGGTTTCTTTTCCAGATGGCCGTAACAGCTGGAGCTGGGCCAATATAAAGCCAGGGGCCTCTTCCTGGTCTCTCCTGTGAGAGGCAGAGGACCGAGCACTTGGACCATCCTCCACTGCTTTCCCAGGTGCGTTAATAGGGAGCTAGATTGGAAATGGAGCAGCAGATGCCCGTATGGGATGCTGGCATCAGAGATGGTGGCTTTACCTGCTACATCACAGCACTGGCCCCAGGTTTCTTTCTCTTGCCTAGTGTTATCAGCTGTCATTTTGTTCCCCTTCCTGTCGCTCTTTTTTGTGCCTCAGTTTCCAGTTAATGTAGTTAAATTGAGCACAGTAGAATGACTGTGTATACCTGTATCTCTGGGGCCTGGTGGTTTCTGATTTTTGTATTTGCCTTTGTTCTCTTTTACTGTTAGGCTTCATGTAGCCTTAACCATTGTAAATTGCCACAAAATTCTCTTCAAAAAATTCAGAAGACAAATTATCACTACACAGAGTTATATTCCTGTAAGGATGTATGTTGCTGACTATTTTTTTTTTTTTTGAAAAACCTAACATTTAAGGTATTCCTGAATTTTAATGAAATTCAGACAGGAGTTTCGTAAAGCAAATGCTTACTTAGTGTTATGTGACCTCACAGTTCATACATTGAACTCCTGATTCCTGAGCCCTCAGAATGAGACTGTTGAGATAGGATCTTTCATGAGGGAATTAGGTCAAGGCGAGGGCACGGGGTGAAGGGCGCCCTTCTCGGTGGAGGAGGTCAGGACACAGAGAGCACAGGGAAGATCTGTGGAGAGCCGGGGGTGGGGGGAGAAAGGCTGTGTGTTAGCAGGGGAAGGAGCCTTGGCACTCACACCTTCCTGCGGCCCTGCGGCCCCCAGACTGTAAGGAGATAGGTTCCTGATCCTTCAACACCCAGTCTGTGCCGTCTCGGCAGCCCTGGCAAGCTAATCTACTGAGGAAAGTGATCACTATGTATAGCTTTTATTTTGTTGCCCTGAATTTTAAGACAGCGATCTGCCTTTTATATCTTATGGAAAGGTGGAATGCTGGTATTAAGGAAATGTTAAAAATTCAGATGTATATTCTACATGATAGTGCTTTACATCAATGTAGTCTTTTATACTTTAAGTAACAGTCATATGCCATCTTATCAATGCTTTGCTTTAAATTCCAGTTCATGGCAGCTTGTTAGTTTATATGTAGCCATGTGACAATTACAGATGTATGGTTCTGTAATAATAATTGTGCTTATAGTAGTGACTTGGAAGTTCTAATACCTTCCAGATACTTTGCCCCTTCGGTAGATTTAATAGCAATTTTTGTCTAATGTTCTAAGAAGTGGTAAACACAGACCCTCTCTCAATATATAGATGCAGATAGGTAGATATGATAGCATATATGTGTTTGAGATATTGAATAAGCTCAAACTCTTCATTCTTTCCTTAAGTTATTGGCAAATATTATTTATTGCATTGCCTTTGCAGACTAGCTGTTCTGGTTTCAGCTCAGCTACCTCAAGAGATTTGTGAATTATTAGTAGAGAAATCATAGACTATAAAACTTTGGCCAGTTGTGAAGCGTTCTTTTGCTTACTCCAGAATGAAAGATGTGATAATTAATAATGCAAAACATCATTTCCTCCGATACTGAGTGTGGAGGTAAGTTCTCTGTGACTTTCAAAATATATTACATTGTGAAAAACTGAAATATGAAAAGGTTGGTTTTAAAGCAGTTCACTCTTCAGCACTGCCATGCTCTGTTCTTCGGTGTAGTGAGTATGAAGACAAGCATGCTTGGATTATTGCATCCTTCAGTTTGTTTTTCTTTAGAACCCTTCAACATGCTGTATGTAAGTGCTACAAGAAGACAAAGGCAGTCTGTCCTGAATTTTAAGATCTCTGTTTTCAGTAACTCTGAGCTTTAAATGTCCCAGAATCTTTAAATAATTCCTATTTTTGGCAGACATTATGAGAATTGCTTTGGGTGAATTCTTTTAAATAGATGTCTTCACTTTAGTCATGTTTTCTGTGCGAATTCCATGGTAAACATTGTCCAAAGGTTGTGAGATTTTTTTTCTTTAGTTTAAAACAATCATCATAGAATCTGGAATTTCTCACTTGCTCTAACATTATGAATTAGTTTAAGTGATTTTCTTGATTGTTTACTCATTACATAGAAAACTGCTTCACTTTTCACTCTACTGCTTTAGAGAGATGTAGCACATTTCCCAACGTTCATTGTATATAGAATATGTAGTCTTTATTACCACTTGGTATTGCTTCTGTAGCAATACTGAATACTAATGCAAAGAGTAAGCTCTTATCAACAGCATGTAGTTTAAAAACAACTTTTAATAATCACTAATATTGTTTCTATAACTTTATCAGTGAAATTTAGTCAGTCCATATTTTCTGCCACTTTGGGTTTATGAAAATCAGACATCTTTTGAGTAATCAGATCTTACATTTATGTATCCTTCCTATAACTCTTCTCCCTGTAATTTATTCAACTGCATATGTTACCCAAAAGGGAGCTGTGACTATGTTGTCAGATCTCTCTGCTATGACTTTATCATGATGGGATTATGGAAGGCATGGCTCTCGCTCTCTCTGATTGTGTTGGTATTTACTTTTTATATTGATGGAAAATTTTGAATTTTTACACTTACTAAGAGAAAAATATATTTTGCAATATAAATGGCAGTCAGAAATTAATTTTCATTTACAACGTTCATTCTTTATTTTTCACTAGTAACGGGATATACATCCATTTGAGAAAGTATTGAGCTGCAAAGAAATGCTTAATAGACAGTAAGATGAACAAAGCTTTGTTGGTGATTTTTAATAAGTATTTCAGAGCTAAAGTTTATTCCGGTCAAGGAAACTGAGTTTCTGCTCAGCCAACATTTTTCTCCTCTGAATAGTGCTTGGATGTAATTCACATTATCTCCAGTGACCCGACTTTTCCCTGGCAGCAATAACTAAATATTACTCCTCAGATTGATTTTCCCCCCACTGACATTTTGATAAACCAATCAGATTTGAGAATCCACATGGAAAGTACGTTGAGAATGCCTTTGGTGACCAAATTAAAATTACACCTTTGTTTTGCTCGAAGTTAGTTTTGGTATGTCAAAGAACCTAGTCCAAATACAGATGCTTTCAGACTAGACACTTATTTATGTCTTATATGGGCAAAAATGATTTAGAATATTCATGCCCAAGGGACAAGAGCCCCAAAGCAGAAACATTTTATGATTCATTGTGTCTCTTCTGATCGTTCAACCCAGAAAGTTGCAACCTTTCATTTTATGTCTCTCTGGGATGATTGGTCTTTTAATACTGAATAACTTGAGGACAATAATCTGTCCTCTGTTTTCAGTTTTTAGGGGCTAGCTTGCATTTTTGACTTTTTAGTACAAGCAAGATCCTTTGTGTTGGGTCTGCTATGACTTAGCCCCTGTTTGGGTCTTGCAGAGCCACTCCTGCTTTATAGTCACTGTCAGAATTCTTGCACCTGTCTCCAGGCTGATGTCTCAGAGAGGTTCACTGCTATCAGCCTAACATCCACACTGCACCCTACACCTTCAGCTCAGCAGGCCTGGGACGTGTGATGGAATCCATCGCTCAGGGAGGGTTTTCAGAATGCACAAGGCTGAGATTTATCCAAGTTGCACCGCTGTAGAATTTGGGAGGTGATAGCTGGACAAGTCCTTTATTTTGGAAAAGATTCTTGGTGTCTTCTGACACATTCCCTTGATGACCACTGACTGTAGTAAGCGACCATGAACTCTGGAAGCATGTCATGGCAATGCTCTGTTAAATGAGAAGAACTCCTCTTTTGTGGTTTCTGACCCATAATGGCATTGCCTGCAGCAGGTGAAAGGGAATCATGCTTTATAAGTAGGAAACACATTTATTCACTTACCATTAATTCATTCAAAAAATAGTTATCAGAGTGCTGATTGTATGCTAGGACCTTTCAAAATTCAGTGTTCAGGCCATACAGGTAATTGTGTGTGTATGTGCGTGTGCACGTGTGCACACTTGCTCTCTCCCTCCAAAACTGCATTTCTCCTTTTCCTAACTAATTCACCTTTATGATATAAACCAGGCAATGCCACCTGTCCCAGTGGCCCTGTATCTGAAACTTCTATGTGTAATTGGAGCCCAGCGCAGTGGCACCATAGAGTCCTTAGCATATTGTTGTCATCTGTGGGCCACAGTGTATAAACATGTTCTCATTACTCGTTTTGGCTTACTTGTGTTTGTCTCTCATTAACTTATGAATTCATTCAGAGTCATGACTTGTACCCTTCCCTGAGAAAACTCTGTATGCTCAATGCCTGTTGTAGAAGTCGTGGGTGCACACAAGTCTGAGGTCTTTGAGAAAGGGCCTGGGGGGCTGGCACTGTGGCATAGTAGGCTAGGCCTCTGTCTGTGCCACCAGCATCCCAAATGGGCACTGGTTCGTGATGTGGCTGCTCCTCTTCTGATCCACTCTCTGCAATGGGAAAGCAGCAGAAGGTGACCCAACTGCTTGGAGGCCTGGAAGGGAGAAAGCATCCATTCCAAATACATAGGGGAATTTTATCCCCCTACTCCCCCCCCCCTTTTTTAAAAGATTTATTTCAAAAGAGTTACACAGAGAAAGAGGGGTCTTCCATACGCTGGTTTACTCCCCAATTGGCCACATTGGCTGGAGCTGCACCAATCCGAAGCCAGGAGCTTCTTCCAGTCTCCCACAAGGATGCAGGGGCCCAAGGACCTGGGCCATCTTCTACTGCTTTCCCAGGCCATAACCAAGAGCTGGATTGGAAGTGGGGCAGCTGGGACTGGAACTGACACCCATATGGGATGTCAGCACTGGAGGTGGTGGCTTTACCCACTACCCCACAGTGCAGGCCCCGAATTTTACCCTTTAACAGGAGATGAGAACATATTTTGAATTATACTTTTCCTGATTGAATTTCCAGGTTTGATCATGAATCAGAGTTTCAGAATTTTTAAAGATTAAATTTAGCGTAGTGGTTTGTGTGTCTGAAATTGTGTACACCACTTTTGAAGTCAGCTCTTTGGTTCTCTTCGTTCATTCAACACGTGTTTGAGTCTCTTCTTTAAAGCCCGATTTTCTCATGGCTTCTGAGATGCTGTCCTCTCCTGCTTGTCTTTCTACTCAAAGTTTCTCAATCCTTCTTGCTTGTTCTTTGTCCCAAACCTTGAAATGGATAGAGCTTTTATTCAGTCACTTTTTTTTTTTTGCTAAGATTTATTTATTTGAAAGGCATTGTCACACAAAGGGAGAGACACAGAGAGATCTTCCATGCACTGATTCATTCCCAGAAGTTGTCCCAACAGCCAGGGCCAGACAAGGGTGAAGCCAGGAACCAGAAGTTTCAACCTGGTCTCCATGTGGGTTGCAGGTGCCCATCTTCTCTCCTTTTCCAAGTGCCTTTAGTGGGAATCTGGAGTGGTCCTCTGACATGGGATGCTGGATGTTGCAAGTGGTGCTTAAAACACTGTGCCAGGGGCTGGTGCCATGGCTCATTGGTTAATCCTCCACCTGCAGTGCCGGCATCCCATATGGGTGCCGGGTTCTAGTCCCAGTTGCTCCTCTTCCAGTCCAGCTCTCTGCTGTGGCTTGGGAGGGCAGCGGAGGATGGCCCAAGTGCTTGGGCCCTGCACCCCATGGGAGACCAGGAGAAGCACTTGGCTCCTGGCTTCGGGTCAGCGCAACGCCAGCTGTAGCGGCCATCTGGGGAGTGAGCCAATGGAAGGAAGACCTTTCTCTCTCTCTCTCTGTCTGTCTGTAACTCTACCTGCCAAATAAAAAGAAAAAAAAAAAACCAACACTGTGCCGTTTTGCTGGACCCTATTCATACGGACTTTTTTTTTTTCACCATTAACTGCAATGTCATTCTTTCTTAAGGGACTCTTCTATCTGTGTATCAGTGATCCCCCAAATTTTATTTCAGTCTTTAGGGGTAGTAATTCATTTCAAAGTTCAGTAGAGGGAGAAGGTGGAATGATGGATTATCAAAGCTTTTCAAGACAGAGCTTTTCATCAGGCCCAGTGGTGCCTCATGAATGCATTCATGTCAGATAACTGCTCTCTTTAATTAGGAAAACTGCATTTTTTGCCTTATTGATTCTTCCTTGTTCATAGTTCTTACCTTGTCTTCATGATCTTCTCTGTGTCACTGTCCATGGCCTGCTGTAAAAAAATCACCATAAACTTGTGGACTTAACAGAAATGATTTTTTTTAATCTTATGGACATCAGAAATCTACAATCAGGGTGTCAGTGGGGCCATACTTCCTTGGAAGGCTGCGGGAGAGAATCTCTCCCTGCCCTTTCTTGGTGTCTGGAAGCTCTTGGCACCCTGGGGGGTGGTTTGTGGCTCTACTTCTGTCTTCACTGATCTTCAGCCAGCTCTGTGTGTCCTTTGCTTTTCTTAGGAGTATACCATTCATTGGATGTAGCACTTAGCTTAATCTGGTGTGACTTTCTCTTAATGCATCATGTCTACAAATGATCCTATCTCCAGCGTTTTTGGTAAACTGGAACTTTTTGGGGATACCAATCTGTGCCACATATTGAGCTTAAGCAGCTGTGGTGTGGAGTGAGGATAGAAAATACGGGAGAAATCATTGCCAGACTGCGGCTTAGGGCCCAGTAGCTTTGGGAGAGTTTATTGTTTGTGCTTCAGCCTTTTCAGGTATTTAGTGGGGATAGTAATGATGCCTACGTCATGGAACTGATGTACAGATGAAAAGATTTCATGTTTGTAAGTCACCTAAAACAGTACCTGCCTCCAAGTAGCACTTGCTGGTGATAATCGTTGCCATAGTCTTCTTGCTTAATAAGCCCATGCTGGGGTAGGTAGTTGGTGCAGTGGTTGAGACACCATTTGGGACATGTGCTCCCATATCAGAGTGACTGAGTTCCAGCTCTGCTTTGCATTTCAGCGTCCTGATAATGAGGGAGGCAGCTCAAGTACTTGGGCCCCTGCCACTCAGGTGGGAAACCCACATTGAGTTCTAGGCTCCTGGCTCAGCCCCTGCTGCTGTAGGCATTTAGGAGGTAAACCAGCAAACGGAAGATCGTTGTCACTATCTGTCTTTCAATTAAAAAGTGAAGGTAAGTAAGTATCCTTAAAAGAGGAAAGGAAATGATGCTTTGCTGAAAGCTTTTCCCACTGCATCCTCCTTATCCTTCCTCCTGATTGGACAGTTCACTGAGTTGTTCCGCCTCTCCTGGAATCATCAGTGAGGAGCTGCATAAAATGTGTAAACTGGTAGAGAAGGCAGTGGTTGTACAGTGTCAAGGTCAGTTCTGGGCTGACCCGCTCAGAAACCTGTGCACGGCTGAGTGGCTGGAGATTGCGGGGGTCTACTGTGCCTCCAGGTGCCTGCGGTTATCTGGGATCCGTGGAATGTTAACTCGTTTTCCTATTTTCCTTTAAGTTACCTTATATGTCTTGGGCAAAGAGTTTCTTAACTAAGTCCCAAAGTGGCCTCCTCATTCACTGACACTCTTACAGGAAACTGTCTATGAAATGTTCCTGTAACTTGCAGGAACTTTCAAAGGTTTGCAAAAACTAGGTTGGCAAAGCCGGTTTAAAAATCTTCTCCCAGCTGCAGCGCCAGAGCTGTTGGTGACATCTTCACACTCCAGGCTCTGTGCCTGCTGAGTTGTGTGACCACAGAGGGACCCTGAGGTAAGGGAACACGTTCTCCTCTTTCTGGCCTCGTGAGAAAGTATTTCCCTTCATCAGTACTGCCTCATGAGTACCTGCTGTGTGTCTTTTTTCAAAGTTAAAGGAAAATCACACCGAGTTGCAGGTGATAGAGGGTTCAATGCTAGGTCATGACCTCCAGATGTAAACTGAAGTCTTTTCCATTCTTTCCTGTGATGGTGACCAATGACGAAAAACAAGATTCGGTGAAGCTAAGTAATTTATATAACTTTTGGTGTGCAGTATGATTTGTACATATGTGTATTTTAGGTATAATTGCTTATTTCTACTATACATTTTGAAATTAGAGTATGAAAGTTTCATATACTTTGCTTTAAAATTCTTATTAATAAAAAAGAGGACTTATTAAATTGATCCATCCAGTACTTGTGTCAGCCACATGTGCTGTTCCCTGCTTCTTATCTCATGACCCATTTTTTGAAGATTTGATGCGTCCACATGTATTCACAACAGACTAGTTTCCTTGTATAGTGGGAAAGTTATTTGTTCATTTATACAAGTTTATTTTTATTGGCTTACTGCCAGGTTAGGATACAGAAATGAAGGAAGCTCATCTCTGTGCTCAGTTAGTCTGCAAGAGGGAATGGATGTGTTAACCCTCAAATCCAAGTGTGGTGTGAAAAGGGCAGGGGGTGGCAATGATTAACTTTACCTGGGTGTGCGGGTGGGCAGATGTTTGCCAAGAGAGGTTAACATCCGAGCTGTGTTTGGGAGCACAAAGAAGGCTGTTGGCTGATAGGAACAGGAGGAAAAGGCAGCAGGACCTTCTCAGGTCCGCGGAGTGATTAAATAAGGTGTGCTACAGAACTATCAGTAACTTGGTTCTGCTGCAGGCCACAGTGCGTACGGCTGTTCTGTTCCCAGGTCTCCCCGTATAGCTGTGGTCTTGGGTGTAGTTTGTCGAAATTTTACCTACCAAACAGCCAAATCACTTAAAGAGATAATATAATATCAAATTAATGAGCATTTGTACAAGTGAATGCTGGTTCAGTCCTGATAACTGATATCTAGAAATTAGAGATTGGGGTGCAAGGTGGGGGGTGTTCAGTGCAGTAGTTAAGGCACTGCTTGGGATGCCCGCATTCTTTAACATGTGCCTGTTTTATTCATGGCCCTGTTCCCAATCCAGCTCCCTGCTTGCACATACCCTAGGAGGCAGTGAGTGATGGCTCAAGTGGTTAGGTCCATGCCACCCACATGGAAGACCTGGGTTAAGTTCCAGGGGCCTCACTTCTGCCTGGCCCAGCATTGACTGGTGCAGGCATTTGGGGAGTGAATTAGCAGATGAAATATGTGTCTCTCTGCCTTTTAAAGATTGTATTTTTGTGTTATAGATTTGAGAAGTAGTAAGTAATTTTGCAGTGCTAGCATTTTCAAATTTCTTTTTGCCCTGGTACATTGCAGGCATACAACACAGTGCATTTAGTAATGGCAACCTGCCCTGGGAGTAACACTAGATCTTGGTTAGTGGTTTGAAGGAATGTCTAACTTGAGGTATACTTGCTAAAATCATTTCCTGTAACAGTTAAATGAAGGTACTTCAGAAAGTTCATGGAAAGTGAAATTAAAAGATAAGTTTATTTTGGTATAAACAGTTTTGAAATCCATGCATAGTTTTTTTATAAACATATTTTGCACAAGCTTTTTGAAGACACATCATGTATGCATGGATTTCAAAATTATTTTGCAATAAAATATGTTCATCTTTTAATAGCACTTACACTTTGTAGAACCCTTGTATCCCCACATGTGAGTAGTTTAGCATGCTAACTATTGATTTCTTAAGTAAAATACAAAGTAGAAATTTTTGACTGCTAACAGAATTCAGGACAGGTGGAGGATAGGGAAAGGGAGGAGGTATAGTTCCATGTGGTTGCTCAGGGATCCAGGCTGATAGATGCTCCACTGTCTTTAGCATATGGCTCTGATGTTTCTTTGGGTGGGCTCAGCCAAATAGCTTATGGGGGAAGAGAATGGAGAGGCCCACCTGGCTTTCACATACCAAAGGCTGAAGTGACAGACATAACCTCTGTTCATGTTTCTTTGGTGAGCTTCAGCCACAAGACCCCACCTACATGTCAAGGACATGGGGAGATGTGCCTCTACTGGACACCTGCTTCCCTTGGTTCTCTGGCTGGTGGTCACACATCTGGGGTGGACAACCGGGGTGCCTTAGAATCTCCAGGCGGAGTGAGGGCACAAGGCGGGACAATGGTGGCTTCAGAAAGCCTCACGGGTTGGTCCTGGCACATCCCCCAAAAGAAGGTACTTTTCTTTCCTCAGCTTGCTCAAGAGTTAGTAAAATGAGATTAATCCTTTCCCATACAGATATGGGACTGAAAATTTAAGCAGGGTAAGTCTTGAGCAGGGTTAAATGTTAAATTTGAATTCAGTGTTTCACGTACATCATTTTGATTTTTGTCTCATTTTTCTGTCAATCATGGTGTGCTTTTTTTTTTTTCTCTTCCAGCCATTTTTGAAAGCTCGTTTTCCTTAAAACTCCTGGGAGGAAATCACTTTTAGATACATTTTGAATATTATGTTACTTTTTGAGAAAGGTAACACATACTTTGTATTGAAGGCTTGTTGTATTTTTAAAATTTGATTTAATGTTAGCTGTAGTTGGTCAAGAATCAGGAAATAATTTTCAAGTAGGGAATATATATATATATATTTATGAATATGCGTGTGTAGGTGGAGATTTAGTCTACCTTGTACTTTCCACCTCCATTTCAGCAACAGATGCTGTAAGATTTGTATTTTTAGCTTATAAACATATTCACCTAAGTGATGATTGTGAGTTACAGCATTAACAACAACAGAAACGTTAGAATGAGACTAAGAATTTCTACCACTGTTAATACTTTTTTGTTTTGAAAGCGTTTTCATTAAACCTTATACAGCTTGGAGCTTTTGCAATAAATGTAACCTTCAGTGTGACAGTTTCTCTTTTTATGTATTTATTTTTTTGAAAGGTAGGGTTACAGAGAGAGGGAGAGACAGAGAAAAATCTTCCATCTGTTGGTTTACTCCCCATACGGTTTAATGACCAGGGCTGTGCCAGGCCAAAGCCAGAAGCTTCATCTGGGTCTCCTTCATGGGTGCAGGGGCCCAGGCACTTGGGCCGTCCTCTGCTGCTTTCCCAGGCACATTAGCAGGCAGCTAGATCTGAAATGGAGCAGCTGGGACTTGAACTGGTGCCCGTATAGGATGCTGACGCTGCAGAAGGCAGCTTAACCCATTGTACCACAGCACCAGTCCCCAGTGTGACAGTTTGGATCACAAATTTCCAATAGTTTGGTTTCTTAGGAGTCTCTGTTAAAGGTGAGGATGATTTATGGCCATTGTTCTGTTTTTATATTCATTCTCACTAATATGTGTGTTTGTGTAGCCTACTATGTTTCAGGCTCTGTGATAAGTGCCAGGTGGTGGATGGTAGGTACAAAGTGACACATTCCCTGCTCTCATAAAGTTTATGTTTTAGTGGGGCATTGGTCTCTAGAACTTTCTTCAGTAATGAAATTTATGTATAGTTCACTATGCTAGTGAACAACTATTTACTTGCAGTGCTGAGCTCTTGAAATGCGGCTAGCAAAGCACATTTTTTTTTTTTAGTTAAGTTCAGTTTGAATAGTTAAATGTAGGTAGTAGTTATGTTATTGGATAGTGCAGATTTAGTGGAAACATAAGTAGTACTCAGAATGCAAAATTGCAAGTTTGACAAGTGATATAAAGAATTTTGTAATGTTTTCTGCACCTGCTAAGGTGCATTCGACTCACCCAGGAAGGTCACTGAAGGCTGAAGTTTGCATGCGAGGGCTAGAGAGACATGGACACGTTTAAAAGACAAATACAAAATGAACAGGATCTGGCGGTTTTGAAAATGGGCTAAATACAGGTGGTTGCAAAAAATGGCTTCTGCATTTCCTTCTTGTCAAACTGAAGAAAGATGAGGCTCACTCACTAGGGGACAGAGAGCACTAAATAAAGGCCAGAGAGGGAAGAGCAGGAGAGAGCACTGAATAAGGGCCAGGCTTGCAGGTGAAGGGAATGCATTTGGGTTGAAACACTGGGATGGAATACACTCATACAGGCAGGAAGCACAGAAGCGAGTTTTGAGCCAGACTTGGACACTTGGTCATTGACAGTAGGAGCAAAGAAGTGCTCACTTAGAAAAAGTGTTGGGGGTCAGAGTTGTGTGCAGTGCATTAAGCCACCACCTGCAATGTCTGCATCCCATAGCACAGTGGTGATTTGAGTGCTGGCCTGTTCTGCTTCTGATGCAGCTCTTTGCTAATGCACCTGGGAAATGAGTGGATGGTGGACCAAGTGCTTGGGCCCTGGCCACTGGCATGGGAGACTCAGATGGAGTTCCTGGCTCCTGGCTTGGGTTGCAGCCATTTGGGGAGTAAACCAGCTGGTAATAGTTCTCTTTCTTTCTCTCCGTCTGTCACTCTGCCTTTCAAATAAATAAAAAAAAAATAAAAAAATAGAGCATGTTATTTGTGTTGGTCTGTGGGCCCAGTAAACAACACTAAGGAAGTTGATGCTTAATGGTGGGTAAGGATTCTAAATGTAATCTTAGTCTGTTTTCTGTTGCTATTATAAAGCACCTGATGCTGGTTTGTTGGGCTCACAGTTTAGGAAGACCAAAGTCTAAGACTGGATGGGGCCATCTGTTCAGCCTCTTGTGAAGGCCCATCATGACAAGAGTATTGTGAGAGGGAGGCAGCTCGTGGTGGAACAGAAAGCCAGAGAGAGTCAGGGTCAGGCGTGCTCTGTTACAACAACCACTCTCTTGAGGACCACTTGGGGTGCCAGGAGAACTGTGTTAATCCCTTTTCGGGGGCACTAAATGCCCTCTACAAGACCTCACCTGTTGAAGGTCGTTCCAGCTATAGATTACTACCACATTGAGCCGGCGCCGTGGCTCAATAGGCTAATCCTCCACCTTGTGGCGCCGGCACACCGGGTTCTAGTCCCGGTCGGGGCGCTGGATTCTGTCCCGGTTGCCCCTCTTCCAGGCCAGCTCTCTGCTGTGGCCAGGGAGTGCAGTGGAGGATGGCCCAGGTGCTTGGGCCCTGCACCCCATGGGAGACCAGGAAAAGCACCTGGCTCCTGGCTCCTGCCATCGGATCAGCGCGGTGCGCCGGCTGCAGCGGCGGCCATTGGAGGGTGAACCAACGGCAAAGGAAGACCTTTCTCTCTCTCTCTCTCTCTCTCACTGTCCACTCTGCCTATCAAAAAAAAAAAAAAAAAAAGATTACTACCACATTGAGGAATAAGCTTTTAATGCAGGAACATTTGGGACCAAACTACATCCAAACCATAGCTCAATGGTTCTAGTGAAGTCGAAGAATGGCCTTCATGTCCACAGTTGAGTGAGTAGGCTGGGAGAAGAGAAAATGGTGGTTTCTTTGAGGTATTTGAATACGTGAAATCTGTGCCATCTAAAAGATTGACCTTGGGACTAATGGTAATTTGGGGATCTGGTTATCTTCATGGATGACTAAAATAAATAGAGAATATAGTCCTAAGGGATTAAGGTACTTATGAGGCTATATAGATTAAAGCAAAAACATAGTTAATTGCATTTTGTCTAACAGGGCAGTCAGAAACTCTTATCTCCTATTAGAATTGTAAGATGTTTAAAATGTGTTTCATAATAAGTATGTATTTAAGTAGTAATACATTATATAGAACTCATTTGTTATGCATAATTAAGTTAATGATTACGTTATATGTGTTAGGAAGGTTTGATCATTCAAAATAGGAAGGTTGCTGTAGAAGTTTATTTGAAAACGATGAAAGATGACTTGATCCCATTATTTTAAAAAGTTATATGACCTCCTGAGTCTTGGCAGGTACCAGTAATAAAAATCCTTGAACTGTGCATTTGTGTCTTTGAAGGTATTATTACATTAGGCATTCTGTCCATGCATTGAAATCTTTAAAGTTGAAGATTTGATCACAAATCTTCATTATCATCAACTGTTTGTAGCTACACTTAGATTTTTTTTACCTTTTATAATTAACTGAAAATGCAACCTAGAAAGAACATGAGGTACTTGATTCTTGTTCTGAAAAAGCCGTTGAAGTTGTAATATCTTCAGGGAAATAGATAGTTATCAAAACCATTTTGAATTATTCTCTCTCAACAATTCTTACCCTTCTTCCCATCCTGACATAAAAGCACACATAAGAAGATGAACTTTCTAGTTCAGGCCAGGTTGTAAACTATAATTCTATAGTTATTTTAAAAATAATTTGAATGCAGTTGTCTAAGTGTGGTAACTGTTACTTATTCCCTTGTTTGTATTTCAAAAATAGTTTTGAAATCAAAACAAGTTTTAGTGTAATGAAAATGTTAGTGTAAAGGAATGCATAAATGAAAAAGCTGGTTTTCAGGTATGGTTCACTTGATTCTTTCTAGTATTTCATAGTTTCCATTTGTTGATGTATAAACACAGCTACATTTGATCATGTTTCCAGTAGCTACACAAATCAAAATAACAAAAGGGTTTATTTTCAGCAAGCTACTCTGGAAGAAAGATTCTTGTTCTCTATATTTCCTCAGACTTAAATCTTGAGGCAAGTCTTAAAAAATTGAGCAAATATGAAAGAAAAATTTGAAATTGATACAAACAAGGGATTCTCAGAAAACTCATGAAAAATGTGTATTATGGAAAGGTACATGGATTCCAAGATTTTTATACCAAAATAAACTCATTTAAATTTCATTTGCCGTGAGCTTTTGAAGAACCCTTATTTTCATAGTGCAGAAGTAAGTTCTTTATTCTCAAGTATAGTCTCACTTTAAATGGAAAATGTAGCAAGAGGGTGGTTGCATTCAATATTATTCACAAGGAAATGCCACTTGTGTCTTTAATGGATGCAAACTTCCTCTTGAGCTGTTGAAAACAAGTCCTTCCCAGTTAATAATGGCTTGGCCTCTGCTGGATTAAACCTTGTTTGGTTAGCTGATTCACTTTGTTAGAAAATTCTTACTGTCTTATTTTCTCTTAACCCTTTCCTATTCCTGTAGGACATGGTACTTGGACCTGTCCCAGTAAACTTGTGTTGGTGAAGGGTCGCTCAGTGTCCTCTCCATCATGGTGACTGACCTCTTTGCTGCTGGGAGTCTAGCTTGATCTGAGCCAAGATATGTGGCTGCTGAGAGTGGACTGGTCTTTCTGGCCCTTTGAGTCTTCATGTAGGTTCGTAACCTGGAAGTCCATGATCCCAAATGGTTACCTTTCATTTTATAGTCCTGCAGTAATGTAGCTCTTCCTGGTGCTGCTGGACCTCTGCTACCCCAGTGACCTTCTCTGCATGGGTGTATATATTTTTTTTTTTTGACAGGCAGAGTTAGACAGTGAGAGAGAGACAGAGAGAAAGGTCTTCCTTTCATTGGTTCACCCCCCCAAATGGCTGCCACGGCCTGCGCTGCGCCGATCTGAAGCCAGGAGCCAGGTGCTTCCTTCTGGTCTCCTATGCAGGTGCAGGGCCCAAGCACTTGGGCCATCTTCCACTGCCTTCCCGGGCCACAGCAGAGAGCTGGACTGGAAGAGGAGCAACTGGGACAGAATCTGGCGCCCCAACCGGGACTAGAACCTGGGGTGCCGGTGCTGCAGGCGGAGGATTAGCCTAGTGAGCCACAGTGCCAGCTGGGTATACTTCTTAGTAGGAACTGTGGGGTGTTTTGAATCCCAGGCAAGGATCCCAAAGTCATGGAGACCTAGAATCACACTGTCTTGAGTACATCTGGATTTGTCCTCTTCCAGGCTACATTAATATCCCCTTGTAATGTAGGATATGGAGTTGAACTGATCTTTGTCCTTCCACTAGGCTGGTGGCTTTCACACCATTTTGGCTATGCAGTGTAATAGGAAATGCACTTTAAAATATAATCATTATGGGTGTTCTTGTATACACACTCAACAGAAGCACACCGACTCTTAGCCTTGCTGCTTGAGATGCACCTGGTTATTTTCTTTGCTATTCTAATCAGAACAGGATGTTTGGACAGGGGTACCTCTGTACCTTCCCTTCCTCCCAGAAAAAAAGACCAGGGCCAGATGCCAGGGTTCTGTGAGCTTGCTTGAATTTGATCTCCTTGCTCTCCACCTGTGTTCCCTTTGCGTGCTCTTTTGTGGCCAGAAGGGGCAGGCATCTTCCTTCTCAAAATCAGGGTTTCCTTTTTTTTTTTTTTATCAGAGGCTGAGCCCTTTCTGTGTTATGGGTAAACTCTAGGATACAGCCCGTGATGAGGGCGTGGGTGCCTGGCAAAGACTGACACCTTACGTGTCTACAGTGTCCTTTCCCAAGGCAGTGATAAGGAGCAAGTTGTTACATCAGGAGAGTTTGAGTCATTTTGATCTACTCTGAGTATAGCTGGTGAATAAAAGTGGGGACGCTGCTCGCGTTCCTCTGTCATAATCTTTATTTTTTGAAAGTAATGGTTCAGCGATTTGTGAGTATCAACCATTCTCCCTTTAAGCTGTGGACTACAGGTTTGGGCAGTGGCGCCTCTAGTGACAATGGGTGGTTTTGCAGGATTTCACTGTGTGGTTCCTAATTTCCAGGAGATTTTTCATGTGAGATTTTATATGAGATTTAAAAACAGATATGGTGGGTATTGTAAAAACTAGAAAAAGGGATGTTGTTTTCTGTGTCGGCTGTGTAGCATTCTGACAGATTCTTCTAAAGGAAAAATAACAAACAATTCCACCTTGCCAGTGCCCAAAGAAACTACTCTTTATAAAGAGCAGTTCTTTCCACTTCTTTTGCAAACATAAAATATTGCCCAGAGTTTTTCGGTTGTTGATGGCTGTCTGGTTCTTTTTATGGAAACGCTTATTGTCTCTTGTTAACTAACTGCATTAATTATACAGCCAGTGCCCAGCTTCTCAACCTTTTCCAGAAGGAGCCCCCAGTTTCCATTAAAGAGTTTTATGGGGGCTCCCCACACGTCAAATTTCACACAAGCAGCTCCATTGGCTTTTCATAAAGGCCTTTGAATGCAGTGCCAAGGCCTCCCACTAATTGTTTTATGGGCTCAGTGTGGGATCTGCATCCTTGCTGGGGGGGGAAGCCCCATGTTACAGGCCTGTGGGAGTGAGGACTTGTCCAGCACACCCCAAGCAAGCCCTGAAATCATCCGAGTGAACTGTACCCTTGTTGCCAAGGAGCATAAGCAGGACTGCAAAGCATGCCAGATGCTGACTGATTTTAAACAGTGAGCCCTATTTCAGAGAATACTCACTTCATTACATTTTTGGGAGAAATTCAAATCACAAACAGCTCCATAATTAATTGGAGTGCTCATTTCAAGGTTTGGCACTGGAAAATCATTGTTTTCCAAGTGGTTTTAAAAAAAATACAACTGACTAAATATTTGCATGGGCTCTTTCCAGGATGGGACCTCATCCGGGTTATCTATGAACATTCAGTCCTGGAGTGACGCAGTCCAGGTCGCGTCCTTCCTTATCTGTTTAGCTCTGAGGTTACGGAAGCGTGTTTCTATCCATTAACCATTAAGTTGCACGTGTATATGGTACGAAAAGTGACTTTCCCGAGCTCCCAAAAAGAGCCACGGGTAGGATTGAAATTGCTGCCCCAGGCCTTGACATTCGTTTTTCTCAGCCTCAAGGAATCTGCTTTTCATTTTGGACCTTTCTTCTAGAGACTGAAGCAGGATACTTTGGGATGCAGCTTGGCCTCAGATGGTGCCGTTAGCTTTGTTACTATTGAAAGGTGAACAGAAATATGAGAGCTGGAATTGGAGACTTGCAGTAGTAATACCGTATTCCACAGGAAGATGAGCACCTCCAGGCGGGATGATAGTGTTTAACTAGATGGCACTGACAGTTTTGGGAATTGTGAAATATGTTTTAGGAAGTGAATGAAAGAGAAAAATAAAGTACTTTGTTTTAGTAACCTAAATAGCTGATCTAAAAAAAGATTCTGATATTTTAAACAAATGATCTTGGATTAGCAATTCTTTGTGAAAAATATTTACAGTTCTCGTTTAGTGAATGTGTTCCTTATGTGTGTGTGACATGTAGACATTCTGTGAGGGTGTGTGTGTGTGGTATCTATATGTTATATTGATACACTTTTAAATCAGTAGCAATGTGTCATTTGTAAAGGAAACTGAATAAAACATGTGTTAAGTGCGAAATTAGTTTGGTTTTACAAACTACAAAATGTAGTTTCAGTAGTCTCAATAATGTTTTATTACTAGAATGGTTTTTTTCTTTCAAAGTTTGTTACAAGTTTGTAAAATCGAAAGCAGAGAGGAAATTTGTATTACTGTGACTTCAAGAAGTTTTCATTTCAACTATATTACAATTATCATTTATAAAAATAACTTTAGTCGGTGTGCCATTACTTACTATGTGGAAAATTATTCATTAAATGCAAAATATGTCTCTTGATAGCTTTTTGATATGTCTTTAGCCAGAATCAAGTGAACAGTAGGATCCATAAAGCCAACTTTATAATACTGTCTGTTAAGGATAAATGTTAAGCTACCATCACAACTTTAATGAGCTTAAGATGCTATTTTGTTATTCAGAACCCAAACTTTGCCATCTCTGAAACATGGTCAGCGTTTCTTCTCTAGTCTGTACTAAAATTTCCCCTCATCCAAGTTGTAAGGCCAGATTGGATGGAATGCTCCCCCTGCCTCTTGAGTGCCATTCAGTTCATAGATCCCGATGGAGCCCATAGCTGATGGTGTAGTCGTGCATTCTACTCTGCTGGATAATACATTCATCTTTATATGGCTTGTTTTCCTTCATCAGGCATTGTTGCTTTGTAATTGTCCTATCGAACATCCTTCTTTTCTTTTTTTATGTAGGTGATGGTGAAGTGTTAAAATGAAAACCCAACTAATTGCACCATAATGCCACTCTGGTTTATTTCCAGTTATTATTATCAGCACGTATTTAATATTGTCTCAGTTCCTGATGTATTTCATATATTTTTAATCTTTTAGTCCATTGAAGTAGCATAACGTGATTCCTCTTGGCAGATAAGAAAACTGAGTGACAAGACACTGTAAGACCTGTATGAGTTAGGTAGCAGGAAAGCAGGCTTGTATACTATAAAACTGTGTGCATTGAAATTGAGGGGACTGCCTAGATAACTCTGGTGCTCTTGCTGGTGGTTGGTAGCTGGATAGCAGAGACTGCTGTAGGTGACTGCTGACAGTAGATGCACAACAATTGTTGAATGAATTCTACAGCCCTGGGTTCAGGTTCTGGAAATAAATGATGAACCCTTGTTGGTCTTCAGTTCCTCAGATAGAATACTAATGATTTAACTATTCTTCTAGCCACAAAGCTCTTTGTTCACAAGTCATTTCCAGAACCTACTTTTGTAGAATAGATAAAAATCAGACACATTTCTTGTTGGAGATAGAATAGGAAGGGGAGGGGCTTGTGAACCTTCCCTACCCTGTTTGTCGCTAATCCAAGCACAGGGTGAAACCTAGATTAGATGATCTTTCTGTTAATGGTAATTTGTTTTCTGGATTTCTTTGTGATCTTCTGAAAGGTCTGGCTGGGTCCCGGGAAAATTTATGGTGTGGAGCTAAATCTTGTGGGGACTAAATGACTTTTGAAGGGTTACCTGTGACACTGGATTGCTTCCAGTCATTGTGGGATCCAATTTTCGGATGCTGTGTCTGAGCATGTGTTGTTTTGAGGACTGTGGTATTTTATAGAAGAAATCCCTGGCCCTCCTGAGAATGATTTTTGCTTTCCTCCCTGCCTTAGGCATTTAAACTATTTACTAGGCACATCTGTATTACTTCTGCTTGGCAACTGTAGTTAGTACTTTCCTCCACTTTTTCTAGGACACACAAGGTAAAGTTGGAGCTTCAGAGTTACTGGAACCAGCCCCTCATCTGAACTTTTTCTCATGAAGTGACTTCTTGCTTTTGTGTACCTGGGCAAAATTTACAGTGCTCCTAAATTGGAAAGAAATCATATTAATAACCTTTGTGTTACATTTTGCTTTCTCAACACTAATCTCAAATGGGCTGGGGGAAGATAAAAGAACCTATTGGAAGGCCTCATCTACTACAGCCTTCAATTAGGGATAGGGACACTTTTGCTTCTTTTGATAGTAACAGTACACCACACACACACACACACACACACACACACATACAACTTGTCAAAACAGGCAGGCACTATGAAAAAGGAGAGGGACAAAGCTTCAGATATCGGAATCAGAATGTGTCCCCAACTTGGTGAGGTAAATTATTGTATTCATTTGCTGCTGCTCTCCTACAGAGTTGTCCATGGTGTCCGTGGATTTTCAGGGAAGCTGAATTTACCTCCTGTGTGCTGTTTAGATCGAGACACTCAGTGTATTTCATGCTTCTGGCTACAGTGATGTATGGGACCGAAGCCAGCGCACAAAGTGAACCTCAGAACTTTGGTGGAGCATTTGAAAACAACAATGGTCTTTCATCCTTGCAGGATGTGAACAAACGAAGTATGTAGCCTCAGGAGTTAGTTGATGGCCACTGTGTTGAAGTAATGAACTGAAATGATGCAGTAGAAACACTGAAAAGGGACTTGGTTCTTGGTTAATTCATTGACTCATGAACTCGGGCTTTACCTGAGCCTCATACCAATTCTCAGCTTTTCAGTTATGTGGGCCAATAAGTCTTCTTTATGTTGAAATTAGTTTTAAAATGTATTGCCAGTGAATAATTCCCTGCTACATCAAAGCCTTTGATATTTTTACCTGGACTTTGCTGATTTAGTTGAATTTTCTGGAAGTCAAATTTTCTGTCTGCCTAGACCTTCATTTCATCGTAAGTGGAAGAATTTGTATTTGCCTATACAGAGTAATTTGTATTTGCCTATACAGAGTATTTGTTGAATCACTGTTCTCTTTTCTGCTTCAAGAACTGGAGCCCCTATCTGTTAGATCCGGAGATTTGTTGACTTACCTGTGGGGTGGGATGTGTTTGTAGCACAGTGGGTTAAGCTGCTGCTTGGGACACTTGCATTCCACATCAGAGTGCCTGGGTTTCCGACCTGGCTCTGCTCCTGATTCCAGCTTCCTGCTAATGCGCACCATGAGAAGCAGCACATGGAGGACCAAGTACTGAGTCCAGGCTACCCACGTGGGATACCCAGAAGGCATTCCCGGCCCCAGCCCCAGCTGTTGTGGATTTGAGAAGTGAACCAGTGGATAGCAGTTTACTCCTCTTTCTCTCTCTCTCCTTCTCCTTTCCTCTCCCCCAAACCCTGAAAAAACACAAACTTTTTTTTTTTTTTTTTTTTTTAAGGGATCTACTCTACTGTCTTCTCCTCTGGTTTGGTATTAGGAATGTGGATTCTTTCCATTCTAACAACTTGAATGTCATATACTTCTGGCCAGTCTCAGAGTCTGTAACTATTTCTGTCCCTTTTGACTCTAGAAGTACAATTATTTTAATGATGAAAATTTTGAGGAAGAGGTGAATGTAGGAGTGATGAAGAATGGTCGTTTTCCCCATCATTTATAATTCTGAAACAGCATAGACCACAGGAAAACTAGGAATTAATGATGCCAAAGGTCAACAGTGTGTTCTGCTATGACTCAGTGAATTTTGCAGTTGCTTTTCTTAACCACATACTGGCTTCCTTAGCCTTAGCCGGTCATATCCTAAGTGTGACCAGTAGTTAAAATACTTCTTTGAGAATAGTTTCACAGATCAGCCCAAATCTTTCCCCAGTTTTAGATAAACAGCTCAGAACAGATGCCTTTAAATTTCAACATCCATATCACATTGACTTGTAAGGAAATGAATACAAGCTCTCTGAAACTTGACAAGGGGCTGAGATTTTAATTTGGGAGTTGGGATATTTTTAAAGACTTCATATATAAAGAAGGTTCAGTCAATCTAGTATCAGGTAATTTCCAGCCAAGATTATCTGCAAGTCACAGATTTCTTCTCTCCTTCTTTTTAAAATGACACCTTTGATATATGTGACTTGATAATGAATGACAGGGATTTTTTTTTATGAAACAGTGTGTTCCTTAGTGATTTTTCTTTTAAATAGATTTTTTATAAGTTTGCTAATCTGGTATCATGCTTTCCTTGGTCTTATGCATAAAGAAATATTACATGATTGCTTTTAGGTTTCAGCTTCCTTTAATTATTTTGTTACATATGATAGCCAGATTTTTGCGGAATATTTCTCTGTGTTCTGAAGTATTACTTAAAGATGTTTAAATTCTACAATTTTTATTTAAAGCCAAGCATAATATTCGCCTAGCAAAGTTGCCCTTCAGATGCATCGCCAGTGTGAGTGGATGCTCCAGAGACCTGTCTTATTTTGTTTCTTTCAAAAACACCTTGTTAAATTTGGTGGTCATGTCCAAAGTCAGCAATGCATGCTGAGTTTCATGAGTTACTCAGCTATATGTTAGGTTGCATTTTTTTTTAAAAGCTGTCACTATTTTCATTGAATCTTGTAGTCTTAAATATATATGTGTGTATGTATATACATATACATAGATATGAGAGAGAATTAGTGAATGTGTATAAATGGCTACCTTTGCTTTTTACAGTTTAAAGAAAATATTTTAAAATAGTATCTTTGAATGGTTCTCACAGGTGAAAATCTAGGAGATAACATTTAGAAAACAAATGACCTCAAACTAATTTATGTGTTGAGCAGCTAAAACAATGTCTAATTAAAATGATTTCATCTTAGTTGAACCTTAATAAAAGTGTATTTTTCCATTGCTAGAGTAATGAGGTACTTTTCAAATGATATTTCCATCTCAAAATTGAACTAGCGTTTACTGTTTGACAGTTATTCATAGAGAATTCACTCATCTGAAATGTTTACGTTTCACTCACAATAACCAGTGGACTCAGAAGATCTGGACCCACAGTGTAAGTTACAGGCTTGGTGCACAAGGAAGGGTCGGTGAGAGCTCTAGTGGACAGGCCAGCCTGTTTATTCCTTGTGGCTCACGGATGAATTGATTTAGCTCCAAGCCTACCTTATCACTTTACCATTTCCAGTCAAATCCAGCAAATACTGCCATGACCACATTGCTAGGCTGCCCTAGATGAGAAATAGCTGGGATGCATTTCTTGTCTTCATGGAGCTGGTAGACTCTAAATGGCATGAGGCAAAGGCAAAAGTGACCAGTATTCAAGACATGCCATAGGAACTGTGTAAGACACAGCGTCTTGGGAGTGCTCAGAGTGAGCAGGGTGAGGTATGGCTTTGGAAAAATAAGGTGGCATCCGGTAGAATCAGTGTCTGAGGTTGCGAAGGAATTTACGTTTTGAGATTATTCTTGAGACATCAAGTAGTGTTTGAACAAGAGGAGATGGGGCAAAAGGGCACTCCATTGGCAGAAATGGCATGGGAGGCGATTTTGGGAGGTCAGAAGCTGGGAAATGATGGAGAAATAAGGTTCCAGAATAGCAAGCCTGGAATAGTTGTGCATGAAAACTGCCAGGTGATGGGTTTTAAATGCCAGGCCAGGAGTATTCCTTTATTTTGCCAAGAGCCACTCAAGGCTGAAAAGCACTAACTTGTAAGTGGGCTTTATGGAGAGCAGTTGGGAATTCTGCTTGGGAAGAACTGAAGGCGTTCAGGCATAGGCCAAATAGAGATAGTAAAGGACTTGACTGCCCTGCAGCAGAGGTAACGGAATGAAAGGGACAAATGCCTGGCACGTTGGGTATGTGGAATCCATATTTGGCAACTAATAGTATGAAGAGCATGAGGGAGACTGGTGTTAAGAGCAATGCCAGAGTTTTAAGGCTGTCTCTGGAATGTTATTTTGTTAACAGAAATTGAGAAGTCAGAAGAAGGGACTGTTTTGGAGAGAAAATACAGGAATTTGGTAAAATGGACTTTAAATGTGCTTCCTCATACTCCACCCCACATCCATTCCCCCTATAGCTCTTGTGGGCAAAAATCTCATAATTAAATGTATGCATGGTTAATATCAGTATATGGAAGTCTTCTTGGTGGGTATGTTATATTCTTTTATAAATTTCTTAGAGATAAAGTTATATGCAGAAGCCTGTAGACATTTTAATAAACTAAAAATAGTTCAGAGAAGTGAGATCTCATTTTAATTTCTGATTATATCTTAAACTGCACTGGGTGGATCCACCGCTTGTCAGGTTGTCATGCCAATGAAGTGAAACATTTTTCCTAAAAGTCCTACAGTAGGCCTGGAGAAAAATGTTACTGATTAGCTAAATGCTTATTTGTGAAAACAGATGACTGGGACTGCTGCTACCTTTTCCCTGAGATGTTAAAGCATGTTTAGGAAGATGCATAAAATGGAGCACTTATATTTGCGCTTTGGCTCCTATCAGATATCTTATCCATTTATACCCTTTTAATCAGTTTTATGTACCGTTGTTCTATACAAATGATAACATGCAATTCTTAAACTTTTTATAAACTCCTAGGTGAACCCAACTGAAATATTTAATGAGCAATATGATAGGTAAACTCATAATAAATGAAACCTGTATTGCAGTTCATACTGACTAATAACAATTGAACCACGAATGGGAGTTACCTTACTAAGTTAATTATACCACACAAAATCCATGGCATAATCTGCTTTTGATCTTATCTTTGTCTAAGATGATGGCTGAAAGGCTTCCTACAAACTTGAATCCAGTGGCTGTCCCAGAGCAGTTCTTTGATTTCTCACTGAGTTTTGATTGTCATCCAAGCCGTCAGGAAACGTGTTTTTGTTGTTTCTCAGGGGAGATTGTTTTAGGGGATTGTGGGATTTCCTAAAAGCATGCACTAGGTGACACACAGCGGAGAAAGTAAGGTTAAATCAGTTGGAACATTTAGTATGTGCCAGCGGCTATGCTAGAACCGCTTTCTATGTTTTCACATCATGTATCACGTTTGCTCCGTAACTTTTGTGTTTTTCTTGCTGTCTCGCTGATGAAACTTTTTGCATAGGTCCAGAATTCCTTCTTTAGGTGTAAAATGTAAAGGTCTCCTTGTATTCGTGTGGCTCACAGGATCATTTGATAGGCAGGAGTTCATTTCTACAAACTCTGTGCTCTCCTGCCCCACTACAGACACCTCAGTTGCTGCTGCCTCGCTCAAGGCTGTTGCCGGTTTCTGCTCTCCCTCTGCCCCCGTTATTGGCACTCGAATGAGTTTAGTCCAAGCCTTTTTTTTCTTTTGGCTTATTCCATCTGCCTGCATGAGCTGGCTAGGAAGTAGCAGGTAGCGATGGCTCCCACATCCTGTGTCCTAGAACAAGTCCCTATCTCATGTGCAAATAATTGTGTCCATGCCTTCTGTATGTGTCTACTTTGAATGTGAACAGGAGCTTCAAACTTGACTTATCCGATGTCCCAGGAACCTCGTCTTCCCTTCCCCACCCGATTTGCCTGTCTTTCTGTGTTCCCTAATCAGTAAACCTCATCCTTACTCTGTCTCTTGCCAAAATTAGAAGCTAGGAATTGTCCATAAGTTCAGTTTCTCTCCTCAACTCAGTTTTTATGTCCTGCCCATTGTCTCCTATGCACTTCTCAAGCATATCTGTCATTGCTTATGGTAAACCAAGGCTGGTTGGAATGCCATATATATTTTTTTAATTAGGCAGAGTTAGTGAGAGAGAGAGAGAGAACAGTCTTCCTTCTGTTGGTTCACCCCCCAAATGGCCGCTACAGATGGAGCTGTGCTGATCTGAAGCCAGGCGTCAGGTGCTTCCTCCTGGTCTCCCACGCCGGTGCAGGGAATGTCATAATTTCTTACCACTATCACTTCAACCATCTCCTCACTGAAGCTTCCTCTTTCTGGTCTCCATTTTTTAATTTTTTTTTAAGATTTATTTATTTACTTGAAAGAGTTACACAGAGAGAGTCTTCCATCTCCTGGTTCACTCTGCAGTTGGCCACAATGGCTGCAACTGTGGCGGTCTGATCAGGAGCCAGGAGCTTCTTCCAGGTCTCCCATGCGGGTGCAGGGGCCCAAGGACTTGGGCTGTCTTCTGCTTTCCCAGGCCATAGCAGAGCTGGATCAGAAGTGGAGCGGCTGGGACTAGAACCAGAATCCATAAGGGATACCGGCATTGCAGGCAGCAGCTTTACCTGCTATGCCACAGCGCCGGACCCTCTGGTCTCCATTTTATCGTCAGTGAATTTTCCGAGATTCCTTCTTAAATAAATTTATTCTGAGGTTTATCCTCAGAATAAAGTGCAGAATCTTCAGCATAAGCTGTGCGACTCTTGAGTGTTCGATAGTGCTTGAATGTTCTGATGACTTGTTTCAACTGTGGTACTCCCCAGAGGTTTTCAAAACAATTTGGAGCTTCTGGTGTAGCTTGGATCCGCTGTGTTCCTGGCTACTCCAATGAACTCTCTGTCCCCTCCTTGTGCCTGAAGGCTGAGACGCTCCACTGTAATCATTCGTTTGCTTATTTGTTGTTAGACTTTCAGTATTGTGATGGGCTGGGACTGTGGTTTCTTTCCACATACACTTATTACTTACAAGCAGTAGCATAGGGCTAACAGGTGTACAGTAGGAATGTTGAGTAAGTTGATGAGTAATCAAATGAAGACTGATAAAACCCGCATCCTACTCTCAAGGAGCTCATAGATGAGAAGTTTTTTTTTTTTTTTTTTTTTGACAGGCAGAGTTAGACAGTGAGAGAGACAGACAGACAGAAAGGTCTTCTTTTTTCTGTTGGTTCACCCCCCAAAGGACTGCTACGGCCAGCGTGCTGCGACGATCCGAAGCCAGGAGCCAGGTGTCTCCTCCTGTTCTCCCATGTGGGTGCAGGGCCCAAGCACTTGGGCCATCCTCCACTGCACTCCCTGGCCACAGCAGAGAGCTGGCCTGGAAGAGGAGCAACCGGGACAGAATTCGGTGCCCCCTGACCGGGACTAGAACCCCGGGTGCCGGTGCTGCAGGCGGAGGATTAGCCTAGTGAGCCACGGCGCCGGCTGATGAGAAGTTTTATAAGTACAAATAATTTTGAAAGGCCACCAACAGACAAAAGTTATGAAGTATTAAAACTCATGTTTTCAAGTGGGAAGTGATTAACTGCTAATATCCCAAGGAACTAACCCTTGAAGATATATGATAGAAGTACACAGAAATGCTCATGGTATTCACCCACGTTTCTTTGAAATGAGACCTCCTTGTGACACATACGGTATTCAAATGGCTTTAAAAAACATTTTTATTGACTCTTTAAAACCTCAGCCATACTTTGTTTTGTCAGTTTTATGAGGACTCAGAGTGAGACAGGATGCGTTAAGTTTGTGGACAACTCTTTGGCTGGCTGAGATGCATGAGGAGCAATGCGTATTTTTCTCTTCCTTTCTGGAATACTGTAGCAGTGTCTGTTATCTAACAGCGTTTCCAGTGATGCTAGCCTCTGCCTTTATGATTCATAACTAATTTATGCTTTATAACAAATTCATAAATATATAATTATTAAAATATAGCTTTCTCCTGCCTCATTAAACAATTTAGGAGGACCTATTGCCTTTTTAAGAGCTTGAGCCCATTACTTTTATGAACCCCAAGATTTTAAAATGCCAACATGGTGTAATTTTCCTCATTGTTATGGAGTAAAATGTTGGAAAACATTAATGACTTCTTCTGACTCCTAAATTTACAAAGGACTATATGATGTGGAATTTATTTCCAGTAGTCATCTCTGTAAATATGAACTCTGTGATGATAAAGACAAGATCTGTTTAATTGGTTTTCAAATCCTGTTTGTCAGGGCCACCAGCATTCTGGTGGTGTCGAAGCAGATTTGTGGGGAAGTGGAGAAGGAAGTGGCAGGTGGCTGATGAAGGCTGATGAACCTTTTATCTGAGATCTGTTTGCATTTTCCTTCTTTATTTTCTTGGATATCATTGTAGGGGGAAGCTCCTTTGAAAACCACTTGTTTACTTGAAGCACCCATGCAAGGTGTCTTTGCTAACAGTTGAGAACACCCATGAAAGTAGAAAAGGTCCAGGATTTTCTTGACCAACTTCTCTCTTCACATGTAACCTGTGGTGCCCTCCTCGAAGGCAAGGGGGCCGAGCTGTCTGCGCCCTGTGCCATTGTCTCCTCTGTTTTCCATCACATGTTCTGGGACACCAAGTGACATTTCCATTGACTGGGAGTGGAATCTGTGAACCAGAAAAGGCTGGGATTCTGGGGAGTGTGAGCTGGAAATTTGGGGGATGGTAAGAAGCAGAAGTTTAGTGCCAGTGTCATGGTGTTCACATCACCGTCCTGTGTGCCAGGAAGCTGAAGAGTCAGGGTAGAGTTTTATAGGATTTGGCGAAAGGCTGTTTCAGTGGGAAAGTAAACGTTTAAAGGTGTTGACCATCGCCCTCACTTTTTCAGTCATTCTTCTGGTCCTTTACTTACTTGTCCCCGTCCCCAACAGGTGTATCCTACTTGCAGAATCCAAGTCACTACCATGGTAACCACACAAATAGAGCACAAAAGAGTGCTATTGGCTCTATTTTAATGAAGATGGTAGGAAAACTATGGGGTGCACTCAAAGGACACATGGATGGTGGTGCTACAAAGTGCCTCCAAGAGCTGGGCTGCGATGGACATTGTCCATAACATCACTCTGATGCTAAGGAGCAGATAGAATTCTTCTTAATCTAGGAAGTAATTGCATCCTTTGAAACACTTTAAAAAGTTGGCAGTGTTGCTTCAGAATGCTATTTTAAAAAACTTTCAAGATGTCATTTTTTAGAGAAACTATAACTGTCAATTTGAAGGATGGGATTCTCTTCAGCGGAGCTTGTAAAAATATCCATTGCCATATGTGAAACAGGTTTAGGGCGTTTGTCATAAATAAATGAGTTTGTCAAATACATATACACACATACACACGTGTCCTTTTTTTGCCTCAGGAAAAATTCCACAGGCATGGATAAGTATCGGCAGTTTTACAGTGCATCTCACACAGATATTTTATTTTTTATTTAATTTATTTTTTGACAGAGTTAAACAGTGAGAGAGACAGAGAAAGGTCTTCCTTCTGTTGGTTCACCCCCCAAATGGCCGTTACGGCTGGCACACTGCACCAATCCGAAGCCAGGAGCCAGGTACTTCCTCCTGGTCTCCCATGCAGGTGCAGGGCCCAAGCACTTGGGCCATCCTCCACTGTACTCCCAGGCCATAGCAGAGAGCTGGACTGGAAAGGAGCAACCGGAACAAAACTGACGCCCCAAATGGGACTAGAACCCGGAGTGCCGGTGCCGCAGGTGGAGGATTAGCCTAGTGAGCTGCTGCGCCAGCCACAGGTATTTTATTAACATACATGTTCATCAGAAACAGTAGTAGAAGAACAGGGACTAATGGTACGGGGGAGAAAGAGTGTTACAGGATACCATGATTTGCTGGCCTTGGTTGGTGCTACGGTCTTATAGCAGTAGGTTGTTAAGAACATCACTCAGAAAGGTGGACCCCTTTATTCTATCAATGGCTATAAAGTTGGCATCATCTACAGTAGTGATGGATTCATTTGGCTCAGACTATGAGGGGGCTTTGAAAAGTTCATAGAAACTGGAATGAAGAGATTATGTGCATTCTCCTTGAACCTTTAAAAAATTCTTTATTTTTGTTTATTTGAAAGAGATCTCCTGTCTGCTGGGTTCATTGCCCAAATGTGCACCCCAGTGAGGACAGGGCCAAATTAAAGCCAAATTAAACCCAGGTCATTTGTGTGGGTGGCAGAGATGCAAATCCTTGAACCATCACCTGCTGCCTCTCAGGCTGTGCATTGGAATCGTGAGTGGAGCCAGGACCCCACCTGGACACTCCAGTATGGGATGCAGGCATAGCAGCATCTCAACTGCCACACCAAATGCTCATTCAACCCTTGAATTTGTTGAAACGCCCTTGTGTTACAGGAGCTACGGTAGCTTCATGTCCAATTATGTCAGTTTCCTGTGTTTATAGTAAGAACTGTGTTTAGTTCCACTACCTAAAGATAGGGTCTTGTGAACAAGTTTGTGTGTCTTTTCAGTTTTTTTTCTGTCTAATCTGCATATTATGTGTGTGTATATATTGATCTATATTTAAAATACATTTTATATACTGTGCTTATAAAGATTGGAGTCAAGCTGTGTAGATAGTTTTGTAAACTGCATTTTTATTTCATTCACTTCACAATTCTCCATTGTGTGCCAGCCATTATTTAGGAATTTCATATCCCATTAATGTTCCTTGGGCACTTCATGACTTCGTAACATCTCATTTTTCGTAATTTGATTAGCTAGTTCCTTTTTTGTTGGACTTTTTCATTGTTTTCGAGTTTTTTTTTTTTTTTTTTTTACTATTAGGGATAATGTAAACTATTATCTTTTTAACTCAAATTCTTTTCTGCTTCAGTATTTCTGACTTATCCCAAGCAAAATTCCAAGAAATATAACTGTATTTTAATAGTCCTCAGTTTAATGGCACTGAGTTTGGGGAGAATGAGATGAACTTAAGCATTTTTAGAACCCAGGCAATGGAATATTCAGGAGGCAGTGTAAACCATAGTTACTGCTGTTGCCTTCTCAGTAATCTGGGTGAATTTGAAATGACCTAGAGTGTAGTATAAAGGCTTCAAGATTCTTTTTTTTTTTTTTTTTAAAGATTTTATTTTATTTGAGAGGCAGTTAGACAGAGAGAAAGGTTTTCTGTCCTCTGATTCACTCCCTGAATGGCCACAATGGCTGGAGCTGGGCCAATGCAAAGCCAGGAGCCAGAGCTTCTTCCAGGTCTCCCAGGTGGGTGCAGGGGCCCAATTTATCTTCTGCTGCTTTCCCAGGCCATTAGTAGGGAGCTGTATTGGAAGTGGAGAGCCTGGACATATGGTATGCCAATGCCACAGGTGTAGGCTTAGCCTACCATGCCACAGCCCCAGCCCCAGGGCTTAGAGATTCTAACAGAGTATGACTGCCCAATGGATAACAAACATTTCTTTCTTTCTTTTTTTTTTTTTTTTTTTTTTTTTTTTTGACAGGCAGAGTGCACAGTGAGAGACAGAGAGAAAGGTCTTCCTTGCCGTTGGTTCACCCTCCAATGGCCGCCGCGGCCGGCGCCCTGCGCCCGGCACACTGCGCGGATCCGAAGGCAGGAGCCAGGTACTTATCCTGGTCTCCCATGGGGTGCAGGGCCCAAGCACTTGGGCCATCCTCCACTGCACTCCCTGGCCACAGAAGAGAGCTGGCCTGGAAGAGGGGCAACTGGGAGAGAATCTGGCGCCCCGACCGGGACCAGAACCCGGTGTGCTGGCGCCGCAAGGTAGAGGATTAGCCTATTGAGCCACGGCGCCGGCCCAAACATTTCTAATGCGTGATATCATCATGGTAAACTGAGTTATTCTTTATCTTGTTATTTATTTCTCCTTGCTGCTCTCAGAAATATCTAAGACAACCTCAACACCTAATTCTTCCATATAAGACAGTTTTTATAGCTGAATCCCTTGCACACCTCTCAGTCAGTGATGTTGTGAGAACATTTCAGTGTACCATGACCTCACTGAACAAAGGAAGAATTTAAGAGAAAAGAAAATTTCTACATTGTACATGGGTATTCTGTTGTGTTATATGGTGATCAACAAACTTTGCTTTTATTGAATTTGAAACTATTTTTGGTTTTTGATTCCTTTAGATACACATTGCAATAAGGTGAAACATAACTGTTTCCATCTCTTCTCTCTCTAGCACTCTATCTGCACAGTCTCTCTCCATGTCTCTCTCTCTCTCTCTCTGTCTCTCTGCTTCTGTGTGTAGGTACATGTTTTTTTTTTTAACACATGAATGTCACCTGGTTTATTTCAGTCATTAGTATCATTTACAAATATTTAGTCAAATACCTAATCTTTCTGTTAAATACTTCAGAGGCTCGTCATGAAATCATTGGTCTCTCTTCAGTGCTAAGTCATAGCAAATTATCATCTTTTTTAGGTTGACTTTGCTGAGTGTTAAATGCTATTTAAATTTCCTTAGATACGAAGCCATTTCTTTTTCTCCTAATCACTTAAAATATCATGAACTAATCAACTGGAGTTTTTCTCCTATTTTATGAATACACCAATCTAACTCTGACTCAACGTGCATGTTTTTGCCTTTAGGTCAGTGGGAACTTTTCCCGGTCATGTTTTCTTTATTCCCTTCGTTCCCAGTTTCTCTCAGGAACAAATGGCAGCATAGTTACGCATTAGAAACTTGTTGCTGAAGGTGCTAACCTAAACATCAGTGCCAGGATACGACTGAGACTTAATAGACTAATTAATTTGTCTGCTGCACCTCTGACCTGGGAATTACATACAATGGGCTGTACTTAGGGAACTGAGAGTCTGGGATCCAGAGTAGAGAGAATGCAACTTTTGTGTGCTTTAGCCATCAACGTGCAGTTCATTCTGGGTTCTTTTAGAAAACAAGCTTTGAAAGTGGGACTTCACTCCATCACGTTTTTAAAGATAGTCCTGTAAGATTCTGTGTGTCTTATGGTTTGTCTTCTTTTACATTTTACAGTGGTATTAAAGAAAGCCACATTATTTGATCCAAATATGAATACGCTCCTGACTTCCAAAACCCAGTTGTGAAGAATATTACAGTTTCTGTGTTATCTCTTCTGGTAAAGTGTTTGCTCATAACAACCACGGTAACGCATAACCTGAATGACATTGTGAAAAACGTTTTCTTGATGAATTCCTAAGTATGGTATTCATGTTCTCTTTCATCAAGAAGAGAAGTTTTGTTTCCTTTTTTGTATTCCTCTCTTTGCTTCTCCATTTGAGAGACTGCTTAAGCACGCTTCAAGGGTGGTTGATATTTTATTGCCGCTGGAGTCGTGGTTCTGGATGGAAGCTGAAATGAAAGCGTCTACCTAGGGTAGCCTGTCCGTTTATGGGATGTCTCTCTCTGTACCTTGTCAATTCACACAGTTAACAAATCAAGGCTTCCTTGCTGGGGTTTTCTGTAGAACGGAGTTGGAATTTGGTGGTTGTTTCTGTGTTTGGAAACATTCTTTTGACCACCAAATGTGTTTTGAATCCTTTCCAGGCACTCACCTAGGCATTGTGGATATAGTGGTGAACAAGACTGGTATTTTGCAACTCTTCTGTGGCTTGTGTTCCCCAAGGGGAAACCACACACGGAGTGAACACGCAGCATGATAGTGGAGCTCAAGACCAGGCTGAGTGTTGAGCAAAAAGAGAAACCGAGGAAAGGGAGCGGTGTGTGAGTGTGTGTGTGTGTGTGTGCACGCGCGCGCACCCCTGGTGTTCAGTGGGCTGCTTTCTTAGAGGTCATCCTAGAGCTGAGACTGAGGTGACCAGAGGTTGGCCTTTGGGTAGGTGATATTCTCATTAAGTTGCTGGCAGTCCTGTTCCTTGCAGGGTGATACAAGATTTCATAGACTTCTCAAGATGGGCACAATGCCTTGGATATGGAAATGCTTGGGGAATTGTGAAATTTTGTGAGTAAAATAATTATGAGCAATGACCCAAGGGGAAAATGCTTTATCTTTCTAAAGTCAGCTTGCTCCAGTACTAGAGCAGAAAGTGTACGATTTGAATGTGGTTTGTTATTGTTGTGGTTGTTACTGTAAACATGCTATGTGCATCTCATGTTGGATTTTTTCCCTTGCAGTTATTTATCATTTCTTTCATTTTGTAGGTTTCAAGTGGTCAAGAGAGTGGCTGTACCTGCAGTGGATGTGCCTTGTATAAACCAAGTAAGAAAAGAGTGCTTTTATTGGTGGCTCTCTTAGTTTAGTTTTGTTTTTGGTGCAAATATCAGCGTCATATATATCTGGTTGGTAGTATAAATCACGTCAGATTTGCCATGATAGTACGCCTCATAAGAAATGGAGTCATTGATGTTAAGGGAAAAAAAATCATAAAATGATTCTGTGTGCCAGGGTGAACTGTGGCAATTTGCCATGTGTCAGACCAGATCCCATAAAAGTGAGCGAAGGTGTCAAAGCAGTCGAGGGACTAATGGCAGGCCGGGGCTGCTAGGGAAGACGAGGAGTGAAATGGCATGGAGGCCAACCGTGAGTGACTGGATGCCTTTCTTACTGCCTGGAAGTGACTGCGTGGCCCCCGTTCCTCGAGGGGGCCTGAGGAGCAGATGTGTTTGCAGCCTCTTGACTTTGACAGGTTTTTGTGGTGGTGGGAGGAGGCAGGGGAGTTGGAATTCTGTTATCTCTGAACACTTAGTGTTTGAAAGACATTCCGAGATCAGTAGGTAGATAAGCAGCTTCCAGTGGAGGCTTTAAAATATTCATCTCGACTTGTTTCTTCTTGTTTATACGTTGAGCACTGTAGTTCTAAAGGCAGACAAACTATTTAATTTGTTCCCAAATCAAGGGTGAATCTGACTTTCAGGAGAATTTGTTAAACCTTGATGTTGCTCAGGGACTTTTCTTGGCTCTCTGTTCTTGCTATTTTCACTGATACCTGTGCTTTGACTTACGTTGGTCCCGCTTCTCGCATCCCATAGCTCAAATCCTCATTTCTCAGTTCAATTCTAAATTTTTTTTAAAGATTTATTTATTTGAAAGGCGGAGTTACACAGAGACAGAAGGAAAGGGAGGTGGGGGGGAGAGAGAGAGCGAGAGAGAGCGAGAGAGAGTGCGAGTCGGCTGGTTCACTCCCCAATCCGCCACAACGGCTGGAGCTGCACCAATCTGAAGCCAGGAGCTTCTTCTGGGTCTCCCACGCAGGTGCAGGGGCTCAAGTGCTTGGGCCATCTTCTACTGCTTTCCCAGGCCATAGCAGAGAGCTGAATAGGAAGTGGGGCAGCTGCAACTCGAACTGGCACCCAAATGAGATGCTGGCGATGCAGGTGGTGGCTTTACCTGCTACGCCACTGTGCTGACCCCTAAAATAGTTTTTCCTTCTTTCCAAACCGTTTACCATTTCATCAACTGAATGGGGTGTTCCTGTCACTACCCCTACAATGTCCGCAGTGCCTCTCGGGTAGGTGGAACCTGTCCTGCAGCATATGGACACTTCATCAAGTCCTTGCCCGCTGTTCTAGCCTTGTCACTTGTCACCAGCCTTCCTGTACCTACACTTAATAGCCTGTATACTTTTACAGCTCCTAAAAGTATCTGCTTGCTTAGTCATTATGGTGTTCCCTCTTTGCATTTCATGTTCCTCCTTTCTTTTTAATAAACTTTCTATGTGATCTTCATAAAACAAAATCTATTTACTTATTTTTTGGAGAGGCAGAGAGACAGACCCAGAGAGAAAAAGCTCCCATCCTTTGTTTCACTCCTCAAATGCTTATGTTGGCTGGGACTGGATTGGGTTGAAGCTTGGAGCTGGAAACTCTATCCAGGTCTCCCACATGAGTGGCAGAAATGCAACTACTAAAGCCATTGATGCCCCCTCCCAGGGTCTGCATTAGAAAGCTTCTGATCCAGAAAGCTGTAGTCAGGAGCCAGAGGTGGGTATTGAAAATGGGTGTCTTAATTGCTTTAATTGCTAGGCCAAATGTTGGCCACACGTCTCCTCTTTCTGGAGTGCCACTGCTACTGCTTGTCTTGTTACTTGGTGAATTTTATTTATCTTTCATTATTCTATTGAAGGAAATACATCCTTCTCTGTGAAGTCTTCTATGGCAGAGTTGGGTACTTCTTTCTGTCCTCTTGTATTGTCTCTAGCGCATGTCCATTTGGATTTTCAGTGTCTCCCAGCAAAGCCTTTGCAGACACACAGTGACTGCTGTTCCTTCTTAACCCCCAGCACTCACCACAATAACTGTAGGGATTTAATTACCATGCACTGAATAAATGAACTGATACCTGCTCTGTGTGTTTAACACCCTACTATGTAGAATGGAAGGAAAATTGTAAGAATATGATTTAGAGCCTGTTCTTGATGAGCTTGTGGTTTTGTTTAGTGTATGAGACTTAAATACAGGAAATAATTGGGGGCCATATGATAGGATACTGTAGATGTGTATGCATACATACTCAGACACACAAAAGCATACACACTTTGGGTGGGAGAAAGGCAAGTATCTAGGTTATTGGACAAGTTTTATGGAGTAGGCAAGAGTTTAGATGGGAGGGGATACGGAGGAAGTAGAGAGTAGCAGTGGCATTCTTGTCTGAGGTCTGAGCACAACTGTGTCTCATGAATTGATAAGTTCTCATGAGCATGTTTTGCCTATCTTATATTTAGTAAATTTCAGATGCTCTGTATAGTTTAGTGTAAAAGCAAATGTCAATCCAAAACTTTGTGAAGGTCCAAAAATCAGGTAGGGAAAGTGGGATGATGAATAGATCCTGGATGTGCTGGAGAGAAATTAATCCATATTAAGTCCTAAATGGAAATACAAAATAGGCAGTGGAATGATTGACAATTGGAAGAATCTTATGTGACAGTAAGGTAAGACTTCTCATTAGATATGGTCTGAAAAGAGTTGTGAACCATACTTTTTGAGATCCAAGATGCTGTGGCTACACCATTGTTGATCTTTGTGGAGAACATGAAGAGCAGGCCAGAAGTGGAAAACACGCAAACAAAAATCCAGATTCACTAGGTATGGGGAGAAGGGTGAGAAAGATTGATGCCAGCAGAACCATCTTTCTGGTGAACTGAAAAAGAGGAGCCTGTGGGAGTGTGCCGAAGGCTCACATGCTGACCAGTCATTCCAGTTATTTGCAGACATGAAATTGAAGTTGTTTTTAAGACTTTCTTCCTTGGATCACTGGGTTTTAGGCAGAGATTTAATTAATTTTTCCGCTTCTTTTTTCCCCCTACTCTCTGCAGAAAAGTTGTTTCTGCGTGTTGAGGTGTGTGTGGTGGTAGGTGACTTGTCAGCATGCAAGAAATGCTTCTTGATTGGTTGAGACTGAGTTCACAGAGGTAAAAAGTCAGACACTTTGTTCGGGTACCAGGAATTTTAATGATGAAGCCATATTTTATTTTTCCCATTTGGTGAAAAATCCTGTGATATTCAGCTATGTTCCTTCTCTGTACACTTTAAAAAAATTGTTAAGGAATATAACCTCATGTATTTAATACATACAGATTTGGGAACATGATGCTTCTCCCCCATCTTCCTTCCACCCCTACTCCTTCCTCTTTTCCTCCTCCCTCTTCCTTTTCCATTCTTATTTTTTACAGAGATCAATTTTCAATTAATTTTTATTCTCATAAGATTAATCCTACACCAAGTGGAGAGTTCACAGATTAGTATAAAGAAGAAAAAGAAGTCAGGAACTAAAGCAAACAAGAAAAACATTGCTCCCCAACAGTCGAGGCAAGGGCTGTTCAGAATTGTCACATCTCAAAGTGTCAGTTTCGCTCCTACAGATTACATTTTAAGTACTATATTAGTTACCACAAATCAGAGAGACCGTATGGTATTTCTCCTTTTGTGACTGGCTTATTTCACTAAGTATAGCGGTTTCCAGTTGCATCCATTTTGTTGCAAACAACAGGATTTCATGGTTGTTTTTTTTTTTTAACCACTGTACAGTATTCCATAATGTATATATTCATAATTTCTTTATCCAGTCTTCTGTTGATGAACACCTGGGTTGGTTCCATATCTTAGCTATTGTAAGTTGAACTGAAATGAACATGGGGTACAGATAACTCTTTCATATGCTGATTTCATTTCCTTTGGATAAATTCCCAGGAGTGGGATGGCTGGGTCATATGGTAGATCTACATTCAGATTTCTGAAGTATCTTCATATATCTTCCACAGTGGTTTCTGTACACTTTTAAATTTTAATTGTAAAACCTGCACATTGGCTCTCCTATAGCTGATGTAAGGGAGAAAAAGGCAATAGTTACTTACTGAATGTGAATAAATATTTAATCGGTCAAAATAGTAAAACTATTTTCTTTATAGAGATTTCCCATTTTTATTTGTAAAATATATTTAAACATTTAAAAAATAAAAATTGTGGAAGATTAGATTTTGTGGGCAACATAAATATAATGAAAGAAAACTCATATTTTTATAGGACTTTTTCACACATCAGTTAGGGTTAGTGAAATTGGTGGTGACTCACTTTCCTGATCTTTTTGTTTTTTAAGATTTATTTATTTATTTGAGAGGCAAAGTTACAGACAGAGAGGAAGAGACAGGGAGATCTTCCATCTGTTGGTTCACTTCCCAAATGACCACAAAGACCAGAGCTGAGCTAATCCGAAACCAGGAACCAGGGCTTCTTCTGGGTCTCTCACATGGGTGCAGGGGTCCAAGCACTTGAGCCATCTTCCACTGCTTTCCCAGGCACATTAGCAGGGAGCTCAATCAGAAGAGGAACAGCTGTGGCCAGTGCCATGGCTCACTTGGCTAATGCTCTGCCTGCAGCGCCGGCACCCTAGGTTCTAGTCCCGGTTGGGGTGCTGGATTCTGTCCCGGTGGCTCCTCTTCCAGGCCAGCTCTCTGCTGTGGCCTGGGAGTGCAGTGGAGGATGGCCCAAGTGTTTGGGCCCTGCACCCGCATGGGAGACCAGGAGAAGCACCTGGCTCCTGGCTTCGGATCGGCACAGCACCGGCCATGGCGGCCATTTGGGGGGTGAACCAATGGAAAAGGAAGACCTTTCTCTCTGTCTCTCTCACTGTCAAACTCTACCTGTCAAATTAAAAAAAAAAAAAAAAAAAAAAAAAGGAACAGCTGGGACACAAACTGGTCCCCTATGGGTTGCTGGCACCACGGGCAGAGACTTAGCCTACTGTGTCACAACACCGACCCCCACTTCCCTGAGTAGATTGCTCTGTGTTTTCAAGAAGAAAAATAAAATACTAACATACTTCTGTTTTGTTGCTTTTTCAAGAAAATCTTTGTATAAACTTAAAGCAGCAGATGCTGAAAAGCGTGCAGTGAAATTAGTGTGAACATTCCTTTCTATTGTTTTGTTTCAAGCATCACTCGTCCATTTCCAACAGGTGTTGTGCCAGCTGTGCCCAAATGGCCAGTGGTTTAGAAACTCCTTCCACACTTACCTTGTATTTGTAGCTGTTTACTGTAAAAGGAGTTCTCTGATTACACGGTCCCCTGGATCAGGCACTAGTCCAGAAGACAGAGAGTGAGTCTAATTTGAGGTTTACCTGTATGTTGCTGTTACTTTGCAAGAAAGATGACGTGGGAGGACTGAGATTGTTTTGTGTTTAGCCCTGGTGCTGATACATGGTTTTTTTTCCCTATTAATCTTGTATATTTTGGCATGTGTATTTATGTTGTGGCAAGGAAGAATTTAAATGGAGTCAGAATAATTTTATTTTCACAGCTGCGTGAAGATACAATGAAAGATGGTTTAAATTCTCAGAAATTTTAGATCTATGTGGTCTGCTAAAGTGGAGGAAAAGGTCTCTCATACTTTGATGTAGTAAACAACATGTGACGGCCACTCCATCTGTAAAATTATCTGCTTAGTGATTGTACTTGTAAATCACAGATTGGGAACATATAGGAAATTTTATGAAGTTGTCATACTTTGGTTGAGATAGTAAACAAAACTTTGGAGCTTCTGGATGTTTGCATATTTCATGCTACTGAGATTAAGCTATGCTTTATTTGCTTGTTATTTGTCAACCAAATAAGCAAGTCTCAATAGGCAGTAAATTAAACAAAGCAGTTTCCCATGCTGATAAGAAGGGCTGGCCTTCGGCTATAAATAATCAAGATCGAAACATCTCATTTTCAAACTGTCCTTATGTGTAACAGACACCACATTTAAATATCATCTTAGAGCTGATATCAGATTTCTGTCACTGTCACTTTAGGCATGTCAGTATCGGACTGCATTTTAGCCTCATAGTACGCCTCCAAATACAAGCAGTAGTTAAGAAATGTTGTCCCAGAGTTGCAGCCCTAGGATAGAATATGTCCAGGCTGATAAATGTGGTCTTATTTGCAAGTATACAATTATGTTTGTATTTAGTGGGTAGATTAAAAGTGGGAGTGAAAGAACTATTGAACACTTGTTCTGCATGTTTATGAGCCTGTATTGTAGAACTGCTATTCACGGTCGTGATCCCAAGGCATTGCATTCTCCTTAGTCACAACCTTCCACTATTAAATTTTGACCTGTCCTTTTCACTGAAAAATTTAAGCTAGACCCATTCATTCTGAATATATCCCAGTACAAGTTGAGCTTCATAATCTGAGAATCCAAAACCCAAAGTCTTTTGACTGCTCACATATGTGGAAAAAGTTTCACATTTGGGACCATTTAAAATTTTGTATTAGGGATGCTCGACTAGTCACATCTATGCAAATATTCCAAAATCTGAAATTCCCTCTGTTCTGGTCCCAGTACTTTGTATACTCGTCTTGTACATACAGTCCAGTATGGTGATGGAAAGAGCTGGCTCTGCACCGGCCGGTCTGGGTGTAAGGTCTCACTGTTCTACCCACAATGCCCGTGTGACATTGGGTAAGCTGCCTATATCTGTTCCTTAGCTCTGAAAGTGGATAATAATAGTACCTACTCCGAGGGTTTGTTTGAAGATCAAATGAATTAATATATGTGCTATGCTGAAAACATTGCCCTGCACTGAACAAGAAGGACTTAGCGATCGGATTTCTGGTGTCTGGTCTTCCGATACCTGATGCTGTTAACGTGAGAAATACTATTGCAGGAAAGTAGGATTTTACACAGCATGTTTCTTGTGCTCTTCATTTTGAAGGTAAGGAAATGGAAGCAGAACGCTATAAATAATTTGCTTGAACTACAACAACTAGTTAGTGGCAGACTTGACACTAGAATTTAGGCCTTTCTCAGTGCATTGAATCTGTTCCGGTTTTATCTCGGTGGGTTTCCAACAATTTTAATAGTTATAATTTACATATTAGATTGTTAAATTTTCTCTAATTCAGAATTTAAAGTAATTACCATTCTGCAAATGTCCATCATAGAAAATATTTAATATCCATTTGTTTTATTATAGAAGTCCTTTAAAAAGTTCTTACTTGAAGAGTAATTTTGTATGTTTAGTTATAAAACAATACTAAAATAAGGAAACCAGACTCTTCTGCCACACGTGCTTCTGACCCATGAAGGGACTACTTAGTATTGTGCCATAAGACGGGTGGGCGTTTCTTAATACGTATATATAAACTCTTAAGATTATGCATATATTATTGCCTTACATTTTTCTGGAGCCATGATTGAATGCTGAATAGATACATATGATAACTAAAGTAGAAAGCTTGTATTTTTTTAGATGACTTCATACAATCTTTCTCCCAGACCTAATGATTGATCTGTAACTTTCACAAAGCTCTGTGGTTCAAAGTAAGCTCACAGTCAGGGAGTGGGTGATGTTTGTACTTCTTGAGTGGTTCCAGTGGGAAGTAAGGCTCACGAAAGGCAGAACTACAGAGGAACTAATGACCTACTCAGTGATTTTTTTAAAATGAACTTATTGCCTTTTTGTAATGCTGCCATAATGTTTATGGGTGCAACCTGTATACCTTCATGGACTGAGAGATTGAATGGCTGGGCTGTCTGGGACATGTAATAGATTCCAGTCTTTTTCCGTGACATCATTATTGTAGCAGACTTCTTTGAGAGTATGCATGGCAGCTGTGCCCTGTTGTGAGTTTCACATTATGAACCATAACAACCCTTTCAGCTCTAACCAAGTGATAGGGTAGCTTGATGCTTAACAAATGAAGCCAAACTGAGCTGTGAACCTGTTAACAGATCTAGTAATGACTTGGGCCCCACGTATGGAACATTTTGTAGCACAATAGGGGAGCGGGGAGGGGGACAACACATTGGCTAAAAGTTTTTTTTTTTAGTTTTAAAATAATTATTAATATCAAGAGAACAGATTTCATGTATTTCAGAGATGAAATGCTAAGAAGATAACCATACTTCCCTCCTTCTGCTATTCCCTACTCCTTTATTTCTTTCTCTTTTTTCCCTTTAATTTTTGCAGTAACATACTTCTAATTTGCTCTGTCATCACAGGCTGAATGCAACACACACCATAATGTTCAACAAATAAAAAGTAGAAAGACCACTACCTTACAGGAGCATAGACAAGGGCTATAAACCAAACTCAAATCCTCTTGTTCAGTGTAACTTCGTAGAAATGATACAGAATCATAGTTTGTGTCAATAGATCGGGCATATCTGAAGTTGAGTTTTGAAATGTTGACCTTATTTTCCAGCATATGTGTATTCAATTTTTCATCTTGTAAATGGAAAAACAAGTCGAGGCCAGCTCCATGACTCACTTGGTTAATCATCCGCCTGCAGCACCGGCATCCCAAATTAGCACTGGGTTATAGTCCCGGTTGCTCCTCTTCCAGTCCAGCTCTCTGCTGTGGCCCGGGAGGGCAGTGGAGGATGGCCCAAGTGCTTGGGCCCTGCACCCGCATGGGAGACCAGGAGAAGTACCTGGTTCCTGGCTCCTGGCTCCTGGCTCTGGATCGGCGCAGTGCACCAGCTGTAGTGGCCATTTGGGGAGTAAACCAACAGAAGGAAGACCTTTCTCTCAGTCTCTCCCTCTCACTGTCTATAACTCTACCTGTCAAATAAAAAAAAATTTTTAAAAAGTCACTGAACTATGAAGATGGACAATACAATTATATATTTTTACTATAAAGGTAATAATCTAGCCTAATATGATAGGCTACAAATTCTCATGGTTCAACATCCCTGGGTTACTTAGATATAGGGAAAGAGATTGCTTTACTTCTAATCTACATACTAGTAAAGCAAAAATGAAGCATTGTGCCAGACATTTATGTAGCTTTTGTAGACCTACCTGTGACGTTCTTCACATATTGTGTTTGCCTTGCCAGATTTCTTTTTTCTTGGATATTAATCGGTCCAGTGACTTGCAATACAAACTCTACGCCTTCCTGTGTCTGTTTTCTCTAGTATGAGGGAGCTAAATAATAACCTTGAAATGTGATTTTTTTCTGGGACGTTGAAAATTCTGCAGTGTATCTTCGACACAGATTTCTGAGATGGGAAGTTCTGTTTAGAAGAATATGTTTGATGAATTCCTGATATAACTATAAATCTGGACTCTTGGAATGACAGTGATCTCACAAATGTACCTGCACAGCCCTTGCTGAAAATAGTGAGTACTGCTGTGGAATGTTAGTATATTCATTATCTCTTACGAATCTTTTGGCAATGATCACTAATTTTTGAGATGACTGTTGTCACTTTCTTGGAATGGGATTAGTTGCTTCTTGCTTGACAATGTTCAGGATATAAAATGTTCTTTTTCAGATTTTCATTGAAATGAAGGGAAAAATGTAGTTTTAAAGAATCTTGAACTTGTTAAAGAATGGTAGTTCTAAACTTTGAATGCTTTTATCATTGTTTTCATATATCACTTCATCTGAAAACGTTTTATGGATAGGAGATCTGACACAGGAAAACATTTCTCTGGAGAAAGGTCTTGTAGTACAACTTCTTCTACATGGCACAGGACCAAGTTTGAAATAAGCCACCTATAATTGCTTTTTCAGGGATAAGAATTGAACTTAGGATACACATTGCTAAGAGTGGGCTAAAATTATGAATCTGTTTTCAGCCTCAGTCACTAGTTTACATATTCAAGCAAAAAAGTCAACAGTGGGTAAATAATGCTGTTCTGTCTCAAATGATACATTTTAAAATTAGAACTCATAGTTTATGCCATGGTATTTATTTTATGTATTTGAAAAATAAGGAGGGACTGAGGTGGTGAGAAGTCTTTCAACTCATAGTTCACTTCCCTAAATTCCTGTAATAACCAGGGCTAGCCCAAGCCAAAGCTGAGAGTTTGGAACTCAGTCTGGGTCTTTTATATGGATGTCGAGGACTAAAGGGCTTGAGCAGTCACCTACTACCTCACAGGGTGTGCATTAGCAGGAAGCTGGATTTAAAGTGGAGCTGAGACTTGAACCTAAGCACTGCAGGGTGGGACATGGGCTTCCCAGGCTGTGACACAACTATTGTGCCAAATGCCCTCCCCTATGCCATGATACTTTTTAAAAGGAGAAGTTTAAGGGAAAAGGCCTGATTTTAGAAGACATTATTTAAGGTTTTTAAAATTTATTCTCATTTTACTTGAAGGGAGAGAGAGAGAGGACAAACACTTGTTTCCTAGGGTAGGGTACGCGTAGCAGGAAGCTGGAATCAAGTTGGGGAGCTGGAACTTCACCCCAACACTCCAACAGGGGATATGAACATCCTCAGTGGTGTCTTTAAGTGCTGCACTCAATCCTTGCCCCAGCCTTTCATTTTAAGGATGTATGTATATTTCTAATGTTTCTGCAAATTAATGTTCATTCACTCTTTTAATTCACTAATTGTATGTCTCCCAAGTGCCAGATACATTACTTCCTTGGAGAAAACAATGTGATCTTATTGAGCTTGCTGTCTGTAGGTTGAATAATGAAATAGGTTCTTTTGAATGGGGTGAAGAAAGATAGCTATCTCAGGACTGTTAAATGGATACCAAATAAGTATGTTAATCATGTTCTTCTCATTTATACATCCTTCTCAATAATTAACTTTTAAAGAGAATTTAAATTAAAAAATCCCAAATTTTTAAAAGAAAAATATTTGGTTTCTTGATCAAGAGTAGAATATGCCCAGAGTTCTTCCTATCACTTTTATAGGTTGTTTTGCCCCCTACGCTTGAATTCTTGCTGTGTTTGGAATGGAATATGTTTGCCTTTTATCCAGGAGTCATATAAAGAGGAACAAACATGTCTCACTTTGGTTTTAATATCTACAATTACATTGCCCTCTTTACTGGTGCTAACACATTGGTTGGGATTTCCTTTGTGGGATATGTTTTTCAGTAGGACAGAAGCATCTACAGCTAGATCAACTTTTGCTAGCAGGTGATGGAATCAGAACGTCTGCTGTGGGCTTTTGGTTAATTTTCTTTCGGAAGAACTGGAGGCCATCAGTGTAGTCAGGAGGTTTGTGTAATTGTGACAGTGTTGATCGATACATGGCAACGGAGAGGAGGGTGGGTTAGTAGAGCAAAAAGCAGTTTTGGAAAGTCACTATGTCTCCGGTGAGTGTGCAAATTGCTGAACTTTCTTCAAGTGCACTTTGTAAATTTCTTAACTAAGACACGGTTTTCTTATCTGTAAAATGAAGGCATTAATTCCTATCTTATGGAAACACTGAGCATAAAATGACCTCAGAAATGAGTGTCTGACCTCACACTGAGTTGTAATAAATGTTTCTTTCCTCCAGAAATGCAGCCAGCTTGTGTGCAGGTGCCTGAGTGAGCGTGTCACAGTACCCGTCCTGAAGCCCACACGGCCCAGATTCAGTGCTGCTTACTCATATTTGATTCTTTCTTTCTGACTGGTTTGAGGAAATTTAGTCCAAATATAAGTGTAATAAATGCATTGTATTTTATTTTATAATTTTTCCTTGCTTTCTTCCTGAATGTTATTCTGATAATTTATGATTGTTCAAATAAGAAAAGGAAACTATGTTGTCTAAAATAGGTGCAGTGCCATATTGTCATCCCATACTTTGCTCAGTTTTCCTTGCCATTGTGATACATTTCTTGGCCATTGTTATACATTTAACATTTTTTTAAAGATTTATTTATTTGTTTGAAAGGCAGAATCACAGAGAGGCAGAGGCGGGGGAGGGGGAGGCAGGGAGGGAGGGAGGAAGGAAGGAAGTGGTCTTCCATCCTTTGGTTCACTCCCCAGTTGACCACAATGGCCGGAGCTGCGCTGATCCAAAGCCAGGAGCCAGGAGCTTCTTCCAGGTCTCCCATGCGGGTGCAGGGGCCCAAGGACTTGGGCCATCCTCTAGTGCTTTCCCAGGCCACAGCAGAGAGCTGGATCAGAGGTGGAACAGCTGAGACTCCAACCTGCACCCATATGGGGTGCGGCACTGCTGGTGGTGGCTCTACCTGCTATGCCACAGCGCCGGCCCCTATATTTAATGTTTTGTCCTCGGGAAGATTTCACTGTCTGCAGGATACTTTTGCCTCTACTGACGAGTTGACCTCTGCCAGCCGTTTCAGGCACTTGTGCACGTGGTTGGGCCTCGGCCTTTCCTGTCCTCTCTCTGATGCCCAGCGTTCTGCAGCCTTCTGTTTGTTCATCTTGGGTTCTCTGCCCTTGAGAAGAAACCTTCTCAGGTTTCATCCTCACATTGTTGCCTGACTCAGCGCTTGGCGGCTGTTGGAGATGCTGTGCTGTTGCTCTCACTGGGAGCAGTGAGGTCAGATGGCACAAGAACTAACCACCGTCATTCCTTCTCATTGGTCTCTCTCTCATCAACCCGGAGACTCTTTGTTCGATGCGAGTCTGTGGTTTGATAGGCTGGAAGCTGCAGGCCAGAACAAATCCCACTCATTACCATGTCTTGACTTTGCTGTCCCTTCACTGTCAGCCTTCATTTTCTGCACAACTATAAGTAACTCCATGGCTGAGTGAAGAGAGTGAGGCTGACTGTCTTCCAGGTCTTGACTGTACAAACTCTGCACCTCTTGCTAGGTCACTAAACTTCCTGCCTTTACAGGAAGGCTGCCAGGTTGTGCACTGCACAATGCCAGGGACTCTGTTCACGTAGATTACAATGTGTGGGAAGCCCAACCACCTCTGCAGGCTTGCATGATTCCAGAGAGAGCGCGCTTAGATAGCCCAAGTCCTCGAGATTATAACTGAGGCCTTCCACTTACTAGTTGTATGATCTTAGGCAAGGTGCTTAACCGTTCTGTGTCTCTTTCTCCTTATCTTTAAAAAATGGAGACAACTGTGCCTAGCCCAAAAGGATTTTTTTTAAAAACTTTAAAAAATGTATTTGAAAAATGTCTATTGAGGTCCTTGGCCCATCTCTTAAGTGGGTTGTTGGTTTTGTTTTTGTGGAGTTTCTTGATCTCTTTGTAGATTCTGGTTATTAACCCTTTATCTGTTGCATATGACTGATTTAGTTCTGTAATTGATGCACAGTTATTCTTAAGTGTTGAAAATTAACTGAAATGTGATCCCTGTTGAACATGGGAGTGGGAATGGGAGAGGGAAGAGATGTATAATTTGGGACATGCTCAGGCTGACTTGCCCCAAGTGGTGGAGTTGGAAGCATACCAGGGGATTCCAATTCAATCCCATCAAGGTGGCATGTACCAATGCCATCTCACTGTTCCAGGTGATCAATTTCAGTTCACAGTTGGTCATGGTGGAAGGACTGGGAGTCAAAGGGAGCACATAGACAAGTCTAGTACCTGCTAACGCTAACCGATGGAGTAAATAAAGGGGAGAGTGATCCAACATGGGAAGTGAGATACTCAGCAGACTCATAGAATGGCAGATGTCCTAAATAGCACTCTGGCCTCAGAATCAGCCCTAAAGGCATTTGGAGCTGGCTGAAAAGCTCATGAGAGTATTTCAGGCATGGAAAGCCAAGACACTCTGGCAAAAGATCTCTGCGAGTGAGATCCCAGTGGAAAGAACAGGTCTTCAAAGAAGGAGGTACCTTTCTCTGAAGGGAGGAGAGAACCTCCACTTTGACTATGACCTTGTCTAAACAAGATAAGAGTCAGAGAACTCAGAGGGCTTCCATAGCCTTGGAAACTCATGACTGGAGCATAGGGAGATTACTGATGCCATAGACAGGAGTGTCAATTGGTAAAGTCAACAACAGGAGTCACTGTGCACTTACTCCTCATGTAGGATCTCTATCCTTAATGTGCTGTACATTGAGATTTAATGCTATAACGAGTACTCAAACAATATATTTCACTTTGTGTTTCTATGGGGGTGCAAACTGTTGAAATCCTTACTTAATGCATACTAAACTGATCCTCTGTAAAAAAAAAAAAAAAAAAGAAATTATCAATTCCCAACTTGACTCTCACTGGGATTAAACATGACAATAGGTCTGCTCTGATTTCATCATCATTTAAAAAAATCATCTATTATTTTTCACTTTATGTTTCTGTGTGGGAGCAAACTGTTGAAATCCATACTTAATGTATACTAAGCTGATCTTCTGTATATTAAGATAATCGAAAATGAATCTTGATGTGAATGGAAGGGGAGAGGGAGTGGGAAAGGGGAGGGTTGTGGGTGGGAGGGACGGTATGGGGGGGAAGCCATTGTAATCCATAAGTCGTACTTTGGAAAATTATATGCATTAAATAAAAGTTTAAAAAAAAATTATAAAACTTACAAATAAAAAAAAAAAAATTTCTCAAAAAAAAAAAAAAAAAAAAAATGTATTTGAAAGGTAGAGGAAGAGAGGAGGAGGAAGAGATAGAGATTGATATGGATCTTCCATCTGCTGGTTCACTCCAGGTCGCTGCAACAGACAGGAGCTTCATCTGAGTGTCCCATGTGGGTGCAGGGGGCCCAACCACTTGAGCCGTCTTCCACTGCTTTTCCCAGGCACATTGGGAGGAAGCTGGATCAGAAGTGGAGCAGCTGGGACTCGACCCGGTACCCATATGGGATGATGGCTTTGCAGGTGGTGGTTTTACCCACTGTGCCACAACACCGACCCCTCAAAGGGACATTTTGAAGATCAGATGTACTAAGTTGTCAGTTTTACTGATATATCAAAATTGCACATACTTAACAGGGTGCTGTGAGATGTGTCCTGACACGTGTATAGATTGTGTGATGATGTTCGGTGTAAACGTAACTATGTCTTCTAACATCTGTCATCTTTGTGGCATCTCTCAAGCTGTGTGCAGTAGGTTACTATTAGGTATAGTCAGCTGCTGCACAGGAGGAATGCTGGAGCACCTTACTGCGTTCTGACTATAACTTCGTGCTCATCAGTCGAACTTCCCAACTTCTGTCTTCAGCCACTACTGGCAGCCCCTCGTCTGCTCTGAACTTGTAGGAGACAGACGTTTTTAGATTCCACATAGGAGTGCAGTCATGCAGGATCTGTGTGTGCGCCTGGCTTATTTCACTTAATGTAATGACCCTCCTGTGGATACAACACAAACAGAGTTGCATGTGACAACGTGGAGGTGGACTGGGCCTACAGCTTCTCAGAGAATGTCTGTGTCGATGGGATGCTAATGGCCAATACTACTTATAACACTATCCCTGTTGTAGCAAGTGACAGGATTTCTTCTTTTCTATGGCTGAGTAGTATTCTGTTGCATATCTGTGTCACCCAATATGATATTTATGAAACACCTAAAGTTGTTGCTGGCACATACTGAACACAGTATATATATTAGCATTTTTCTGCTTGTGTGAATGGCATAGGATCCTAAATGTGTTTTAACTTCTAGTTCTTCTTGTTACCATTGAAGGAAGCAATCTTCAAAAAGTTCTTTGAAAATACAAATCAGATTTAATGCTATAACTAGTACTCAAACAGTATTTTTCACTTTATGTTTCTGTGTGGGAGCAAACTGTTGAAATCTACTTAATGTATGCTAAACTTATCTTCTGTATATAAAGAGAATCGAAAATGAATCATGACGTGAATGGAAGGGGAGAGGGAGTGGGAAAGGGGAGGGTTGCGGGTGGGAGGGACGTCATGGGGGGGAAGCCATTGTAATCCATAAGCTGTACTTTGGAAATTTATATTCATTAAATAAAAGTTAAAAAAAAGAAAATACAAATCAGAAAATTATGTGTGGATTTCAAAAAAACATGGCGGCAAAATAATCTTTAGCTTTTAATTTGTTTCCTTGAACTTTTTGAGTTATTCTATATGACTTACCTTTCACATTCTGGATACTTTTCTTTCTTTTCTTTTCTTTTTTTTTTTTTTTTTTTTTTTTGACAGGCAGAGTGGACAGTGAGAGTGAGAGACAGAGAGAAAGGTCTTCCTTTTCCACTGGTTCACCCCACAATGGCCGCTGCGGCCGGTGCGCTGTGGCCGGCGGGTGTACCATGCTGATCTGAAGCCAGGAGCCAGGTGCTTCTCCTGGTTTTCCATGCAGGTGCAGGGCCCAAGGACTTGGGCCATCCTCCACTGCACTCCCGGGCCACAGCAGAGAGCTGGCCTGGAAGAGGAGCAACCGGGACAGAATCTGACACCCCGACCGGAACTAGAACCCGGGGTGCCAGCGCCGCAGGCGGAGGATTAGCCTAGTGAGCCATGGCGCCGGCCTTGGATCCTTTTCCATTAGATCTTTCCTAACCCCCCTACACTTGAGTGACTATATTATCTTCGGGGATGTCATGCAGCAGCAGGGATCGTAGGAAGGTGATTGAGCTTGTGGTCTAGGCTTTGTTACAGTGTACCTGTCTCTGTCTCTCCCTGGGAGGTACCTGACGGCCAGGGCCTGATCTGCACCTTTGTGGTTGTCTCAGCTTTTCCTACCCTCTGCTTCATTGATAGGGTTACCTAGAGAGGACCCATATCTTGCCCTCTGCTTGGGAGGAAGTTGCTTTTCTTTTCTTCTTCTTTTTTTTTAAAGATTTATTTATTTGAAAGCCAGAGTTACACAGAGAGAGGAGAGGCAGAGAGAGAGAAGAGGAGGGAAGAGGGAGTGGGAGAGGGAGAGGGGCAGAGAGAGAGAGAGGGAGAGGGGCAGAGAGAGAGAGAGAAAGAGATCTTCAATTTGCTGGTTCACTCCCCAGTTTGCCAAAATGGCCAGAGCTGCACCGATCCAAAGCCAGGAGCCAGGAGCTTCCTCCGGGTCTCCCACATGGGTGCAGGGACCCAGGGGCTTGGGCCATCTTTTACTGCTTTCCCAGGTCATAACAGAGAGCTGGATTTGAAGTGGAGCATCTGGGTATTGAATTGGCGCCCATGTGGGACGCTGGTGTTGCAGGTGGTGGTATAATTGGCTGTGCTCCAACACTGGCCCCAACACATTTACATCTTAGAATAAGTCTATGAGGCAGTGAGTGTTGTTCCAATTTTATAATTGAGGAATCTGATACTGCCGAGATGTACTTAAGTTCAAGATTGAAGGTTTTCCTTTACTTCACAGATGAAAGCCTTTACAATCCCTTGAGATTGAATGATTTGAAATTATGTTCCAATATATTTTACTTATTTGCAAGGCAGAGAGAGAGAGAAAGAGACAGAAAAATATCCTCTCATCTACTGGTTCAATCCCCAAACACATACAACAGCTAGGACTGAGGGAGCCCTAAGCCGGGAGCCAGGAACTCAATGCAGCTCTCCCATGCAAGTGATAGGGTCCCAACTCCTTGGGCCATCACCTGTTGCCTCCCAAGGTGTGTATTAGCAGGAAGCCAGAATTGAGCTCAGAGCCAGGATTCAAACCCAGGCTCTCTGGTACTGGATGCAGGCGTTGCAAGCAGTGTCTTAACTGCTATGCCAAATGCCCATCCTGTTCATCAGATTTCTCTCTCTTGCCTTGTAATTTTCCCTTTTCAGATTTAAAAGACTTAAGTTGTTCAACGGTTTTAGATTCTCTTCTTTCTTTGTAAATCATAGTTTTTTATGATAATTCCTTCCTCATAAAGACATAATATGATTATTAACAATAACACAAAAAGATGAAAGACTTTCATGTTTTGGAATGCGGAATAAATTATTTTAACCTGTTTTTGGTATTTTATGTCAGCACATCAGACTTTAATGGTTTCTTATTTGTATGAGTAAAAACAACTGCTAAAGCTCATGTCTGGAGAGAAAAGAGAGTAGTGGGCTTGCAAATTATTTACTGTGGTCGAATTCTGGATGTCATTTCTGTTTCCGTGAGTGCCTACAAAGACCAGAATTTGCTTTCTAACAACTTTGATAGACTGAGTGTGCTCTTGTCAAACTTTATGATGTGGATTGAGGTTGGTTGGCAAGTAACATCAGCAGTCTTTTTGGCAGCCCTTTGGTGGAACTAGAGTTTGATTTTTATCATGTTGTTTAAAGGAAAAAATAAATCTATCTTTTTCTCTCTCTTCAAAGAGGCTGTCTCAGTTTCATTTTGATGTGTTTGTAACTACATCTCTTTCTGTTGACACGTAGGGTGTATCCTTGCAGCATCAAAGAAAACTACTCAGTTTCTAACAGCAGTAACTAAAGATGAACCAGACTGTATTATGCTCTCAGTTGATAAATAATCCTTTAAATGACTGTGTACATGGTACTGCATTTATGGGTGATTATTGGTTTATTCATTTGCCAAAATAGTAGACAGTCTTAGGCCAAGCCTCAAGAGTCCTCGGATTGGAGCCGTATTTCATGTGAGTATTTACCTATCTTTCTTTCTTCTCATTCATGGGTCTTGCTATGGATTAGCGTTAACAATCCTGCGTTTGAGCGAGGCTGTGAAACTCGATGCCTCGCCTAGGAGGCCTGCCTTCCCTGGCCGAATATGAGGTGTGACTATAAAGTGTGAGACTGGCTTCCCCTTTATGGACACGCTGTGTACACAGAGTCTGCCTCCTGTGTGGTGGTCTTTCCCCCTTGAGGGAGTCTATGTGTCTCTTCCTTTTTGTCTTTTTTTCTTAGCAGCCTTCAGGCTGATTTGAGGTGAGCTCTGGTGCTTGGCCCACTGAGCTTGCCAGTCCACCAGCTTCTCAGTAGGCCCCTCCCGTTCGGATTGGCTATGCCTGTCCCACCTATCCTCTGTTCCTTTACTGCCTCACGAAAACGCATCACAGATGATGTTGTGATCATTCACTTTGTACTTAATTCTCAGAGGCAACATAGAACTTCCATTAGGGAAGTAAAGTTTCATCAACCCTGAGATCTAAGAAGCCTTCTGATTCACTTATGGTGATGATAATGTGACTGATTGCAAGATGGATCTTTTCCAAAGATGATAAAATGTAAAAAACAAAAACATATTTGTTCTTCAGTGAATGATGGTAACACTTATTACTGGGAGTTGACAATCATGTTTGATATGAAGAAAGAACTATAACATGGACGGAACCAAGATAAACTTAGGTGTGCCTGCCCCTCCCACCTCCCCCCCCCCCCCATTAGCATTTCTGAAAACAACTCCTTTAAATAGGCCATTACTGGTTTTGGAACCTGGCTACTCTACATGTTATTAAGAAGATACATGGAACAAAAGGAAAAAGAAAAGAGACACTTTCTAATTCTCCTTCTATCACTCTACAGCCATCGGCACTCCACTCTAAAAGCAGTACTAGGCATCGTAATATTATGTCTGAAACATTCATGTATACTCAGTATAGCTTGGTGATTAAAGCATGATTTTTTTTTTAAGATTTAATTGTTTATTTTGGGAGTCAGAGTTATGGAGAGAAGGGGAGAGACAGAGAGCTTCCATCAACTGGTTCACTCCCCAAATGGCTGCAATGGCTGGGACAAGGGCCAGACCAAAGCAAGGAGCTTCATCCAGGTCTCCCATGTTGGTGCAGGGGTCCACGGGCTTGCGCCATCTGCTGCTGCCTTCCTAGGCACAGTAGCAGGGAGCTGGATCAGAAATGGAGTAGCCAGGGCTGGAACTGGCATCCGTGTGGGAAGCCAGTGCTGCTTATGCCACAACACTGGCACCAATAGGATGTTCTTTAGATTAAAGTAGATTAAGGCTCTGGTATGTGTCTGGGAGACCTTGAGCAAACAGTGTCATTGTCCCCAATGTTCTCAGATAATAAGTGGACCTTCCATGGTGCTCTGTGGAAGACTCGCTGGTTAATGCATGGAGGACACTTCCTGCAGCATCTGGGCACGGGCTAGGGTGCTAGTTTGCCGGGGCTGCCTTAACAAAAGGCCACAGCCTTGGTGGCTGAAGCAGTGAAGTCTGCTTCTCTCAATTCTGGAGGCTGGGACTCTGAGACCAAGGAGTGTGCACAGTTGGTTTCTTCAGGGGCCTCCTGTCTCCTGTGTCTGCAGATGGTAGCTTCCCTATTGCTGCCTCTTCCCATGGCCGTCCATCCCCTTAGTGTTTCTCTCTGTGCCCTGATCTTCCTCTATTGTCAGGACACCAGTCCTGTTCCCTTGGGGCTCACCCTTGCTGCTGCTTGTTTACCTTTGTAAAGGCTCTGTCTCCAAATCCTGTCCCATTCTGAGTACCTGGGGCTTCAGAATCGGAAGCTAGCATGGGGAGAGCACAGTTGAGCCCGTAAGGACAGGTCAGCAGCGCCAGTCAGTGCTTCAGCAGACTCGCTGCTTATTGTAAGGATGCTCTTAGATGTTAACTGAGTAAAAATGAGCGTAGTGTCAGTAGGATATGCTGCCCTGTTCTGAAATAAGAGGGCTTTGCACAGGCTGGAGTGGTTAGCAGTTCATGTGAAAACATTAGGGTTTTAACTGGATGCGAGTTTAAGCAGAGCAGTTAGAGATCAGGAGATACCAGCAATGTTTAAAAAGTTGAGCTTGCAGTGAGCACCTCCTGGTTGAAAACATGCGAGATCACTGATTTGTATGGAAGGCACTTTGCATCCAGAAGGCTTGAGAGGTTAAGTGCCTATGGTGAGACCAGGGTTTAGAGCTGTCTGCAAGCCAAGCTGAGGTGCTTTAACTGTCACGTTCCTAGTGATGGGGAGCTGGTGTTAAAGACGACTGCAGAGTGACAGCAGAGGGATTTTAGGAGAGCCACACACACTTTTATTTTATTTTTTTACCCTACAAAAAATATTCTTAATCTACAAAAGGAAGCATCCATTCATGCCTGAAATAAATACCTTTAGGACATCTGGAATGACCTTGTTGGTGCCCTGTGACACTGGTTGTCATGGTAGCTGCCATATTAGCCGTCTCATCAGCGTGTAGGAGGCTGCAAGGCTGCACTTGCACGGTTTCCTCGCCGCCTCACCCTCTCCATGAAGACACCGTGAGATGTAGGGACCCTGCCCAAACCAGTCGGGTTGGACTCTGGAATATCCTGGAGATGGAGACTCCCAGAGGTTGAATGCTGCTTTGATGGTTAAAATGCTTCTTACTTCTCACATTTCTTCTAAATATTTTTACCATTATTATTGTCTGAGCCACATTGGCTATCTTTATAAGGACAACATTCTTTCTTGAAATGTAATATAAAATTTCATTACAAAATATGTAGTTGGGTTCCATTTCATAAAGTTAATTTACTTCACAGAGTTTTGGAAATGCGTTGGCCAGTAAAGTTTTTGATCTTTGATTAAAATGTCAAGTAATAAAAATATTATGTGGATTGAGATATATCTGAATCAAAATCTAGGATAGAGAGAATGACTTAGTTGCAACTTGGAAAGTTTAGCACATTATTTTTTTAAATCCCCTTAAAAGTAAAAAAATTAAAGGTCAATGCGAGAGATCATTTAAAAATTTTCAAAGATTTAAATGTTAATTGTATGTTTTTAGTGTCAAAGTAAAAGTTTAGTAGTCTTTGATTTAGTGTTTAAATTGGGAGCTGATGTCAGCACAGATTGAATTATTGTGAAAGTCTATGGACCAACACCTTTTAACTTATTGGAATTGTTTGGAGTGTTAATTTCCATTTTTTTCTTGAAAATATGAATCTTCATAATTTTCCATAATTATTTTTTTTTACAGGCAGAGTGGACAGTGAGAGAGAGAGAGACAGAGAGAAAGGTCCTCCTTTACCGTTGGTTCACCCTCCAATGGCCGCTGCGGCCGGCGCACTGCGCTGATACGAAGCCAGGATCCAGGTGCTTCTCCTGGTCTCCCATGGGGTGCAGGGCCCAAGCACTTGGACCATCCTCCACTGCACTCCCGGGCCACAGCAGACAGCTGGCCTGGAAGAGGGGAACTGGGACAGAATCCGGCGCCCCGACCGGGACTAGAACCCGGTATGCCGGCGCTGCAAGGCGAAGGATTAGCCTAGTGAGCCACGGCACCAGCCTCTATAATTATTTTTAACATTGATTTGTTTGATAGGTGGAGAGACATACATACATACACAGAGAGAAGTCCTGTCTTGTGGCCCATTCTCCAAATTCTTGGGAAGATTAGGGCTGGGCTGGGGATGAAGCTGGGAACTGGGACCCCAGTCCAGGTCTCCCACACGGGTGGATGGAACCCAGTTACTGGAGCCACCACTGCTGCCTGCCCAGGCCTGCGTTAGCTGGAGTCAGGAGCCACAGCAGGTACTGAACGCCGGTACTCCAGTGTGGCATGTGGCAGCCCATGGAGTGGGAGTGGGTGGGTCTTAACTGTCAAGCCAAACACCTGCCCCATATTTGCGCTCTAAGATGGCAGTTGTAGTCACAAATTCCCCTTTTAATGAAAGTCAGACTGTATCTCAATAAAAGGGAATACCCTATCTATATTGCCAGTTGTAAGTAAAACATCTCCCCCTGTGGCTGGTTTGGTTAAGCATTACTTCACAGCATGAATCTCCTGTGATCTTAGACTCTTGAAGAGATGTCCTTGACTATTGTTTTCCCAGCTCTTTATCTTAGAGAAGCATTTTGAATGACAATCTAGAGCTGGTGGTGTCATTTTCCGATATAGCCCCATGTTTTTGGAATAGGTTGTAGTAATGTTAGAACATAACGGCAGAAAAAAATACTTGGTATTCAGAGGCAAATTAGGTCTAAGGGTCTGCTTTAATTTTAAAAACAAAAGCTCTACTGTTTCTAGCCAGAAAACCAAATATCTTGGAGTTAAACATGGAAAATGTTTATAGTGTTGTATAGTTTTATTACTACAGACAGAAGGAAAACAGTTTATGCAGTATCTTCTAGCCAATAAGAAACTTTATACAGGGCAACAATCAAGAGTTGAACATTTTGTGGTTTAGTGAGAATGAATGCTAACAGCTCAAGATGTTGAGCCATTCATTTAGACACAAGTTTGACCCTTTTTGGCTTCTGTACGGCATTAGACAGCTGGCCAAGGAGAAAGCTTTGAGTTACCCAGTTGTCCCTAAAGTGAAGGAACATGTGCTTTCTTTTATAAAGATTTATTTATTTATTTGAAAGACAGAGAAAAAGAAAGAGAGAGAGGTCTTCCATATGCTGGTTCACTCCCCAAATGGCTGCAGTGGCCAGAGATGAACTGATACGAAAGCAGGAGTTTCTTCTGGGTCTCCCACATGGGTGCCGGGGCCCAAGAACTTGGGCCATCTTCTGCTTCTTTCCTAGGCACATTAGCAGGGAGCTGGATTGGAAGTGGAGTAGCCGGGACTGGAACCTGTTCCCATATGGGATGCCAGCACTGGAGGCGGTGGCTCTACCTGCTGTGCCCCAGTGCTAGCCCCAAGCACGTGCTTTCTTACTCTTCTTCCCTGCTTGCTGGCGTGCTGATCTGATGGCTGGAATACTGGCGGGTGCCTTGTACCAGTGCTGAAAACACATGTTAAGCAGTGTAGGAGCAGCCCAGGCCTTTCAGAATTGAGGAGATGCGTGTCAGACCCTTCTGTTACAGTGTGTTTGTGTGTTTAGATTGAGAGAGGACTGTGTCTTGTCCTGTTACTCAGTTTTCATTTGCTCACAGTTGAGCATGCTAATGGCTGATGCATTTTCTCTTCCCAGCAGTATCAATCCAACAGTCAGTAAACTATGGTCTGTAAGTAGGTCTAGCCTACTGCCTGCGCTCTACCTCCCTCCATTCCTCCCTCCCTCCCTCCCTTTTTGTTGGAATGAGCTAATTCATTTGTTAATGTCTTGTCTGTGGTTGGCAGTGGCTACATTTGCAGAGTTGAGTGGCTTTGTCAGAGACCACGTGGCCAGAGCTATTTAGGATCCAGTCCCTTAGGTAAAAATGGGCTGATCTCTCCCTAGTCTGTTGACCGGCTTTATTTACTTCATTTGTCTTTCTTTGAAAATGTCTCCTTTTTAATTACTGTCATTATTCATTCTGGCCTCTTACCAGGCTGAATATTTGCCCTTCATATCTACTTTAGTTGCCTTGTTAAAAGCTTTCTTGAATCATTTGCAGTTCCATCATTTATTCTGTCAGATACTATAACATGATAAACTTTCTTTTAATTATTTATTTTACTCATGTGAAAGGCAGAAAGAGACAGAGACACAAACCAAAGATCTCCCATCCCCTGGTTCACTCCCCAAATGACTGCAGTGGTGGGGTTGGGCCAGGCTGAAGGCAGGCAGGAAGTCAGTCTACATCTCCTACATGGATGGCAGAGATCCAAGTAATTGAGCCATCACCTGGTATCTCCCCCCAGGATGCAGGTAAGCAGGAATGTGGACAGGGATGGAGCTGGGACTTGAACCCAGGTAGGCTGCTATGGAATGGGGGCTTCCCAAGTGGCATCTTAACCATTGCACCAAACACCTGCCTCTTAAAGAGTTCCCATGATGCGCTTTGGGACCAGAAACTTTCAGTGGCTTCCTGTTGGCTACAGCTTCAGATCATAGCATTTTTGCCCACCTTTCCTTATTTTCTGTGTTCTGGCCCTCCTCTTGCCTGCCAACGTTATTTCCTATTCACTTACGAATTAGTTTACTTAACAAACTTTTTAAGTACCAGTGGGTGCTGGGAAACCTAAGACAGGACCGCAATCTGTGTTATGTTACCCTTGGTTTGTGAAATAGCAGCAGCTTCTATTAGGTCACGTTACTGCCAGTCTTCCCTGTTCTGGTCTGTAGTCTACACAGCCTTCCGAGTGGAGTTTAGGCAACACAGTTCTGATCATGTCTGATTGCACGGATTGCAGCCTTCTCCAACTCCGTGTCCCCTCCATGACAGGCTTCCTCTTAGAAATACCTGGCCTTGGGGCGTGTGCAGTCTGCATGCCTGGTGAAGTCCACTTTGTTGAGACAGCCGCTCTCTCTCTGTGGTCAGATTGCCATTTCTGAAATGTCTGCTGACTTTCTCTTCCTTCTGCGCAGATAATGTCTCTGAGTTACCCCTTCCCTTCCCTGCCAGCTCTTTCATGCCTTAATATGTGCTTTTTAGGCCGGCGCCGCGGCTCACTAGGCTAATCCTCCGCCTAGCGGCGCCGGCACACCGGGTTCTAGTCCTGGTCGGGGTGCCGGATTCTGTCCTGGTTGCCCCTCTTCCAGGCCAGCTCTCTGCTGTGGCCAGGGAGTGCAGTGGAGGAGGGCCCAAGTGCTTGGGCCCTTCACCCCATGGGAGACCAGGAGAAGTACCTGGCTCCTGCCTTTGGATCAGCGCGGTGCGCCGGCTGCAGTGCGCCGGCCTTGGCGGCCATTGGAGGGTGAACCAACGGCAGAAGGAAGACCTTTCTCTCTGTCTCTCTCTCTCACTGTCCACTCTGCCTGTCAAAAAAAAAAAAAAAATGTGCTTTTTAGCCCTTCTTAGATGAAACACAGTTGCTGCCTTCCTTGGGAAGGGCCCTTGCCCAGTTCTTCATAGAGTCCTCAGTGTCACCACAGAGACTTGCGCACAGCAGTCATTGAGAATGCATTTGTCGGTTGTTGGTTCACAGACATCTCGTCTGCTAGGGAGTGGCTTCTTGGGCTAAATTCTCCTGGTTGGGGCCAGGATTGTGGTGCAGCGGGCTAAGCCACTACTTGTGAAGCCAGCACCCCATATCAGATCACCAGTTGGAGTACCCACTACTCTACTGATCCAGCTCCTGCTAATGTGCCTGGGAAGAGAGTGGAAGATGGCCCAAGTACCTGGGCCCCTGCCACCCATGTGGAATGGAGTTTCTGGATCCTGGCTTCCTCCTTGATCAGTTCTGGCCATTATAGCCATTTGGGGAATTAATCAGTGGCTAGAAGATTTGTCTGTCTCTGTCTCTGTCTCTCTCTCTCTGTCTCCCTCCCTTCCTTCCTCCCTCTCTCTCACCGTGCCTTTCAAATAAATAACTCTTTAAATAAATTCCTCCTAGTCATATGTGCTCTTTGTATCTTGCAGCTTGCCACTGTGCCAGTTACGGTGTTGGTTTTTGTTTCTCTGTATTATATGCTTACTCTTTTGTTAACATCTTTCTCATTCATCACCACCTAACCACAGACCAGATCTGCATCAAAACCAGTGTATAGCAGAGTACCTGGAGTATAACATACACTAGTATTTGATTGCTAAGTGAGTAAAGAAAGTTCAGCGGAGAGACTTTTTCTTTAATGTTTGTGTGTATTAGTAAAGCACAGAGCTCAACAGTGTGGATCAGTCGCTACGGGAGTCTTGATGAGTGCTTTTTTAGCACAGAGGAATTTCTTCTTCAATTGAATCTTACCAGAAGTCGTCGAATACATATAAGGGACTACAGCCTAGATGCCGTCTCTGGAACTCCCTGCCCCTTCCATCCTGCTAGGCTCCTGAGATAGCTTCTTAGAGCCCTAGGGCCTCGTGGCTAAGGATGCGTGGGAGCTCCTGTGAGAGTGGAGGTGACACTGGTCTCAGCGCAGTGAGCAGTGTTTTTCATCAATGCCTGCCTGGAGCTTTGTGACTTTGGGTGATCCATTTAATTATCCCTGAGACTTGTTTTTCTTATCTTTGAAATGAGAGGTTCATCCTTAATGTTCTCAATGTTTCTTTCCAGTTATAGAAATTTATCTAAAAGTTTCCGGTTTATTCCAGTCCTTAATCTTTGCTGAAGCTATATACAGGAGAACACTTACATCTGCCTGTCATAATGCTAAATTTTTCTCAAGACCATGCCAACTTCCAACTTTTTCCAGCCATGAGCCTTTTCCAGCTATGCCTGTGCTGTCCCACTCATTATCCAAGGCATGAAAACTAGAATCTGATACACAGAGCTTCCTAGTACAGCCGGTAGCATATATTTTAGCAAATATATTAGGCAGGTGTTAAACCACAATCAGTTTTTCTTACCTGAAACATCTTAATATTTCAGAATATTGAGACCCACTCTTCCCATGTGTATAATTTACTTTCTGAAAGTTCTGTGCATTTTCTTGGAATGCCCTGGATAGTGTCTTTTATTGATCTACCTCAGTATTACTGCTACACTACGGAGACCTCATATTTCTGTGTATCTCCTGTTGTTTACTCTTGTCTTGCTGGTCAGTTGAAAGTGAAGTTAGGAGAAAGCAAATTGTGCTTTGGATATTGTTGGTTACAACTGCAATTGAAATGAGATTGTACTTAGAGGGGTAACAGTCTAACACTTCTCAGTCCATTTCGTATTAGATGAAAAGTGAGAGCAGAAGAGAGATGCTTTTGGAATCATTTGGATTTGAATCAGCTCTGCATGCTTTAATCAAATATTAATTATTATTAATTTTAATTCAAATATTAATATTAATTTTTTAAAAAAGATGCATTTTATTTACTTGAAAGGCTGAGTAACAGAAAGAGAGAGGAGAGGGAGAAAGTGATATTCTGTTTGCTGGTTCATTCCCCAAATGCCTACAATGACCGGGGCTGGTCAAGGCTAAAGCAAGGATCCTGGAACTCCACGCAGGTCTTCCATATAAGATGTCAGGGGACCAAGTACTTGGGCCATCATCTGCTGCTTCCCAGGTGCATTAGCAGGGAGCTGGATGAGGACTGGAATAACCAGATCTTGAATCTGTTGTTCTGAAGTAGGAGCCCAGTGTTATAGGCAGCAGCTTAACCTGTAGCACTGCAATGCTGGCTTCAGATTATTTTTAAATGAAGGGAACCCCTGCTTTCTCAAGGTCATTGTGACGGTTAGTTGAACTAACATATCAAAAGTTTGGCACATAGTAGGTGCTCAACTCAGGTTATTTCTTTTTATTGTATTTCTTAGAACTGAAGAAATCTGAAGTGAGATCCCTATGGCCAGTAGAAAAAAGTTGAGGGTATTACAGAGAGTGTGTGCAAATCCATTTATTTTTTGTCCTGGATTATAGGAGATATTTCAAGTTGAAGTTATAAAGTTACGAGCTTCTTTTTTTTCCCTGTAAGTGAATTTTCTTCTTCAAAAACACCAAAAGAAATTGGAGAAAACAAGAAGAGTGACTTTGGCTAAAGCTGTTAAAATTTTGTGTGTTTTTTTTCTTCTGAATTTATCTGGTTGTGTACTTCCTGATTAATGTGTCTCAAAATATAATTTGACTTAGGCTGAGAGTAAATTGTGTGTGTGTTCTCATGTTTACATATGTGCACAGGAGTATTGATATGACAAACACATCTTAAAGCACTCCACAGCTCTGATCAGTATTTGAAGCAACCGTGACCCAACAATGGAACATTTGTGGGATTGGCAAAGACAAAGAAACACTAGAAAAAGAGTTCATTGGCACATAGGGAAATCATTAGCCAGCGAAGCACTTAGAATGGACATGTGACCCCACAGTTGTAGAAGAGAGTTTGAATCCCTCAACCCAAAGTCTTGGCTTTGGACTCCCTTACTTTAAATATTGACTTTTGAAATGGGATGAAAGTTGATATATGCCATGTTGCAATATCTTTCTCACCACATGTTAAGTGGCAATAACACGACGTTGTTGGATAACTAGTACTGTGTTGTTTCTGATTTATAGCCCTGGTAATTTTTCTTGTTCTGGGAATACATTGCATGAGAACACATGTTGAGGTTAATTTTAGCTTCAAACCTACCCAAATAAAAGTGAGAATTCTTCTCATATAACTGACTTATAAATATTTAGCTTTTAAAATGCTGAGTAAATAAATAAATCTAATGATGTTTCTCAGAAAAGTTACCAGAATAAAAAAAAATAAATCCTAGAAATAAAAATAGAATCAGGAATAATTTCAATGAATGATAAGTTCAGTATTAGAAGAAATTGAACTAGTTAAGTGCCTAGGAAAAAATAGTGTAGAATTTTTGCTACAAGAAAAACAGACATGTCTACTTATTCAACTTGTAAAGAATATACCATAAAGAAATAATGAAAGTTTAATTGGCCACAATTAAAACCTTTTCCTTGAGTAATTCATTACGGTACACATTCTTTAAGTAATAAACTCCTTATACTGCACTACGCAGAAAATCTCCTAGTAACTGGGTAATTCCAGAACCTTCATTTGGAGATAGATGTGCACACACACACACACACACATACACACATTTGCATTTTATTAGTTTCAATTGAACGTGCATTTGAGTGCTGAAAACCTCAAGTTTGATGACTGACTACAGATTATTTGCAATTGTTGACAGGTATTTGATATAGTGGGTTTATACTGGAAAACTTTCATGAACACAGCAGCTGTTCCCTAAGATATGATATGGGGGAGGTATGGAACAGATTCTGAAAATTCCGTAGAGGGAGTGAGGGCCCTTGGAGAAATGTTAGTCAGCCTGTAGAATGAAGGGATTATTTGGTCTTGGGAGATGACAGGAAGAGGCAGGTAAGCCAAGAGGCTGAGCTATTTTTACATAGTATAGTGCCGATACATAGGAAGGAGATAGGAATCCATGATAGTGTCTCACAAGTTGTATTCTATTAAAATTCTGTAAACTTTAAGAAGAATGCAACTGTAGAATTAAGGACTAGTTTTACTGGTTTTATATAATTTTTTATATATATATATATATATATATATATGTATAGATTTCTTTATTTGAGAGGCAGAGGTCTTCCATCTGCTGGTTCACTCTCCAAATGGCCACAATGGCCAGACTGGGTGGATCAGGAGCCAGGAGCTTCTTCCATGTCTCCCATGTGGGTGCACGTTCACAGGGCATTAGCAGTGAGCTGGATCAGAAGTGCAGAAGCGCTGGTGTCGCAGCTCAATAGGCTAATCCTCCGCCTGCTGCACCGGCACCCCGGGTTCTAGTCCCGGTCGGGGCACCGGATTCTGTGCTGGTTGCTCCTCTTCCAGTCCAGCTCTGCTGTGGCCTGGGAGTGCAGTAGAGGATGGCCCAAGTGCTTGGGCCCTGCACTTGCATGGGAGATCAGGAAGAAGCACCTGGATCCTGGCTTCGGATCAGTGCAGTACGCCGGCCGCAGCGGCCACTGGGGGTGGGGGGTGAACCGGAAAAGGAAGACCTTTCTCTCTGTCTCTCTCACTGTCCACTCTGCCTGTCAAAAAAAAAAAAAAAAAGTGCAGAAGCTGGGACTTGAAGCTCCTATGCCACAGCCCCGGGCCCCTCTCTTATATTTCTTGACCAAGACAAAACCTTTTTAGGCCTTTAGTGAACTCTTCACCTCTGCTAAGTAGAAACAGACACACCTTTAATGTTTTTTCTTGCCTTAATGAAAGGAAGCCACTGGGAGTAGGGACTGTTAGAAATACAGTCCTGTTGATACAGGTTGTATCCATCAGACACTCTGTAAAGTACCTTTCTGTAATTGCATTCCATTGTCCTACTAAGTTCTAGAATAGAATAGGTAACCTTCATTTGCAAGTACTTTAGTTCATATGAATTTTTTTCCCTTTAACTATCTAATAAAACAGCACACTTTATTCTGATCATAGTTGTGTGAGAACTTAAAATAAATCAGACCCAGAAATTTATTTGAGAATGTGAAACATCATATGTTCCGGATAAATGATGATTTTTTTTCTCTCCCTTGGAGAGTATCTCCATAACGGTAGGGATAATAACAATGTGGAAGTTGGATTACGGTTCCCATTAGTTCAACAAGCATAAAGTATACTTGTAATTTCACATTCAGGGAGTAGTCTTGCTTTTTCTTTTTGTTATCTTTGGACTTCCCTGGAATCTCTCCAAACATCATGACTTAATATTTGGGGGATTGATTATACTTTGTTTGCTCAGAAAGAACACAAACTGAAGACGAAAGTGATCAGAACTTGCTAGTTATGGTGGTCCCACCCTGCCTCGTGACAGAGTCTCACTCGGCTTCCACCTGGAGGAGCACTTGTCATGCTTAGCTCTGAGACTTGGGGAGATTTTTTTTTTTTTTTAAATAAGGGGAATGTTTAAGAAAAGTGTGTATGTGTGCACTGTACTTTAAAATGTTCCAAATGAAAATGATATACTGAGCTCTGGGCAAAATAGGTTTATTTAAAACTTAGATACCCTGTTGTATTGGGCATAAGAATGCTGGCAGGGAATTATGCAGTGTTCTTTCAGGTGCTGAAATATTAACATGGAGGGTGGTGGTGGTGGATACTGGAAGAGCAGCGAACCCAGAATAACTCTATTCACTGGAATTTAGTTTTGACTTTGGTTCTTGTGCTAAAACTTGAGGGTAGCTCATGGAGTGGGGGCAGCTGGTAGGCGCATCACCCCAGGGGCCTGCAGTGTTAGAGAGAGCTCTGTGATCCATTCTTTGCTAAGTCAGTGAGAATTTAAGGTCTTGATGAGTGAGTTGCACCACTGATGCCAATATGTTCTTGGGCCTTGGTTCTGTGATCCCGAGTCATCAGGTGTTTGTCATATTCCTTGGGCTCTTACTCCACCCTGTCTGTGCTGCCGGATTTCCCTGCTGTTCTACCTGCGTTTCCAGCTCCACACTCTTACTTTCTTTGTGGCTTGTCCAATGCTTTTCTTCAGGCTGGGCATCATTTGTCTCTGCTTCTTGGGTCTGCTTGGTCTGCTGCATTCCACTGGTCACCATAGCTACATCTGCACTTGATCTTAGCCAGAAGGCCGAGAAGCAATTGTAGCTACGTCCTGACATTGGGACACTTGCTTGTTCAGGAGCCTGCAGTTGCTTGCCTGGTAGGTTAGGTTCTTCAGGCTATTAAAAGCCTGAAGCCCTTTACTTGAACATTGAATAATATTTTCAGAAAGCTCATAGCCCGTTAGAATGCCTCTCCTACACATTTTATCATCCTGACAAAATCCTGATTATGTAAAAATAACCCTTTTGCACTTTTGGATTAAGAGTTCATGCTCTTGCTGGCAGAGAGGTCAATAAAGCAGAATTCTTATTTTTCTATTTTTTCTGCTTTGCACTTCTCCCTAACATACTCTGTATCTCTTTCATGTTCGAATCTTATTTATTATTTGCCTCCCTCTGTAGAATGTAAGCTCTAGTTGGCTACAGAGAGTGTTGCCTGCTTTGTTTCCTTCTGTAGCTTCAGTCCTCATAACAGTTTTTATATCCTCTAGGGCGAGAACCCTTCAAAAAATTGGTGGTGGCGGGGATTTGGACAGCACTGTGGTGTAGCAGGTAAAGCCACTGCCTGCAGCGCTGGCATCCAATTAAGTGTCGGTTTGAGTCCAGGTTGCTCCACTTTCTATTCAGCTTCTTGCTAATGGTCTCAGAAAGCAGCAGAGGATGGTCCAAGTGATTGGGCCCCTGTTTCTATTTGGGAGACCCAGAAGAAGCTCCTGGCTCCTGGCTTTGGATTGGCTATTTGGGAAGTGAACCAGCATATGGAGTTAGCATTCGCTCACTTGTTCTCTCTCTCTCTCTTTCTCTCTGTAACTCTGCCTTTCAAATAAATAAGTTAAAAAAAAAAAGTTGGTAGGAACTAAAATTAAAAGATCCATTTATTTTGATGTAAAACACTTTGAAATCCATGTGGTTTATATATAAAATACATTTCTATGAATGTTCTGAAGGCCCCTCATATGCATAGATTTCAAAATTGTTTTGCACCAGAATAAACAACCTTTTAATTCTGTTTTCCATGAACTGTTTGAAGTACCTTCATATATGCTCAATACATATTTGTAGACTAGAATATTGCAACCTTGTCACATACTAAGGTCTTTAAGTTTAGAAAGCTACCGGAGCTGGCGCCGCGGCTCACTAGGCTAATCCTCTTTCTTGTGGTGCCGGCACACTGGGTTCTAGTCCTGGTTGGGGCACCGGATTCTGTCCCGGTTGCCCCCCATAGGAGACCAGGGTAAATACCTGGCTCCTGGCTTTGGATCAGCGCGGTGCGCCGGCCGCAGCGCGCTGGCCGCAGCGGCCATTGGAGGAAGACCTTTCTGTCTCTCTCTCTCACTGTCCACTCTGCCTGTCAACAAATAAAAAAAAAAAAAAAAAGAAAGAAAGCTACCAGAGACTGTGATTGCAGTCTCTAATTGCCTTGTGGGTCCCTACATTATATAAAGAATGGTGCGATAATTTCATGAGTTATTAAAGGTTTACTTTTAAATGGTTTAGTGGTTACTGTGCTTCAGTTATGATTACATGGTGGCTTCCTGGTAACCTGTAAGCCTGGATTGTTTTTTGTTATATATCTTGTTTATTTTATTTATTTGAGAGGGGGAGAGAGGGAGAGAGGGTGGGGAGAGAGAGGGAGAGAAGGAGAGGGGGAGAGAAAGAGGTAGGTAGCTAGGTAGATAAGGAGAGAAAGGAAGGTAGGAGGGAGGGAGCTCAGAAGGGAGGAAGGAAGTAATCTTCCATTCACTGTTCACTCCCCCAAATGCTTGCAATAGCCAGGGCTGGGTTGGGTGGAAGCCTGGAACCAGGAACTCCCATCTGTGTCTCCCATGTGGGTGACATGAGCTATCACCTCTGGCCTCCCTGGGTGCACCTTAGCAGGAGGCTGGCGTGAAGAGCAGAGCTGGAACTCAGACCAGGCACTCCAGTGTGGTGTGCCGGCCTCCTAAGCGGGATCTGAACCGCTGTGCCAAATGTCCACTTGCTTGTTTCCTTTTTATGACTCTTTAATTTACATTTCTAGTGAACCCATTAAATCTGTGAAAATCAACTATACCATTCTTAATTGAGCCTAAGATACACAGTCTTAACACGTTTTATAACTGGTGAATTTGAGATATGTCTTAATGTCATTTGGCAACTGCAGAAGTTTTTTTTTCCCCCTTCAGTGCTACACAGAATAGTGGTGTAGCAATATAAATAATGATTTATATTTGATTAATTGCTGTAGTTATGTTTCCAAGGTTTGGATAGTTTTTGAGAATCATGAAATGTTCATTTATTGGATAATTTATTCCCATGCGAACCACAAAGCTACTGGAAAACCTTAAAAAAAAACCTTAATTGTCTTCCTTCATATTACTTTAATTCTTCAATTGCGCTAATAAAGTGGTATTGTGGAGAGGGGTTTTTATTACCAAATACTGAAGGCGAAGGATTTGTCACCCAGCAATGATTGTAAGGCTCAGCTTCTGACGTGGAATGTAATGAAACATACCCATTGGAGGCTGCGTGAATGAAGCAGCTCTCTTGCTGAGGCTCGGAGCGTTAGAACTAGACAAGGCCAGTGGCAGAGTCCATTTGTCCTCTCTGGGCTTCTGCATGAAGGAGCCCTGAAGCTGAAGTGTGCACTGATTCGAACACCACTGCAGATGTTTCCGGTGTGTGACAGGCTCTGTAAGGTGCACATTTCATCCATAATCAGCCACCCCAGGGGCCTCTGCAGTTTTTATAGAATATTAGAATCAGATGTCTAGCAAAATGCTTGCAAGAATCAAGATGGTATCTCCCAGGTAAAGTCGCCCAGCCTCTCTGGGTCTTAGTTTCGGCACTTGTGAAATTAGAGAACTGGCCCATGCACTATAATAAACAACTGTTTTTTCCCTCTAAGGATGAATATAGTTCAGAAGAGTTCAGTTTTATTTAAGTAAAAAAAGAAAGTATGAGTGTGTCTCACTTGGAAAAGAGTGATGCCCTGGGTGTTAGATCTAGACATGTATTAACATTAATCACTAATAATGATAGAATCCTACTAAGATATATTATTTTTTAGTTTGTTACTCTACGGAAAAACAATTCAGTACTGGCCTCTGTAACTCATGTCAGTTAACTGTAGTGTTTAGTTTCACATGACTTAAAGCATCGTGGTTCAACATAGATGAGGAATCTTCAAAAATTTCGTGGAAAGGTGTGTTATGAAATAACTCTCCGTGGCTTCCAAAACATTTTGGCACCAAAATAAATTTGTCATTTGATTCCATCTTACTGTGAACTTTTTGAAGTATCCTTGCAGAATTCTAGTTTAATTCTCAGTGTCTCCATTAAGGCAACAGCTTGCTGTCTTATTTCCCTTCCTGGTCTTACTGAGCTGAGCACCACACGGTATCTCATTATCATTTTCCCTCTTTTTACTCACTTACTGGTAGACTTCCTGCTTTCAGCATTTGCTATTATTAGGATACTTCATGTTGTTTAGTAACAAAATTCAAGTGTTTGAAGTATCTAAGTCGCAATACTTAAATTTAAAACATGAATATTATAAATTTTATTAACAGTAAAATATAATCTCGGATGCATTTGCTACCACAAAATTAGAAATTAGTATACAAATAATTTCTCCTCTAACTCTACAATTTTAATCTAATAGTTTTTCTTAAAATATTTCATATCCTAGACAAAGGTGCTAAACAGAAAATTCATAGAAGTACAGCCTGATCTTATTTTAAAATGATACAGCTCCTAAATGGTTTTTTAAATCTCTTAATTTTCCTTGACAATATATGGTATTTTATTTTCCTAGTTTGTGTGATCATATAATACAAATTTATCCTCACAATCAGTGAAGAAATTAGAGGAATTAATTTATCAAACTTAATAGTACCATGGCAAAATGTAGTATTCTGCTAATTTTTCCTGCAATAAATGATAAGATAAAGGAAAACAATCAAGTTACAGATAACATGAAATTTTTTCTTTACAAACTATCTTGGGAAGAGTTAGGTCCACTGAAAACATACAATTTGTATTCAGTTTCTTCTCTTGGCAACTGTAACTTCAGCTCAGTTGCTTGTTTGCTCTTTCCATAAAAAACTCTAAAGTAATATATATTCAATTTAAACATTTAAAAAATGTCCATAATATTCAAGATGTTCAATAGTTTCATTTCCTGAGATAATCATATATAACATTTGGTTCATTTCTTTGCATTACTTTCCCCTAGGCAAATGTGTGCATCCATATTCATAATAAAAAACACTTTATGGCATATATGTTTTGTAATTTTATGTTTTATAATATCTTAATATATCTTAAACATGTCTTAATTTTTATATTTTACTTTAAGGTGTATTTTTAATATTTGTATAGTATTCAGTCACTGGTCACTCGGACTTCTTTTGTGTGTGTATTTTTTTAAAGATTTATTTATTTACTTAAAAGTCAGAGTTACACAGAGAGAGAAGGAGAGACAGAGAAAGAGGTCTTCCACCTGCTCGTTCACTCCCCAATTGGCCATAATGACCAGAGCTGTGCATATCTGAAGCCAGGAGTATCTTCTGGGTCTCCCACACAGGTGCAGTGGCCCAGGAGTTGGGCCATCTTCTGTTGCTTTCCCAGGCCATAGCAGAGAGTTGGATTGGAAGTGGAGCAGCTGGGACTCAAATTGGTGCCCATATGGGATGCTGGCACTGCAGGCAGCAGCTTTACCAGCTACGCCACAGCACTGGCCCCTGTTCTGTGGTCTCAGAATCATCACTGAGCATAAAAACATGGAAAGAGCATAAACTCTGGAGTCGGAGCATGTGCATGTTTTAAGTCTGAGTATAACTTGTTCTGAATTTGTTACTTCATTCCTTCTGGTTTATTTATGAACTAGAGTTAATGGTGACCTTGAGTCATTTAAATAGTACAAGTACTATGTAACAGCTTTTTTTAACTAAACCCACCCAGTTTATAGTGGGTACTTAGATAAATATCAGTTTTATAATAATAATTGCTGAGCATTACTCCATTTTGTAAATTTTCATTTATTTAAGAGGCGGCAAGTTAGAGATAGACAACGAGAGTCAGCAGAAAGGATATGCATTTGCAGACCCACTCCTCCAAAGCTTTTAATGGCCTGAGGAGTAGGGAACTCACTCCAGGTCTCCCGTGTGAGTGGCAGGAGCTCATTCACTTAAACTGTCGTTGCTGTCTCCCAGGGTTTGCATTAGCAAAAGACTGCAATCAGGAGTCCGAGTTGGGAAGCAAACACAGCACTCCAGTGTGGGCTATGGGGTCCCCAAGTGACATCTTAACCATGAGTCCAAACTCAGACTTGTATTTTTAAAGTATGTCTTTATTTTTAATTAATATGCTAATTTGTGGATATTCATGGGGTGCAGTGTGACATTTCAACACATGTATATAATACGTAGTAGATTAGGGTGATTGGCATAGCTATCACCTTAATCATTCACCATTTCTTCCTGCTGAGGACATTCAAAATTCTTTCTACTGGCAATTTTGAAGTATTCCATTAATTTTTGGCCAAGAATAACACCAGAAATTATTTCTCCTATCCCACAGAATTCATTTACTGAACTCCGAATTCAGTCTTCATGTTTATGACTCTTGTTTTTGATCAGTTTCTACATCTTGTTTTTGATCAATTTCTACAATCATTTAAGGTACTGACATTGTATAGACTCCAGTCATGTATGCAAACTGCACCCCGAGTGTTTCAGCTCCTGCCTGCAGCGGCAGTGTGGGAACGCCCTTTTTCTCCGCAACCTTGCCAGCACTGAATATCATTGAGTGTGTCCTGATTTGCGCAACTGAAACTTTCCTTGCTCTTTTAATTTTCACTTATTTAATCACTAGTGAAATTAAAATTACTTTCGAAGTTATGGTCGTCTCCTGTGCATTTTATGATTTTGCTCATTATTTAATGTTTTCTTACCAGTTTGTATGTGTTCATTACACAGTAAAGCTATCGCTACTCAGTAGAATTTCTAAACACATACTATTTGTAGCCTAGTATTTATCCTTAATTTTATTTCTCAAAGTTTTTTAACATTCACTTTTCAAAGAGAGCTATCGCAAATACCACATTTTCATGTCAATTCATATTTCAGCTACTTTTCTGGCTTTTCCTAGATTAGCTTTTGGGGTTCCCCATGCCTTGGTTTCTTCCTGCATCCCTTATGTCTTTGCCATCTCTCTGCCCCATATCACTGTGAGGCACACATTCGCCCAGTCTGCTGGTGGTAGGTCCCAAGTGTGTCCCCGTCATGTCTCCACATTGCCTTTTTTTTTTTTTTTTTACAGGCAGAGTGGACAGTGAGAGAGACAGAGAGAAAGGTCTTCCTTTGCCGTTGGTTCACCCTCCAATGGCCGCCACAGCCAGCACACTGCGGCCGGCGCACCGCGTTGATCCAAAGGCAGGAGCTAGGTGCTTCTCCTGGTCTCCCATGAGGTGCAGGGCCCAAGCACCTGGGCCATCCTCCACTGCCTTCCCGGGCCACAGCAGAGAGCTGGCCTGGAAGAGGGGCAACCGGGACAGAATCCGGCGCCCCGACCAGGACTAGAACCCGGTGTGCCCGCACCGCTAGGTGGAGGATTAGCCTATTGAATCGCGGCGCCGGCCTTCCACATTGCCTTTACACATCTTCTGTGAAGCTTGGGCAAGGCTCCAATATCTGATTATTCCTGATTATTCTCTCGTTTAGCACTTGAATATTTTATTTTATAATTCCTGCTTTTGATCATTTGGTCAGTTGATCAAATGTAAGTAAGTTGATCACAACTTACTTCAGAGCAGGTTTGTTTTTTTTTTTTTTATTTTTTTTAAGATTTTATTTATTTGAAAGAGTTACAGAGAAATCTTCTTTCCCTCAAAATGCCACCATCACTGGGGCCGGGCCAGGCAGAAGCCAGGAGCTTCTTCTGGGTCTCCCATTTGGTTGGCATGGGTCCAAGCACCTGGTACATCTTCCTCTGATTTCCCAGTCCATTAGCAGGAAGCTGAATTGGAAGTGGAGCACCCACAGAGGATGCCGGCATCTCAGGCAGCGGCTTTATTCACAGTACATGCCCTAGAGCAGGGTTCTTGGTTTCTGCTTTCGTATGTTCCCATTTTCCCAGAGCAGACAATGAACATTGGAAGTACTCAGTGGACACTTCTTTATTTATGTAACTGCATGTAATTGTTTGCTTTTCCTTACTTTCCCTAAATTGCACTTACACACACATTTGTTTTTGCAGCTAAGAGAGGTGAACGATAAAGGATTTGGAGCAATCATTCTGGAGTTCATTGCATTCTGTGTTCTCAGTTCTCTGATTCGATTCGTACACATCCTGTAGAGCACCAGGAGACCACTCACTCTGGAGAGCCAGCTGACTACATGGGTGGGGGGAACTTCAGATTATTATTTAAAGTGCCCTAAAAGGAATTGGGCTATGCAGTCTCCAAGGTGTCCCCAAGGGTGTGGGCTTTGACAGTGAGGTAGGTGGGTGGGTGGGGCCTGTGTTTGCAGCCAGCATTGCAGAGGGGACCCAGCTTATTGATTGTGTGTGACAAAGTGATGCCAACTCTGCCCAGCCAAAATCTTCTCTATTTGGAAACTTGACTGCCTTAATGAGAAAATCCAAACTCTCTTACTTTATTTTGCTTTCCCTTAATATGAATAAATTTTTATTTCTGACCTATTTTTTGGCTTTATTTGATGATTTCACCTAAAGACTTCTAGACAGGGGCCAGTAATGTGGTATTGAGAGTTAAGCCTCTGCATGCGGTGCCGATATCTCTTTGGGCATCGGTTTGAATCCCAGCGTTCCACTTCCAATCCAGCTCCCTGCTGATACGTCTGGGAAAGCAGAGGGAGATGGCCCAGGTCCTTGGGCCCCTGCATCCATATGGGAGCATGGGAGACCTGATGAAACTCCTGGCTTTGGCCTGGCGAGGCCCTGGCTGTAGCAGCCTTTTGAGGAGTGAACCAGTCGATGGAAGATCGAAATCAGTTTCTCTCTTCTCTCTCCTCCTTTCTCCTCCCTTTTCCCTCCTCTTTCCCTCCCTCTTCTCTATTGGAATTTGGGGTTTTTATTGGTTCTAGCCATATAAGAAATGATTTTAATCTATAATGATTTAAAAACAATTATTTTGGAGCCAGTTATTTGGGGGCTGGTGTTGCGGCACAGCAGGTTAAGCTGCCACCTGTGATGCCGGCATCACCAATTCGAATCCTGGCTGCCCAACTTTCCATCCAGCTCCCTGCTAATGTGCCTGGGAAGGCAGCAGGTTTTGGGGGTGGGGCTTCACCATGTGGATGACCTGGATGAAGCTCCTGGTTCCTGGCTTCAGCCTGGCTCAGCCCTTGCCAATGTAGCCATTTGCAGAGTGATCCAGAGGATGGAAGATGTCTCTGTCTCTCCTTCTCTCTGCTATTCTGCCTTTCAGATAAATAAATAAATATTTATAGAAAAAGTACAACCGTTTTATGATATTTCTGTCAGTTTTCTTGAGTTAGAAATTTGTGTAGAGTCCTCCATGCATTAGTAGACAGTGACAGGTGTTGGGGCAGCAGGTAAATGAGGGAAGCAGGTTGTAGCTGGTCTGGCCTTGCTGGTTTTTCATATAACTGAAGGACCTGCCCATGTGGTCCTCCTACCTCCTTCCTCGTGGCATGGCAGACTCAAGGCAGTCAGATGGTTAGTACAGAGCTGGGTGCTTTAAGAGATCATTAGAAGTGAACCAGGTGGGGCTGGTGCTGTAGCACAGTAGGCTAATCCTCCAGCTTCCCATATGGGCACTAGTTCTAGTCCCGACTACTCCTCTTCTGATACAGCTCTCTGCTGTGGCCTGGGAAAGCAGTAGAAGATGGCCCAAGTCCTTGGACCCCTGCACCTGCGTGAGAAACTTGGAAAAAGCTCCTGGCTCCAGACTGGTGCAGCTCCAGCTGTTGCGGCCATTTGGGGAGTGAACCAATGGAAGGAAGACTTCTCTCACTGTCTGTAACTTTACTTCTCAAATAAATAAATAAAATCTTAGAAAAAAAAAGAAGTGAACCAAGTGAGAGCTGCATTGCATTTTTTGATCTCATCTCTGAAATAGCTTTACTTAATGCTGTGACCAGACACGCAGGTGAGGCAGTATAAATTCTAACCTGTGGTGGCAAGAGTGTCAGAGTTCCGCTGTCAGAAGCTGGTACCACGGTCGTCTTCGCAGAGTGTAACCTGCCACCATCCCGCCTGTGACCCCAGCCACTTAGAGTGCCCCAACATGCGCATGCACACTCACTGCTGCCCTCAAAGCCCCAAATCTCACTCCATGACTACAGCTGCAAGAAGTCCGGGATCTTCTCTTCTAAATCAAGTGCAGGTACAGATAGGGAGCCTTGAATGTCGAAAAGCTTTGAACTGAAGCTTCTTCCAAAAACCTTTGAATTGAAGAACTGAGTTCTCTGCCTTTCACACATCCAGCATTCAATGAGAAAATTCTGTAGCTCTTCCTGTTCAGAAATGAGAGACTGTTATGTTCCATAGCAAAAGCCAGTCTGAAACCCAGACTGCCCATTGCCATATCTGTAGTTAGCACTCAATCTGCTTCCTGGGAATTTGTTATTTGTCACTCTCTGCTCCCCCATGCCACCCCATACCTGCATCCCATGCTCTGGTTTCTGTCCCATGAATCATCAGTCTTTCCCCCAAAATCATGTCCCCCCCCCCCTTTTTTGACAGGCAGAGTTAGACAGTGAGAGAGAGAGAAAGAAAGTTCTTCCTTCCATTGGTTCACCCCCTAAATGGCCACTATGGCCAAAGCTTCACCGATCTGAAGCCAGGAGCCAGGTGCTTCCTCCTGGTCTCCCATGCGGGTGCAGGGCCCAAGCACTTGGGCCATCCTCCACTGCCTTCCCGGGCCACAGCAGAGAGTTGGACTGGAAGAGGAGCAACTGGAACAGAACCCGGCATCCATATGGGATGCTGACGCCGCAGGCGGAGGATTAACCAATGAGCCATGCACTGGCCTCAACATGCCCTATGTTATAGCTGACTTTTTTTCACACCTCAGTCTTCTTCCCATGCGTGGAAGTTTAGGGGTCCAAGCTATTTTATATTTTAAATTGTCTTTATTTTCTTTCATCTGCAACTGGGACATTTGAAAAAAACTATTTGAGGGCTTTTTATGTCTCAATTTACAATCCAGCCCATTAGCAAAAGCCACATCCCCAAATGTTCAAGATAATCACGTATGGACCAGCGATTCCGAGTCCCTGTAAGGCAGTGGTGGGACAGCACCCTGAAGGTTCTTAGCAGGCCTTTGTGCTGAGGGGAGGTGCGCTGCTGTGCCCTGAAGATCCTTCAAGGTGGGCATTTTGTTCTGCAGATGCTGGTGAAGATGCTTGTGTCCTAACTTGGATTTTGTTGGGTCAGCGCCAAGCTTTGACTCCTGACTTCAGCTTCTTGCTGGTGAAGGCATTGAGGAGCTGTGCTGCTGACTTAAGTGATTAGATTCCTGTCCCCTACTTTGGATGCCTAGATTGAGTTCCTGACTCATAGCTTTAGCCTGGCTCAGTCCAGCCCCACCCCATTCTAGATGTTGTAGTAGACAGTTTTGAGAGTGACATAGCTTTCTCTCTTTCTCCCTCTCCCCCTCCTCCCCCCCTCCCCCTCTCCCCCTCTCTCTCTCCCCCTTCCTCCCCTTCACCCCCCTTCACCCTCCCTCTCTGAGCCAGGAAGGGCAATGTTCTGCCTTCTAGTTCATTCCCTAAATGGCTGCAACAGCCAGGACTGGGCCGAGCTAAAGTTAGGAGCCAGGAATTACTTGTGGGTCTTCCATGTGGGTACAGGTGTCCAAGTACTTGGACTGGCTTCCTTTGCTTTTCCAGGCACATTAGCTGGAACTTGAACTTGATGGCAGAATCCCAAGCAGTGGCTTATCCCACTGCACCACAGCAGCAGTGCCTGTCCCACAGCCGCACCCTGATGCTGTTTCTTATTTTGAGACTGTTTTGCTTTCTGGAAGGACAGGGAATGCAAGATGTTTTACATTCAAAGTCAGAAAGTTTGTGTTGTTTTTTCTTTATAGTTGCTCTAAATTTTGCTGAAAACTGGTTTGTTTCTTAACTCATTTGTCTGTGCACATCTTAGAAGTAGCAAAAGGAAGCCAGGTGTTCCCATCTCTTTTCTGCTTGTCAGTATCCTTAGCTAGATCCTTAGAGTTCACTGGGTGCATTTTATGTGTGGGCAGCAGTTGTGCTACATTTGCTGCCCTTGTGTACCCAGAGTCTCTGCCTTCCAATAACATAATCCCAATTTCTGTGAAGTTCACACATTTAAACTCCCGGAGGCTCATCTGCTTCTACTGACATGTGTCTTGGGCACTTCTGGCTGCCATCTGCTCTCTGATCACGAGGCCAGTGCCACATGTTTGGAGTATTTTTCTTTTCTCCATTCCTGCTGTCTTTTTTTAAGATTTAATTTTTATTTATGTGAAAGCTGGAGTTGTAGAGAGAGAGGGGAGACAGAAAAAGAGAGCACAAATGAACTTCCATCTGCTGGTTCACTCCCCAGATGGCCACAATGGCTGAGGCTGGGCCAGGCAGAAGCCAGGAACTTCTTCCAGGTTTACTACATAGGTACAGGGGCCCAAGTTCTTGGGCCATCTTGCACTAGTTTCCTGGGTGCATTAGCAGGGTGCTGGATCGGAAGTGGAGCAGCTAGGTCTTGAACCAGCAAACACATGGGATGCCAGTGTTGCAGCTATGGCTTAAACCGCTATACCACAATGTCAGTCTCTGTATTTGTTTTTAAAATATATTTTTATTTTGGGGGCCAGCATCATGCTGTAGTAGGTGAAGCCACCAGTCTGTGATGCCAGCAGCCTGTATAGGCACCATTTTGAGTCCTGGCTGCTCCACTTCTGATCCAGCTCCCTGCTAATGGCCTGAGAAAAGCAGCAGAAGATGGCCCAAGTGCTTGGGTGCCTGCTACCATTGTGGGAGACCCAGAAGAAGCTCTTGGCTTTGACCTGGGCCAGCAATGGCTGTTGTGACCATTTGGCAGTGAACCACTTTCTTTCTCCTTCTCTCTCTATAAGTCTGACTTTCAAATAAATAAATAAATCTTTAATATATGTTTTTATTTGTAATTGGCACACAGTAATTATATATATTTATAGGGTATGAAGTGACATTTCAATACATGCATTTATGTGTGTAATAATCAAATCCAGGAATTACGCTTTTTAATTATATTGTCTCAGTTTTTTATTCCAGTTATCTTGCTTTTTAACAAGTAACTAATTCTTACTGGCATAACATAGCTGAAACAGTTTCATAGACTCGTGGTTTCTGCTGGTCCAGGGTCTCTTGTGCATTTACAATCCGGTGTCAGGAGTTGGAGCGGTGAGAAGCTAAAGCAGCCAGGACCTGCCTGGCATATCTTCACTCACGGAGTCTCGAGGCTTTCTTGTTTTTTCTCATTGGGTAGTTTGGTCCTTCTAGCAATGTAGTTCCCCTGGATAGTCAGATTGCTGAAGTGAAAAGATTACAGTGGCCGGCGCCGCGGCTCACTAGGCTAATCCTCCGCCAAGCGGCGCCGGCACATTCTAGTCCCGGTCGGGGCGCCGGATTCTGTCCCGGTTGCCCCTCTTCCAGGCCAGCTCTCTGCTGTGGCCAGGGAGTACAGTGGAGGATGGCCCAGGTGCTTGGGCCCTGCACCCCATGGGAGACCAGGAAAAGCACCTGGCTCCTGGCTCCTGCCATCGGATCAGCGCGGTGCGCCAGCCGCAGCACGCCGGCCGCGGCGGCCATTGGAGGGTGAACCAACGGCAAAGGAAGACCTTTCTCTCTGTCTCTCTCTCTCACTGTCCACTCTGCCTGTCAAAAAAAAAAAAAAAAAAAAAAAAAAAATTACAGAACGTGTATTTTAGTAACTAGGGTGGGACCTTAATCAGATGTTGTGACATTGTCTTGGGATTTATATGATGTCACTTTGCTGCAGTCATAAGCTCACCCAGATTCAAGGACAAGGAACCTGTCAGTAGGAGTGTGCTTAATGACACATTGTAATGTCAGGTGTTGTGGAACAGCATTTTATTTTATTTTAAAGATTTATTTATAGTGCTTGCTTCATATATACTAAATTTGGAAAGGTTTATTTATTTATTTGACAGTCAGAGTTACACAGAGAGAGAAGGAGAGGCAGAGAGAGAGAGAGGTCTTCCATTCTCTGGTTCACTCCTCAATTGGCCGCAAGGGCCGTAGTTGTTGCGCTGATCCAAAGCCAGGAGACAGGAGCTTCTTCCAGGTCTCCCACGTGGGTGCAGGGGCCCAAGAACCTGGGCCATCTTCCACTGCTTTCCCAGGCCATAGCAGAGAGCTGGATCAGAAGTGGAGCAGCCAGGACTCAAGCTGGCGCCCATATGGGATGCCAGCACTGCAGGCGGTGGCTCTACCTGCTACGCCGCAGAGCCGGCCCCGTGGAACAGCATTTTAAATCTCCACCTAGAGTACCTGCATTCCATACAGAAGTGCTGGTTTCAGTTCCTGCTACCGTATTTCTGATCTGACTTTCTTCTCATGCATCCTGGGAAACAGCTGGTGATAGTTCAAGAGCTTAGGCTCCTTCTTCCCAGATGGGAAACTGAGTTATGTTTCTGGGCTCCTGACTTGAGGCTGGCCTAAGCCTGGCTGTTGTGTGCATTTGAGAAGTGGAAGATCTACCTCTCTCTGTCTCTGTCTCTCTTGCTCTGCCTTTCAAGTAGATGAAAATAGGTAAGTGGACATCCCCCTTTTACCCCCTGGCACCAACACCATCAAAGAAAAAAAAAGTGTATAAGAACATTAGGGATGGAAGAGATGTTATGGGCATGTTTGCAAAACACAGTCTGCCTATACTTTGTATCCTGGTTAACTCTAAAGTTGGCAGACAATAGATCCAGATGTTGATAGAGATGTAGAACCTTTGATGCTAAAAACTTAACATCTTTATTTTCATTCTCACATTTTGCTAGTTAAATATCCAGTGAATTTTGAGTTATAGCATTTAATGGCAATCTAAGTTGGTTGTTTTTCTCTTAGCAAAGCCAAAATTGTGATTGTGGGTGGTACATGTTTTAAGTGGTATCAAATTCTCAGGCATGCAGAATTTATGAATGGTAATAGTTTTCACTAGCCAGCTATTGAAACCTTGTGTTTTTGTAAGAAAAGAGGAAAACTGTCCCTTAAAAATGAGGAGAAATGACATTTCTTCCTGAAATCTAGCTCTGCATAAGTATTGGCAGATTGTGCCAGTGATTCTTAAAATCAATCTTTTAAGGTATCAAGAACCATATGGTTGAGCTTCATGAATATGAGCAGTGAAAACTTCTTTTATGGCGACGAAAGTGCAGCTGCCAACGTCTCCTTTCTTCTTGGCCACATCAGCGTAGTTTATCTTCCGTCACTACATATGTGGGCCACGTGTAGCTTTGGAAAATATTTGACTGCTTCGGATGTTTAGTCTGCATAGGCTGGGCTCTGTTCACTGCCTCTTATTATTTTCGTTTCCCCTTAGCTTTCAGCAGCAACATTGTGCAGCTTGGTCTTGTGAGAGCCAGGTATGCAGCGTCTTGGGAAAACCAAGGACCAGAAAGCTGGTACCTGTGTGAAGCCCAAGTGCACCTTCACAGGGTTACCAAGGGACCAGGTTCCATGGAGCCTGCTTGAAAGGATCAAAGGTGGTAAAAAATGAAGGGAGAGTGCCAGAATCAGTCCTCCCAGTTCATGAGAATTACTGTACCTAACAAAGCACACCACTTTGTGGCCGCCAACTTAGCCTTTGACAATGAAAATTCAGTTATTGCAAAATTGAAGGCAGTGTTTCTTAGTGAATCATTAACTAATAAGAACGATGTTCTAGAATACAGCCAAAGCGTGGATAGAGTGGAATCAGTTACACTAGAATAAGTTTCAACACGGGCTTGTTTGTTCCATGTAATTACCATAATTGTACCTCAGTGACTCACCCTCAGGGCAAATCCTGGGTGCTATAACATGAATTCAACCTAGAAGCTTGATACAATTGGTAATAGGTTTGCTCTTTTAATTAACACCTGATTTTTAAGACTGTTGAACTATCTTTCATACAAGAGAAATTAAATCATTAAGGAGGTAGTAAACCTGTAAAAGCAGCATACAGCAAAGATAACATGAAAAACATTGACGGGACAGGTGTTTAGCCCATATCCAATTTTGGAGTGTCTGGGTTCAATTCTTGGCTCTGGCTCCCAACTCCAGTTTCCTGCCAATGAACCTGGGAGGCCGTGGTGCCGGCAGTTCATGTAATTAGATTCCTACCACCCACTTAGAAGACCTAGATTTCATTCCCAGCTCCTGGCTTTGGCCCTGACCCAGCCCCAAGCATTGTGGGCATTTGGAGAGTGAATTGGCAGATGGAAGCTCTGTTTGTCTATTTTGGTCTCTTTACCTCTTTCTCCCTCCAAAACAAGAAAAAACATTGAAAACTGAATTATAAAAATAGTAGATGTGGGTAGATTATTGGGATGTCAGGTTTTGCTAAAAATATTTTAAGACTGGAGCTGGCTTTGTGGCACAGAGGGGTAGGTCACTGTCTGCAACGCCAGCATCCCGTATCAGCACCGTTCATTCTTGATTGCTTCGTTTCTGATCCAGTTTCCTCCTAATGCATATGAGAAAGCAGTGGATATGGCCAACTTCTTGGGTCCCTGCCACCCATGTGGGAGACCCAGCTGGAGTTCCTGGCTTCTGGCTTCAGTGTGGCCCATTTCTGGCCATTTGGGGCCTGAAATGGCAGATGGAAGATATCTTTTTCTCCCTATTTCTCTGTCAAAGACATTTTAAAAAAAGTAAAATCATTTCAGTTGATTCTTTTTGCATCTGAGTGTACAATGAAAGATATGTACCAATGTGTTTTTGTTATTTAGTTTGTCCTTACTTATTCTTGCAAATTAAACGTGTCCTTCATTTCCTTTAAGAGGGATTTAAATGTCGTATTTACTAGTTTTCTTACCAGATTCTAGAGCTTATTTCAAAGGGGGCTGGTGACTGACTCATTGATGATCATGGTGGTAATGGTGTTAAGTACATAAGTTCATTGTACAGGTTCCTGTAAGCCAGAATTTAGTAATGATTTACAAGTAAAACTTTTAGGCCTTTATATTATTTTGCTTGCCTCATAAGCATTGCTCCCTCCCAGCCTCTGTTCCACAACTCAGAGCTTAGCCCTGTGCTTCCTACAACTGCTCAGTGGGCTCTTCGTTGCTGGTGGCACAGGTCCTCTCCTTGTCTACTGACACTCCATGCACTGCTGTCCCTGTGCAAGCTCTAGGGAGTTGGCTGACACTCCTTGTACAGAAGAAAAAGCCTATCATAGCTGGACCTCTTTCTGGAATGAATCCCCTCTGTCCCTCTCCTAGACCCTATTTGCGTTCCCTAGGGGATTAGGTGCTTGTTTTATTGTCACTTATGCTTTGCTCTTGCTATGCTTTTATTACTATGCATTATAGATTTTTGTGTGCTATTTGGAGGTAGTGGTTGTGTCTTATTTATTTTTGTATGTAATAGACGCCTGGCATAAATTAGATAACATTATTTCCTAAGGCATGAGCGACTGAGTGAAATCATGGCCCTATTTGAGTTTCAGTTGAGTGTGCAATCTTTAATCAGCTGTCCTTTTTCTTGTTGATCCCTCCTTCTTGCCAGGACAGAAGAGTGCCACTCACTGCAGGGATTTGCAGGCTAGCGAGATGGAGAGAGGGCTTGCACGCGCTAGTGTCTGTGTGCAGCCTGCAGCACTCTGTGCTGCCTTCATGGTTCTTCCCTTCCAGAGTGTGAGGCTGATCCGTCTTCACTGTCGAGGTGTTTGTTTAAGGAAGACTCTCAGTGTGCCAACAGCGTGTAAGTCATAGCTCCTGATTTCAAGTAAGGCGTTGTCTACTAGAAAAGGGAAGACAGACAGGTGTCTGTTGTGACTCGAGAATACTGTGTGTTTCAGTGAAGTGCAGAAAGAACGTGAAGGCCGTTTTGAGATAGGGAGATTACCCTGGCTGGCTTATCAGGTAGATCTTTAAGAAGAATGGTTTGAGTCGAAGTTGTGATTCATTTCAGCTCACATGTTTTGAATTCCTTGACCAATGGGCTGTGCAGAAAAATTTGCTGCCTTAAATTCCTGTAAAGAATAGTCTGTAGTAGTGTAATATTTATATATGCAATCTTGATAAAATATTGTGTAGGTGAGGTAGAGGAGTATCAAGCTTATTTTCTTTCAAGTGGTTGCACTTGTAATGAAGTCCTTTGAGTAGTGGTGTGTTGCCCTGTGCTAATGGGAGCTGACTGGGAACGCCTGGGACTACCAGGCTGCAACACAATCGATTCAGGTTTAAACCAGCCGGGTTGCTTTCCTGCAGTGGGACCAGTACTTGGTGCTTTTGCTTTTCTTACAGGTTTTAAAAATAGGTTCATTTATGTATTTGAAAGGCAGAGTTACAGAGAGAGAGGTCTTCCATCTGCTGGTTCACTCCCTAAATGGCCCCAAAGATCAGGGCTTGGCCAGGCCAAAACCAGGAGCCTGGAACTTCATCCAGATCTCTCATATGGGCAGCACTTGAGCCATCTTCCACTGCTTCCCAGGTGTGTTAGCAAGGAGCTGGATTGGAAGTGGAGCTGTGCTGTTCAAAACAGCACTTGTATGGGTGCCACAGTCACCAGCTGTGGCTTAACCTGCTGTGCCACAGCTCCAGCCCCTGCTTTACTTAAAACTTAATTTAGTCTGCATAGTTTATGTTTGATTATCAACTGTTAAAAAAACAACCTACAGTGACACTAAGAGCTGGAAAATGTGACTTTTTATTACAATTTGGACAATATTTTCTGCTAAGTTTACTCCAAGTAAAAGTATTCCAGTGTGTTTATTTGAACAATAGAAATGGCAGCTGTCCTGGATAAATGCATTCAAATGTTTAAGCCGTCAGGCAAACTCATGATGAGTCTCAGGTTCCAACAGTCTTAGGAGAGCAGCAGCACTTACTTTCAAAGATCACTCCTCCTTGAGTCATGAGCTCTCGGGGCTGAGCGCTTATCAGAACAACGTGCCACCAGATGATGTAGCTTCTGGCAGAGGGGATCCAGCACACATGACCCACACTAGCAGAATCCCGGCGGGCAGTGTTAGGAATAATAAAAAGGGTAAGCGAAATTCACATCCTATTTCCAGTGTTCTGTGCCTCTTTTCTTCTCAACACAAACAAAATTATTCACAGATTATCAGCAAGTGGGGTCTAAAAAGCACGAGGAGAATACAGTAATGCAATGAACTGAAAAATGGATGTAACTGCCTTGGGCATTTCCAAAAGAACTCATTTGAGAACTGACTTTGTAGAGAAAAGCACTTCAATGATTTCGTTCATTTTTGTTGTCCTTAAAGAGAGGTTGCTAACTTTAGAAAGGAAGGGATATGGCTCCTTTTTATCAGAGTTCCAGGTAGAAATTCAACAGTTAGATGCGTGGCAGAAATTTCCAGTCAACTTTTTATCTTGCAATTTCTGTTTACGTTATTGGACTATTCCAGCAGTTTGTTCCATGGAAGGACGTGGCTCCTGGCTTTGGATCAGCATGATGCGCCGGCCATAGAGCGCCGGCCGTGGCGGCCCCTGGAGGGTGAACCAACGGCAAAAGGAAGACCTTTCGCTCTGTCTCTCTCTCTCACTGTCCACTCTGCCTGTCAAAAATAAAAAAAAAATAAAATAAAAAACAGTCGATGTTAATGTGCAGCATGGTCTAAGAACCACTAACCCAAGACAATGCATATTTCAGCCACCATGTACTTGTTTGACTTCAGTGTCTGCAACCCTCATGCCCACCCGCTTGTTGCTTAAACACCGAATATGTCTTTTTTTTTTTTTTTTTTTTTTTTGACAGGCAGAATGGACAGTGAGAGAGAGAGACAGAGAGAAAGGTCTTCCTTTGCTGTTGGTTCACCCTCCAATGGCTGCCACAGCCGGTGCGCTGCGGCCGGTGCACCCCGCTGATCTGAAGGCAGGAGCCAGGTGCTTCTCCTGGTCTCCCATGGGGTGCAGGGCCCAAGCAGTTGGGCCATCCTCCACTGCACTCCCGGGCCACAGCAGAGAGCTGGGCTGGAAGAGGGGCAACCGGGACAGAATCCGGTGACCCTACCAGGACTAGAACCCGGTGTGCTGGCGCCACAAGGCGGAAGATTAGCCTACTGAGCCGCGGCGCCGGCCTGAATATGTCTTAATCAGGGGAACTTTCCATTCACTGTTCCTTCTGTTTGAAACGCTCTCCCTTAGGAGAGCATGGCTGGCTGCTTTTCACCATTCCAACCTCTGCCTCAGTAGAACTTTCCTTAAGTTCTCTGTCTGAAGCTTTCTTTCCTCCAGCCTACTTTTTACCTATATGATGTTGTCAGGTTCGTTTGTTTTTCTTTTTCCTACTGGAATGAAGTCTCAGATGATAGACACCTGGCCTATCTGGTTCGCCATCATATTCCCAACACTTAAAATCAAGCACGTCACATGGCAATGGCTCAATAAGTATCTTGTGAATCCATGAACAATATGCAGATTAAGCAGGCTTGTAGCAGAGCAGGTGTTTGGCAGAATAGTTAAGTTGATGCGTGGGACATGAACACCTCATGTCAGAGTTCCTGGTTTGAGTCCTGGCTCCTTTGCTGCCAATCCAGCTTCCAGATAATTCACACCTTGCAAGACAGCTGGTGATCACTCAAGAACATGGGTTCCTGCCACCCATGTGAGAGACCCTTGTTCAGATCCCAGCTCCTGGGTTTGTCTTAATCTAACCCCAGTGATTGTGGGCATTTGGGGTAATGAAGCAGCAGATGGAAGGCCTGTCTCTGCCTTTCAAATAAATAAATAAAATTATTTTAAAAATAAAAATAAGAATTAAAGGCATGAGTAGAAATGTCAACAGAGAAGTATACAGGAAATGCGGCAGCCCTGACTGAATATGGTCAGGTTTGTCTCTGTGCGGTGTGTCTGTGTCCTGCTGTTGCCATATTGCCTTGGAGATCCATGTACCAGTTTGTCTTCCCTCACCAACTGAAAACAGAGACTGTGGTGCAATGTGCGAGGCCCACAACAGGTACTTAGGATGTGTTTATCGATTGACAACATAGAGTACATGCAAAATATTTCACAAGCATTAGAACTGATAATTAAGGTTATGAACTGCATTTCTCAGTAATTTAAGCTGAAATAGTTTTTAATAGAATTAAGCAACAACATGAGAATATCCTAAGCCAACTGGTGGAGTGTGATATTTTGCACGCTTAGGAAATTAAGAAAACGTTGTTGGCGCCAATGAGTCTGAGTACTGGCGTCCAGCTGATGAGTGGCTTGTCATTGAACGGGGTTTTCATCACTCACTTGGGACTTTTATACATTATTTACTCTTTTGCTATCTTTTCAATAGTTGCTATTCAGATAGATGCATTTTCCAGTAACACCTGATATGCATTTTAAAATGTAGCTTTTAATTGATGTTGATTGCCAGTAAACCCAATGATAACTTTTCATCAGTGTGCTTTGAACTTTGTTGTTCTACCCCAAAGAACTTACTGAAATCTTTGGGCCCATAAATATTTAAAATTCTCTATGTTGAGGCCCTATTGGTCGCACGGGTACTCTTGTCGTAATTGTAGCGCTCGAATCCTATTTAAAGTTCCTGTATCAGAATGTATCCTGATGCAGAAGCTCTACAGTAGTATTACATGGAATTTTACCTGGTGGTGAGTAGGTCTTTCACAAGGAAACCTGCACAGATGAAAGGGACATATTTTCATTGCCTCATTTTCTATCACAGTAGAAAGAGGAGTTGGTTGTTCAGACAGAAATGCTTTTCGGGTCCCAGAAAATTGGACTGAAATGCAGTGTTATCTCGTCAGTGGGAGCCTGGGAACTCCACATGCTTTTTCCCCTCTGTGTTTAGGAGGAAACACTACCCGGACAAGTTAAGCCATGTGTCACATTTCTAAGAAGGAGACAAAAAGCAAGGAGTCTTGATACGAGTGTCCTAGCATCCAAAGAAATCTTCCTTACCCTGATTTGTCTCTGCATTCCCACCTACTTGGATCTGGTTCTGTACAGACTTAAGTGTTACTCCGTAGGAATGAAGGTTAGCAGGAGGTCATTCTGTGAAGAGACACAGAAGTGTGGAAACGCTGCACACGGCTTTTCCAGTGAACATGTGGTTTGGTGTGTCAGGAGAGTGCTATGTGGGATTTGCATTCTGGGCGAAGGGGAAATGAAACTGAAAGCGTGGGCCCAGGTCAGGAGGGCGCAGAAGGCTGTGTTCTCTGCTAAGGAGTCTGAGCTCTGTGTTGTCAGCAAGAAGAGGTGTCGATAAAAACATCTTAAAAACGGAGCGATAATGCAGAAGATTGGTGGAGGAGAAGGGAAAGTGCTGACAGGGAGACTAGGTTGTGATAATTTGGTTAAGGTTATGTAAAGGCTAAGCCTGAATTTTGGTAGGAAGGGAAAGGATGAGGCCCACTCCAGAGATACTTGAGTGATAGAAACTTGCATCTATAATAAGTAATTGGAAGTAGAGGTAAACAAGTGGAACATTGAATGGTTAGCTTGCATGGCAAAGTAAGGATTCTGTGGTTAGCCAACACCCAGGAGACTGAGGTGAGAGCTGTCCATTTGTGGGTATATTGCCCCGAATTGGGAGACTTCATCATGTCGTCTTTTAACTTTTTTAGTTATAAAAAGTAATGTTTTACAAAGTTCCTATACTTCTAAAAATTCTTTCATGTTGTGTACTAACATGAAGTATCAAGCATAAATAGCTGTTTATAATGGTTTTCCAAACACAAATATTTATACAGAATGTTTAGTTTGATTTGATGCAAATTTCCTTTAAGACAAAACAAACAGGTTGACTACCAAATTGATATTGCATTTGTTAGCATTATCTCATCTCTTTAAGGGTCATAAAATAAAGCAGCATTGTGGTGATCTTAATTCTTGCTCTTTCATCTGCTTTCGCATCTCCTGTATCCTTGGCCCACTTTTAGCTCTGTTCTTGCTCAAGGTAGGCCTAATCCCAGAAAGCAGCAAATTAGAGGAGGGAAAAATATTCTTGTAAGTTTTCACCTATTCCAAAGTAGTCCCATGAAATTAAAGCTTTGCAAAACTAAAAGAAGTGCTTCAATCCATCTTACTATGTAATGTATTTGGCTGTTGGAAATGTTCATGAAAATGCACAGTACGTATTGTACATGACAATATTAGATCCTTCAGTACAGAAATAAAACAGATATTTCATTTTTAGTCTTTTTTCCTCCCTTAGTCTTCAGTTACTTTTGATGCCACACTTCAAGACAATTTCAGGTCTTGTCAATGAGGCCTGCCAGTAGCATCAACCACGTTTTATAGGTAGGCCAAGTAATGGAGGCCTCATTCATTTCTTAATAAAATTAGTTTGCACTATTGTTTTATTCCTATTTCTTCTTCTTTTATTTGAAATATATTGTAGTTAGAAAAATATGCTATTGAATGGTGATATTCTGCAGCTTCCCAGTTTAAAAACGCCATGTGAAAGCATGTTTATCACAGAGTAGTGTAAAGTGAATAAATGTTGTTTGTATTTTATGAATCATGGTACATTCCTACTTCACTGCCTTGTTAAATTCAGTCATTGAATAGTATTTTATGAACTACCACCATATGATTAATAAATGGTTAAAAAAAACCTTAAATTTTGGAGATAAGTATTCTCCTCCCCCATGGAGACCTTGAGTTGGTTTTTGCTGAATCTTTAAAGGCTGAGATGTCTGCTTTTTCATCATAATGAAGTTAAGGCCTTAGCTTTCTAAGGAATCCTCCAGTCTTTGCTTCTCTCCTGTCAGCTGATAGAACCTCTCCTGATATGGCTGTTTTCTTTTTTTTTTTAACTTATTTAATAAATGTAAATTTCTAAAGTACAACTTTTGAATTATAGTGGCTTTTGCCCCCATAACCTCCCTCCTACCTGCAACCATCTCATCTCCTGCTCCCTCTCCCATTCCATTCACATCAAGATTCATTTTCAATTATCTTTATATACAGAAGATCAACTTAGTATATACTAAGTAAAGATTTCAACAGTTTGTACCCACACAGACACACAAAGTATAGAGTACTGTTTGAATAGTAGTTTTACCGTTAATTTGCATAGTACAACACGTTAAGGACAGAGATCCTACATGGGGAGGAAGTGTGCAGTGACTCCCATTGTTAATTTAACAATTGGCACTCTTATTTATGGTGTCAGTAATCACCCAAGGTTCTTGTCAAGAGGCTACGGAAGCCTCTTGAGTTCACAAACTCCAACCTTGTTTAGACAAGGCCATAGTCAAAGTGGAAGTTCTCTCCTCCCTTCAGAGAAAGGTACCTCCTCCTTTGAGGACCCGTTCTTTCCGCTGGGATCTCACTCACAGAGATCTTTCATTTAGGTAATTTTTCTTGGCACAGTGTCTTGGCTTTCCATGCCTGTGAAACTCTCATGGGCTTTTTAGAGGGATCTGAATGCCTTAAGGGCTGATTCTGAGGCCAGAGTGCTGTTTAGGGGATATGGCTGTTTTTAGAATCACCTTTATGACCCCTCTCCAGGAGCCTCTCCCAGCCCCCACCACCAACACACACCTGGGAGGGCACACTTAGTATTCCGGAGATTCCAGTTCCACTGTCTGGAGTAAAAGGTACTGCAGTTTTTCTTAAAAATGAACATCCCTTTAAACTAATGGTAGATTGTTAATTATTTTTATGAATTAAAAGATCCTCAAATTAGTTCTAAAAAGAGGCAAAGATTTTCGGCCTGTGTCTTAATGAGGAAAAAATTAGTTGTTTGAAAGTCCAAGAATAATCTCATCTGGATATTAGAACTATCCAGAGATTTAGGGGAATTAAAAATTCTTATCCAAATATTTATTCTCACATAAACCTAATCTAATTTCCCCTTTGGAGTGGTAGTAAAAAGCCTGAAATTAGTAAGGATTGTTTCTTTAACTTTAAGAAATCTCTATTTAAAGATATATGCTGATATTAATAACTGGAAACTTTTTAAAAAGTACAAAATTCTCAAAATGGCATTGCAAATATTTATAATGTTAAAGAACTTTTTTTGACTGTCCTTTAAACAAATGGAAATACTAATACATGGCTAGAAACTCTCTTATCAGTAAGCATGAAGAGCGATAGGTGGTTTTTTTTTTTGTTGTTGTTGTTTAAAAGATTTATTTATATTTGAAAGATTGGTAAAGAGAGATGGTGAGACAGACAAAGAGATCTTCCATCTGCTGGTTCACTCCCAAATGGCTTTCAACAGTCAGGCTGAAGCCAGAAGCCAGGATCTTCACCTGGGCTCCCTATGTGGGTGGTGGGGGGTCCAAGCACCTGGACCATCCTCTGCAACTTTGCCAGGTGCGTTAGCAGGCAGCTAGATCAAAAGGGACTTGAACTGGTGCCCATATGGGATTGCTGGTGTCGCAGGCAGAGGCTTAATCCACTACACCACAACCTCTGCCCCAGTGAAGTTTTTAAATGTCCAGTTAGCAAGACATTATAAAATAAAAATAACTTGATCTGATATGTTTGACTCTTTATTACTACCTTATTACATTAAACATAGTTGAACTTTATTATTGATTCTGGTTATGTGTATTCTATGCCTTGTGAATTTCAGAAAGATTTCTATTCATAAATTATAAGGTGTTTTAGTTTAGTTTGGCATTAGTTTTCAGTGATGTCAATCAAAGTTAAAATAGACACACATTCTAGGCAGTGGTTTGCTTATTTAGTATATTCCTTCTAGATGTACATACCATATTGTTTCAGTTGAAAAGAACAAATGGGCTATTTATTAATTAATAAATACAGTCAATACTGCTTAAACTAATAGCAGATAAGTGCTTGAGATAAAGGCAGCAGCAAAGGTTGGTAGACTTATATATGATATTCCTGTGGGGTCTCCGGAGCCCAAAGTATTTATTACTTGAGAACAAAGAACCTCAGAGTTAAAGATAATTGACTCTGGATGTGATAGGACTAATAATAGGCCCCCGGAGGGGTCAGAAAAGCAGCCGTAGTTACTTCTGTTGAGGACGTGGTGGAGCCAATGTGTTTGTCCTCAGCCATCACGCTGAAAGTCACGTGTCCTCTCAGGTGGACACAGGTGGGCTGCTAGTATTTTACTGTTACCCAATGGTTCCAGAGAGGAGTGCCTCCTTGTTTATAGTGTTAAATGAATTTGTAGCATTCATATCTGATTAGGCCTGTCAACAATGTCTTTTAAAATCATTCAGTGCTTAGCTTTTTACTTTTTTAACTTGTAAGTTCAAGGAAACTTTAGATTAAAGCATTAACTAACTAGACTGCAATTCCAATTCCTCACACTGACTGATAGGGTATTATTAACCAACTAAAAACATCAGTGTAGGAACTTACAATATAGAACAGAGATTTGCACATTTTTTCTATAATTGCATTTTTCTCCATAGTTCCCTTATCTACTAAAAATTCTATTGAAACTTCATAGGGGTTAAAATTTAGTTTGAGGCCAGCGCTGCGGCTCAGTAGGCTAATCCTCCGTCTGCGGCACCGGCACCCCGGGGTTCTAGTCCCGGTCGGGGTGCTGGATTCTGTCCTGGTTGCTCCTCTTCCAGTCCAGCTCTCTGCTGTGGCCCGGGAGGGCAGTGGATGATGGCCCAAGAATTTGGGCCCCTACACCTGCAAGGGAGATCAGGAAGAGACACCTGGCTCCTGGCTTTGGATTGGCGCAGTGCCAGCCATAGCAGCCATTTGGGGAGTGAACCAATGGAAGGAAGATCTTTGTCTCTGTCTCTCTCTCTCTGGCTGTCTGTAGCTCTACCTGTCAAATAAAAAAAAAAAATGGGGGAGCAGGGCAGAGTTTTGATTGGAAGATGAATGTGATGTGACTGGTATTTTTAAGTGACTTGTTGGCTTTTGTGATGAGGGTACACAGTATGTTGACACAACTTGAAGCAGAGCAATAGGAGACTACTGTTTTGTTGTGGTCTTTCTCCTGTATTACAGACATCACCACTGGGATACAACACAGACATTGCATCATGTCCAAAATGGAGTCCCTCTTCCCTTCCATCCCCCTCTTCTAAACTTCTCCCTCTTCTTTCTGTCTTAGCCAAGATCCAGGTACCCAAGCCACCTTTCTTTGACTCTTTGTTCCTTAACCCTTTGATGAAATTGAAGATAAAGATTTTCCCAGTAGAGTTTATCAGTTATTTTAATTTCGTCCAATAATGAATATGTTAGTCGCATCTCTCTGCTACTTTGCAATACTTAGTATGAAAATTCTAGCAGTCCCTGGGGAGCCATGCAGGCTGAGGCTCATTCATTCCTCCCTGATTCGGTGAAGGCATTGCTTAGTCTGCTTCCTTTCCTGGCCAGGGCAGCCTCTGCCTTTGCCTCTTACTTAAGTGGCTGATAATAGAGGCAGTCTGAGGTCCTATAGTCCAGTCAGACAGAGTTGGGTTGAATCCCAGTTCTACAATTTATTAGTTCTATGACTTCAGACAAGCCACTTAATAACTCTAAGCCTCGTTTTCTTTATCTTAAAAAAAGGCAGAAGCATAGTAATCTGTCAGGGCTGTTCTTAGTGTTAGAGTATTTCTAAAGCCCTTGTTAGACACAAATCATTCAATACATGAAAACAACTCCCTCTGGGCCATAGGCTTCAGAAAGACAAGGGACGAGACCTCGCCAGAGTTTTTGTTTGCATTAGGTTAGGGATTCCTCCTTGTGCTGTGCAGTGCTGTAGGTTTTGTCAGATACACAGCATCACACATCTGTTTCAGTGCCCTGGAAGTCCCCTTTGCTTCAATCAGCCTCTCCTGGCAGCCCCCATCTCCTGACTGTCCCCTTTGTGTTGCCTTTTGCATAATGTCCTACAGTTGGCTTCATACAATATACAGCCTTTCAGACTGGTCTTGTTCACTTAGCAATTGAAGGGCTACCTTTAATGGAGTCCATGATAAGACTCTCAACTTCTGCCTATAACTTTACTAAAATTGGTCTATATAATATCAAGGCTCCCAAAAGGGCACACCGTCCTCCATCCCAGATCTTACTATGGTACATTGCCTTGGAATCATGGAAGATTTAACAATTCCAACTAATGCATTACATTTTCATTGCAAAGTGTGGCAGGGTGAACAGTTAGAGACTTCTAATTATAAAATATATTACATAAAATTTTATGGAAAGTGAGATGGAAATGAAGTCAAGAAAAGCAACGTAAAAGTTTCAGCTGTTAAAAGAAATGTCTATTTATTGTTTATAAGGGGAATGCTTATATTAAGTTACCATGGATTTAGAATCTATTGAGCATACTTTAAACAGTTTGTTTTAAAATGCCAATATTTCCAATAGTGTATTTTAGTACAAAATGTTCTGTGTGCCTTTTGTCATTCTATGTATTTACCATGAACTATTTGAAGACCCTTCATATATCTGAGCACAAACTTGGTTTGGACCAGAATAAATTCGCTTATCCTTAATTTCATTTTTCAAAACCTTTTCAAAGTACACTTGTATATACTTTGCCATAGGTGAAAAATTGTGTGTGTTAACTTGTGAATGCCTGAGCATTACAGAATTTCTTAAATACTCTTGAATTTGTGAACAAAAGTAGTTGGAGACTGATAGGCTACCCTACCCTGTAAAACCCAAGTTTATGATCCTGCTTGATAAAATGACTGCATACCTTTCTCCTTTCAGTTTTTTTTTTCTTTTTAGCCATTTTCTGTCTTACACCCTATGCTCCAGCAAAAAGAAACAATTTGATGTTCCATGTGTGGATCATGCCCTTTCCTGCTTTTGGGCATCTGTTTTTCTTTCTTTCTTTTGTCTCTCTACCTTCTGCTCATTCTCTAAGACCTGGAAGCCTGGAGAAAGGAGGGACCTGCTGCAGCCCCTCCCCATTGGCTCAGCTGCCCCTTCAGGACCTGCCTGTAGTCCTTGCCTCTTTACTCAACACGCTGACCTGTGATGAGCTCCTTTCCACCTGGAATCAGACTGGAAGGGCTTGGAGAGTAGGAGCTATATTTTATCCTTATCTCCCCAGAGCCAACTGTATACCTCTCCTGTCCATAAATTAATTTGTTGGACAAACACTAATTAATTAAGCCCAGGATGCTTGAGAGTTAATTCTTATGTGTACCTCTTCTGTCCATTGAAGTATAAAAGGCTACCTTTGTTTGATGCAGGTTATCTTTCTGCCTGTGATATTTACATTTATTGATAAGATTTGCTGTTAGCTTTTGCATGAAGATGGACCTGGAAATGAGTATGAGAATCTCTGCCCTATTATACCGAGCGTGGCACTGTGAGCAGTAGTGCAAGAACTCTCATTTGGGTCTGCCTCCAAGTTGCTGTGAGACCAGGACACAGTAACCCACGAGGGGCCTAGGTTTTACATCTGTAAAATGTGTAGGGGACCATATTCCTTCACCTTTGATTTAATCAGGTAAGAAACCGGAGCTGATAATGTGGTGCAGCAGGTTACACTGCTGGCATCCCATGTTGAGGTGTCGGTTTGAGTTTTCTGCCGCTGTGCTTCCAATCCAGCCACCTCCTCGTGTGCCTGGGAGGGCAGCGGAAGATGGCATAAGTCCTTGGGCCCCTGTCTCCCACGAGAGAGAGCAGGATGGAGTTCCTGGCTCAGCCTGGGCCCGTGTGGTGGGCATTTGGCAAGTGAACCAACAGATGAAGAGCTCTCATGCTCTCTCGCCCTCTCTTGCTCTCATATTCCCTCTCTCTTCTTCCCCTCTCTGTCTGTCTCTGCCACTCTTTCTTTCAAATACATATTTTAGAAAAGTTAAAAAAAATTCAATGAAAGAAGTAAATGATTATCCTCGTCAAGATAAGTAAAAGGAAAACATATAGCCTTTGGTTTATTTTCTAATGGTTCATATTGTGGACATTATTAGTGGTACTTGTAGATAATGCAAATTTTGTTCATTGCTAGCTGGAAACTATATAGTGTCATTTCTCTGCTTTTATCCTGAATCTCCAAAAAAGCAAAATAGTACAAATTCTCATGACTGTAAGTCTACCAGTCAATGTATTTTGTGGGTTCAAATAATTTTCAGATGACATTTCAACTTCTTTCACCAAATACATAATTTGTATGATTAATGATGTACTTTCCAGTACATATTTGTCATTCTGGAAGTGAATTACTTCTATGTTAGAACACTTTTTGTAGCCAGTTAGTCCCCTCAGCCTCATTTGATGAGAAACATTATTAAAAACTATTCGAGAGATGCTCCCCCGTGCCTTTTGGTGAGTCCTACCACGTGGCACTTCAGGCTTTCTGAAGCTTCAGTGAATGACGTTTAGGCATGCCTCGTGTTAAGGGTTTGAGATGGTGGCGCTTGGCGAAAACAAAGCAGTAGTTCGCTTCCTGTCTTCCCCTGCCCGCCCCCTTCACTCCACCTGCTTGCGAAAAGCAGTATTTCTTCAGGCAGACCTCATAATTGCCCTCCTGTGCCTGCCTTGGGCTCAGGGAAGGCCCATAGCATCTGTAAAGCTGGCAGCAAAATGGTGTTTCCAGGCAGGCACAGGGTTGCCGGGTAGTGAGCCAATCCACAGCTCTGTGCGAGCAGCTGAGAACTTCGCCGGCGCATTACCACGGTGTTCAGTAACACAGACCTGTGCCATGAGCAAGTAAAGCCCCGAGCAAGTGTCAGGGTCAATATTTATAGACCACTACGTAGCTGCCTCGCAGGGAGAGAAAACGACAGAGAAACAAGAACACAGAGGGCCCGCTGAGCAGGACCGCAGAGGAGAAAACTGTGATTGCTACTTGTTTTTCTGAAAAAACAAAAACAAAAACCCAAAACTTCTTTTTCACTGTCAGGTTCAGCCTTCTGCTGGATCATTTGGTGCTGAGCGATGACAAGAGAGGAAACAAAAAGTTAAACCAGCAAGCCTTGCCCTAGCGAGAAGGTAAGTAATTAGCGAGCTTGGTCTCGCTTTTTCTCGTAAACTCCACCTCCCTGTTGGCTGCTTGCTCTGCATCAGTTGGCAGAGGTTCTGGGTGGCGTGCCGAAGCCGGTAAGGAGGGGCTGCCTGCCTTCGCACACTGTCCTTGGTGGCAGTGTGGCTCTGGGCACTGCTGTGTGTGTGCGCAGTTGTCTCACTGCGCGTGGTAGGAGCATTTCTCGCACACTAAGTTCCTGTTGCATCCTGGCAACAGATCTCTGTCTCATCATTCCGACAACCGTGGGGTCTCCCGTTCGGTGAATTTCCATGTGCTTTGCTATCAGTACTAAAACTTCAGGTTTGAGGGCTCTAGAGATGGAATGTAAGGGAAGATTTTGATGAATGTGTGAAGACATAGTAGACACAACCAAAATGTAGAAGTTGGGAACGGGACAACCTGGGGTCAATTGGGTTTTTTTTTATGTTTTGTGTGTGTGTGGTTTTTTTTTTTTTTTTTTTTTTTTTTTTTTTTTTTTTTTTGTAGAGAACAGTGTTCATTTGACAGTGAACTGAAGGGAGATAGTCACCACCTTGGGGAACAGAGAGAACTGGGAGTGATGAGAAGTACGAACTCTGCTTAATCCAAGGTGTAAAAAACCTTAGCACTTAGAAGTTCTGTGCTTGACCAAGTGACTTGTGGTTGGTTCCTTATGAACTGTGCCCTCTACTAAGCCTTCAACTCAACGGTAGCATGTCCTGTTACAGATCAATAGTTAAGTTTTCTCCCATCATCACATGCAGCACTGGGAACACGTTGCCCTGTATGTTCATAGTGCTGTGATGTGTTCATGTATCGTTATTGTTCTGCATACCCCCAAGTCATCACCTAAAGCTATGGTGCTGAAGCACACAGAAAGAAATAGTTTTCTACTTTCTGATTGACAAGACTCATGAAATGCATGAACTCTTATGTTTGTGTCTGCTATATGTGGATTAGGAAAGAAACGTGTTGCTTCACTACAACTTTGCCTTTAACTAGACAAAATGTATTTAATGGCATAGAGAAAGTTTCCCCTCTCTCTCTCTCTTTTTTTTTTTTTTTTTTTTTTTGAAGATTGTGGAACCAGAAGCTTTAGCGTGATGTTTACGACTTTTAAGTTCAGTTGTGGATGGGCAGTAGTTCCAAAGGGCTCTCTCTAGCACCTATTGAAGTCAAAAACAAAATACTAGTACTGATGCTGTAGAGTTTATACTATAGCCAATGTAGATGTAAGGAAAAGCTAACATGCTGGCACAGATTCTGTGGTGGGTCTACCATGCTGAAACCAGCTCCCTCTAACATGGGACAAACAAGATGCAAAACAACAGGCAGAATAGGTCTAAATGTAAGCATCTTCAAATTAGCCAGGATCTATGGTTGTGCAGTATCACTTCTGTTGAATGCATATCTGATTTCTGAAATGATACAGGTTTTTTCCAAACCAGTTTTATTCAGAAATGCTTTAAGGCTAACCTAATTGATAAAGAATTCTAAACTAAATTATAGCATTTATTTAATGCTTGCTTTAGCCTCTGACTCAATATTCTTTGTATTTTTCCAGATTTTGCCTACCAATTTATTAGTGGGTTTTATTTAGATTTTTTTTTTGACAGGCAGAGTTAGAGAGACAGAGAGAAAGGTCTTAATTTTCCATTGGTTCACCCCACATTGGCCGCTGAGGCCGGCACACCACGCTGATCTGAAGCCAGGAGCCAGGTGCTTCTCCTGGTCTCCCATGTGGGTGCAGGGCCCAAGGACTTGGGCCATCCTCCACTGCACTCCTGGGCCACAGCAGAGAGCTGGCCTGGAAGAGGGGCAACCGGGACAGAATCCGGCACCTGGACGGGGATTAGAACCCGGTGTGCCAGCGCCACAGGCGGAGGATTGGCCTATTGAGCCATGGCGCCAGACTATTTAGATTCTTTTAAGATTTATTTATTTGAAAGGCAGAGAATGAAAGGGAGAGGTGGAGAGATCTTTCGTCACTGGTTCATTCCCCAGATGGCCACAATGGCCAGGGCTGGGCCAGGCTGATTCAGGAGCCAGGAGTCATACCCAGGTCTCCTACATGGGTGCAGGGCCCCAAGCACTTGGGACATCTTCCGCTGCTTTCCCAGGTTCATTAGCAAGGAACTGGATTGGAAGTGGAGCAGCCAGGCATATGGGATGCCAGCGTTGCAGGTGGTGGCTTAACCTGTTTTGTCACCATGGCAACCCAATTATTTAGATTTTTGAAAGTGATAATTTTAAAAGTAATTTTGAAAGTGCATTCATGGTTGATCTAGAAAGAACATGTCCCACTGAGGAACCTGACTGCCAAGTTCATCTGTATATTTTTCTTTGCTATTGCCTTTGTTTAATATCTCATGTGCAGGATTGTAATTTTGGTGTTTCATTCGTATCTTTTTTATTTGTGTGTGTAAACTTACATGATGTTACTTCTTTATCCTTTTTTAAATTAAATATAAGTTTATTCCTCCAGGATTCTTGTTTCTGTAGTACTGGTTGAAAATGGGCAGAAAGCAGGGGAAGCAATAAAATGAAACTAAAGGTTTTCCTTTCAGTGAAAAGAGGAAATAGAGAATTTTGATATTGTGTGATAGAGTCTAAAATGGGATTTGGATGAAGGGCTAGTTAAGTATTTTAAAACTTGAAATACCTTTTCTATATTATTTTTCACTTTATTGTCAATCTTGATTTTGGTTAATTAGAATGTTTGTAAATAACATTTTATATGCAGGTATGTTATTTTGAAAAAGACGTGGAACTCTTTGTGTTGTATGTTAAGTGTCTACCAAAGCCTGATGAGTGAGTTTACTTTAAAATATTACTGTCAGAGCTCCCTAATGGATCTCACGGCCCTGAGTCTCATTTGCTACAGCCCCAGTGCATCCGCTGTGCTCCTCCTGCGGTGAGCAGTCTCCCACCCTGAGAAACACACCTCTTTCCTGCAGGCACCTGCATCCCCCCAGAATCAAGGTCAAGCTTCTCCACGCTATGAGGCTGGCTTTGATCTTGCTGCAGTTCTCTCTCTTCCACCATCCTGTCTGGGCTGTTGCCTCCATCTCTTACCAGGCACTGACCGTATCCCCATTTCCCTCTGACGCTCTGCCACTGCTCCGCATCTTGCACTTCTCAAACTGATCCATTTTGCATTGCCCCTCTCTGGAACCCTCTGTTAGCAAGGAGCTGGATTAGAAGTGGAGCTGCTGCATCTCGAAAGACCCCTTTGCATTCTGACCAGCCTGGGTGGAGGCAGCCCTCCTGGGAGACCTGCTGGTCTCTTTAGTGTCTTTGGCGTGGCCTCTCATAGAGACCTCTGTCCCAGAACTTGGTAAAACTTCTCCATCGAACGTGTTGTGCTTCGTTTGAAACTCGTTGCCAGATTGTTAAATGTATTCTTTGCTTCCCCAGATCTAGTGTATAGCAAGTGGTCCAGAATGTGAAGTAAACAAAATCATTATCCTGTTCATTTTAAGGACACACTTTACTTGATGGAATTTTTGTTTTAATATATTTCCAAATTTCAGTAATTTGAGGAAAGTCCCTTAAACAGATGGTAAATGTGTTGAGAGTAAGACCAGTGCTTTTCAAAAAATTTTCTCTTTTTAGCAGAAACCATGGTGTTTGTGTGTGTATGTGTGTTTGTATAGGTATGTCTGTATATATAGGTATTTGTTGAACTGATAAACTTATTTTGAGTAACAAAACATCAAAAATTATGTAAATTAGCACAAGTAAGTTCGGGACATATAACCCCAAAGTGTTATTTAGTTAATTCATTTGATAAAAAATTTGTCAACACAATCTGCTAATTGCTCCTGCTACCACATGAACTACTGTGATAAATGAATGATGCCCTAGCAAATTGAGGACAGTGTCACACTTTCCAAAACGACCCAGAACCTTGGGGGAGGAATAGGTCCCTCCTCGGGTATCCTAGAGAAAGGCCATGGAATTTTATTTACAGTTAACGATTTAATGAAATAATAGAAAATCTTGACTTGAGCTTTCTCCAGCCCAAAAGGTGATTCTGCATTTTTGTCGGAACAGGAATTGCTGCTAGAAATAGAAATGCTGAGAGAAAAGGAAGTCAGTGTTTAAAGAAATATTTGAGAAATAGCAGCTGTTTCTTTCAGGTCTGGTACTCAATAAAAATAACATTGATTTTGTTTTTAATTGTGTTTTATTTGCCCATCATACATGAAAGCACTTACTTTGTATATAAAATATTTTGTGTACCAGAAATAAACGTAAAGTTTCACGCACAATTTAGAGTGATTTCGTTTTCTCTTGTTTTGATTATTTTTACTTCGTGGAGTACTCTATCAGCAGTTTCCATGACTCTCTCGGCCCTATAAACCTCTTCCACACAGTGAATATGACTCTCTTGTTTATTTAACTTGCAGTTGTATCTGTCTTAGGAATGAAAACAAAACTGCTATTTTCATAGGAAAATTTGGTAACCTTTTAATTGCTTGGAATGGACCACCATTCAATTTGGAATGATTTTTCAGACATATTTTTTCCATCTAACTATCCTGTGGTCCCATAGATATGGAGAAGGTGCCTTACTCAAGAGCTACAAGCACACATTTTATAGTTCTCATTGGCGTATCAATAATACACAGAGTGTAAGACTGTGGGCTGCACACAGCCATAGCACCTCCTCCCAGTCAGTGAAGAGAAAAATCCAGGCTTGCCTTTGACATTCAAAGATGTTAGCAACACCACCTCTGCCAACCAGAGATCAAAGAACTCTGCTTGAAACGAAGCATGAAAGATTTTATCAGAGGGTAAATTCTTCTTTTATTACTATTAGCAGCTTGCCTTGCCAATCAGAATTTCTCTATCGCTATGTATGGCATAAAATTCATAGAACCTGAGAGGAGAATAAATTAATTATGGAAGTGGACCCTTGAAGCCTTTCTTCTTCTACCCTTTCATTTTCTAGGTGGGCAGTTGTGGCACAGACAGGTAACAAAGGTTGCCAAAAGCTTGCTCTCAATGTTTAAGATTTGTATGGAAATAAAATAGAAGTGTGCAATTATAAGGCTAGTATTTTAATAATGTGACTTTTCTTGTCTGATTATAATTGCTTTATTTTTCTATGTACTGCATTTACAGCTCTACTTGTTGTGTATCTGTGTTTTGTTGTTGTAGGCTACTTTTCATTGTTTCTTGATTTTTCAAATTTAAAGCTAATAACAGTTACTGTCAAGTGAGGTGGAGTACTTTTCTACTCATAACCACACCTAAACCATGTATAATATAAATTTATAGAAATATTTTTCCTGTCTTTTTTTTTTCCCTGTTCTGGTGTTAGGATCACATCTTTTCACAAGCATTCTCATTTCAGTAGAACACAGTAAATACTCCTGAAACAAAAGGTACAAACTATGAAACAGTCCTTATGCTTTGATTCTATCCAAGAGATTGTAATAGGGAATAACTGTGATGTTTTGCTTCGTAACTGGATTTTTAAGATAATTATACAGCAGGAAAACAACTTTGATTTAAAAAAAAAAAACCAGAGAACCAAATCTGCTTTTCCAAGTTATGCAGACTTTCATCTAGCAATTTTTAAAAACAAATTGTGAATAATTAAAGAGGTAGAGGGGCAAAATCAATCTGGTTTTCACATTCTTAGTAGGTCTTTGTTTCTCTGATTCTGTATTCAACCCAAAGACATTGGGAGCTATTTGGCCCCTTCATTCTTTTAATATTGAGGAGCTGGTTAGCAGCTGCTTGCTCTCTGAATGATGGAAAGGTTTCTGACCAAATATCCCAGAGTTCTTGAGAACCTTAGCCTGTGAATTCTGTCCATTCCTCTCTTGTGGGGACATTGAAGTGCTCTCTTCTCCATACCTCCCTCGCCAGCAGAGAAAGCCTGCTTGCTTCTCAGTGGATGTTTCCCATTGGATTGAAACTTTTCATTTGTAATGTTTCTTTTCCATCTTTCTTTTTTTATTTAGTAAATATAAATTTCCAAAGTAGTTTATTGATTACAATGGCTCCCCCAGCAATAATTTCCCTCCCACTCGCACCCCTCCCATCCCCCGCTCCCTCTCCCATTCCATTCACATCAAGATTCATTTTCAATTCTCTTTATATATAGAAGATCGATTTAGTATGTATTAAGTAAAGATTTCATCAGTTTGCACCCACACAGAAACACAAAGTGTAAAATACTGTTTCAGTACTAGTTACAGCATTACTTCACATTGGACAACACATTAAAGACAGATCCCACATGAGAAGTAAGTGCACAGTGACTCTTGTTGTTGACTTAACAATTTGACACTCTTGTTTATGGGGTCAGTAATCTCCCTAGGCTCTAGTCATGAGTTGCCAAGGCTATGGAAGCCTTTTGAGTTCGCCAACTTCGATCTTATTCCGACAGGGTCATAGTCAAAGTGGAAGTTCTCTCCTCCCTTTAGAGAAAGGTACCTCCTTTGATGGCCCCGTTCTTTCCACTGGGATCTCACTTGCAGAGATTTTTCATTTAGGTCTTCTCTTCCTTCCTTCCTCCTTCCTCCTTCCTCCTTCCTCCTTCCTCCTCCTTCCTTCTTCCTTCTTCCTTCTTTTCTTTTTCTTTTTTTTTTTTTTTTTGTCAGAGTGTGTTAGCTTTCCATGCCTAAAATACTCTGATGGGCTCTTCAGCCATATACGAATGCCTTAAGGGCTGATTCTGAGGCCATTGTGCTGTTTAGGACATCTGTCATTCTATGAGTCTGCTGTGTATCCCGCTTCCCATGATGGATCGTTCTCTCCCTTTTTGATTCTATCAGTTAGTATTAGCAGACACTTGTCTTGTTTGTGTGATCCCTTTGACTCTTAGACCTATCAGTGTGATCAATTGTGAACTGAAATTGATCACTTGGGCTAGTGAGATGGCATTGGTACACGCCACCTTGATGGTATTGTGTTGGAATCCCCTGGCACGATTCTAACTCCACCATTTGGAGCAAGTCCGATTGAGCCTGCAAAGAGATTTATAATATGCAAGATGAGAGAGGAAGGTGATCTTTTACTTGTATTTATGTTTTTAATTACTAGTGACCTTTATTCTGAGGGGATAATTGAGTATAAGAATTTTAGTTTTGGTCATTTATCTATTTGTATACTGATATTTTACCAGAGGCTGTTTTTGGCTTAAAGTTGTTGTTGTTGTTGTTGTTGTTATTATTAAAGGATCTTGTTTCTTCAAAGACTTACTAGTTAAAAGTGCTTTCACAGGTGATTGATTTTTTCACTAACGTTTTGAAATAAAAGTACTTTTGTAACATCTTTATTGTTAAAGCTAATATGCATTTTTCTTTATCTCTTTTTATTATTTTATTTAAGAAGTAGAGTTAGAGAGGGACACGACAGACGACAGACAGAAAGGTCTTCCATCAGCTGGTTCACTCCCCAAATGGCCACAATGGCTGGAACTGGACTGGGCTGAATCCAAGAGGCAGGACCTTCTTTTAGGTCCCCCATGCAGGTGCAGGGGCCCAAGGACTTGGGCCATCTTCCACTGCTTTCCCAGGCCATAGCAGAGAGCTGGATCAGAAGAGGAGCATATAGGACTAGAGCCAGCGTTCACATGGGATGCCTGTGCCACAGGTTAGTGCCTTAGCCCACTAGGCCACAGCGCCAGCCCCCCGTGACCTCCTTTGAAATAAGAAATCTCTTTTCTACACAGAAATAGGAAAACTGTTTTTACTTACTTATTGTTTATTTAACTGTTAATGCTATGATCCACAAGGAATTTACTAACCAAATCATTCAGAACTTTTATTGAACCATTGTTCGTCTTTCCCACTTTTCTGTGAAGTCACCTTTATTTTGTATTCCTGTGGTGCACATTTAAATTGTGCTACTTCTAATTTTGTATTACTTTTTTTTTTTTTTTTTTTTTTACAGGCAGAGTAGACAGTGAGAGAGAGAGAAAGGTCTTCCTTTACCGTTGGTTCACCCTCCAATGGCCACCACGGCCGGTGCGCTGCGGCCAGCGCACCGCGCCTGTCCAAAGGCAGGAGCCAGGTGCTTCTCCTGGTTTCCCATGGGGTGCAGGGCCCAAGCACTTGGGCCATCCTCCACTGCACTCCCTGGCCACAGTAGAGAGCTGGCCTGGAAGAGGGGCAACTGGGACAGAATCTGGTGCCCTGACCAGGACTAGAACCCTATGTGCCGGCACCGCTAGGCGGAGGATTAGCCTATTGAGCCGTGGCGCTGGCTTAATATTGTATTACCTTTAAAATTTGATCTCTTTGAAAAAAAACGTTCATTTTTTTTTTTTTTTTTTTTTTTTTTTGTTAAATGGGACTTAAGCATTGGGACATGCTAGGGTGGGGTGTTAGATTTAACTTGGCATACATTTTGAACTTATGGTGGACTTAAGGCTGTATATTTCCTTAGGTTACAGCAGACCTGATAAACTATGATCTGGGTGAGTGAGAGATTATGCATTGATAGTAGCTGCAGTATATCAAAGGGGCTATATGTGTATTTATGGATATTCTTTTTAAATCCTTATTTGTAATAGGCCTTTGGGTGATTTATTTCCTTTTTGAGGCTAAAGAACCTGAGACCCTAAAGGATAAATTAATTTGGTCAGACTTATGTAGCTAATAAGTGGTAAGGTCGTGATTTAAACTCAGACCTGGGAGTGGACATTTGGCCTAGTGGTCAAGATGCCTGCATCCCATATCTGAGTGCTTGGGTTCAAGTTCTGGCTCTGCTCCTGATTCTAGCTTCTGGATGATGGACCTACTACGAGGCAGGAGGTGATGGCTACAGTATTTGGGTCCCTGTCACCCATGTGGGAGAACTAGATTAAGTTCGCAGCCTCTGGCTTGGGTCTGGCCCAGCCCTGGCCACTCTGGGCAGTTGGGGAACGAATCAGCAAATGGGAGGCCCCCCCCCCATTTCTCTGTCTCTCTTTCAAATAAAATGAAAATATATAAATTAGTTCAGCCACTGTGGAAAAACACTATGGAGAGTTCTTGAAAAACTAGAAATAGCAGCCCAGCGCTATGGTACAGCAGGTAAAGCCACTGCCTGTGGCACCGTATCACTTATGGGCACTGGTTCATGTCTTGGCTGTTCTACTTCGCCCCAGATCCCTGCTAATGCACCTGGGAAAGCAGGGGAGGATTTTCCAAGTACTTGGGCCTCTGCACCCATGTTGGAGGCCCAGAAGAAGCTCCTGGCTTCAGATCAGCCCAGCTCCAGCCATTGCTGCCATTTGAGGAATGAACCAACGGAGGGAAGATTTCTCTGTGTCTGCTCCTCCCTCTCCCTGCTCCCCACCCCGCGTCATAACTCTGCCTTTCAAATAAATAAATATTTAAAGTATGTATCTTAATATATTAAAATATATATTTTTAAACAACTAGAAATAATTCTGCCATATGATCCAAAAATCCCATTACTGAGAATATACCCAAAAGACACAAGCACATTGTATCATAGACATACCTCCATCACCATGTTTACAGCTGCACTGTTCACTGTAGCCAAATTTGGAATCAACCAATGAGTCCATCAGGTGAATGGATAAAGAAAATGTGGCGTATACACCTAGTGAAATAGTATCCAGCTTTTATAAAAAGAATGAAATTTGATTCTTTTTGACAAAATGGTCACAACTGGAGACTTACTTGAGGGAAGTAAGCTGCACACAGACAAATACCGCACGTTCTTCCTTATATATGGAGCTAACATTTTAAAACAATCAAAAACAAAAGAAATGCCTGTGTTTATCAATTTTCCTGCAAACATAGTGTTTTGTCCAACTTTTTTAATTCTTTGTCAAACCAGTTGGTTAAGAATGATATACTGTTGGCGCCGCGGCTCACTAGGCTAATCCTCCGCCTTGCGGCTCTGGCGCACCGGATTCTAGTCCCGGTTGGGGAGCCGGATTCTGTCCGGGTTGCCCCTCTTCCAGGCCAGCTCTCTGCTGTGGCCTGGGAGTGCAGTGAAGGATGGCCCAAGTGCTTGGGCCCTGTACCCCATGGGAGACCAGGAGAAGTACCTGGCTCCTGCCATCGGCAGTGCGGTCCGCCGGCCGCAGCATGCCAGCCGCAGTGGCCATTGGAGGGTGAACCAATGGCAAAGGAAGACCTTTCTCTCTGTCTCTCTCTCTCACTGTCCACTCTGCCTGTTTAAAAAAAAAATAAGAAGAATGATATACTACTATAGTTTTAATAAGCTATGACTATTTTAAAATTTACTGTATATAATTGAAATTAATGTCTTGATTTGATTGTTGTTTATAGCCCTTTCCTATATTCCTGTTGAACAATGCACATGGTGTTTTTACCTTTTATTTCCTAAAGTCTTTATTTAGTGGAACATTAAACCTTTGATTGTAATGTAAATTAAAACTAATCTAAAAAATTTTGAAAATACAGCAAAACAAAAAGCCAAAAACAGATTCCCAGCATGGGTCCATTCATGAACAAGTGAGTTTGAGAACAATGGCAACAGTGACTTTCAGAGTTAGAGGCAAATAAATGACATTAATGATATATATATATATATTTTTGACAAGCAGAGTTAGACAGTGAGAGAGAGACAGAGAGAGGTCTTCTTTCCATTGGTTCACCCCCCTAATGGCCGCTAGGGCTGGCACGCCATGCAGATCTGAAGCCAGGAGCCAGGTGCTTCCTCCTGGTCTCTCAAGCAGGTGCAGGGCCCAAGCCCTTGGACCATCCTCCACTGCCTTCCCGGGCCACAGCAGAGAGCTGGACTGGAAGAGGAGCAACCAGGACAGAATCCAGTGCCCCGCCCAGGACTAGAATTGGACTAGAACCGGATTAGCCTAATGAGCCATGGCGCTGGTCAATTCTTTCCTTAATTAGAATTAGAACCTAAGACACCAGAATTGCAAAATGGAAAAGATCATCTTATTCTTTAAATCAGTTGGAAAGCAGCTAAAAATTTATTTTAATGTCTTTAGATTTTAGTACCACTCTTGATTTTGTTTATTGGAGAGAGGGAAGAGAGTGAGAGGGAGGGAGGGGGGAGGGGGATTAGGCAAGGGAGAGGGGAAGAGAAACAAAGAAATCAGAAAGGGGGTTACTCTCTCTGAATCACTCCCCAGTGTCCATCATAGCTGGGACTGAGCCAGGTGGAAACCAGGCGCTTAGAGCTCAGTCCAGATCTCCTACATGGGTGGCAGGGATCTAGTGGCTGAGCTGTCACCACTGGGTCCCCGGGTCGGGTCTGCATTTGAAAGAAGCTGGGTTTCAAACCCAGGCACTCCAATGTAGGACACAGGTGTCTTAGCTTGTGGCTTAGCTGCTGGGCCAAACACCATCCCCTTTCTTCTGTTTTAAGCCAGTTACTACTTCAGTTCTTCCTCATATGCTTAACATAGCACCATTCATTCCCCACGTAGCTGCACATGACCTTCCCAGGAAAATTGGCAGGGAATGACTATTCTGTTTAGGTTGCTGTTTCTGTAGTATGAGTTTCATTCAGGGAAGAATGAGTCTGACTAACCAGTAGCCATTGCTATCATCTCTATTTAAAGCTTCGCAGTTTAGAGACTCAGGCTTGTTACCCTGGTGTCCAGCTCTGGTATTTGAAGCAGGGAAGGAAATTCTAAGATATTTTGGTTTCATTGGAACTCAGTACTTACGCACTAGTCCGTTGTCTCAAATGGTGTAAAAGAGGCTAGCTCAGTCAGCAGTGAATGAGAAAACTTCATAAATACAGTAGGTGTTTGTGTGTGTGTAGGGGGAGCAGACATGTGAAAGTTTATGAAGTGACATCATTTGCAATTAATTTTTTGCTATGCATTTGGCTACTATGAAATAATTTTTTTGTTTGTTTTCCTTTTTAACTTAAGGCAAATCATGTCACTTAATATAGGACTTGCCCCTCCTTGGGGCACTCTGCTCTGGTTGGCACATTGGCGGGTCTTTAGTAACAATGATACTACACTTTGTTGGGGTTTTGTTTTGTAGCCTTCTCCTGGAACTTCTGAACAGTAAGCTATATCTTTTAGCTAATGAGTAGGTTATTCTTGTACTATTACTTAGAAAATTATACTTCAGTATCTGTACTAATTAGTAGTCTTAAATTTTATAAATGGCTATTCATATTATCTCTCCTCTTTTCAATCATATTAAGGTTGTCACTTTGATAAAAAGGTTAATACTGCATAATGTATAATTGCAACATAATTCAATCTATGACTCTATTTGTTGATTCCCCAGCTAAGTATTTGCTTTTTTCTATATGTAAAATTCCCTTCACTTTCAAGTCTGTCTTTTCTACTTCTTTTCATACCAATTTTAATCTCATCAGATTAACATATTATTCCCAGGAGTGGCTTAACTTACTAACCCCAAAATTTATATTTCTGTTTGTTGTCAGAGGCTTGTTGGCAAATTGAACCTGACAATAACAGAGAAAGAAAGCGTGGTGACCTAGGACACACCGTTCCACCAGAGGAATTCACAGTTCTTTGAATGTGTAATTTATTTTTTTTTTGGTTTATTTGTTTTAAATAAATGTGAGCCAACACACAATGGATATATAATCTTTTGAGTTATTCATTAATGTTGCATGTGTAATTCTTTTAAGTGGTTTTTGGTATTAATGGACAATGATTTGGGGTGATTTGTTTTCCTTGTGCTGCTGAAGTAGATGAGTATAGCTTCCAAAGTCTAGTTTAAGTTTAAATGTCTGCTGAAACCATGTGTTCTTAACTTGGGGAGCTGGCTTTGTGGTCAGTTTGAAGCTGGTCTCAGGCAGCGTGCTCCTGCTAGTAGAAAGGAAACCTGATACTCATGCTGACATGATTTCAATTTCTTAATAGTCCAGAATACATGATTTGTAGAGGTAGAGAATCAATTTTTAAATTTTGGTTAGATTTTAGTAAAATATCTTCCGTGACACACACATGTTTCTATTTACTAATGTGTGTTGCTGGTGGTATTAATTGATTCTGTTACAGACATAAAAAATACCTGAGATCAAATGGCTGGATTACGATTACCATAAGGCATGTAGGACACACAGCTGGCCAGTTGCACATGGCCTTCCAGTCCCGTATTGACTATAGGCTGCTCATTTCTGTAGGTTGAGCAGTTCTCCAAATGTGCACAAATAGGCTGGGTGGCCAGCCCAGAGGCACCCACCTGGCCAGGATCCATGAATGCCAGGAGTTGCCACTCTGTTTCCCTTCTTCCTTCCTCCACCCTTTCTGGTTTCCTTCTCTTTCTCCTATTCCCTCTTCTTTCCCCTCCCTCCTTTTTCCCCCTGATTATTCATTTTGGGATTTTTAATGTTAATTTATTTACTTATTCGAAAGGCTGAGAGGCAGAGAGAAGACAGACCCAACTCCCATCTGCAGGTTCACTTCCTAAATGACTGCAATAGCTGGGGCTGGGCCAGGTGAAAGCCAGGAGCTGGGAACTTAACCCAGGTCTCTCATAAACGCACAGCAACTCAAGTACTTGAGACATTACTTGCTGCCTCCCTTACAGGACATGGGTGTCCCAAGCATTGTCTTAACCACCGTGTCAGTTCATTGCCCTCCATTGTTTTGTCAAAACAAAACAGAACAAACAGTTCTAAATATGTTACACATCTGCCAGTTATCTGAATATATCAAGTTGTCACTGATTGGTTTTTATCTTCAACCTTTCCCTGCACCTCTGTCCTGCATCTGTCTACCCAGTTCTATTAGAACATTCTTGTTTTGTATAATTTGAAGAGAATCTTTTCAAATTTTATCAGAAACATTAAATGCCTGTAAGTGTGATAAAGATAGTATCTAATTTTCCATTAGATCATCCACTCTCTTTGTTTTCTATTCAATAGTATCTTGGTTGGCATTATATCCTAGATATTTGTACATATGATAATAGTAATAATTCTGTGGGGTGCATATTACTATTCCTGTTTTAAAGCTGAGAAAATAGAATTCAGAAAGATTAAGCAATAATACTTCAGATCCTACAACTTGGGAAGGAGAGGAAGTAGGATTGGAATTCAGTTCCTTTGGACTCTTAAAATTTTAAAATGTACTATATGACTTTTTTGTTTTTAAAGATTTATTTGAAAGAGAGCAAGATACATGTGCACACGTGCACACAGACACACACACACACACACACACACACACAATCTTCCATTCACTGGTTCACTCTCTGGAAGGCCACAATGACTGAGACTGGGCTGGTCCAAAGCCAGGATCCAGAAGCTTCTTCTGGGTCACCTGCATGGATGCGGGGCCTATAGACTTGGGCCATCTTCTGCTGCTTTCCCAGACACAATAGCAGGGAGCCACAGACCAGACCTCCTGACTTTTCTTTTAAAACAAGCATTTTTAGGGGCTGGCACTATGGCACAGAGGGTTAATGCCCTGGCCTGAAGTGCTGGCATCCCATATGGGCACCAGTTCGAGACCCAGCTGCTCCACTTCCGATCCAGCTCTCTGCTACGACCTGGGATAGCAGTAGAAGATGGCCCAGGTCCTTGGGCCCTTGCACCCACGTGGGAGACCCAGAAGAAGCTCCTGGCTTCAGATCAGCACAGCTCCAGCCGTTGTGACCAACTGGGGAGTAAATAAATCCTTGGTATACTCTAGAATGTTTATGATACTGGTCAATTCTTTATCTGTTATCTAGATTTTTTTTGTTTTAATTTAACTCTAATAGGCTTTTAGTTATATCATGATAGGACATGATGAATTCTTAATCACATAATTATTTCTTAGAAATTATGGAGAGCAGGAAAAGAAATTCAAAATAAATTTTAATTGTAGTCTACTCTTAAGCATATTTAGAAAAAGCCTGTGATATAAAAGAAATAATTTTAGGTAAAAAGATCTTTAGAAATTATCTTTTATTCATGACTATTTAAGTCTCCCATTTGCAATATAGAGTTTAAGGTTATTATGAATTATAATTCTTGTTTGAAAATGTCTTAGCTTTTAGAAGCAATTTTGTATCTAGTGTTTATTTTCACCTTGCTTCCCCAAATGCCTTGAAGGAAGTATATGTATTTTCTGGGTAGAAAAATTAGCATGAAGTGAGGTTGGGGTGAAGATCTCAGAGTGAAAAATCCAATTTTTGACGTTGACAGAATAATTCTAAAACTTGGTTAGCTTAAATATATGAGAATGTAAACAAATATGTGATTACATGTTAACCTATACCAGACTCTAGCAGAAATAATGAATAGCAGGTGTAAGTCATTTCAGAAGAAAATTTTGAGTGTTATTTAATATTGAGAAAATTCTATAAGTTTAATTTAGTTTCTGAAAACTGAGAAAGGAATTTAATATGATTATAATGTCAGAACACCTGTATAGAGCTTGTGGAATTATGTGGGAGTCTAGTTTGAGAGCCACTGAATTATCACATAAAAATTCTTAATCAGTATATTGGGTAGCAGTAATATTTTCCCAAACTGTGTTGGTATATCAGTAAAAAGCTTATAGGCAATACAGGCCAGTTTAAATAAACTATTGAATATCTGTTTCTTGTTAAATGGGACAGACTGAAGATAGTGTGGCGATATATGATTATATAAGTTATATAAAATGATAAAAATTTGGAGTGGATTTATCAAGTTGATTTGCTTTTTTCTATCCCTCTCCACTTTCCATCTCTGTCTTCAAAAATTATATGCTGTCGACATCAACTTAATGTCTCCATCCATAGTGAACATGACCAACCAGTCCAACATGTATTTCCATTGAGTCCTGTGAGCCTTGAATCCAAGCTGTGCCCACAGTCAGTGATTGGTTATCCATATGGAAAATGGAAATTGCTCCCTACTCAGCTCATTCCTTAAACGGACAAATTCTATGTGCAAGAAGGACTTAGCTATGAAAAGTGATAACTAGTTAATGGATACTTTTATTATTCTGTGGTTAAGATAAGGTTTTATTTAGTAAGACATAAGCAAACTATAAAAAAAATTAGAAAATTCAGCAACATGCAAGAGAATGGAAGTTGTGCTCATCCTAGGGCACTGAAGAAGAGAAAAGCTCCAGATTGGTTTAGGATGTAGATACTTTAAACTTCCATTAAAGTAATAAGAAAAGTACAATCAATGAACATAGAAATAGAATTTCAAAAAGAGCGAATCCATGAGATCAATAAAGATGCCAAAACTTGCTGAGCCTGTTTAATACTAAAGAAATATAAATTAAAACAAAGGTGACTTGCAATTTCATATCTATCATGTTGGTAAAAATATAAAAGTTTCAAAATTCCAAACATTGTGAATATAGGAACAGGAACTCTGACATGTACTACTTTGGAAATAGTAACTGGTACTACTGGATTGAGAAATTGTAATTTAGCGTAAATGTCCCCCCCTTTTTTAAAGCCATTCCAGATCCTTGCTTTAGAAGCTTTTGCTTGTATGCCTCAGGAAATAGCTAAGTTTTTTTTCCCCAATATGATATCCTGTGCCTAATAGTAAAACACAAACAAATAAAAAATAACAAATCTGGAAATAACAAAATACATAAGTTGAAGAATATTTGGCAATTTGCATCAGGTTAATGAATTTGAATGGGCTGCAATTGCATTCATGAACCTGTGTGAATCCCCAAAACATACTGTTGAATGAAAAAATTGAGGTAAAGAAACACATACTTGTTTTCAGTTAATAAAACTTTGCTCTAAAGAAAACCTGAAAAAAAATTTTAATGAAATCACATGAATGCAAATTATAAAGAAAATCAATGAAATATTTTTAAAAATGTGAGAACCCATGGGCAGGCATTTGACCCAGAGGGTAACATGCTGCACGCACTGCTGGCATCCCACATCAGAGCATCTGTGTTCGAGTTCCAGCTCCAGTTCTGATAACAGCATCCTGCCAGTGTGGATCCTGGGAGGCAGGAGGTGGTGGCCTTCCATGTGGGAGACACAGATGGAGTCCCTGGCTCTTGGGGTTGGCCTGACCCAGCCTTGGCTGTTGGGAGCATTTGGGGAGGGAATCAGCAAATCAGCAGATGGCAGATCTCTCAATCTCTCTGCTTTCCAGATAAATAGAAAGAAAAACAACAAAATAATGAAAGAACATGCCTGTTGTGGGAGGGAAGGAGTTAGATTCTGGGAGAGACTGGTCGGACTTTCTCACTGAGAGGGCTGGCATAGCCGGAAGCAGGAAGAGCAGTGACAGTGGCAGCCATGTTGGAGAGTAGAGTCTGGAGCCACGTTAGGAAAGGCCCCGGCCTGGGCTCCCAGAGGCAGCCTGGCCTGTGTGTGAACATGTATGCAAATCCCCTGAGGACTCCCAGAAAGATTGTAGGGGGAAAAAAAAATGAAAAGGCAGATTCAAAAGCAGCTGGGGGTGTGGCTACTCCGTGTCATTGCTATTCACCGTTCTCCTTTGCTTGCATTGCACTATTGATGATGGTGGTCTGTTCTTCATTCCTGGTGGTCGTGCCCTCCACACTGATGCTGTGCTTCTGCTAGACCCTAGGGTGTAGAGTCGTGCTCAAGCCCACCAGTCTTCTCTGTTCTCAGGTCCCGACAGTGCGCCTGTTGGTGCAAAGTGAGAGGAGCACTGGCCTTCCTGCTGCTGTCTGCTCTCGCTTGGTGACTCCAGTGTGATTGCCTAGCCTCTGCTGTGGTGCACGTGTTTTGGAATCATGTTTTCTGGCTTTATCTCTGTCTTCTGTTGGCACATGTGTCACTCAGGAAGGTGGATCAGTAAGGGTTGCAGCCACATTGATCGAGTTAAAGTGGAAGCAAGATTCTCCTCTGAATCTCTGGGCCTGTTCCCAACTCTTGCCACCTCTGGCCCCCTCCATATGGATAAATAGAGGTTCTAGTCCCTCCTTGAAAATTTGCTTTTAGAAATTTTGCAGTTCTGTTACAGCTTTGTCATGCGACAAAAATCAGTCAACCAGTCAATGAATCTCTGGCTTTCTCTCTTTTTCTCTTTCTTCCCTCTGTTTCCTATACACACGTCCCATGCAACTCACACATTCAGAAATGGCCTACATATGTCAGGATCCTTGTTTTGGGTTATGTTTGAATTATTTCTTAGATGATTGGAAGAAACTGGTAGCTCTAACAATTGTGCATCCACAGCTATCAGCATCTAAAGTGTAGTCCCAGCCCGTATCCTACTAAACAGCAATAATAATAGAGAAGCAACAGCAATAGTAAGAACACTTTATGTATTCTGTCACTTAAATCTCATCAAAATAAAATCCAGGGGCCGGCACTGTGGCATAGCGGGCGAAGCCACTGCCTGCAAGGCCGGCATCCCATATGGGTGCTGGTTTGAGACCTGGCGGCTCCATTTCTGACCCAGCTCCCTGCTGATGTGCCTGGGAGGGCAGTGGAGGATGGACCAGATGCTTGGGCCCCTGAAGCCATATGTGACATCCGTAAGAGGCTCCTGACTCCTGGCTTTGGCCTGGCTGAGCCCTGGGCCATTGCATTTGGAGAATGAACCAGTGGATGAAAGATCTCTCTCTGCGTCTCGTCCTCTCTCTGTGTAACTCTGCCTTTCAAGTAAATAAATAAATCTTTAAAAATAAAAGGTAATCCATGAAGTAGGTTTTATCATCTCCATTTTATATAGGTGATGAAACAGAGGCTTAGGTTATATAAAAGATGAACTAAAATTTAGAAAAGGGGTCAGCGTGGAACTGTGCCTGATACCTGATTCTGAAGCTGAAACCTGTGCTCTTCACCACCAGATGACAAGTACTCGGTCTTAATACAACTTAATTTGAAGACATTTTATAAAAGGCGATTTCAGATACTCTAATTTCTTATTCTGAATGTCTAATTATGAATTCTTCTATGTGAATATAATCATTGCTTGAAATAGTGAATCAGTGGTGCAGTCTGTTTTATGGGACATGTTTGAGAGTGCCTCTCCTCTGTGGAATTTAGTGCTATTGTGTAGTTGAGGATGTAACCTGCAAGAGCTGGATCTCCCGTCTGCTAAACTGGGTGGGCTGACGGCCCTTTACGCAGCATTTTACTGCTTTGTCATTAAGGATTATTAAGTTTTCATGAAATATTATGACTAAGTGTAATATTTCAACAACCTCTTCCCTTGAACTACAAGTGGTATATAGTCCTGAATAGTAAGTAGCTTCCTTTGTGAGCTTAGGTTGTCCTGAGGAATGATTCTGGAAATAATGAGGCTGATTAGAATTCTGTGAGAAACAGCAGGTGCATGAATCTTCATTGTCACTGTAAAAAAAAAAAAATAATGACATCAGTTGAACATTCATCCATGGTGGAACACATAACTGTATTCATAAAGAATTATATAGTTAAGAGAAATAAATAACATCTAGCAGTTAAGCGAACAAGCCGTGCCTACAGACATGAATAAGTCATTCAAACATAATATTTGGATGTGGTACAACTCATTAAGCTGCTGCTGTGTATGTCTGTGTCCCGTGTAAGATGCCTGGGATCAAGTCCCACCTCTGCTTCCCACCGAGTTTCCTGCTAATGCACCTGGGAGACAGCAGCTGATGGCCCAAGTATTTGGGTTCCTGCCACCCACATGAAACTGAGGGACACATGTATTTATAATAGCATCTATTGAAAATGTTTAAACAGTCCACAGAATAGCATATATGGACTATAGACACTCATGCATGCACACATACACACAAATATTCCTGCTAATGATCAATAGTACAGTCAGGATGGCGATTATCTCTAAAAGGAGGGAAAGGACATTTAAAATTTTGGAATTAGTTATTTCTGTGACATTTACTTTCTTAATCTTAACATATCTTCCTGGGTGTTCATTGTATTTGCTTTGTCTTTTAAACATTACTGAACTACTTCATAATAGAAAACCTGTGCAAAGAACTTTTCAACTTTAGAGTGGTATGGAAAAATCAGTACACTCCCCTCCAAAAAAAAAACAAAAAAAAAAAACAAAAAAAAAACAGTATACTGATAGGACAAGTAAAAAAAACTTTATTTTGCCAAAAAATGTAATAAGAAGCCAAAAGCAGGAGAAAGGAAAAAAATGGCCTGCACATTTCATTTTCTCTTTCCATTATGTTCCATTACAGTGCTTCGTACTCCACAAATGGTTCTTTAAATAGAATGTTTTCTCAATTCTAAGAGGCGAGCTTCAGTATACTAATAGCTTGCTTGGGAAAAATGAAATTCTACTGTATTATATATACATAAATGCCTTGTAAGTTTCTAACCTATAGAGTGTACTTTAATATAGGTGCATTAATTAAAAATATATATGAGGCTATGCTCCCAAACATTTGTTGAAATAGTTGCTGCCTACCTAATAAAACTTGAGTTTGTGATAAACCATGTTACTACTGTGGAACCAGGCTCGTGTTGCCAGAATTTATTAAGATGGAATAGATTTAAGTATTTATTTCTGGTTGTCAACTGGTGTGCTATAGTGATTTGTTGCTTAACAATGGAAATGTGTTCTGAGGAATAGATCGTGAGGTGACTTTGTTGTTGTGTGAGCACCAGAGAACGTCTATAGAACACGTGGAGATGGCTACTTGTCACTAGGTGATTGAATCTTGGGGACCGCCATCACCTATGATGAGTCTTTGACTGATACACTGTCATTTGGCACATAACTATTTGACTGAAAGTTCTCTACACTGCTATTTTACCAAAATACCTATTTAGTGATGTGTAAGAGTTTTCTCCTGCAGCTCGTTACGTACTGCCCCCAAACAGTCCAGAATTGATAGGAGGGTCTGTTGTTGTGTATAGAAACTGTTGTGGACAGCTCCGCTCTCCTTTATTCTAAAGTGAACGTTCTTTCACGTGTTGTTATTTCCTGTAGCGCATATCTGGTTATTTCATGAGGCAGAGCTGCTACTTCTCAAGCTCATAGTATAAGTTGAGGCTGGTTAAGAAGAAAAAGGTTTTGCAGACCCATGTGTGGGGGTAGATAGTGAGTTTAGACATCGGTTTTCAATATACTGTTGTTCTCTCCTCTGAGGATTCGTCTGCAGGAGGCCTGAGTTTGATAAGAGGCTAACAGGATAGGCTTTGAAGCCTATCACAACCTGAGCTGTGAGCCTGCCTCCACCTCCAGGTCCTCCGAGCGCCGCAGTTTTCTTGTCCGTGAAGAAGGACCTTTGAGGGATGCAGGGTCTCACTTCCAGGGTGGAGGATTTTGAACTGGACTTTGGCGTTTCTTCGGAAGGCAGTCGTAACACAACAGAATGAGGCAGAGGATGGAAAGACAAGGGAAAGTTTAAAGACGTAAAAGGTGCATAAACCAAGCAGCCTGGGGACACGCAGAAGGAGTACTGACAGAGTTTTCATGTTTGCTCAAATAGCCAATTGGCTGAATGCTGTGGTTTTTTTTTTTTTTTTTACTACTATAGAAAATATACAGTGGGGGACGTTTTATGGTAAAGGTGGGAACTTCCCATTGACATTTGTAAGTAGTTTTATCAGTTGCAGTTAAACTCGTCATCTTCCTTATGGCTGTCCTTCTGAACCTCCCCACTTTGTGTCAACTAAAAACCATTTCTACACATTCCAGTGGATGGATGTCCATAGGTTGTTTTCTTCCCTATTGGAATAGATCCTTGATCTCCCTAAAGTGGGACCTTCTGGTTTAGAGAAACTTCTACCCTCAGTTATCTACTATATTGGACGCTGTTCTTTTTTTGTTGTTTGTTATTAAGATTTATCCATTTATTTGAAAGAGTTAGAGCAATGGCAGGAGGGAGGGAGGGAGGGAGGGAGAGAGAATGAATGAATGAATGAATGAATGAATCTTTTGTCCCAGCTGGAGCTGGGCTGGTATGAAGCCAGGAGCCAGGACTTTTTTCCATATTTCCTATGTGGGTACAGGGGCACAAGTGCTTGGGCCATCATCGACTACTCCCACCCCCAACACAGGCACAATAGCTAGGGGCTGGATCAGAAGCGGAGCAGCTGAGACTCAAACCAGCACTCATATGGGATGGATGCCAGCGCTGCAGGTGGCAGCTTCATCCATTGTACCACAGTGCCAGCCCCTGGATCCTGTTCTTATAGCTCCATCAGCTGGAACCTGAGTTTGGTGCCCTTTCCCTTCCCTTCAGAGTTTGGTATCTTTTGTTCTTGGAATCTTTCCAGTTTCTTTAAAAAAAAAATTCCAATCCTATTGAGACTCAAAGAATAGAGAGTTAAAGAGTCTGTGTTCCTTGGAAATTGCTTGGTCTATATGAAGATTTGTTTAGTTCCTTCCTTAACCAGCTCTTGGATCTCAAAGAAATTGTAGGAACCTTTTGCAGGAAATTTCAGGAGTTCCATTACCCTTTTATCCAGAGCAGTAGTATATGTTTACTGTACATCTGATGATATGAAAACCACCCAAGTAATTAATATTAGCTAAGGAGGACTTGTTTCAGGATGAGTTTTGGAGTCCATATAGATCATAATGGGTTAAAGGATTTTTTCCCTCCATTGGAAAATATAAGGATCACCTTCATGAGGCATAGTACATGTGATTAATTTTTCATTTTCTGGATGTAGGGATTCCTTTTAGGAATTGTATTTGAATGGAAATAATAGAAACTGGGAATAATGGTAGAGTAAAATAGATGTTGATATCTCTTCTGTATAAAGAAGTGGACAATCCAGGGGCTGTGTGGCTGTGCCGTGGATATCAGGGCTCTGGTCTCTATTTTTACTCCTTTGGGGTATCATGTGACTTCCATCTTCAATTGCACAGTCTGGTCCCTGGTGGCTGCTTATCATTCTGTCTTGCCTGTCAATCTGTAGGCAGCAGGAAAGAGATGGATGTGAGGGACAAAAATATAGACACACTGCCTAATCCAGTATCTTCTTATAAACAGGAATTCAGCTGGTCCTGTGGTTATATTTCCTTGGCCAACTTTTAATCAAATGGCCACATCCTGCTGGGTGGGTCTCCTAAAGTAAAGGATTTCATTGCTAAAGAGGAAGAGCAAATGGAGAATAGGAGGTAACAAACTTTGCTTAATTTATTCTGCATAAGATACTGATGGGAATCTTTCCCAAGTAGGAAAAATGGATGTTATTCTTTAGTCATCCTTTCATGGTGCTGTTTCCTCATCCTAAGATGTGTCTGATGGCACCTTGAAAGTTTGTTAGCCATTTAAAAGTGATTTTTCAAAAACTGCTACTGTTTGGTTTTTCTAACTCCTTGTGTTAACATGTATTGTTTTAGGGAAAGTTTTCAAGGAATGTTACCCTGAATGTCTGAGATAATCAAGGAACATAGGGGTCAACTAAAGAATTCTGTATCTGAGTGTTAAACCATCAAGAGAGAAGGTGTGGTTTGGCAGAATAAGAAAATGAGGCATAATGTGTCCATGGTTACAGATGAATAGGTTGTAAATTATTATTCCAATAACTTAGTTACCAATTCAAGAGAGTTTCTTCCTGATGTATTTCAATGATTTACTTCTACTCTTCAGCATCAGTACTTAACCTCCCCTTTATGTACTTTGATATTATTGTACCTTTGCTGCTTTTAATTAATACTGACTTTGAATTAATATTGCCGCAGGAAACTTATTTTTGGTGCTTTTCCAGCTCTGTAGATACACTATTGCATAAACAGGCTAAATTTAATCACATAATTTACTGTGCTTGCAGTATTTAGAACTTCATTGTGCACCCATTGTGGACTTCATTTTAGACATCTGTTTTTGATTTGCTATATCTTAAATACAGATTTTTATCATAAAGGCAGAATTACAGGTATTTACCCGAAGATGCTGTGGCACAGTAGAAGTTGGAAGAAGACACAGAACTTCTGAGTTCTCAATATGTAGCACAGTTTGAATTAGTGACCTTGTCTCCCACAGAAACAAATAGGTGCCTAGCAGAAGTAAGGAAGAACATTGCTAAGAGAGCTTCTGAGAGACTATATCATTCTCAAAATGTCGAAAGCAAAGTTTATAAACGGTGCTACTTTTTCATTAAAGAATTAACTTTTCAAATAAAAAAAAAGTATAGTTATTAGAGTTAGGAGAGTGTACAAAGTAGAGAAACAGACTTAGTAAATACAACTTTTGCAAGTCACTTTTCCCACTGAACAATGACATTTATCTGTCCAGCTTGATTATGTAAAAGTTGTAGAATTTTATTTTCATAGTTAATTTTTTAGGTTGAGCCCTGGAAGGCGAGTTCCTCATGTGTTTCCTCCAGCCGATTTTGGTTTAGATAAAATTGTTTTTATCTGATTTTCCTTTGAGAAAGCACGGACATTTGCTTCCTTGGCTGACTTACAGGTACGGCTGAGGACTGAAGGACCCACATGAAGAGGCTTCTTGGATGAGGCAGCCGCCCCATGCAGAGATGCCTCTCCCGGCTCGCTGTTTGTGTTCCGGGAAAACAGGTGCCAAGCAAGACTGCCCTGTTCTCAAGATCTGCACACTTTCTTTCCCATAGCATGGTAGCAGCCAGTATTCTCAAAGACAATACTTTTTCTTAAATGTAAACTTGGAATAGCACTACTGTGAACTTGGGATAGCACTACTGATTGATAGAAGAAAATAGCATAGATGAGGAGGTGATGCATTAGAAAAAATGATGCCGTTAGAAGTTGCCAACCTACACTGAAGTCTAGGTTTCTGTAGCACTTGGTATAAAATTAGCATTTTATTATACTCTCTATATATATGTATATATTCTTATTTATATTTATATATAAGTATATATGATATATATACATATATATTTTTTCTTTTCCCTAATTAGATTGTAGTCTTTTTTGAGGGGGAGTTATTTGTCTCATTTCTTCAGATTTCCTTGTAACATATAGCATCATGTCAGACATGTTATAAGTGAAAAATAATTATGTTTAACTAGATCCAGTGCAAATCTGATGAGTAGTGATTTCTTGGTACAGTATTTTGAGGATTCTGAGGATAAATCTATGACATTAAAAAAATAACATATTGTGGTAAATTAGGCCAAGGACTCTTTGGTTTATAGGTGTGTGTCTGGAGCTTAAGGTGATGACTGGCAGGTCCTAAGTACTAAATAATTAGTTGTCACAAGAATAAATGGTCCTGCAATAGTTGAAAGGGCAAGCAAGTACTAGGCACATGTGCCATCTTGTTGCAAAATCAACTTTAAAGTCTTTTCTAATTATAAGTTCTGTAATTGGTATAAATATTTGTTGATGCAGCAGATGTTATATCAGCATCCAAATTTAGCAGCTGGACTGCTTTACCTTCTAATTGATAGACTCCAACCAAGACATGTAGAGTCAAGGCTGTGAGAACTAAATAAGTTATTAACAAAGATGGTCATTTCTGGGGTTCAGTTAACTGTGATTTAAGAAACAATGAAAAAAACTCATATATTTAACTTGATGAATCTATTTCACTTTTACTATATTATGTTAAACTCCAACTAATATTAAATTGATTAATTGAGGGGAATTTCTCTTCAGTTTATAGTCCATTTACATGGAGTGCAAGTCCATTAACCTGACTGTGAAATAGGTTAGTGGATGATTGAATTCTCTGTTCTTGTAGGGTCAGATCGTACTGGGACCTTTTATCTGATTTTATTATAATATCAAAATTGTGCAAAGAATTTAATCCATCTTTAATCTCAGTATTTTATAGGTAAGATGAATCCTTAGCATTTAAATTATTGTATTGTAGGTTTTTACTGCCAGGATTAATTTAACACCAGGGTCCTGATTTTAAATACTGGTGCTTTTTCGAAATGTCATTATTTCCCGGTGATCTTCCTCTAAATACTAAAGGAGACACTCTGCTAAGAATAAAGGGCTCTGTTCTCCACCGAATGCCATCCACCTGCCCACTTTGGGCTCCTTTGTGATTTGGAGAAGGGGCAGCCGGTGCCCCACAGAATTCTGGGGTTGCTGAGAATCTTCTTTGGCATTTCTGAATTCAGAAGTATTTTCATGATGATTCTAAGATTGGAAGTGTCATAGCGGTTACCAGAGGCTTGGGAAGGTGACATACTAACAGATACTAAGTCATAGCCACATAGAAGTAAAAAGCCTTGAGGTTCTACTGTGCATAGGGTGATTATAGATAATGTATTATACATTTCTCAATAAAAAAAGAAACACCAGAATGTAGGATTTGGAATGCTTTGGCCATATAAAAATGTTAGGTGTTAGATTATGTGTGTACATATACAAATACATATACATGCACACATACACACTTGCATGTATATGTATATATGCAAATATATGCATATGAATGCATAAATATATACACATATATTTTACCCTGATTGGACATTTGTGTATACAAGTTGTGTACACAAGCTGTCATATTATACCCCGTAAATATGTATAATTTTATATGCCTGTTACAATTTTTTAATTAAAGGATTACAGAAAATTGAAAAAAAAATAAGTTGTGATTTACCTCTGTGTGTGTGTTATTTGAATTCTGGGGTTCAAAAGCAATGGAAGTTAAAATCACTGGCCAGTTGGCACCAGAGCAGTGGTAACAGGCTGTATTATTTGCCATCATGTTCTTTGTTGCACATACTTGAAGAAAAAAAGGGAAAGAACATTTAACTTAAAAATGTCCTTGATAAAACAGAAACAAATGATCGATTCTGTTACATCACATTCCTTTTTAATATTCTGTGTGGTGAAATGGAAATGTGCTTTGTCCTGCTGCTGCCTATCGGAGAACAATGGTTTTACTCAAGGAGCTGTTGTAGAACTCGTTCCTTTTCAATAGGACATCATTTTTAATTGAAATCGTGACTGACAGACCATGACAGTTCAGACTTGGATACGGGGCAGATTTTTTTTGAAAACTGAGTGGAGTAAAGCTTTTACTTCTAGGAAAACTGTTGACAGTATTTTCTGCCCATGATAAAATTTGAAGCTTCAGGTAAGAACTCCAATTTAGGAAAACTTGTAATTGTCCCTGTGCTAAAGGGCTTTGAAGAAGCATCCATGTATTCAAAATCTTTTTGGGAATAACGATTCTGATCAGATGTGATTTTTTTATTGCATACAGAAGTATGTAATCATTTGTAACTTCTGCATGACTTACCCAGTGAACTGATATTTTCCAAATGATCAATGCATAATGTTACAAAATTATGCAAGGACAAAAGATTCATTCAGAGTTCAAGATAGTTAAATGGATTATAATGTAACAGAATATGGTTTCAGAATATGGTTCAGATTCTGTATTTTAACCAAATGTTAAGAAACTGCTACTTGTCAAACTTTGCAGTCGTAGTAAGGAAGAATATCTACAGTGTCTTGAAAGGATTAACCATTACTTGCTTTTCTGACCTGTATCTATTCCTTTATGAGGGATCTTCAAAAAGTTCATGGAAAATACATATTATGAAAACACTGCAGAGATATTGAAACTATTTTGTGAAAATAAAAAAAACCTTGTCTTTACAGTCTAGGTTTCAACACACTTTTTGAAGTCACACTTATGCTTCCACCAAAACAGCCTATCACGGCATATTAATGCAGAAGCCCAGTTGAGAACCATCTTCTGTTAGACTAGATCCTTCTTTTTAAAATATTTTATCTAAGATTTGATTTTATTTATTTGAAAGGCAGAGTTACTTTGAAAGAGGGAGAGACTGGGTGGATGAAGGGAGAGGAGATCTTCCCTCTGCTGCTTCACTCCCCAAAAGGCCACAATGTCTGGAATGGGGACAGACCTAAACCAGGAGCCTGGCACTCCATCTGTGTCTCCCATGTGGGAGGCAGGGTACGAGTGTTTGTGCCATCTTTTGCTGCCTTCCTAGGTGCATTAACAGAGAGCTGAATCAAAAGCAGAGCAGCTGGGTCTCGAATGAGAGCTCATATGGGATGCAGTGTCGCAGGTGGTGGCTTAACCTGCACTACAACACCAGCCCCTAGGCAACATTCTTCATAACAAATTATTTGAATGGTGAAGTTATTTTTCATGAAAGCATATGGTGACATGTGATAGATTTATTGTTACATAGTTTACAAAAAAAGTCTTTAATTTCTAATAAGGTAAATAAAGATAAGACATAAACATCAACCAAATAAGTCTAAACCAAACATAGACAAAATAGTCATAAACAGAAGGGTCTTGAGGTCCTAAATACTTTTAATTTTTAATTTTTATTTATTTATTTGAAAGAGTTGCACAGAGAGAGGAGGAGGGGCAGAGAGTGAGAGAAGTCTTCCTTCCACTGGTTTACTCCCCACATGGCCGCATATGGTGGGAGCTGAGCTGATCTGAAGCCAGGAGCTTCCTCCAGGTCTTCCACATGGGTGCAGGAGCCCAAGGACTTGGACCATCCTCTACTGCTTTCTCACGCTGTTACAGGGCTGGGCCAGAAGTGGAGCCACTGGTACTGAAACTGATGCCCATTTGGGATGCTGGCACTGCAGGTGGCGACTTTACCTACTACACCACAATGCCGGCCCCTCAATACTTTTTAAAAGACTGTATGGCCGGTGCCATGGTTCACTTGGCTAATCCTCCGCCTGTGGCGCCGGCATACCGGGTTCTAGTCCCAGTTGCTCTTCTTCCAGTCTAGCTCTCTGCTGTGGAGGATGGCCCAAGTGCTTGGGTCCCTGCACCTGCATGGGAGACTGGGAGGAAGCATCCGGCTCCTGGCTTCAGATCGGTGTCACGTTGGCCGTAGCAGCCATTAGGAAAGTGAACCAACGGAAGGAAGACCTTTCTCTCTGTCTCTGACTGTCTATAACTCTCTCTCTCTCTCTCTCTAACTCTGCCTGTCAAAAAAAAAAAAAAAAAACCTGTAAAAAAGTCCTGAGACCAAAGAATTTGATGCCAGGCTCTAGACCTTTGGGTAGAGCAGGGACCACTTCTGTGCCTGGGTCTACAGTGATCTTCCTTGATTCATGGATATTGAGGTCAGTGTTGCAGTACAGTGGTTAGGGCACTACATGGGCCACCCACATCCCATCCCATTCTGAAGTACCTGGGTTCAGATTCTTGCTCCCTTTCCAATCCAGCTTCCTACTCATCTTCCCTGTTAAGTAGTTGGGTCCCTGCTAGTACTCATGTGGGAGACCTGGGTTGAGTACCAGGCTCCTGACTTTGTCCTGATCCAACCTTGGCTGTTGCAGATATTTGGGCAAGTGAACCAGTGAACGCAAGATGTCTCTTTGCTTGTTTTCTTTCTCTCTCTCTCTGCCTTCCTCTCTACCTTTCAAATAAATAAAACTTAAATTAGTATTGTCACAATGCCACATTACCACCCATTGGTTTCATCCACTGATACACTGAACAATGATTGTTTTACATCTTCTGCCTTCCAGATACCCTGTCAGGTATTGGGATTTTTTTCTGGTTAAGATTGTTTCCTGTGTATTTTTAAGCTCCCCTAATTCTTTCTGTTTCACTCCTTATAATTGTGTTGAATACTTGGTTTATAAATTCCTGTTTTCTTACAGCTTCTAGATATGGAGATGTAATGTGGTATTTATTTTCACATTATTGCCATTTGTTACGACAACAGTGATTGGCTAGTATTGAACCAGTGCATAAGTGTTTCACTCCTTTCTCTTTCTGGTATGTTGAAAGAATGGAATAAATACATATATTTGGAGTATTTTGGATGTATGCAATTAAACATGGACAGCAGATATAAGAGATCAAAGGAAAGAGAGCGAGAAGGAAGTCTTCAGCACAGTATTTACAGTGTCTTCCAGAACTGCCTCTGACTTTTTGGGCTGTGAGGCGGGAGTACAGATGGAGAACTGCAGACCATATGTCAAACACGTTTCAAAGCAGTAAGTTAATGGACTGCTAAATAAAATACACTTAGCCCCTTTCCCCCAACAAAAATACTATCTTAGCCTCAGTAGAAAAAGTACATGGAAAGCAGTGGTTTATACCATGTAACGGTGGATAAGACCAATCCAACATGATGGTCATTTTCCACAAGGCCTGTGATTCGTGCCAGGGAACCCAGCAGCATTGGTCAGAAGAGAGAAGAGCCGGGGAAAGGACTCGACGCTGAGTTTTTGCTCCTTCAGTCTGTCCTTCCAGTCATTTTTCAGATCCAGAGGGAAACCATTCTTGCTCTTCCTTTGTATGAAAGCGACCCTTTCGTGCCCACGAGGATGAAGCTGCTCACGGATCTTGCGCCCTTCCTCTAACCCCCTGACCAAACTTCTCTGAAGATGCCCGGGGAAGGGAGCTGCAAGGTTTCCTTTGGCAAACTGTGCAGGCAGTTCCTCTCCTGTGGATACTGCCCTTTTAAGTTCCTCAGAGGAAAGGCAAGTGGGAAGGCCAGGCTGCCATGTAGAATGCTCAGATGTGTCCCATTCATGTGCTGGGCCACTGCTGCCTTGGGAGAGGTGGTCTGAGCCTGGCCCCTGGCCTCCCACCTGCTTCTTTCTCCATTTCTCTTTCTGCACCCACCAGGGCCACCTTTTGTGTGCATGTGGACACTGCAGCCCACTTCTCCAGGCTGTGTCTCCCAGGGCCAATAGCTAGCCTCTGGCCACTTTATGGCCTAGGACAAGAATTCCGGGGCTGCAGGTGTACAGATTGTAATCTGAGAGGAAGAGCCATAAGGTCCAGAGAATCCCTCTCCCTCTGCTTGTCTTCACGGATTCCTTATAGCTGTTGGAGGATGAACCATAGAGAAGGTTGGAGCCAAAACCCCCAGAGTGCACACCCCAAAATGAGGACCATGTTTCCTGGTATCTTAGGATGGTATTGGTGTGGCTCATATATGACCTAGGTTAGACTCACCAGATGTGCTTCTTAATAATTCAGATTCTTTTGTGTGGGCATTTGGTGTGGCACTTCACACGCTGCTTGAGATACCCCTAGGCCATGTGAGAGTGCCTGGTTCGAATCCTGGCTCCTCCTCTTCCCAACCAGCTTCCTGCTGATGTGCACGCTTGGAGGCAGCAAAAGATGGCCCAAGTACTTGGATCCCTGCCATGCATGTGGAAAGACCTGGATGTAGTTCTTTGGCTTGGACCTGGCCCAACCCTGGCTGTTGCAGACACTGGTGAAGTGAGTCAGTGGATGGGAGATCTTTCTGATAAAAATGTTTCAAAAATTCAGATTCTTAGGCTTCACCTACATTTACTCATTTTTAAAGATTTATTTATTTCAGAGGCAGAGTTACAGAGAGGAAGAAGTGGAGAGAGAAGTCTTCCATGGCTGCAATGGCCAGAGCTGAGCCGTTCTGAAGCCAGGAGCCAGGAGCTTCTTCTGGGTCTCCCACGGGGGTGCAGGGGCCCAGGGACCTGGGCCATCTTCTGCTGCTTTCTCAGGCCATGGCAGAGAGCTGGACTGGAAGTAGAGCAGCCGGGACTCCAACCAGTGACCATATGGGATGCCGGCACTGCAGCGGCAGATTTACCCACTATGCCACAGCGCAGGCCCCTTCACATTTATTGACCAGAGTGCAGTGTGACCCAAAGGAAGAAGGTGTTAACAGTGTTGCCAGTCACAGGTTAAGTGTAAGGTTTTCCCTGGGCCTGGGCGGATGAATCTTTCCGTTTAGCATCAGCATTTCAGTGTGCCCTTACACACCTCTTTAAATGTGTAATCTCTTTGAATCCGCTCAGCAACTCAGTGAGGTGGTTACTCCATTTCTGTGATGCTGTTGGGGAATTTGGATCTTGAAATGGCCTTAGTGTGTTGCAGTCTCTGCTGTCTTGGTTTTACATTTTTTTCAATTGGAATTTGCAAAGAGTGTTTTTAAGGGACATCTGCTCTAAAGCTGTGGCAACTCTAGTGAGCGTCGATGCACGTGAATCAGCATCAAAGAGGAAGTACAGTTGTGAAATGAGTGATCAAATACAGAAGACTTTGGAGGGTTCCTCTCTGAATTTTGAGGAAAATAACCTCTTTTGAATAAGATTGGTTCATGTTCAGCAACTTTTATTTATAAATTAAATTCAAATATTTAATGACAGGTATAAAAGCATTATTGAAACATGCATGCTAGTCATTTATGCATAATGTAGTACTGCTCACTTTGTGCTGATAATTTGCATTGGCGTCTTTTTTTAAAAGTGATAAATAAAATTTTGATTTTTAGCCTAATATTACTGTCAACAGAGAAGTTACAGATCAGGTTGGGAACTGCATGGATATAGCTACATACCTGTATTGTTTATAGAAAGTATTTGTTAAAAGAATGAATGTCCAAATTTATAAGTGACTAATAATAGTTCCATAAAACAAATAATGAAGCCATTTATTCTACTCACTTAAATGTGTTCTTAGGCCCATAAAGTGCTATTTAGTAGCCGGAGGGGTGCTAGTTACCACTAACCACACAGTACTCTAGTTGTTTCCTGGAGAGTTAATATTAACTACCCCAAATTTATAATTTATAATGTGAAAGTATTTTAGTCACTGGATTACTTGGATTATTTAGTATTTTGCATCCCTGAATGGCCACTTGTTCATGGAATTGTATGAAGTTTTTGTGCAGGCTATTTTTGGAATTATTATTTCATACAACTGAAATGCCTTCCTAGGGATATATAACTACTGATTTTCAAAACTCCCAAGAAAACCAACACAGGATTCAATTTTGGGTTGCATACACAAACCAACGTAGTATGGTTAAGACATGAAACCAGAACTGGAAGAGTTAATCTTCAAGTTCAGCTTGTGCAATGTTTACTGATCCTTTTCTGCTTCTTCTTGTTAATTGGCACCTCCGCCTCCTTACTAATTAATGGGATAGCAAGGGGCAGGTGGCGCCATTCTATTTTGATAATCCTTGTCAGCAGTGTCTGTGTAATCTTCTTGTTTAATTATAATGAATGTGCAATTGGGGTGCATGAACTTTCAACAGTTTTTTCCCTGGAAGTTCACTGGTCAAGGACACTTTTGCAACTGTCACACATTGCTACATAGAAAGCCAGTTGTTTTACCATTATAGTTAGTACTTTAGACAAATGGAAGTCACTCATGGGGCTAACAAGCACGTTTTAAAAACTAGACACAGAATTGAAAGAAATTTGTTTCCTTTAATTGTGCTTTTTTTCCCCCCTCACAGGGTAAAAAAAAAATTGTTTAAATAGGGACATTTAATTTTAAGAGTACTTAATGGATGAAAATATTAGAGTAATGTTTTCTCTGGAAGGCAGATCCTAGGCAGGAAGTCAAAATAAATGGAACCAATTTACTTAAGAATTTGCAAGGTTTAGTTGTGAAGTGACCAGATAAATGATTCTGTTTGATTCTGTTGGAAGGCAACTCCTACTAGAAAATGCATATTTTGTTCATTTCCATTTTAAAGAGACTGTTGTGCTTTCAAGTATAAACGTGGGTTTAAGTAAAATAAACTCATCTCACCGGTGGTTTTGAAGTTTGAGAACTGGTCTAAAAATTGTGATTCATAAATGCATTATTTACTTGGGATAAATGGGAGAAAAGGAGGCAGAAGAAGTCAAGAAACACCTCTTCAGCTGTTAATACCTTGAAACTTAGTGGAAAGGAAATAACACCCAATTTATAAGAATTCCAATGTAAACAAACAGGAGCTATGATAGGAAATAGCACCAGAGCCAATTTATATGACTTGGTCTATGTTCATTTTTCAGATAAAACTTCCTGTTCTTATACCTAACCTTTGGGCCAGACCAAAACCAAAATAAATCCTCCTCAAATGGTGAAAGGAAACATTTTAATTGGATGATATTTTTGGAAAATCAGAAACAGCTACTTCCAGTGTTGGTACCTTGATAAGGGTTAAAAGTGTTATTGAAGATAAAAATGTCTGTCTGTCTATGAACTTAATGTTATATACTTTATTACATAGTAATGAAAGTTTGATTATATTTGTACCTAACGAGAGATTCTTGATTTATCTTAATTTATATTTAAAATCAAACTGAAATACCTATGATTTTTAAATGTTTGGTTCTCTGGACCAAACCAGAAACAGTTTTGCCCACCAAGGAATGTTTGGTGATGCCTGGAGACACTCTATTCTCACCTGTGGGAAAGGTGGCTGCTGGCAGTGATAGGGCAGAGGTCAGAGATGCTGCATCCGGCCATGCAAGAACACTTCACCCTGAAGAATTCTCCAGCCCAAACATTCTTATTGCTGGAACTGAGAAGCCAGCCCTACCTCAGTGGTAGCCTTTTCGGATGAATCACTATCTTGTTTATAAAGACTGTGTTGTGAAGCTGCTGGAAACTTGGAGAAGAAATGCTGTATATGGGGGGGGCAGGAGAGTCATAGGTGGGTGTGTATGGATTGGGTTGTGTGAGATTAACTGATAATGCCATATTCCTGATGTTTATTTTTTTCTTTCCCATGCAAATTATGAATTCTAAAGCAGGAATGAAAAGCAGCTCATGGGAAAGAGAATTTGAAATGCCAGAGGAAATAGCAGTTACAATTTCTTTGTTGTGTTTTCTTTCCTGTCCCACTGTATTTTTATTCAGAATGAAAGAAGGGCAGTGGAGATATGGTGGTGTGATCTGTTGCATACTTTTGTGTTTACAAAGCCCTGCACCATTTGGTTGGAGTGGAGCCGCTGTGTATGTTAGAGATCACAAGATGATTTTTAACCTGGTCGCCAAAATCAGGCTTTGATTCATCTGTTTGAAAAATCTGTCCCCATCTTTGCTTCATATGTGATTTTATGTTCATCTGTGACCGTAAATGCAAACCCAACATTTACATAGTATGAAAATCATAGCTTAGATCCAGATGAAACACTTTAAATTTCAACTACCTCTATTTTTCTTTCATGATGTTAATACAAATAAGTAAATGTTTTTTTTTATTTAGTAAATATAAATTTCCAAAGTACAGTTTATGAATTACAATGGCTCCCCCAGCAATAATTTCCCTCCCACTCGCCCCCCTCACATCTCCCTCTCCCTCTCCCATTCCATTCACATCAAGATTCATTTTCAGTTATCTTTATATACAGAAGATCGATTTAGTATATATTAAGTAAAGATTTCATCAGTTTGCACCCACACAGAAACACAAAGTGTAAAATACTGTTTCAGTACTAGTTATAGCATTACTTCACATTGGACAACACGTTAAAGACAGATCCCACATGAGAAGTAAGTGCGCAGTGACTCCTGTTGTTGACTTAACAATTTGACACTCTTGTCTATGGCATCAGTAATCTCCCTAGGCTCTAGTCATGAGTTGCCAAGGCTATGGAAGCCTTTTGAGTTCGCCGACTTCGGTCTTATTCTGACAGGGTTATAGTCAAAGTGGAAGTTCTGTCCTCCCTTCAGAGAAAGGTACCACCTCCTTTGATGACCCCATTCTTTCCCCTGGGATCTCACTCCCAGAGATCTTTCATTTAGGTTTTTTTTTTTTTTTTTTTTTTTTTTTTTTTTTTTTTTTGCCAGAGTGTCTTGGCTTTCCATGCCTAAAATACTCTCACGGGTGCTTCAGCCAGATCCGAATGCCTTTAGGGCTGATTCTGAGGCCAGAGTGCTATTTAGGACATCTGCCATTCTATGAGTCTGCTGTGTATCCCGCTTCCCATGATGGATTGTTCTCTCCCTTTTTGATTCTATCCGTTAGTATTAGCAGACACTAGTCTTGTTTGTGTGATCCCTTTGACTCTTAGACCTATCAGTGTGATCATTTGTGAACTGAAATTGATCACTTAGACTAGTGAGATAGCATTGGTACATGCCACCTTGATGGGATTATATTGTAATCCCCTGGCATGTTTCTAACTCCACCATTTGGGGCAAGTCCGATTGAGCATGTCCCAAATTGTACATGTCCTCCCTCTCTTATTCCCACTCTTATATTTAACAGGGATCACTTTTCAGTTAAAATTTAAACACCTAAGAATAATTGTGTGTTAATTACAGAGTTCAACCAATAGTACTAGAACAAAACAAAACTACTAAAATGGATAAAGTATTACATTGTACATCAACAGTCAGGACAAGGGCTGATCAAGTCACTGTTTCTCATAGTGTCCATTTCACTTCAACAGGTTTCCCCTTTGGTGCTCAGTTAGTTGTCACCGATCAGGGAGAATATATATTTGTCCCTTTGGGACTGGCTTAATTCACTCAGCATAATGTTTTCAAGATTCCTCCATCTTGTTGCAAATGACTGGATTTAATTGTTTATGACTGCTATATAGTATTCTATAGAGTACATGTCCCATAATTTCTTTATCCAGTCTACTGTTGATGGGCATTTGGGTTGGTTCCAGGTCTTAGCTATTGTGAATTGAGCTACAATAAACATTAATGTGCAGACAGCTTTTTTGTTTGCCAATTTATTTTCCTTTGGGTAAATTCCAAGGAGTGGTATGGCTGCATGGAGAGAGAGAAAGGATTAGAAGGCCTTTTTAGTGAGATACTTGCAGAGAACTTTCTGGGTTTGGAGAAGGACAGAGACATCCTAGTACAGGAAGCTTATAGAACCCCTAGTAAACATGACCAAAAGAGATCCTCACCACGACACGTTGTAATCAAACTCACCACAGTGAAACATAAAGAAAAGATTCTAAAATGTGCAAGAGAGAAACGTCAGATTACTCTCAGAGGATCTCCAATTAGACTCACAGCAGACTTCTCATCAGAAACCCTACAAGCTAGAAGGGAATGGCAAGACATAGCCCAGGTACTAAGAGAGAAAAACTGCCAGCCCAGAATATTATATCCTGCAAAGCTCTCATTTGTGAATGAAGGTGAAATAAAGACCTTTCATAGCCAACAGAAATTGAAAGAATTTGTTGCCACTCGTCCAGCCCTGCAAAAGATGCTTAAAGATGTGTTACACACAAAAACACAGAAACAGGGTCATCAATATGAAAGAAGGTAAAGGAAGGAAACCTCACAGCAAAAGATCACAGGGAATTCAAATTATATATTAGAAAATATCTTTGGGAAATGGCAGGGCAAAGTTACTACTATCAATAGTCACATTGAACGTTAATGGCCTTAACTTCCCAGTTAAAAGACACTGATTGGCTGATTGGGTTAAGGAACAAAACCCATCTATTTGCTGCTTACAAGAAACACATTTTTCCAACAAAGATGCATACAGACTGAAAGTGAAAGGCTGGAAAAAGATATACCATGCCAACAGAAATGAAAAAAGAGCGGGCGTAGCCATCTTAATATCAGACTACATAAACTTTACCACAAAAACTGTTGAGACAAAGAGGGGCACTATATAATGATCAAGGGATCAATTCAACAGGAAGATATAACGATTATCAATGTATATGCACCTAATTATAGGGCACCAGTTTATTTAAAAGATTTGTTAAGGGAGTTAAAGGGAGACTTAGACCCCAATACAATAGTACTGGGGGACTTCAATACTCCACTCTCAGAAATAGACAGATCAACAGGACAGAAGATCAACAAGGATACAGTAGATTTAAATGACACTAAAGCCCAAATGGATCTAACAGATATCTACAGAACTTTTCATCCTACACATAAAGCATTTACATTCTTCTCAGCAGTACATGGGACTTTCTCTAGGATTGACCACATAGTAGGCCATAAAGCAAGTCTCAGCAAATTCAAAAGAATTAGAATCATACCATGCAGCTTCTCAGACCATAAAGGAATGAAGTTGGAAATTAGCAACTCAGGAATCCCTAGAGCATATGCAAACACATGGAGATTGAACAACATGCTCCTGAATGAACAATGGGTCATAGAAGAAATTAAAAGAGAAATCAAAAATTTTCTGGAAGTAAATGAGGATAACAGCACAACATACCAAAACTTATGGGACACAGCAAAAGCAGTGTTAAGAGGAAAGTTTATAGCAATAGGTGCCTACATCAAGAAATTGGAAAGGCACCAAATAGATGAGCTTTCAGTACATCTCAAGGATCTAGAAAATCTGCAGCACACTGGACCCAAATCTAGTAGGAGAAGAGAAATAATTAAAATCAGAGAAGAAATCAACAGGATTGAATCCAAAAAATTTACAAAAAATCAGCCAAACGAGGAGCTGGTTTTTTGAAAAAATAAACAAAATTGACACCCCATTGGCCCAGCTAACTAAAAGAAGAAGAGAAAAGACCCAAATCAATAAAATCAGAGATGAAAAAGGAAACGTAACAATAGATACTACAGAAATAAAAAGAATCATCAGAAATTACTACAAGGACTTGTATGCCAGCAAACAGGGAAACCTATCAGAAATGGATAGATTCCTGGACACATACAACCTACCTAAATTGAACCAGGAAGACATAGAAAACCTAAACAGATCCATAACTAAATAAATGTTGATTGAGATAGTACCCTGTTTAATATTGAGGTATTGATTATTTACCAAAAGTCAGTAAATTAATTGTTGCTGACTTTCCTATATATTAGGGCAGCATACTATTTTATACATACAAAATATAGGTATGTTATATGTTAAGTTATGGAGCACATCATTATTTCTGAAACCACCATTGTACCTGAGAAATTTTAAATGAGCACATTAATGCTGTTTGAATATTGACTGAAATAAATTGAGATACTTGTTTGTTCGGCTGAACTGGTCCATCTTGGTGTTTTGAGTGAAGCGTATTATATGTAAAGAGCTTAGTGGAGAAGTAGTGGGAACTTAGTATGTGAGAAATTGGAAATAACTTGCCAAATAAATGAAAAATAACTTGCTTGAAAAACAATTCCTTTAAAAATATTTTAATTCCCTAGGAGAGAAGAAATGGGAGAGGTACCCTGGTTAGCAGAGATGTAGAGAAGAGCCTTTGTCACCAGCAACATGGAGGCTCATTCAGCTTAGTGACTGCAGGATATTTTATAAGGAAACTTGTGTCTAAAAATAGATGCTGAATGAACCTTCTTTTGAGCACAGGACCATATGGTTTTTAAAGGGCCATTTTGTTTTATTGAAAAGAAAATATGAAAACTCCCCAATTGGAAGCAAGTTTTAGTAGTAGGTGTTAGAAAATACCTTTTTGTGCAATGTGACTAGGTACATGTTCCAAAACAGATGTGTTTTCTGAACACATTAATTAGTAACTACCTTGAACATTCAACATTTTTCAAATTCTGTTGGGGTATGCTTGTTTCTGAAAAATAGTACAAGTCATTTATAATCCTTTGACACAGTGAGATTTTTTTTTCTGTGAATTTTGGCAGATGTTCCATAGCTGACATAAAATACGAAGTTAGAGGAAGTTAGACTGAAGTTCTGTATGATCTTTGCTATTCACATGATATGTGCAGTCCAGAGTTTAAATGTTCTATTCTTTGTCCTGAAATATTTTTTTATTTCTGTGATGTTCACAAGTGTATGTACCAGTAGAGTCCATTTCTGTAGCATCAGTGCAATTTGTAAAATTTGAGTTTGGATAAAGACTATAGGAACTGCATATTTAAATGAAGCTTTATTGAAATGGAGTTAGGAGGGTAGATGTTCTGCAATTGCTACTACTTGTTTGAGCACATGAGGGAATGTGTCAACTTTCCTCTGGCCAAGGGGTTGAGAACCATCTATTATATTGCTGGAAAAACTGTGTTGTGGATAGCCAGTGATGCCTTGTGCTCAGCTTAGATAATGCAGTTGAGAACTACCTGTTGGAAAGTCGATATTGCAGAGTTACAAATGAAGGAAAATTGCTTGTGAGTTTTTTATTCCATAAACACAGCTTATCTTTCTAGTAGTGAAATTTCTGCTAACCTTATTCTCCTTAATCTGAGAGTATTTCCCATTTGTGATGGAAAGTCCTTAGACTGAAGTAAATGAAAGCCAGCATGTTTCTAGCTTCAACATACATCCCAAAGCTTTCTTCCACACTTTTCTTCTCCCCCCTTTCCTCAGAGGCCCCCATCTTCCCCTGTTCAGTACATGCCTGCCAACAAAACTTCTGGTATGGTGAAATGTCTCAAATTTATATGTATTTTCCAACTCTTATGTCAGAGACCCTTGAACTTACACAGATCTAGCAGCAGTGATGGCAAACCCTCAACTCTCACTGCTTTTAAAAAGTGTTTATATGCGTGTGTGTAATACATTTTCAGGTTGGTGGCTTTGAAGCATATGCCCACCAATGAAACAGGCCTCCCACACCAAATGCATTTTAATGTATGCAAGTTTATAAATGTGAATGAAATATAATTATGTTACAGCAAGTTCTAGTGAAAGGAGTATAATTTTATGCAGTATCTTACAAGTTATAAGCTTTCACATTATGATATATCATTTCTTCTGTGTGATTCGTGTGTGAGCTATAGAGAAATTCTGTTTTATAGTAAGAACTGTTGCTTGCTGGGATTGATTAAGTGACCTACTCAGAACTGTGGTAGAACAGGGATCCTGGGGTGCTTAGTCAAAGTTGCTTTCCACTACACCACAACAAAGATGCAGTTCCAAACCCAGCAAGAAGAACCTTCACATCAACAGGATGTTGAATTCCAAATTGCTGAATTTTTGGTTTAGCCCATAAGGCCAAAACGCTCAGCTCATTGAACAGTGATGTTTGTAGTAGCTTATATATTGCAATCAACATTTGTACACTGTCATTCCATCATGTATTAAAGAAGTAACTTTTTGGTCCATCCCATTTGCTTTTACCAAATTCTCTGTCTCAGATGATGAATGATGATTGACCTTGATAATTGAAGGTATTTCATACATTTCAGGATAGAATTGTATCTGCCAGGTTAGCATCTTGGCCTATGAGGGTTTTCTTGACTTTGGAGGATTCTCCTGTGTCCTCCTTCCCAGGTCAGTGTTAGGGAACATTCTATAAGCCTTAGGGGATTGTGGGAGGGGTGTGAGGTCCTGGAACCTCTGCTTTAACCCATTGCACCTGCTGTTGTGGTGGTTGTCTGACTGCATACTCAGTGTGAGATCTAGGCTACTCCACAACAGAATGGACAAGGGCTTATTTGACCTAAAGTCTCCGTGAACATGAATACTCCAGCCTCCCTCATTTGCTCCACAAATGCCAGTTGTGCCAGGCTTGGTCATGGGTATGTAGGATTCTGTGGTGAACGTGACAGAGTACCTTTCCCAGAGTGCTGATGTTCGGGAAGAGATGTCACAACTACAGAAACGAGACTTTCGAGGTAGATTGAGATGAGTGCTTTGAAGAAAATAAGACGAGGTTACTGTTGCTTAGGACGGTCGTGGAACTGAAGCGGAGATTATGAAGACAGAGGAATGAAAGGACTACGCAAAGAAATTAGTGTTGTGGGGGAGAGACAGGAACAAAGCCCACATTCCTGAAGTGCTTGGGCCCAGAGGAAAATGACAAGAGGTGACATCCAAGGAGCAGGCAGAAACCTACTCTTGTAGGCCACAGCAGCGAATGGGCATTTGTTTGTACTTCTGACATGTTAAGTGGGACACTCAAATGGGATTTTTGTTTTGACAGGCAGAGTGGACAGTGAGAGAGAGAGAGAGACAGAGAGAAAGGTCTTCCTTTGCCGTTGGTTCACCCTCCAATGGCCGCTGCGGCCGGCGCACCGTGCTGATCCGAAGCCAGGAGCCAGGTGCTTCTCCTGGTCTCCCATGGGGTGCAGGGCCCAAGCACTTGGGCCATCCTCCACTGCACTCCTGGGCCACAGCAGAGAGCTGGCCTGGAAGAGGGGCAACCGGGACAGAATCTGGCACCCTGACCGGGACTAGAACCCGGTGTGCTGGCGCCACAAAGCAGAGGATTAGCCTAGTGAGCCGCGGCGCCAGCCTCAGATGGGATTTACACTTTGTGGACGTTTTCTGGTTGCTGAGAAGAGAGTGGTCTGTGATGACACACAAGTGGAATCCGGAGACAAAACAGGAGGCCGTTAGAGTGATTGCTGCAAGATGCATGAAGGGGACTTGATCTTCGGTTTTTGCAGTGCAAGTGGCTCAAAGCAGTTCAGTTTGAGATTTACTTGGGTGCTAGCATTAGCAGACCTTGTTAGAATGTTCTGGGTGTGAGACTCAAAAGAAAGAATGCAGTCCAGAAGGACCTCATGGGTTTGTGAACTGAAAATATTTCTTGTAAGGGGTCAAAAAGATAATGACTTGGCTTTCTTTCTTATTTCTGTTTTTTTTTTTTTTTTTTTTTTTTTTTTTTGTGGAAGCTTGAAAGTCCTTGATAGACCCACATTGTGCATGTGAATTGTTTTCTAATCATTATCATCTGGTTGAGTTCGCAGAATTGCAGCTTCTGTTTGTCAACTATGGATCTTGACAAGGAAAGTGGGACAAATTTTAAAGTCACTCTTAATTTGAAAGTGGATTTTAGAAACATTATCTTCTTAGAAACACGAGTGCTTTCTTGAGTATCTGTTGTAGAATTTTGATCAAAGTCCCGGTTCCCTGGAATGGTTTTTTAATATGTGTACCATAGGATAGTTTATGAAGAGAAAGAACATGGCTCACGTTTGTGCTATGAATTTGAAAGACTTGGTAGAGTCTTAATGTTCTTTTAAGACAGCAAATATACCAGCTAATTAAACATTTGTTTAGTTTTTATCATTGCTCTCAAATATTTATGATTGTGTTTTTATATGTCACGAGTACACTGGACGGTACATCAGAACCCCTGGTATGAGCACTGTGTACAGTACTTTGTTCCTTCTATAGAGTTTGGAACTTTAACCTCAGTGGATAGTTTGGAGGCTTAGCTTGAATCATTTAATTTATAACATTTTAATCGGACATGATTTATTTAATTTTGAAACTTTAGACAGAAATTCAACCTCACATTCAAATATGAGGATCAGTCCCAAAATTGCTGAAAGGTAAAGCCATCAGAACATACTTGTGAAGTTGTACCTCCTACAAAATAACTGTGCTGACTGTCCACATTAAGTATAACTTCTCATCATTTCCTATTCTGAGTTTATCTTTGGTTCATAGTATTATTACTAGTACTTCCCATTTTTTTCTGGGAAAATTATCTTTAATAGTCATTTACAAATTAACATTTTCCCCATCTTTATATTAATCTATATAAAAGTGATAATTATGAGGTGTCTCAAAATGTCACTTTTGTTCAGTTTGCTACACTTAATTTTATTAATTCTATTCTTTAATAAAATGATGACGGTAGATTTACCCTGTTTAGATAGTTAAAGTTTTTCTTAGTCTGGGTCATTGTTCTTTCCCTCATTCCTATTAAAAAACCACAGCCTTACATGATGAAAAGAAGTACTTGTTTCCAAACCTAGAAGAACTTGTTTCCTAATTAACTTATTTTTTCTCTTGTATTTTGATTTTTTTTGCAAAAAGAAAAATTTCAAGTAGAAATGTGTTTGCTTCCTGGAGTAATTTCTTGGGATCTGAGATGCTGAGGCAGTTGTCTGATTAAAAACCTCTAAGAGAGAGTTAGCTGTTTTTCCATTTCTCACCACCAAGTCCTACATGCTTTTTCCCGAGTCTGTGAGTCTGAGAGGGAGACTCAGCTTGCTTTTTTATTCATCTTCGCTTTTGAACTGCATGAAAAATGATGAGCCCTCAGGTCAAGCCTATTCTGAAGATGTGGAGAGGAACAACAAGCCCTTTGTGAAGAAAATAGTTCAGGGCACCTGTTTACCAACTTAATAATTGTGGACTTGATATCTGTGTTTCAGTGTACTTTGCAAAGAGGCAGTCTTCAGCTTATGGATAGGAATATGTGAGTTAGAATAAAGTATCTTAGTAGAACACAAATGTTTTCACTTCCAGTTCTGTACTTTAATCTTCAGACCACTCAGAGAATTACGTTGGTTGATAAGATGCCTGCTTTTATGCACAACTAAGCATATATCATTGAGTGTGTTCCATACTTTTTCTTGGCAGTGCTGATAATCATGTTTTATCTGTGTGTGGGTTTTTAGTTGGCAATTGCCAACTTGGTTAAACATCGTCTTACAAGTTAACCTTGCACAATGGGAGAGCCCCCGGAGTAAGGAAAACGCATTGTCTCTCGTATGACTTGACTTAATGAAGACAGTCTCTTCCATGCAGAGGCAACAGAAAGGCAGGGCCCAGAGCATTTACCCCAGGAGATTATATATAGGCTGATTGGAGACATTCCTAAAGACAATGAGGCACTAGCATTGGCTTAAGAGAGAAGCTATTTCACTCAGAGAGCTCATGTGGGAATTAACTGGTGTCATTTTGAAGGAGGATTTTGCTAATTGGCATCTCCGGATTGTATATAATGCCAACACCTTTTGCTGTTAATTATTTCCCAGAAGCGTAGCTCAATAAGGTAAAAATCCCTGCAAACTTAGGAAAGTTTAAGAGGAACTGTTGCAGTTTAATTAGTTTCCAGAAGCCCTGTGTGAACTGGAACAGTTGGTTGGCATTATTTGTCTAATGTTTTGTTGTTTGACGTTGGAAGCATTATGTTCATGTATTGTGGTGATGGCCTGCTGAGTAATTGCAAGGTTCATTATACTACTAAGACTGTCAAGGGGTCTTTATGGTTATTCATGTGCAGTGAACCCTTGAACTTGAACTGGTCATTCTTGTCTCCCGTGGCTGGAATTGTGTTTACTCTAAATGACAGGAGAAACTTTAATTATGAAACTGGGAGAGAGGCAAAATTATCTGAAGTTTATAATAGTAAATGGACTATTAAGAAATATACCTGAACTCTCTTCTCCTATAAAGTTGATGGGCTTTAATCTCAAGCCCATCATGATTCTAAGCTTTGAAAACTTTAAAATATGCATTGTTTGGTGGTGATTGTGTGCTTGGCAAAATTATGTTTTCCAGTAAAAAAAAAAATGCTAGAAATGTACTATTTCTATTGTAGGAGTTTTGTATATTGATTACATATCAATAAACATGTTAATATGAAGTTAAAATGTGATCCAGACATTGCACATCAATCAGAAAGCATTTGAAAACATTGCTTAAAGCTGAAATTCCCGAGGTCTATATTTACATATATATTAACATACCAATAGTGCCTGAGCTAAAATACATGTCTCAGTAATTGTCTTTAGCTCTTGATGAGTATGTCTCCCCACTGACTTTTAAGTTCTTAGGAATAGAAATGTTTTTTCACTCTCAGTACACCATCCTTTTCCAGTCCTCTATGTATAGTGTTCAATAAAAATGATGTCAACTGGATTGAAGACAGCTGGGGGAGAAGGTGGCATATCAGAGAAGACTGCATTTGGAAACAGAAAGTTGTGACCGAAGCCTGGGGTGCTGAGAAGATGGAATTTGAGAACCGAGTGGCACAGGTGCTTCCGTTCCCAGGAGAGGGGATCACATACAGGGGATGTGATGGTGCCACTGCAGGGTTTATGCAGTTGGTCACTCTGCCAGCAGTGCCGAGGGTGGGCTTTGGCACCTGCTTCACCAGTCTGAGTAAAGCAGAAGACTTTGTTTTTCAATATTCTTTCTATTGTAGTTGTGAAACAAACACATCATGAAATTTACCATTTAGTCATTTTTGGGATAGCTCAGTTGTGTTAAGTACATTGATACTGGTTGTGTAGCTGTACTGGCAAAGAAAAATTTCCCCTCTCCCTCTGAAGGTTCAGTGGAATAAGAGACAAAGACTAAATAGAAGAAAAAGCATACAAATTTATTAACATGTGAAAGGGAGAGAAGCACAGAACAGTGGAAACCACAGGCCTCTGATTACTCATTGGCTCAGAATGATTCAGGAACGTGTATATTCCTTTTTCTGTAGGGCAGGGGACATGATTTTTTAGGTTAATGCAGTGGTTTTGGAGAACTTATCTTGGCCTGGGACAAAGTCTTTTTTTGCCCACAGATTGCTAACTAGTTGATAAATTACTCTCTAGGAGACTGAAAGAGAAGGCAGTGGTATGTAACTAACATCTGTCCAGGTGTGTTGACAGACTTCTCTTTCTCCCTATGATATGAGTTCAGTTCATGGAAATTTGGAGAAAGGCCCTGCAATGGTTTGGATGTTAGTTTGTATGTATGTTGAATGTCCTCTAAAGATCTGTATGTAAAGGCTTTGTCCCCAGAGTTTTAAAGTAATGGGACTAAGAGGGTGAAAACTTACTCCAGGCCCAGGGTTTGAAGGTGGGGTCTGTGTGTGTGTGAGTGGATTAAAAAGGGTTGCTTGGGTGGGGCTCCCATGATTAAGTCCTTGTGGCCTTTAGGAGACCTAATAAACATAGCCCCTCCATTCCCTCTAACCATGTGTTGCTTTGTGCCGGCTCAGAAGTCTGTTAGCAAGAATGTTGTCACCAAGGGCTGAGCCAGTGGGCTGTCCCATCTTGGGCTTGAACTTCTAAAACTGTAAGCTAAATTAAAATATTTTTCTTGATCAAGGTTATTGTGTCAGGTCTTTGGTGGCAGTAGTAAAAGGCTGGTCAGTACAGGGCCGGAGGTCATTGTTTTCTTACTGGGGGTTCAGACTCCAGGCAGACGAGAAGATGCCAGAAGAAAGCCTCTTCCAGCACCTTGCACTCTCCCACGTCCTTTCATTGGAAATCGTCAGCATTGTAGGTTGCGATATTTTGGGGTGACAATCCCTGGGCTCCTTCACAGCCAGCCTCCAGAGTTCTTTTCATCTTGCAAAGCTGAAACTCTGAGTTGGTCTGTTCTGGCCACTGGAACACAATAGCATGGACTAGGGAGCTTGGACAGATGTTTCTTACACCTTCCAAGGCTGAGAAATCCCAAATCAAGGTGTTGGCAGATTTGGTGAGGGCCTTCTTCCTATTTTCAGGTGGCTGCCTTCTCATGTATCCTTACGAGGCTGCACATAATTGCTCTCATCTCTCCTTCTCTTCTTATAAGGGCATTGATCCCATCACAGAAACCTCACCCTCATGCCATCATCTAAACCTGATTAGTTCCCAAAGGCTTTACCTCCAGACTCCATAACACTGGGAGCTGGGGTTTCAACATGGGACACAAGCAGTTAGTCTACAGTGAACACTAAACCTTGTCAAACAACAATTCCCTGTTTGCCCTCTCCTAGCTCCTGACAACCCCCATTCTACTGCCTGAGAATTTGACTCCATTAGGTATCTAATGTAAGTGGAATCATGTAAGGGTACTTCAAAAAGTACATGGAAAATGGAGTTAAGATTACAAGTCTCTTTTAGTATGCAAACAGTTACTTATAACATGAGAAATGTATACCATGAAAAGCTATGCATTGATTTCACCAAGATAAACTCATGCTCTTATTTTTGAAAGTACTTTCTCTTGTACAATATGTATTTTTTTTGACTGGCTTGTTTCATTTAATATCCTTAAGATTCATCTATGTTGTACTATATTCATTCCCCAATTTTCCTCATTTGGGGTACTGAATAATTCTCCACTGAATGTATATACCACAGTTTATCCATTCACCCATGGAGAGACACTTGGGTTGCTTAAACCTTGAGACTATTGTAACTAATGCAACTATGATCATGGATGTATAGATCTTTGAGATTTTGATTGCAATTCTTCATTTTCTCAGGAACTGCCATACTGTTTTCCATAGTCGCTGCACCATTTTGCATTACCAGCAGCTATACAGCCGAGTTTGTTTTTCTACATCCTCACTAACACTTGTTCTTTTGTGCTTTTGTTAGTGTTGTTCCTGTTGGATATGAGGTTGTATCTCACTGTGGTTTTGATTTGCATTTTCCTAGTGATTAGTGTTGAAGAACATCTGTTCATATTACTTGTTGGCCAGTTTTATATCTTCTTTGGAGAGATTTCTGTGAAAATCCTTTGCCCAGTGGAAAGACATTGCATTTTCATACACTAAATGGATCAGTGTCTTTATTTTTATTAGTTTATTTTAAATGATTATTTATTTATTTGTTCATTTGTGAGGCAGAGTTAAAGAAAGAGGAGGAGAGACAAAGGAAGAAGTCTTCCCTCTGTTGGTTCACTCCCCAGATAGTTGCAATGGCCAGGGCTGGGCCAGGCCAAAGCCATAATCCAGGAGCTTCATTTGTTGGCTTCAGCCTGGCCCAGCTCCAGCTATAGTGAATGTGAGGAGTGAACCAGTGCATGAAAGATCAGTCCCTCCCTCTTTCTATGTTTCTTCCTCTCTTCCTTCCCCACCCCCCATCCCTCTGGCTTTCAAATAAATAAAAATCATAGATACATAAAATGGATTACACACTAAATGTAAGACCTGACCCTATGAAATTACTAGAGAAAAAGAGGGGGGATGCTTCAGGGAATTGGAATTGGCAAGGAATTTTCTGGATCATACCCCAAAAGCACAGGAAGCAAAAGCAAAAATACACAGATGTTGTCCAGGGCTGCTGTACAACAAAAGAAATGATCGACAGGGGGAAATGATAGCCTACAGAATGAGAGAAAATATTTGCAAGTCACGTATCGGATAACAGAATATTAACCAGAATACATAAGGAACTCAGTGCTATCGCAAAAAAAAAAAAAAAAAAAAAAAAAATCCTGTTGAAAATGGGCAGTGATCTAAAAAGATACTTTTCAAAGGAAGACATAAAAATGGCCTATGGTTATGTGAAAAAATGCTGAAATCACTTACCAGAGAAATGCAAATCAGAACTACACTGAGATAGCACCTCATCCAATTAGATTGGCTGTTATCAAAAAGAAAACAGGGAACAAGTGCTGGCAAAGATGTGAACAAAAGGGAACCCTTGCACACTGTTGATAGAAATGTCAGTTGTTACAGCCAGGCTCCTCAAAACGTTAAAGATACAAATGGTGGGGCCAGCATTGGGTCACAGTGGTTTAAGCTGCTGCCTGGGTGGGACACGGCATCCCTTATGGGCACCGGTTCATGTCCTGGCTGCTCTACTTTGAATCCAGCTCCCTGATGATGGCCTGGGAGTAGAAGCTGGCCCAAGTGCTTGGGCCCCTGTCACCCATTTGGGAGACCCAGAAGAAGCTCCTGGCTTTGGCCCGGCACAACCCTGATTCTTGTGGCCCTCTGGGAAATGAACAACAATTGGAAGAGGTATCTCTCTCTCTCTTCCTCTGTCCCTCCCTCCCTCTCCCTCTCCCCTTCCTCTCTCTATTTTTGCCTTTCAAATAAATAAATAAATCTTTAAAAAAATAAACAAAACAGGTACAGTAATCTCACTACTGGGTATGTATCCAAGGGAAGTGAGATCAGTTTTTCAGAGACATTGTGCTCCTGTGTTGATTTTATCCAAGAAACAAACAACCTAAATGTGCATCACCTGGTGACTTACAAAGAGCATACAGCCAACAGACACATGATGGAATACTACACAGCCTCACAAAGGATGAAATCTTGATGGAACCAGAAGTCATCATGGTTTTTTGTTATTGTTTTAATTAATTAATTTATTTGAAAGGCAGAATGACAGAGATCAAGATCTTCTGTTTGCTGGTTCACTCCCCAAAAGTCCGTAAGCCTAGGGCTGGGCCAGGCTGAAGGTAGGAACCAGTAATTTAATCCGGGTCTCCCTTGTGGAAGGAAAAGATGCCAGTCCTTGAGCCATCACTGATGCCTCCCAGGATGTGCACTAGCCAGACTCCGGATCAGAAGTGGAGCACACAGGATTCAGTGCAGGTGTTCACACTGTTGGCTTCAGTGCTGCAGCACAGTGCCCACCCTGAGAGGTAACTGGAGGAAGTGAAATAAGTCAGGCACAGAAGGCTGATTACTGAATGACCTCTATGTGTCATCTGTCATAGTTGTTCTCACAGAAGTGAGAGTGGACTGATGGTATCAGAGGCTGGGGAGAACAGGAGAAGAGATGAGTGAGGCAGCACTAAGAAAAAGTAGATAGCAGAAATTCTAGTGTTTCATTGCATAGAAGGTGACTATAAACAATGTACTGTTTAGTTTTCTTTAAAAAATAAAACCTTGAAGAAATAATTTGGAACTTTATTATAAAGAAAGCATAACTCCTTGAAGCAGTATATGTGGTTACCCTGTATGGATATTATGCAAACATGTATAGAAATGTCACATGGTATCACATAAATATTTTCAGTTTTAATTTGCTAGCTAAAACTTTTAAAAATTGAAAGTAACCCAAATCCCTGTTTTTAATTTTTTTTTTTGTTTTTGTTGAGTTAGAGGAGTTTTTTACATTTTCTGGACATTAACCCTCCTCTATCAGATGTGTCATATGTGTGTGCTTTTCCCCCATTCTGTGGGTTGTGTTTTCACTGTGTTGATGTATTCTTTGATACATAGGCATTCTTTTTATTTTTTTTTTATTTTTTTATTTATTTTTATTTTTTTGACAGGCAGAGTGGACAGTGAGAGAGAGAGAGACAGAGAGAAAGGTCTTCCTTTGCCGTTGGTTCACCCTCCAATGGCCGCCGCGGCTGGCGCGCTGCGGCCGGCGCACCGCGCTGATCCGATGGCAGGAGCCAGGAGCCAGGTGCTTTTCCTGGTCTCCCATGGGGTGCAGGGCCCAAGCACCTGGGCCATCCTCCACTGCACTCCCTGGCCACAGCAGAGAGCTGGCCTGGAAGAGGGGCAACCGGGACAGAATCCGGCGCCCCGACCGGGACTAGAACCCGGTGTGCCGGCGCCACTAGGTGGAGGATTAGCCTAGTGAGCCGCGGCGCCGGCCCCATAGGCATTCTTAATTTTGGCATGCTACAGTTTATCTGTCTCCTTTTGTTGGTGGTACTTTTGATGTCATATTCCAGAAATCATGCCTAATTTCAGTGAGATGTGAACTTTGCCTCTCTGTTTTCTTCTAAGAGTTTTACAGTTTTGGCTCATGTATTTAAGTCATGATCAGTTTTGAGTTAGTTTTAGAACCACCATATTCTTTTCCATAATGTCTGCACCATTTTGTGTTCTACCAGCAGTGACTAGGGTCCTGATTTTTTTAATAGTAGTCATCATAATGGACAAGATAATGGTTTTGATATGCATTTAGCATTCATATGATTATTGGCCATTAGTATATCATCTTTGGAGAAATATCTATCCAAGTTCTTTGACCATTTTTAAATGATTTTTTTAGTTGTGCAGATTTTTTTGTATTTAGGATATTATAGTTATCCAGCATCAATTTAAAATACTCTATTCCATACCTTGCCACTTTGTGGATTATGTCCTTTGATATACAACTGTTTTAAAGTCTGATGTAGACCCATGTGTCTCTTTTTATTTCTGTTTATGGTTTTGGTGTCATATTTGAGAAATCATTGCTAAACTCAATGACGTGAAGATCTTCCCCTGTGTTTTCTTCTAAGACTTTATATTTTAGCTTTTACATTTAGGTGTTGATCCATTTTGAGGTTGTTTTTTTTTTTATGACATGAAATAAGGGTCCACTTTTGTTCTTTTGCATGTGGATATCCAGTTTTCCCAGTACAATTTGTAGACAAGACTGCCTTTTCCCCTTTGAATGGTTTGGGTATAAGTGTCGTGTTGATGTCTGCATATGCTGCTGCAACCAGTGGCTTCTAGTGCATAGAAATGAGGGTATGACTGAAGAGCAGAACCTAGGGGAGACACTAGTGACTTTTTAAATACGTTAATCATGGAGGTAGCTCCAAGCATGGAATGGTGAAACTTTGTAGGTCAAAAGTACTGAAACCAGAACTTAGAGAGCAACTTTCTGAGCTGGAAGGATGATACCTACAGTATTTTGTTTGTCTCTGAAGGATGTCCACGACAGACAAGAAAATGTTAAAAGCATGGATAAAGACTGTCCCTGACCCGTAGCCCCTGAAATGTAAAGCATAGCGGGAAAGATGGTGTACATAGTTGTAATACAAGGTCAAACAAGAGAAACATTGGGAGTTATACTAAGTAAGTACGATGATCATTTAGAAGAGGGAACAGTTCTTTAGGCTGAGAGGACTGATAAGATCTCCCTAGATATATGCATCAGATTTTTCAGGTGAATACAATAGAAACCAACCAGGATTAATTTACATAGGAAACAAAATTACTAAGGTGATGGGTACTAGTTCATAGAATCTCTAACAGGTTTCGAAGAGAAATGGCCAAGATCAATACTTAGATTTCCAGCCCAGAATTTACTTATCCCTTGAAACACCATTATCACCGGAGCCTACTCTGGATGCCCCATCTTTTTATTTATTTATTTATTTATTTTATTTTTTTTTTTTGACAGGCAGAGTGGACACTGAGAGAGAGAGACAGAGAGAAAGGTCTTCCTTTGCCGTTGGTTCACCCTCCAATGGCCGCCGCGGCCGGCGCGCTGCGGCCGGCGCGCTGCGGCCGGCGCACCGCGCTGATCCGATGGCAGGAGCCAGGAGCCAGGAGCCAGGTGCTTTTCCTGGTCTCCCATGGGGTGCAGGGCCCAAGCACCTGGGCCATCCTCCACTGCACTCCCTGGCCACAGCAGAGGGCTGGCCTGGAAGAGGGGCAACCGGGACAGAATCCGGCGCCCCGACCGGGACTAGAACCCGGTGTGCCGGCGCCGCTAGGCGGAGGATTAGCCTAGTGAGCCGCGGCGCCGGCCTGGATGCCCCATCTTCACACTGCTCACAGTCACTGCTGTGGCTGGGTGCCGGTGGTGATGCTCCCTTTGAAACGAATGTATCTGCTCTTATTTCTGCAACCACCAGTTAGAATGAATGTGGTAAAATCCTTTGTCATTACCTTTATGTGAAGCCTGGAACAGGTCCTCTCATTTGGAGGATTCCAGTCATGAATTTATGTCCTAACTGTAGGAGAAGAATTAAGTGAGCCCATGACTTTTTCAGCTTCTTTTTCAGTGGAATTCTGCCTCAGATAAGTAGCAAATGCCTGGAATGGCAGTATCTGCAGAACTGGGGAAGAGAATTTGAACTGCTATAGCAGAAGAAGTAATGCTTGTATGCATGGATTTAGACATGCTGTTTGCAGTTGGACATAGGAGGTGGCTGTTCAGGAAAAGATTTAGCCTTGTGGCCAAAGTGATGTTAACTGACACCTGTTATGACGGATCACGTTTGAGAGAGGAGATTGTTGGGACAGAAGCATGGTCATCTGCGTTTACGTGAGTGGAAGGGGAAGAGACTTTCATAGATAGATCTTCTTCATGAACACCCAAGGAAGAGCTTGAGCACCAGTGCTTTGTATTTGTTCAGTGTACTTTTAAATGAATGAGGCAAGTCACCATGGTCCCCAGTGTTACTTAGGGATGAAAAGGATGCAGAATAAGAAAAATTCATCTGTTGACCTTTGAAAGATGCAATTCATTAGAATACTGGGTAGAAAAAGTGAAGAACAAGTAAGGATTTGCAAGGAGTTGGTGGCATCAAGGAGCAAGTGCTTTTGGAAGGGAGAAATCAAACTTGTTGAAGGAGATACTTTGACCCACCTACTACACACTCACTGCTTCAGGTACTTGGGGTAAGTAAGTGAACAAAATTGGCAAAGATCAGTGCCCATGGGGCCCTTACATTCCAGGGAAGTGAGAGAAGGTGGAGTTTGTTATCACAAAAAAAGTAAATTATAATAGTGGTTAAGTAGTAAATGCTATTTAAAAAAAACCAGTTTAACGGACAATTGAGATTTGGCCATCGTGGTAAAGAGAGCAAAAATATACTTCATTGAGAGTAAGATTTGAGCCAATATTTGAAGGAGATTATGGAGCAAGCTGGTAGCCATCTAAACAGAGGAATCCACATAGAGGAAGTTTTGAGCTAGAACTTGCATGTGCCTTTGCGGAACAGGTTGCTGAAAGTGGAGGAATAGAAGAGCCTCACAGAGCTCATTGGAAGCGAAGTCTTACTGTTCTAAGGACTTTGCAAGGTTATAGGAAACAGCTGCTCTGAGATTTTCTGTGGCCCACTTGAGTTTAAGCTAGAGCTTCTTATACAATTCGGAAAGATCACAAGGTTAATTTCCTTAACCTTTTTCTGTTTCTAACCATTGGCAGAAAATGATAATGTAAAAACCAACACGAAGACATAATGTTATATAACCAAAGCAAAGTGAGACCAGTCTTTTTCCTGAAGAGGCAGAGGGTACCTCTGATGTAAGATGTGTGATTCCATTGCCCAAATTTGTGGAATGCAGTAAAATTTTTTGTTCAATTGTTAATTTCTGATTATACCCATATCATTTTAATGAACAATTGAGAAGGCTTTTCAAAAGCAGGTGTTTCTACAAGGGCATATCCTTTTGAATGTCTTCCTTTTTCTTTTTTTTTAAGATTTATTTATTTATTTGAAAATCAGAGTTATACACAGAGAGAAGGAAAGGCAGAGAGAGAGAGAGAGAGAAGTCTTCCATCTGCTGGTTCACTCTCCAGTTAGCCGTGACTGCTGGAGCTGGGCCCATCCAAAGCCAGGAGCCAGGAGCTTCTTCTGGGTCTCCCACGTGGGTACAGGGGCCCAAGAACTTGGGCCATCTTCTACTGATTTCCCAGGCCATAGCAGGGAGGTGGATCAGAAGTGGAACAGCTGGGACTAGAACTGACACCCATATGGGATGCTGGCACTACAGGCAGTGGCGTTACCTGCTCTGCCACAGTGCTAGCCCCCCACCCCTTTTTAAAGCATTCCTTGGTGAAGGTGTGAATGAGATATGTTAAGGACTTTGAAGCGCTTCCATTATAAACTTTCAGGAGACCTCAGAATGGAAATCACAGTGACAGTTTAAATCATGTTGGCTGTAATAATGGCCCTTAAATCTTCTGGATAAATACAAATTTTATTCACTTTGGTTAAGGTTGAATTTGAAAATTTCATTTGTCATAGTTCTTTTCTATTTTTAAGATTTTATTTATTTATTTGAGAGGTAGAGTTACAGACAGAGGGAGAGCCAGAAAGGTCTTCCATCTGCTGGTTCACTCTCCAGATGGCTGCAAAGGCCAGAGCTGAGCCCATCTTAAACCAGGAGACTCTTCTGGGTATCCCCCATGGGTGCAGGGGCCCAAGCACTTGGGCCATCCTCTGCTGCTTTTGTAAGCCATAACGGAGAGCTGGATCAGAGTTGAGAAGCAGCCAGGGCTTGAACTGGTGCCCACATGGGATTCTGGTGGCACAAGCGGAGGCTTAACCTGCACCACAGCGCCAGCACAGGCAGAGTTCTTACAATAACTAACTGACTAGATTTTTCACTTTTCAGCAGTGGGTGTTCGGCTGTTGCAGACATAACCACAGACAGAATATTGAAAAATTGTCATAAGGAATGCAGATGAAGGTGATCAGATAAAGGAATGCTTAGGCAGCTAAGGCTCTTAACATTCACAAGAGTAGTACTATGATTTTCTAACTTCCCACTGGCCTGGTAGAGAATTGTTTGGTTTTTGTGAAAAGACTTCTTTGGTTTTATCTGGCATTGTGATCACTACAGACTGTCCTGTTTGACTTCTTAATAGCAGCATCTCCTTTCGTGTACACTAAAATATCTCTGGCTGCACTGCTCTAGATGGGACGTGGAAGCATCTGTAACTTGGTGGTTGGGTTTTACCGAGACTAAAGCATGCGTTCCCTGTACAGTGACATTCTCTCTGTAGGGGCTGTACATGGGATTTCATTTCATACCCCGCTCCCCCACCCTCCCCATACGCAAACTAGTTGTTTAAACAGCAGACCAACCCTCGGGCTTCTGAATGTTTTCCATGCTTGGAATCTGATAGGAAGGCTTTAGTGAGATTATCAAGAAATGTTATTTCTCATAAGGAAAATAACTCAAGCCACTAAGCAGCTGAGCTCTGTGTCTGGGACAGGTGACAGAGGATAAGAGAAGACCCACACATACCCTTATTTAAAGATGCATTGTATGTGTTCAGGCTTCCTTTTGGTATCATTGGGAAAATATTTCAGAATTACACAGTTGACTTTGGGAGAGATGAAATAGTTTAGAAGGTCAAAAATCAAGGCATTGCTTCTTTGATTTGAAAATGCTTTTATGTGCATATAGATTTTAAATATCACTTTAAAAAAATTAGCTTCTTGAAACTGTTGTGTTTCTTCCAGCAGAAATTCTGAAGCCTACTAAGAGCAAAGTTTCCTAATAAAGGTATTAATCCTATACTGACTTTTAATAGCATCGTCGTTGAGGCTTTCTGTGGCAAAGCTGGTATATGCTTAAGGAGAACAGAAGTTTTCTGTTACTGATATCCTCTGTTCTACTGGAAAAACTTCTCCCCATGTGAGTCTTCTATGTGGGTATTTCCCGGTAGCAGAAATCTGATTTTCTGGGCGCTGTCTTCACATGGCAGGTGCAGAAACAACGGAAACATACAAGCTTCCAGAGTGTGAAGAGCTGTACTTCAGCTCCTACTGCTCCCCCTTCAAACATTTGCTAAAGAGCACCTCCCCTATCTCTCAGCGCGGTTCAAAGGGAGTTACGGGAGACACAGAAGTCTACTGTCATTTTTGTCGATATTCCTAATTAAATTTTTATGGTCTTTTTTTTTTTTTTCTTACACAAGTTCAAGTTTGCATGAATTTTAGGTACAATTGACTTCAGGATGAAATGGAGGTTGGGGTCATCCTCTTCAAGAAACTGATTTTGGTGTGGAACTTTGTTCAGCCTTTTATATGTGGCTAATGGGAGCGAGTTTGATATTCTCAGGGATCCTTCAGTACTATTTCTCTGAATAAGAGATTGTCCATAGAATCTCTTTAAAGTAGAGCTTCTGGCAAGTCAGGGTTTGCATAAATGGTAACTTGAGTTCTGTGGAGTCCAGGAGCCAAAGTGTTGACCCTTAAGCCAGCAGCATGCCTCTGGTGTTACTTAAACAGACAAACAGACAAATAGTCTGTTACATGTATTTTTCTTAAAGTGGGGCAAAGTAGGTCTAAAAAGCCCTCCTCTTGGCATGAAGGAAACGACCTCTTTTGGGAAGCTCGGATTCTCCTGGTGTGGGAAGGACCCATGACCTGGTCAGGAAACTTCCTTCATGAGCGGCACCGTCCTCGGAATCTGCAGTGTGGCCCCCGTGGGCCCCCGAAGCACAGCCCATTGGAGGGGAAGAATTCTCTGCTCAGGTCCCAGGTGTCCCCTCACCTTAGAGGCTCCCCTTGTAAAACGTGGTCTGGAAAACCTGCCTGGAAGGACTGTTGGGAACGTGAAAAAGTCATATGAAGCCCTGCTTGAAGTTAGTGCCGGTGTATGTGTCCTGGTGACCACACTTGGCTTGTATAAGCAGCAGCTGACATACTTTGGAAGAGGCTCCTGCCTTTAAGACTTCTGTGAATGCTGACCTCTGGATTCAGGGTATCTGACCCCTCTTTGTGCCAACCCTCAGAATTGCAGGAGTCATGATGCCTGCCTGAATCTCATCAGCCTCCCAGAATCTCCGAGTCTTCCATCTACTGAGGGAACTACTTCTGCCCCAGGTATTTGTTGCAGAGCGGAAATGCATGGGTCCCTAGCTATAGGGAAGCCCTGATGCCTGATCCGGTCAGCCCTTTGCCAGTTCCCAGGCCTCTTTGACTCTGCCCCATTCAGTGTTGTGTCTAAGGAGGAATGACAGCACCACACAGGAGACAGGCAGGGTTTGAGGAAGTAAAATGCTAGCTCTATAGCACAGGGCCAGCAGATAATAGGAGGTGGCGGGGTGGCATATGTCATAATCTTCATATCGTTGTAGCTGCCATCTTTGTTGCGCTCTGTTCTGTCTGGAAACAACTGCACTTGCCTTCTGTAGCATCCTTGCTTGCCAACTTCAGCCAAGACATCTTCTTTCCATTCAGTGTCACTTCATGGCCTAACATTTACCAGGGGATCGTGCACCCTACAGTGATTAACATAACGAATGGCCCCCACATTTCATCTAGCTCCTATTTTCCTGTTACTGGGGTACAAGTTTGGCTATGTAATCCTTCAGCAGAGTAACACTGAATACAACAATTAAACCTGCACTACAGCCAGCATTATGGAGTAGCAGGTGGAGCCACCGCCTGTGACCCTGGTGCACATCCTGGCTGTTCCACTTCTGATCCAGCTCTCTTGCTAATGGCCTGGAAAGGCAGCGGAAGATGTCTCCAGTATTTGGGCCTTTGTCACCCATGTGGGAGACTGGATGAAGCTCCTGGCTTTGGCCAGGTTTAGGGCTGCCTATTGCAACCATACTGGGGTGGGAGGTGGGGGCGGTAAGTCTCTCCCTGTGTCTCCATTGCTCTCTATAACTCTGCCTTTCAAAATAAATAACTCTTTTAAAGAAGGTAAACATTCTTGTAAATTATACATCTAAGAGGCACCTGGAGGTTTCTGTTACTGCTTTATTTATTTATTTTAGGATTTATTTACTTAATTGAAAGACAGAGTTACAGAGAGAGAAAGTTCTTCAGTCTGCTGGTTTACTCCTCAAATGGCCACAATAGCTGGAGCTGGGCCTGGCCAAAGCCAGGAACCTGGAATTCCATCGAGGTCTCCCACATGGGTGCAGAGGCCCATGTACTTCTGCCATCTGCTGCTGCTGCTTTCCCAAGTGCCTTAGCAGAGAGCTGGACCAAAAATAGAGCAGCCGAGGCTTGAAATGACAACCACGTGGCATGCTGACACTGCAGGCACCACAACAGTGGCTCATATTATTGCTATTTAAAATATAGAGTATATCTCAGTAAATTCACTGAAATTTTTTGTTGATAGTTTGCTCATGTAAGTTGCCTGGACTTTTCTTCCTACTCTTTTTTTTTTTTTAAAAAAAGAGATTCATTATTTATTTAAAAGGCAGAGTTACGGAGAGGCAGAAGCAAGGGAGGGGGGAGAAAGAGAGAGAGTGAGGGAGGGAGGGAGGGAGGGAGTGGTATCTTCCATCACTGGTCCATTCCCGAGATAGCTGCAATGGCTGGAGCTGCACTGATCCAAAGCCAGGAGCCTCCCCAGGTCTGCCTCGTGGGTGCAGGGCCCCAAGTACTGGGCCATCCTCCACTGCTTTCCCAGGCCATAGCAGAGAGCTACATCTGAAGTGGAGTAGGAGCAGCCAGGACTAGAACTGGTGCCCATATGGGATGCCAGCACTGCAGGTGGCCACTGTACCTGCTACACCACAGAGCCAGCCCTTCTTCCTACTTTTAATGTTCATTGATATGTTGCCTCATGAATTGTTGGTTTTGAGTTTAGTCTTTGTATACAAAGGCTGTGCATATAATTTTTAAATTTATGGCATGACTTCAGCTTTTAAAACAGAATTCATTAATCTCTAGATAAATATGTTGTTACAGATTGAAGATATCATTTTATTGTGAAATTCCGTGAAATGGCTTGCTCAGATGAGTTTGATTGTTCCGGTGATCAAATTATACACTGCATGTGTATACACGGTGTTGTACTGTTTTAGGGGAATACAACTTGAGATTTATTCTTTCTCAGAAACTCCCTCTAATCCCCTTAATGACTTCTGGGGAGAGGCTATAATGAAACCCCGCATTGGATGCCCCTACCAGAAGATACTCGTATCCCTGTATATTGTTGCTAATGTTGATACTCTTGCCTGTTAACAATCATATTTGTATCAGATGAAAAATGGTCTGTGCTATTGACCAGTTAGTATGCCATTTATATTCGGATACACTTAATACAAATGTTTTTCTTCTGGTACTTTTATAAATCCCTCAAAAATGATGCCTCTTAAGGATAGTTCTGATAAAAGAAAATTTATATTTTAGTGTTTGAAGTAATGTCCTTTTACAAAATGACTTCAGGGGAAAAAATGGCAATCTGCTAAAGCCATTGAGACACGGTTAATAATAAAAGTTTTAAAATTTCAAAGCTGGAAAGAACTCTGGTCCCGTCTTTGTATTGGTGCGTGAATTTTTTGTGTTGTTGCCCATGGTAACTATAGAGAACTTTTGTAAACAGCACCCTTTTAATAACAGCGGTCCCCCCAAATATACTGTGGCATTGCTTTAAACTTGATTAAGTCTGCCTTGGACTCCCCCTTCCTCTCCCTGGCGAAAGGGAAGAAAAGTTTGGCAGGCGCCATGCTGTGCACTTGATTGATGTCCAGAACATCTAAAGGACTTTTGTGTCCTGCCTGCTCTCTGTGAGTGCATAATGTGTGAATACTTAAAGAAGGTCAGGCCTATCACATGGAATCTAGGCCTGGAAGCAGACCAGCAGTGACAGTCCTGTCCCCCAAGTAAGGACACAAGCCATCCTCTGCGTGCTTTCCCCAAGTTGGGGGATTTTATTTTTTCTTTCTTTCTCTTTACCGCTTCCCGTTCATCGGGACCTCGGCAGAGCAGTGAGAGCGAAGACGTGCTCAGAATACTGTGTCACCCTTTGGAGGGAGGAAGGGATTGTTTATTTGCAAGGATGTGATGATCTTGGGCTGTTTGGCTGAGGGGAGCCGCTTGTTAGTGACTAGTGATGTGGAATGCTGCAAATGAGAGCGGGGTTGGGCAGGCGGGAGGCGGAGGCGCCCGAGAAGGGGCTGGAGTTGTGCTCTTTTAGAAACTCCAAAGTCAGGAAATAGTGTTTGTGTTTGGGTTCTATTGTTCATTTTTCTTTCTTCCTAGCAGAGGGAGAAACTTTTTACATCACTACGTGTTTAGTTTAGTGATAAACCAGAATAATGCATTGAATTACCCCTACAGTTCTAATTGCACGGATCTGTTTTTGGCACAACACATATGAGAGTTTGAAAAATATTTTAATACAGAACTCTATGGAAGAGTAGAGATATGAGATGCTATGGATTCGAACAGGAGGAAGGAAATAACTTGTTGTTAATGTACTTTGGGCAGAAATTTAATTAAAAACTAAATTTCATGCCACACAATATCAGCAGGGATGATCAATTAATAAAATAACACTCACCTTATTGTTACTGATACTAATCATAAGGCTGTTGTCCCATTTTCTTACCTACAAAGGAGAGTATTTTTCATCCTATCTCCAAGACTTTACTAGTTTTCCTTTGAAATATGATCAGCTGTGAGAAGCAGTGGCTGCAGTTAGATTGCACAGTGAAAAAAAAAAAAAAAAAAAAAAACCTGCGCCGGTGTCTCAAGCCACACTGCTTCCGGTACATGGAGGATGAAGTCAGAACTTCTCTTAGAGGGGGCCAGGCCCTTCCCGGCTTTGCCCACCCTGCTTTTGCACTGCTGCCACTCTCTAGGCATATCCAGTTTCTCAGGTTCCTGGCAAGCACAGCTCTTCTCTTGACTCAACAGGGTCTGTACCTTCTGTTGTCTCTGCTGGGCCTTCCTCTTCCTCCTCTTCACCCAGTGGATTCCTACTTCTTTCTGAAAACCCAGTTCAGATGCCTGCCCCGCCGGAGCCCAGCCCCCAGCTTCAAGCAGAATTCATCTCGGTTTCTCCACCATTCTTTGCCTGTTTCTTCATTAGCAGCCAGTGACTGGGCTGCAGCCTCCTGACTTGATGGTGTGTTACATAGGATGCTCAGACATGAAGGCAGGTGCTGTCTCCTTTTATTATTATTTTAGATCGGAAGAGCAAGAGAGAGATCTTGCATTCGCTGGTTTACGCTCCAAAAGGCGACAACAACCAGGGCTGGGCCAAACCAAAGCCAGAAGCATTGAACTCCGTCTGGGGCTCCCACCTGGTGGCAGGGGCCCAAACACTTGGGCCATCATCTGCTGTCTTCCTAGGCACTTTAACAGGGAGCTGGATCAGAAGTGGAGCAGCCAGGACTGCACCCAGCATCAAGTGCCAGCATTGCAAACAGTAGCTTAACCTGTCCACCACAACGCCCACTCTATCTCTCTTTGTTTTTAAAGATTTATCTGTTTATTTGAAAGGTGGAGTTACAGAGAGAAGGAGACAAAGAGATAGAGAGCAAGGTCTTCATTCTGCTGGTTCACTCCCCAAATGGCCACAATAGCCAGAGGTGGGCCAATCCCAATCCAGGTTCCAGGAGCTTCATCTGGATCCCCCACAGGCATACAGGGGCCCAAGGACTTGGCCCATTTTCTTCTGCTTTCTCAGGCACATTAACAGGGATCTGGTTCAGAAGTAGAGCAGCTGGGACTCGAACCAATGTCCATATGGGATGCCAGCGCTTCAGGCAGCAGCTTTGCTCGCTATGCCACAGCATTGGCCCCTAAAAAAATGGAGCACTTCCCAGATTTGTTTGCCATCCTTGTGCAGGAGCTATGCTAACCTTCTCTGTATCCTTCCAATTTTAGTATAAGTGCTGCTGAAGAAGGCGTAACTGTCTTTTTTTAATGTTCCCATATCTTCAACCTCTAGACACCATCTCTCTGAATACAGCCAAATGTGAATATTTGTGATGTATCAAAAGCTGTGTATATGCATAAAATCAGGAGAATGGGAGGTTATGCTAAAGTAACTCACAAATTGAAGTGGTTAACAAGGTAGTTACTCAGTTTAAATCTAATCAGTGTACCTCTGCTTCAAATACATGAATTCACTAAAAATAAATTGATTCAATATTTTTACAGGTGTAAGTTAGAATTTCTTAAGCCTTGATGCAATATGTGATATACTTTATATCATTGTTTTAATAGTCACATTTGTTTGTAACAGGAATAATTTGACAAATGTTATTTTGCAGCCTGTTATATTACTATCCTTATTCAGTTTACTTACTTATTTTAAAGGCAGAGTGATGAGAGAGAGAGAGAGCTTGCATCTACTGGTTTACTTTGCAAAAAAAGCCAGGAGCCTGGAACTCCATCCCGGTCTCCCATATGGGTGGCAGGGGGCCAAGTACCTCTGCTGCCTTCTGCTTTTTTTTCCAGGCACATTAGCAGGGAGATGGATCAGAAGCAGAGTAGCAGGGACTTGAACCTGCACCCTGATTTGGGATGCTGGTGTCACCAGTGATGGCTTATGCCACAGTGCCAGCCCCCTAACCTGTCAGATTAAAGAGCGTTGTTAGTCAAGGCTTTCATATTGAAAGCTCAAGAGTGATTTATGAGAGCTGCTGGGAAATCGATGACACTTTCTGATGCCTTCCTAGGTTCTGGGTGTGAGATTTAGTAGTTAATATTCATTCACTTGTTTAATGGGTACAGCAACATTCACAGTTAGGCAGTGAGCACGCTGTAGTACTGAGGGTTCAAGCAGTGTGCCCCAGGTTACACCCAGAGCGCCAGCAGGCTCTCCTGACTACCAGCAAAGCTTCTCTCAATCAAGAAGGAGGCTGTCTGGGTAAGAAGTCTGCAAGAAGTGCCCATTCTCACACTGAGACCTCTCCCTTCCTCTCCAAGCTGCCCATGAAGCCTCGTTTGGTGTGTAAATCAACTTGCAAACTAAGGGGGCTGTGTGCAGAAGAAGCTGAAGAGCACCTCAGATAACAACCATTGCCTTTCTGCTTTCTGGAGTTTCTCCCTGTAGGTACAGATGTGATGAAATTAAAATAGAATCTAGGGGAGCGATGGAATGAGTAGGTTGTGGTAGCTTCATAAGCAAGTGTGCAAGCCGGTTGGTGGCAGTAATTCCTCCGGCAGGCAGCTCTCCAGTTAGGAAGTCAGGACTGAAGGTGTTGTTGCTGGAATTGGTTTTTTTTTTTTTTTTTTGTTTTTTTAATTTGGTAGAGTGTTCACACACACACACACACACAGAGAGAGAGAGAGAGAGATATCTCTTCTATCTGCTGGCTTGCTTTCCAAATGCCAGCAACATCTGGGGCTGGAGCAGACCAAAGCCAAGAGCCAGGAACTCCATCCAGATCTCCCACATGGGTGGTAGCAACCCAGGTACTTGAGCCATCACCTTCTGTCTCCCAGGGTAGGAGGCAGAGGCAGGATTCAACCATACACCATGATACGGTAGGCAGGCATCCTGAGTGGAGATCTAACCCCTTGCAACACAGTGTCCATCCCTGAAAGTTTATTTACCTGCAGAGGTTTATTTGTTAATTGACCTGTTGCAGATAGAGCCTTAATTAGATTGGATTTTGGAAATTAAGATGTGAATGGTGGATTACCTGATGTACATCGAGGTCAGTGAGTTAATCATGAAAATCTGGATTGTTTGCCAAGCCAGTTTTCCCGTATATATAATAAGAGTTTCATTTTCTTTTTTTCTTTTTTGAGACTAATATTCTAGGACCTATACTGTATTTTGTGGAACATCACCTTTATTGCTGGCACCCAGCACATGCTAAGTCATAAAGCAAAGTGGAGGGAATTAATAGGGATGCATCTGGAATCTCTTAATTTTTCTAAATGAAAAAAATCTGTATTGGCCAGAAATTTGGAAACCTGTCCTTACACTTTTCATCTGTTTCCCTTTTCCTCACATTGTTGGAAAATAAGATTCACAGATTCACACTACATCCTAAAGTCCTAAGGCGCTTTTTTTTTTTTTTTTTCTAAATTCATTAAGCCAGTCAGTTGCTCAGAAGCCTATGGCCATTTGTGTAATCTGTCGTCCAGGCTCAGTAACCTGTATTCGCAGCCCTGAATGATCTGGTTCCATGCTGTCCAGCTTTCTTCCCCTCCAACCACTTACTAACAGAGCCGTCTCTTCCAGGAAGATGTTTTCTTCCCATGCTACTGCATAAATGAAATATTTATTCCTACCACCAAGTCTTGCTCATGGACTTGCTTCTGTCTTCAGCTCCTTTACTGCTGCACACATTCAAGTCATCTTTCAGCGTTCGGCTCCCCTTTCAATCTTTGGCTCAGTGTAATCCATCTCTACTCTGGGTGACCGTGTGCATTTCTTTGGAGGGACTTCATCTTAAAATGTATAATGCCTTTTTCGTAATCCTTTATATTGCCTATCTTTTTTTTTTTCTCTGTGCTATTGTAAGTTCTTGGAGTGCCTTATCTTCAGCTAGCACATAGTTTAAAAGCGCAAATGGTTGCTGATATAAATTGGCTTGCACTGATTTATGATTCTGGAGAGAGGGCAAAGATCTTCTCTGTGCTGTGAACCCTTTTGTGGATGGCCACACTGGGGAAGTGGGAGCTGTGTCACGTTCTAGCTATTCACTCCTTGCCCCAAAGCTCAAGGCTGGGCTCCAAACTGGCAGAGGAACCGTGTTGTGAAGTTGGCTCACATTTGAACGACGTTTGCCTGATTTTTGTCATCTTTGCCCACACATAGCTACTCCTCTCCCGATGACCTTAATTCGTTGTACTGTGCCCCAGTCTCCGTTCCTTACTAAAGCAGATATGGATAACTAACACGGAAAGGGAATTCCTTTTCACCGTCCCCAACTGCCATGTTCCTGACAAGCCGGAAGTGTGGCTTCTGTGAAATGTGTGGTGTATCATGCTCTGAGTATTCAAGATTGCCTGAACGGTGAAAGTGCTGAGTTTCTATTCAGCTTCCTCTATGAACTGGGGGTGTGGGGTTGATTGTAATATCCTAAAACACCTGATGCGCTTCTCTGGTCTGGAGAGTAGACTTGAATGGCCCCCAAGAGACAACGGTGGGTGGGTGTAGGATGTGGTGGGAGGGGGCTGGGGGTGGTCTTTAAAGCAAGCAGATGGCAGAGATTTTGTTCTAAGAAAATAATTCTCAAAATATGAAGTGAACCTATGGATATAGCAACTGAAATATAACTGCTCTCATTAATCCTTTGTCAGGCAAACTGATGCGGGTTAATCACTGCTTCTGTTGGTGTCTGAGGTGGTATTTTAATTTCTACGCATGCTGCCTGTCTATAGTTCTCGCTCTTCATTTACTCTCGACAGATCTCAGAATAAAAGAAAAAACATTAAAAGAAATACTTTCCTGTTGATCATTGAAGATCACGGGAAATGAAACTTTACCATAGTTTACATTGAGACACAGTTACAGTTAAAATCTAAAATACGGAATCACTTAGAAAGGTTTTATTTGTATAGTAAGGTTGCCTGGGTTCCCAGCGCTTTTCTACAAGTAAGTTAAAACTAGAGTCATTGAAAATTAATTGATGAGTGAGTGGCAGCGCGCAGCATTCGCTGGAGATGGCTTTGTGCGTCCCTGGGATGCTCTCCTGGGCCTGTGCACTTGACTCCAGGGGCTTTGCATCATTATTTAAACGTGTGAGGAGACTGCCCCGATGCGCGACACCAGGCTAGTCATTTCGTCACAGAAAAGAAACGATTTCCCCTGATCTTTGCACATTTCTCAGGGAAACACCTTGGAGGAAGGAAAGAAACTGTTTTCTTGCCACCCGCGCGTGGGTGGGGCCCCACGAAGCCCCCCGCGAGGGCTGGCCCTGGTGTGGGCAGCTGGGTCAGGCTCCCTTCTTAAGAAAACAGTCCTGCTCTGGGGCCTCAGCGCCCTTTGTTGTCCGCCCCGCGAGGTGATCCGCTGAGGTCTCGGCGGTGACAGAACCAGTTTGTAACAGGCTTGTCTTTCAGGCTCCTGTCTCTCGGGCTTGCTGGCGGCTCTGACAAGAGTGGCAGCCGCGCGAGGCGCGCAGAGAGCTCCGAGGCCCAGAAGCCGGAGGCGGGAGGCTCCCGGGCGGGTCCCACTGACTGCTCTCCTACTGCAATGGGTTGGCTGGAGGAACTCCGCGGGCAGCTTCCCATTTCCTCCGTCATTCTTCTGTCTGTGCACGCGAGGGGTAAGGAGATCAAGGCGCCCCACACAGCAGTGCTGCAGGGGCTGGCTTCAGGTCTGCTTTCCTAGCTCGGTCACACATAGGTTCAGTGGCTCAGAGTGTCCCGATCCCCATTCTCCAACTGCTCTGTCACTTGTACTGCGTGCTCTGTCAGGGCAAGGCTTTTGGGGTGCTCTGTCTGTATCCTTTTAAACGGATTTAAAAAGTTTCTCTTTTCTCTAGCCACTTGGAATTACACCCAGTCCACTTTGGAAGTTGCAGAGTGGAACTGTCAACATGCTGTGATACTTGCTATGTGAAGTACTGAAATAATTCTAACAGGCAATACCTTGATGAATTTGAGTACTGTTAGATGTGTGTAGGTTAGTTAATTAACTTTGAAGTGAACTATAATTTTTATAAGCATGCATTGAGTTAGTCTGTCATTTTATAGTGGCAGTGATTGTAGCTTGTGAATGTGTCAGATGCTTGTCCACATTTAAGAGTCTGGCTTTTTTGATAGTTCTGTGCAGATTATGGTATCAAGCTAAAATGTAACAGTTTAATATATTATCTGAAATTTTTAAATAAATGAGTAGTTTCTAAGAGTAAGTGTACTATTTTCAAATTAAAAGAAAGGTAACAATGAATATGAAATAATTAGTGGTGGTAGTAATTGCAATGAGGGAGTTAAAAAGTTGACAATAAGGAAATAATGGCTTTATACACCAAAGCCTGATGATAAAAGGAGCATGCACAAGATTGAAATGCATTTACAGTTCAACTCTCTGTGTTTGTGGATGAGTTCTGCAGAACTAATTTGGCTGTGCTACTTAACAGATAAGTGTGTGTTATCAGTTGTTCTGTACTTGGGGTCGGCACTTACAGGATTAAGGTTTTCAGAATCTCTAAGTATTCCATGATGTAACTAAAATACAACATTTTATGGCATGGCTCTGTAGAAAAATGCTTTTAATTTCTGGTATAGATAGTGGAACTGAAGGGAGTTTTGTGCATTAATATGAAGGAATGACAGGTAGTTCATCTACCTGGGTTGCTAGTTTTTCTCCTTTTCTCCAAAAGTTAGAATCTGGTACCTTCTAGAAAAGAATAGAAAACCTCGATGAAACTGCTTCTGAACGGTGTTGCAGGAAGTGAAAATCAGCATGATAGATGTGAGATAAAATTCTCATTCCTCTGTTTCAGCTGCTACTATTGCTTCATTGCCTGAAGATAATTTTGTATCCTCTTTTAACATTTTCCTTGAAACACATGAATATCTGATTTTACTGTGAGTTATGCCAATAACAAACAGGCCATATGCTCTGGACTGAATCATGAAATCTTAGACATAGAAGGTACCTTGAAATAAATGCTGTATAAAATAATGTCTAGTTGTTTTTCAAGGAGGAGGTTGAAGCCAGAGACCTGCCTTGCTTTTCTGGGCCATATAGCTTTTCATTCTTAAACTCCCTGTCTAAGCCTCTTTGATGCATGCACTCGTGTATGTGTGTTTCTATTTATCTTATAGCACAATGGGTTAGGAATGTGAATTCTGGGCCCAGAATGCCTGGATTTGAATCCTAGCTCTGCCACTTAGCAGAGGTGTACTCTCACATGAGCTTATCGTGTTTATATATCAGTTTTTTCAACTGTAAAATGCGGATAATAACTGTATTTACCATAACGTTGCTTGATAACTAAATGAGGAAACATTTAGCATATGGAATAGAATCTGGCACATAACAGACCTGGGAGTTTACTATTATTAGTGTGATTTTTAATAATCAGCATTTGCAAGGCTAGCAAACAAGGAAGCTGGAATTGTACACTGAGCCAAGGTTCTGCAGACTGGTAGCTCCTCTGAGTGTGATTCACACGCTGAGTCCCCGTTGATGTTCCCAGCTTTGTCATCAGTCAAGCTTTTTTATTTTTTAAGAAATTTCTCTAAGTTTTTACAGAATAAACTAAATGAACTTAATGTTCTTTGTAATTTTTTCCCTAATGAGGACAGAGTGTGCTATACACAGCCACTTACAGGTGTCACCAAGATTAAACACCTTGGAGTACCAAAGTTAAATATGCATTGATAATGCATAAAACCTTTTCAATCATTAATTCTGCATTTGCTTCAGTGAGAATGAGGATCACACACTAAAAGGTAAATAGGAAACACAGATCAATGAAGTGGTCATGACTCTTAAGTGAGTGACAAGGCCAAGATTAATGTGCTGAAACCCTAAGTCCTTATTGAAGTAAATGCATTGCAAAATGACAACTTGACACACTAGGAGAATGTGTGCTTTGGGCCAAGACAAATATTTTGCCAATTAAATATGATGTTACTTCAAAAAGTTTGTGGACATAGAATTTAAACATGTGTAGTTGGTGAAAAAAATTTGGAATCTATGCTTATAAGGAATATTCATAATATTTAAGAAATACATATGATGAAAAAGCTATGTGTAGCTTTCAGAATTTTTTGACATCAAAATCAAATTATCTTATAGTTCGATTTTGCCATGAGCTTTTGGATGTGCTTTTGCACATGGAAACCTCATAATTTTATTTCTATTTGTATTTAAAGGAGTTTATTGGTTCTCACAGCCAATGCATGATAATTACTACAATCGAATTCCATTAATTCTCATTAATATACAGAATGGATTCAGTGTAGCTCCTAGATACAATTCTTTTTTTTTTTTTTTTATTTTCTTGACAGGCAGAGTGGACAATGAGAGAGAGAGACAGAGAGAAAGGTCTTCCTTTGCTGTTGGTTCACCCTCCAATGGCCACCGCGGCCGGCGCGCTGCAGCCGGTGCACTGCACTGATCCGATGGCAGGAGGCAGGTACTTATCCTGGTCTCTCATGGGGTGCAGGGCCCAAGCACTTGGGCCATCCTCCACTGCACTCCCTGGCCATAGCAGAGAGCTGGCCTGGAAGAGGGGCAACCAGGACAGAATCCAGCGCCCCTACTGGGACTAGAACCCAGTGTGCTGGCGCCGCAAGGCGAAGGATTAGCCTAGTGAGCCGCGGCGCCGGCCACAATTCTAATATAATGGTACTTCCCATCTTAGCTGGCATGAGTGCATAAGGACCTTGCAGTTCTACCACAAATGGTGCGAATCTCTTCGAAGTCATAATTTAGTGCAAAGGAAGCCTGCATTTGAGGTAGTAGTGAGGGTGGCTTGGGTATAGGGTGATCCGACAGCCCAAGTCTTATCATTGCTTCCATCATAGATGTTTTACTTGATAAGGCACTGGTTTAGGAAAAAAAAAAGGCAATAGTACATCTTGCTAGAAGTTTTGAACTTCATGTCTTTAAAACTGGCACATCGTGTTTGCTTCAGCAATGTATTTTTTAAAGCTAGGAGTCTTGGAATGTGGAATTTCCTTCCTAAAAGAGAAAATGTGACCTGTGAGGATGACAACCTTTACTGTTCACTTCTACTTAAAATGGATTGGTTTTAGATTAAGCTACTTACACTACCCAGCCCCTTTCTTTTCAAAACATAATAGAGAATCCCAGGCAATCAAACGAATGGAGGACAAAGTGTAAATAGTCTGAAAGTGTCATTTTGGTTACTACTGTTCTCTTTTGTCTACTAAAGGAGTTTAGTGATGCTATAAAGGTGATAGACTGCCTGCCAGACCTAAAAACTACTGGATTTTCTGTTTGTTGTTCCAACACATTGTGGAAGCAGTGTCCCCTTCCTGCAGTGGATGGGTCTCCTGTTCTGGCATTTAAAGAGGTGCAATTTTCATTTAGTGCCTTGTTAAATATACATGTGAGTGGTCCTGCAGTTTTACATTTTTTTCTCTTGAGATCATAGTAATAGGTTACTTTAGCAACGAGACTAAAATGCAAGTTGGCAGCTACATTTTTACCTTTAAGTTTAAAAGTAATTCTACATCTGGGAGGACAGAAAAAAAAAAAAGAGGTGAGATAGGAAGTACAAGTCAATTCTTTTAGAATACAGGAAAATTCCTAAATGCAGTGAACAAGAGCAGGTCACAGCCTGCATGGTCCCTACAGTTTTATAACCCAGAGTTTACATCCTACCTCCCCACTGCCAGGTCATATTCCATAGGGTTCCTCATGTAAGATTTATGTTTGACCTGGTTGACACTAATTTAAAATTTAAAAAATCAGTTATAAACTATTTTAAGTAAAATTAAGGCAAGTAGGGAATCCAATAGCAGGAGGATAACAGCCATAACTGTGAATGTGTAGTTTTGAGAGTAGAATGGTAGTATGACTCTAGGGCATCAATGTTTGGTGATATTTTCAAGTGAAAAATGATCCTTGAAACCATATGGCAAAGTAGAGTGAAAATCTGAACTGTTAGACCAACACAGCTGTTAAATGCATAAATGTGGTTCTGTGTTTAGAATGTTTTCTACTACAGCTATTATGTGGCATTTCCAACAATTAATCCCCAGCTATTAATTGGCAGTAACTGCAAGTTGTGGTGAGCATCACAGATGTAAGAAATTCGAGCTCTGTGGTAGTTTACCTGGGAGGAGATGAATGAGCTGTAGTTCTCAGCTCAGATGCTGCAGAGTTGAGTGGCTAGTACACATTTCACATAACTGACTCCAATTGTTGGATGTCATGTTTTTTTATGAGAAGGTAATGTTTTTATAAAAGTGGTGGCAACATATAGATGTCTTATTAAATATAAATACCTATATATTTTTATTTATAAATATGAGGGTACTTCAGAAAGTTTGTGGAAATTGATGTAAAGGATAAGTTGTTTTGATGTAAACATTTTTGAAATCCACGCATAGTTTTTCAAAATTGGCATTTCCCGTGAACATTATAAAGACCTTTTTATGGACAGTTTTAAACTTTTTGCTCTAAAATTATTTTTAAATCCATTTTTCTAGAACTTTATTAAAGTTTTATTTATTTAGCTGAGAGCAATGAAAAACAGAGAGTGTTCCCACCTGCTGGTTCATTCACCTTGTACACACAAGGGCTTGGGGGGTGAGCAAGAGCCAGGAGCCAGGAACTTAATCCAGTTTTGTAACATGGGTGGCAGGAACTTGAGCCATTACCTGCTGCCTTCCACTGTTTGCATTAGTCAGAGCCTGTAGTTAAGAGCTACGGATGGGAATTGAACCCAGGTAGCTTTACCACTCGGCTGAATGCCCACCCTCCTGCAGAGTTTTTGAAATACTTTTATATGTGGGGCTTCTGGAAGAACAGTAGTGTTAGAACCATCAGAGTAACAACAAATCCATTTTTCTCCTCTGTTAGGCCAATTGAATCTGAAGTAACACTTTATAAATCTTTTATTGATTTAGAATTATCAGGGGCAAATCTATGCAAAGTTTCCCTAACTTTAAAAATGTGTATCTGTATTTAAGATTCATTTAAGAAATTGAGCTTATGAAATAACTGAAAAATATTGACAACTAATTATAGGAAAATTAATCTTAGCTAAATTTTCTATCAGGTTTTCTTATGTTAAATTTAGGTCTAGATGAACTTTCTTTTGTTCTTGATGATTATAGTTAAAACTGTCGCTTACTTGGTATATCTTAATATGCATTTGATGGTTTGGAAATGTTAACATCAAAATATGTGACAATGATTTTCTGACCATGAACTCAGAATAATGTAATTGTTATTTTAGGCCTCTTCATTTTTCTTATTTTTATCATAGTTGAAAGTCAGGCCTATACCTGGTTCATTCCCCAAATGCCTGCAGCAGCCAGGGCTGGGCCAGGCTGAAGTCTGCAGACTGGAACTCAACCTGCTACATCCAGAACGCACATTGCCAGGAGACCAAATCAGAAGTAGGGTAGTCAGGGCTGGAACCAGGCACTGCGGTATGTGATGTTGGCATCCCACACGGTGACTTAAGCTGTTGGGCCAGACGCTTGCCTTTCCATTGTTACTTTCAGCTCTGGAGAAGCTGTGGCTTTGGGGTTAACTGATTTCGCTGCTTGGTCTCATCTTTCTCATATCTCTTCGATTAGTTGGCTATATGAATCACTAGTATTAGTATTGATATTTTGGTTACAAAACCCAGAAACTCAAGAAAACAGTTGAATGGGGGCATGACGAAAAATGATTGGTTACAGGCCTTAGGGGACACAGCAGGCCATAAGGAACTGAGCTTCCATTTGTCCTGAAGGGCCTCCTGGGCCACCGCCGCCTCTTGCACGCTGTGTGTTTGGTCTGTTCTTCTTTCCCTTTCATCTAAAGTTCTTCAATGAATTCTCCTTGCATTTAGGATAGGTTCAGGTTGTTATGTGGCCTGCAAGGTTTGATCTGAGCTCTGGGCCATACCTACTGAGTATCAGCCATATGACCCTCTATTGTCCAGAATTAAGTCAATAAATGAAAAGGTCCACTCATTTTCTCACTCAGGGAATTCACATATTCCATTTCCACAGCTTGTAAAGTTCTTTGCCTTTCTGCTCTGTTTGTCCATGCCTTTGCTTAAATGCTATTAAGTTTTACTTGTCTTTTTATTAAAAATATTAAAAATATTTATTTATTTGAAAGGCACAGTCACGGAGAGAAAAAGACACACACACACATGCACACACAGAGAGGGAGGGAGGGAGGGAGAGAGAGAAAGAGAGGAAGAGAGAGAATGAGAATGTTCTATCTGATGGTTCACTCCCTAGATAACTGTAACAGCTATGGCTGTGCCAGACCAAAGCCAGGAGCTTCTTCCAAGTCTCCCATGTGACTGCAGGGACCCAACCACTTGGGCTTCTTCTGATTTCCCAGGTGCATTAGCCCAGAGATGGATCTGAAGTGAAGCAACTGGGACTTGAATTCACGCTCCTATGAGATGCCAGTACCACAGGCCACAGCTTAACCCGCTGCACCACCGCAGCGGCTCCAATAGTCTAAATGAAATGAGATCCCCTTGATAGAATCCCTCCCTGTGAGTTTTGTTTTTCATCTGTGGTCTGAGTGGTATCTCATGATCTGTGTCACTCTCAGAGGAAGTCACTGTCTGAGTGCTTGGCCTGTAGAGTCGTCTCCCTGAAGGTGCTCATACTTCCTCTCCTCACTGGAAATAGTGGCTGCAGTCCCTGACAGTCTCAGACCCTTTTTGCTTAGGTCTCCAAAGTTAGCTGATCATGCTTCACTGGCTTGTCTTGCCATCCTTTTTTTCTTTTCCCTTTCCTTTCCTTTGTCTTTGTCATGTCTTTTCAGAGGGCGACTTTGATTGGCTGCTGGCCTGTTGAATAATCAGATGTAACCCAGCTGGAATATAAAGTCACCCAGTGTTAAGATGGCTCCTAGACAAGAACAGAATTCTACCTCTAGGGCAGGTCCAGGTTTTCTGGAAGAGGTTTCAGATTAGGTTGGCAATCACAAGCATTTAATATAGCTTCTCTTGTCACTCAGAATAGCAGTATGAATACTGCTGACACTTCTTAGTGGACAATGAATGGCTAATGTTACTACCAAAAATGATGGTAATGTATCTTTGTAGATTCCACAAAATTACTGTAACAGTAAATGATGAGATACATGATTATATTTTGCTTTTTAAAATAAGGTGGCATAGAGACAACATAGCACAGTCATGACAGAACTCAAAGTACTTGTGACTCCACAGGCTTTGGTTCTGACAGGTTTTTATATTTAATTCTCACTCCTTTATTAAAATAGTAATTTCAAGCTTATGCATCACAAAGAGCATCTCATAAGTTTTGCATTTATAACCTCTGAGCAGGCCATGGGTTTGAGGCCAGTAGTGTACATCATACATTTGATCGGATTCTGGGAACTTAGTGTCTAAAAGTAGGCTTTTAATCTCTTTTGGAGTCTAGAGGAAAATTAATATGTATTTTTGATTCCCCTTTAAAAAAATCCTCAAGACTTTCTGCTGAAAACTGGCTCGGATTCATAGTATTTTACAATATGCAATATGTAATGTACCTCCTATTCATCTTGGTGTCTTCACAGTTTTAATGGGAATTTCATGTATAAGGAGATAGTGACTTTACACAACTTCTTCATCAGTTGGGGAACTTCTGTGATAAGAAAACCACATTCTTGGGATATCAGACAAATGTGAGACAGTTTTACATTTTTTTTTTTTTATTTGAGACAAAGAATTCTCATCTGCTGGTTCATTCTCCAGATGCCTGTTATGGCCAGGAATGGACCACGGCCAAAGTCAGGAACTGGGAACTTAATCCAGGTTGGAATCAGGAGCTAGAGTCACGAGTCAAACCCAGGTGCTTTGTACGGGGTATGTATGGATATATTAACTGCTAGGCTGAATGCTCACCCCGGGACAATATAACAAGATGTCTTAACATTTTTCTCTGTATATCTCTATATATTCTCTATATATCTCTATATACCAGCTTTAGAAAGTCCAAGCCTGGGTTTGTTTTGCGCAATCTGCATGAAATTATCTTTCTGTTACTGTGTTTATAGAAATAGTCATTATCAAACTATTCCTTTGCCAAAATGTTCTTTATTTTGGCTTCCCTCTAACAGAAATTATTTTTTTCCAAATCTGAAAAATATATTTTTTTTTCAAATCTTAAAAAGGCACCAAAGCTTGCCAGTTATAATTGTTGTGGAACTTTAATGACTATGCATTTTTTCATGGAGGTAAAGGATAAAAAGAATGCTTGTGTTGGATAGAGGTAATATGCTCAAATTAGTATTTTCAGATTTCATTACCAAGCATCAATCTTTATGTATTTTAAACTGAGATATTAAAATTGTATATATCGTGACAGATGTTTGAGCAGTTGGGCTGCTGATTAAGATGCCTGTGTCCCATCTCAGAGTAGCTGGTTTTAAGTCCGGTCTCCACTCCTTGATTCTAGCTCCTGTCGATGCAAACACAGGGAGGCAGCAGGTGATGGTTCAAGTACTTGGGTCCCTGCCACCTGAATTGAGTTCCAGCTCCCAGCTTTGGTGTGGCCTTGCCTTGGTATTTGCAGGCCTGTGGGCATTCTCTTTGTCAGTTTGTCTTGTCTGTCTGTCTGTCTCTCAAGTAAATGAAAAAAATGAAATTTGTGTATAATTACAGAGTACCCTTTATGTTTACATTTAGACATCGTGTAATGCCCAAATCAGGATAAATGCGTCTCCCCAAACATTTATCATGTTTGTTGAAATTCATGATTCTTCTAGCTTTTAAGAGAAGTTTATCATTATAGTGCATCCACGAGGCTCTAGAACCCCAGAACTTCTTATTGCTCTCCAGCTTCAACTTAGTATTCTTTGAACCTTTCTGCCTCTCTCCCTTCCTCCTATTCTCTCTAACATCTCTTCACCTCTATGAGATCAGTGTTTTTAGCATTCCTGTGAGTGAGATCAGGCGGAACTTGTCTTTCACAAAAGTGTTTTTTTGTTCCTATTCTTCTTTTTAATGGTGTATATTTTAAGACTAATACTCTGTATTACACCTGAAATGTTAGCCCGTTGGAAATAGGCAAAGTGCAGCAGCTCTTTGGAGGAGTACTTCGGTAGCTGTCTGAAATTAACCCAGCTTCTGCAGTGAGGCTGTGGAGACCTGTGCATGAGCTGGAAAACCACAGAAAGAGTTCCATCATGGCCTGGGAACAGAGCGAGGTGGACACCACTTCGTTGTGGTTGCTGAACAAATTCCCTTTGTGCTTCACACACTTTCTTATACATATACAAATCCACACACATGTGTTTCTTATATATATGTTTTCATAGGATTTCTAGAGTTTATTGAAATCAGACAATATCACTAAATATTTCCTCCTTAATTTCCTATGCCTTGAGTGAAAACATGTTCAAGTTGGGGGATGGGCCTAAAGGAAAAGGAACCTTGCGCTAAATCATGTGATTTCACCGACACATGACATTCTTTGAATGGGGCATTTCTAAAGATTGTTTTTGGCCTGGGTTTTACGAATAAATGCAGGACAGTTTATTTATAACATAAGCATTTTAGTAGCTATTATGAATATTATTAATCTACCCTACTTAACCTCCTCAAGTGAAAAATATAATTTTCTGTCTTTTTTTGTTAAATAGACTTAATGACAAACATCTTGCAAATTAGATTTTCATATATTTCATCTCTTTCTTATGCTCAATTTAATCTATCAAAGCCACACATTGTAGAAGACATCTGGTATTGAGCTTAAGCAGCTGGGTTTCATTTGTAAAGGTTTTAAGCAAATTTCAGTGCTTGCCAACAATAATATAACAGTTGGCCAATGTGTTTGCTTTGTGGCAGCTTTGTGCAGCGTGGCAGAAGAGACCTGAGTTCAGGATCAGGTGATTTTCCCCTTTCTCTGGCCTGATTGGTAGAATTGAGGGTTTTATGCAGATGTTAGGTGAGCATCAGCTGAGGGCCTGCTGCAAAGGCCATTGGGTAGGGATCAGCTGGTGAGCAACGTGTGATCCTCACTCGTCAGTTTGTGTCTGCTATTCTCATGGCTTTGTTCTATGAACTAGTATTTCCTACATCAGAATCAGGATCATTTCCAAGAGGTGAGTCCCAGTATCCCCATCCCAAATTGAAGCCAATTATTTGGGAGCTGACCCCAGAAAGCTCAACTTAATAGCCATCCCAAGGGATTCCATGTACACTGGATGTGAGTTAATAGATTTCAGTTCACTTTTTACCTATGCACGGAGACTGTGACCCCTCCCCTTGAAATTGACTAGGAAGAAACTGTCTATTCATGTGCATTAAAAAGAACAGTCTTTATTTTCCCTACATAGCCAGTTTGGACAATCTTTCATAAAATATTACGTTTTCATTACACATTGTTTAATAAAACAGTTGTCCTAGCACTATTAAAATATTATCTGTAATGATGAGGAAGGGCTAGTTTGTCTTAATTTACTTGGAACAGTGAATTGAAGGATTGTTGGGAAACCGAAATGAAATGGGAATCCCGAATTTCCCTTCTCTTCCTCAGATCTATGCAATTAGTTTCTGTGTCCAAACAGCCATTAGACAGCTGTTAAACCCCTGGACATCTGCTCAGGGTTTGCCTCTGAATCACACTAAGAGTGTGCCGCTTTGTTGTCTGGGGCTCCTGAACCTCATTTTTCCCCATGGAAATAGTTTATGTCGTGGTGGTTGTCCAGCAGTTGTGGGGACGATTCTGGAAAGAAATCAAGTCATAACTCTCCTTTCAGTTTCTGCTGGAAAAGTTCTCTGCTAGACTTCTAAAACTACCTTCAGTTTGTATTGTTGTGCTGGTTCTGAGTCCAGAATTGAGGTTTCCAGACAAACACTTTTGAGTTCCAGGGCCTTATGGAAACCTACCCAGGCAAGGTGTGGTTGATGGGAGGTTTGTGTCTTTGGAAGTTAATAGTCAATGTCTGTCGTTAAAACATTCTTAACTGGAAATGTACTTTTTACTTCATCTCGCTTTGAAAATGAGTGATCAAGATGGTCATTTATAGCAAACTCCTGCATTCTTTCAATGATTTGATTTAAAATAAACACATGCACACACACACACACACGCACACCTCTTTTGATGTATATAGGCAGCACCCAACACCCCAGAATATGTGAAATTAAAAGAAGGGGCAATCTTAATGCTTGGGATTGTCTCCTTTCATGATCCATGTCATGCCCAAGCTCCATCTGCAGCTTTTTAAAGTTTCTGGAGGACGCTCAGCATTGCAGCTGTCTCTAATGTACTGTGAACCTTGAAAAGGAATTTCCTTTCAAGTAAGAAGGGAAGTAGTTTGTGTGTGGGATGATGGAGGTGAAGGATTCTTTAACAGAGGATAAAGTGCCATTATGTATAAACAAGCATTCACACAGTTTAAAACAAACTTAGAAATATATATTAAAGATACACACACACATGTTTGGAAAAACCTAGTTACTTTGCAGAATTGAGTTCTGCTTCTTGATTTGTACAAGCAAAGAAGATGTGCAAGTTACCGAGTGACTTATCTCAAGTCTCACTCTTCCTTCTGAAGGCAGCACACAACTTGGGACCCCAGAGCTTTAGTTCTGGTTCTTTAGGAATTACATTTAATTTTGATTAGGATCATTTAGGCTGACTATTTAGAAACACAGTTTTTACAGATACACACACACTCCGTCATCCCCACTTCAGTGTCACCACAAAGACAAATTTTCCAAGTATAAATAAAGCTCAGAACTGGTAGTTTTGACTTTGAATGTCCTGTTTTATTGAGCCACATTCTAGTTTACAAGTCCCGCCCTCTGGTCAGCCAGGTCGGTGCTGTCAGAATCCATTCTGGTGGGAGGCCACTGTCACAGCGTTTGTTCTGAGCCCAACTCCTGAGTATCTGAGGTGAGCAGTGGACAGAGCTGAGGCATACAGTTGAGTTCTAGGGCAAAAGTTTGCATCCCACGTTGATGAACAGATGGTCCTTTCCTTTGTTTCCTCTTCCCAAAATGTCCATCTAAAGCAATCCCATGCGAGATATTGTGAGCAGCTCTGACTACAAATAGGAAATGTGATCTGCAGCTTGACACCTTCAGAGAAAGTGCTAACACCTCTACGGATTTATTTCCTAACGCTCAAATTGCAGGGTCATTGTTCCCTTCCATTGTAAGGGAGCACTTGAATTGGGATCCTCTAGATTTACACATTGGGTTTTATGGCTTTGAGCTGTTGCTGTAGAATGCTTTAGCATAACTGATGAGCTGTCTTAGCAAGTAAAATTGCTGTGGTGTTTGCCCTCATTTTTCTACTTCTCCATTGATTTTTTTTTTCTTTGATTAACTGTGAATCCAGACTTTGGTTTTGCAGGCTGAATAGGAATGCCTGGCCTTTTTTGGTTTGGTGGCTTTGTTTTGATCTTTGTATTTGCTACTTAAGAAGTCTTAAAGATAGGCTAAGAATGTCAAGTCATCCTTTGAATTTTATAAGACACTCAAGCTAAATTAACTCCCAGAAGTTTTTCTTCTCAATGTAGTTTTTTATTATCCCTGTAGCTTTTAATAAATCATTACCTGTATCTACAAAATAATCTAGCAGTAAAAATAATGTACAAAAGATTCTAAAGGTAAAAAAGCAAGTGACATTCTTATAATTACCTTAAATATTAACAATCTAAGAGGCAATAATTGACATTTCATTTGTGATATTCTAATTTATAAATCCAAGGACACAAAGAACAGCACTCCTTTATCTTTTAGCATGTGAATGCCTGCATTAATAGATGTTAAGCCCAGCATGAGGTAAGGATCCCTTTCCATCCCAGTGTAAAAACTCATTTTGACTTTATAATTTTCTAGCTATGGTAACTAAAATAATGCAGATATGGCCTATGATAGATCAAAGGTGTTTTCGAAATTATTCCTTGTTATATAAAAAGAAAACATGTTCAGAGGAGTTAAATAACTTTTTCAAGGTCATAAAGCTAATATATGGGGTGAGTCTAGATTCAAATAAGGATAGCTTGTTGGCTGTGCCTAACCTATTAGCAGCTATAGCTGCACTACACAAAATCTCTTAGAGGATAATCCTTTTTTGACTTAAAGTTCAAAAACAGGCACACAAAACATGAAACCCAGGGCCAGCTCTATGGCATAGTGGATAAAAGCTGCTGCCTGCAGTGCCAGCATCCCACATGTGTGCCAGTTTGTGTCCTGGCTGCCCCACTTCCAATCCAGCTCTCTGCTATGACCTGGGAAAGCAGTAGAAGATGGCCCAAGTCCTTGGGCCTCTGCACTTGTGTAGGAGACCTGGAGGAAGCTCCAGGCTCCTGGCTTTGGATTGGCCCAGTTCCAGCTGTTGCAGCCATTTGTGGAGTGAGCCAGTGGATGAAAGACCTCCCTCCCTCCCTCCCTACCCCTCTCTCTTTCTCTCTCTCTCTCTCTCTCTCTCTCTCTCTCTCTCTGTCTTTCCCTTTTGAATAAATAAATAAATCTTTTTAAAAAAAGCCTTTAAATCTGATAACAGTAAATTAACAGTGATTCAATAAAGCAAACCAGAAACAACTCACCAGCTTTAAAGGATGGTCACATACCTGAGAAGTATTTATTAAGAATTGCATATGAAGTATGGCTTCAAAATGAGCAAAAATTTAAGAAACAATAAAATGGCAAAAGACATGAACAGGCCATTCACAGAGAAAGAAGATGGAGGTACAGGAAAAGAAGCTAAATAGAGAATTAAAAGTTGAAATAATATGAGATACAAGTTACAGTCAGCAGATTGGTCAAATAAATTTATAGACCGAGATAACCAGGGTTTGGCCAGAACATGAAGAAATGGAAATTCTTAACCATTGTTAGTTGGAATATAATTTGTTTCAGCCATTTTGAAGGGTAATGCATCAAACTGTATGGAAACATAAGCAGTGATTTCTTAGATATGACACCAAAAGCAGAAGCAACAATAGAAAAATAAGAAGGAAATGGACTTTATCAGTTAATAAGCATGCTTTCATGTTTCAGAGTGCATCCTCAAGACAGGGAAAAAACAGCCCATAGTATGGGAGAATGTATCTTTGAATCACATCTGACAACAGGCTTGAATCTGAACCATGTAAAGAAAATTTACAAATCAATAATGCAAAGAAAAAAATATCCCAGCCTACAAATGAGCAAGAATCTAAACAAAGCATTTCTCCAAAGTGTATATACGAAAGGCCAATGATCACTCGAAAAGATATTCAAAATTGTTAGATATCATAGAAAATCAAAACCACAATGAAAAGCCACTTCCCACACTCTAGGGTGGCTATAGTCAAAAGGACAAATAATGAGAAGGGTTGGTGTTGATTTGAAGAAATGGAAACCCTTATACACCACTTCTGGCAGCATAAAATAGAACAATAACTTTTGGTAAACAGTGTGGCAATTCCTCAAAATATTAAATATATGGTTACCATATGACCCCTGCAATTTGATTCCTATGCTCATACCCAAGAGAAATGAGATCATATGTCCATGCAAAATCTTGCACACAGATGTTCATAGCAGCGTGCTTCATAATAGCCAAAACGTGAAAGCAACCCAGTGTTTACCAACAGATGAATGGATAAAAGAAATGTTTTATTTATACAACAGAATATTATTTGCCAGTAAAAGGAATGACATACTGATGCATGCTACCCATGGACTGACCTTGAAAACATCATTCTAAGGGATGAAGCAAAATGCCAAGACCACAGATTATGTGATTCCGTTTATATGAGAAGTCTGGAATAGGTAAATTTACAGAGACAGATGATAGATTGTTAGTCCCAGGTTACCTGAGGCCTGGGCCTGGAGGAAGGAATAAGAAGTGATTGCTAATGAGTATGGGGTTTGTTTTGATGTGGTTGAAGATGTCCTAAATCAGTTTGTGTGATAGTTGCACAACTCTAAGCATATATTAAAGTGGATTGAATTGTACATGTCAAATAAGTGAATTTTATAGTATGTGATTTATATCTCAATAAAGTTCTTAAAATATTTGTAGGCATGATAAATAGCAAGTTTAGCATAGTGGGAAATAATAGAAGGAGCTGGTATTCGTGCGGCTTCATTCTTTAGTATTTTATTCTTTAAAAATAAACTGTTCATAGAAATAAATTGTGGGAGCCTGGTCTTCCTTATTTATCTGTAGAATTTTACCTAGCAGAAGAGAGATCTGGAAATGAAACTTGAGTACATACTTATCCTGCTCTCTTTGTGACTAGAAAGCATTGTGGGTTTCCTTTTTTCTAATACTGAAGACCTGGTTCTAGAAATTATTCTGTAGAAATAAAATGTTGAATCAGGCTACTATGTTGTCTGTTGTATGCTTTTTATGGTATGTACTATAATCATAGTTTACATCTAAAATCGTACTTTTAGTAAGGCAGTTTTGTCGTTTATTATTTGGTTCATGAGAAGAATCCTTTGTAAGAGTTACTGTTACTTCTCACTCAGATCAGGTGATTTTTCCTTTGCCAAAACTCAGCAGAGTAGCCCACCTGCAACCTGCACGCTCAACTGAGGGGAAGTGGCTGTCTTGCTTTTCTTAAGCCTGAGGCCGGCCTTGTGGGAAGCTGTTAGTTTGCCTCTGAACCTTTCTCATGCCCTCTCCCCACACAGATGCAAAGACACTCTTGGGGACAGAGGGTGTGCCTGCAGGCCAAGCAGCTTGTTGCTGACTGGAGGTGCCTGTTACTCTTTTGCTTGTGGATGTCCCAGAAATGCCTGCCCTGCCCTGCCCTAGCTTGGAGGAGAGACGGGGTGGGAAATTGCCGGCACTGACAAGCCCTTCTCAGATAGGCGGAGCTCCTAGTCATAACAAAAACATATTTTTCCTAGAACATAGTACCACACTTTTCCCACTCAGGGTCATGGCCGTCACTGAGGAGGGAGAAATGGCCTTGGCACCTTGAGGTTTATACATCAGAGGATGAATGCCAAGTGGTGCCAATGCTGGTTCAGAGCAGGTTGGAAGAGAGTCGTGGCAGCATTCCAGGAGAGTTGGAAATACAGTTTCCCTGGAGTGTACGGGTTAAGTCAAACTTAACTTCTTCTAAATCGGTAGCCTATAAACCTAACGGCGATTGGAATAATTCAGAGGAGATCAAAGAAGTGAGAAACTGTGCGGGACCAGAAGTGTGTGGGGGAGGGTGGAAACTGGGACACAAAAGCTGAATTGTGACTACGCGGTGCTTTTCAGATTGTGGTCCCTGTAGCCGGCATTGCCAGTGAACCTGTTAGAAAAGCAAGTTCGCATCCACTGATCTGTATTTTAACAAGCCCTATAAGTGATTCTGATGTGCACTGAAGTTTGAGAACTACTGGACTAAATTATGTTGGTGTTTCAATGGCAGGGGAATGTTTTGAACTTTTTCCCACAGGCAGTGAGAATTCGTAGGAAGTTGAGCACAGTTACAGGATGCTTGAAGTCGTGTTTCACTTAGCACAATCTTCTGCCTTGTGTTTCTGGTGAAAGAATTTTAGTTTAGGTAGATATAAAAATGCCATAAAAGCTAGCAGTCTGTTTAATCTGTATACTTCTGAAAGATACCATTGGCCTGTAGTTTCTTTTGATGAAATGAGCGTTGTTTTATAATTTAATAGAGCTTCAGAAATTCACATGTAACTGATTTTTATTTGCTATAAAGTATAGGTTCTTGTGTGCTTAACATATTTTACATATTTAATAGGACCTAGGTGTACTTTTAAACCCTGAAGATGTTATCCAGATTAATTTTTAAAAATGGCTAAGGGCATTCCCCAGGTCATTTTACTTTGGAATTTTTCCCCAAGTATGTTTTGCATTTTCAATATTTTCATTTTTCCAGCCTAATCTTGTTATATATCAGTAACACATGATGTGTTGGCATCTTCTGCAATAACACATTTGTTCCAAGTGAAAGGGGCTCGCTTCAGAAAAGCCAGCCAGCCAAGAGTTTACCCGACAGAAACCTATATTGAATCTGAAACTAATGGGCTCACATTTTCCATCAGGATGAAGATGGAATGAAGCCAAGCAGGCACTAGGAGAAGTCGAGGAGTTTGCTGGTCTTTGCCCTGCCGGGACAGCATAGCCAAACATGTTGTGTGGTCCTGTGGATGATAGAAGTGGTGAAATGGATTGTCCACCTGTAAAGCTGGGATGGGGCTGCCTCACCGAATGTGATCCTGTGCCTCCTCTCTCTGAGTGTCTTCTGAGTCACAGGCAGCTTGATGTCATTTTACTTCCAGATGACGTTGACTGTACATTGACATGAGAAGTTAGTGTTCAGACGCAGTAGGCATTTTCACTCTTCATCTACCTAGTCCTCAGAGTACCCTAGAGCATATCACACTTAGATCTTGTCCAAGAGTTAATTAGTGGTGTGGGGAAAGGCAGGAGCTTTTTCTGATGGGAATCAGACTTCAGTGTTACTTGTTCCCCTGCAACTAAGCACATTTGTGATCTTGGACCTCACCCTTAGTATCTTTGAAAGGGAAGTCAGCGTGGGCACTGTTACTCCACCTTCAGAATACACATATGACGACTCAGAGACATCATTTTTCCCATCTTTTACTAAACTTTCTTAGGGTCTTCCATTTGTGGCATGTCTGAGTCCAAGGCAGATTTTCCCAGGTGGAGGTCCCATTCTGCAGGACAGGTGGCCCAACACGATATACCTGGGAATAGGAAAGATGCGTATCTTGTTTAAAAAGAGCTATCAATCCGATTGAGAACTCAAGACCTACAAGGAGTTATGTGGGCACGAAAAGAAAGTAAACACATTGCAGACAGGCGAGCAGAATTCCAGAGGGCGCTCTGGTGTGGCCAGAGAGAGAGCTGCATGGGGGTGTACAGGCAGCATTGAAGATGAGGGACGGTGAGAGGTGGGTTTGAGGTTGTAAGCAGGTCACAGATGGTCAGAGCCTGTGTGGACTCAGGCTATGTCCTATGGATTGCTATGTCCTATGGGGGACTCTTAATGAGGAAGGTAACGTAATCATATATCCTGCCTTTCAGTTAATGGCAGTTTCATCCTTGGAGTTGAAGTCAAAACCTGCGGCATCGTCCTTTGGTTTGCTTCATCTCTCGCATTGTACACGTGATCCATTAGAAAATGATTTCAGCGTGATCTTTGTTGTGCAGCCACGTGCACCCCTTCAGAATCCTCTGGGATCCCCCCCTGACCCCCCCATCAGCTGATGGCTGCAGCAAGCAGTCTCACGAAGGCATGGACCACCTTGGGCAGGTGGAATTGGCTATTGTCTCACCCCCTGGCCTCCTGCTGTGCACCCTTGGTTCATGTGCATCAAAGCCTGGCAGGAACCCTGTACAGCGTGCAGAGAGCGACAGGTAACTGCCCAGTGGGCCAGGCCTGACCGATGAGCAGAGCAGCTGAGGGTAATCACATCTTTTTTCCTGCAGATCATGCTGAGACTCATTTCCTGACAGCCCTAGTGGGAGTGAACTTACACAATTCATCCTTGAATTGTCATTTTTTTTTATTCCCCATTTCACATCCCTACGCATGCATTCCTGGCTTTCTGGGATGACATTCTTGAAGTATTCTGTGCAAGAAACTCAGGGTTCTGACAGAATATTTCAGATATATTGTGGAGGTGGGTATGTAGCCTAGTGGTTAAGATACCTGTATCCCATGTCAGGCTATCTGGGTTGGAAACCTGGCTCTCAATCCTGATTCCAGACTTCTGTTAATACTCAGCCTGGGAGACAACAGTGATTGCACCTGTAATTGGGGTCCTGCCACCACCTGGGAGACCTGGCTCCTGGCTTCAGTCTGGCCCAGTCCTGGCTGTTGTGAGCATTTGAGGAGTCAACTAGTTAATGGAGCTCTCTGTCTCTGCCTTTCTGCCAACAGTAGTAGTAACAGTAGCAGCAGCACTAATACTACTATTACTACGAGTAATACAATAATCTTGAATCTGACCACTTCATGTTACTCCTACCACTATCATCCATATCCAGATAACTAAGCACTTCCCTTAGTTATTGCAATAATGTCCGGATTGGCTCTTTTATTCTTTATTCTTTGCTCTCTATAGTCTATTCATAGCACGACAGCCAGAGTGCACCTCTCCAGCTGGGCCTGCTAGGGTCTGTTCCCAGCTTCTTCTCTGACTTCGCCGCCGACCACTATTCATCTTGCTGGACAGCCTTGCCTGTGTTGCTCCTTGAGAATACCAGGTGTGTTTCCCCTCGAGGCGCTTGCTTGCTATTCCTTCTGTGGAGAACATTCTTCTGCTTTTCTTCATAGCTTGCTCTTTTTCTCCCAGAATGGCTTTAGCACTGAGGAAATTCTCCACTGCCTCTTTAATATCACAACTACTCCCGGTAAATTCCATCTCCCCTGCCTGCTTTATTTTCTTCCATAACACCTAGTGTAGTTTATATGTATATATTGTATTTGTTGATTTTCACCTTTTTATTTGAAAGACAGAATGTCAGAGGGGAGACACACATACACCCACACCCACACCCACCCCTACCCCACCCCCCCAACACTAATAGAGATCTTCTATCTGCTGGCTCACTTTTCACATGCCCACAACAGCCAAGGCTAGGCCAGGTCAAAGGCAGGAGCCTGGAATTCAGTACAGGTCTCACACATGGGTGGCAGGGGGCTAGAGAGTTGGAATCAGAAATAGAGGAACCAGAAGTTAAATCCGGCAGTCCAGTAAGGGAGGCAAGCATCCCAGTGGCATCTTGAACTTTGTGCCGTACCCCTGATGTGGTTTATATATTTTCCAGTTATATTTGTACTGGCTGTTTTCCTCCAGTGTCTATGAGTCTTGTGAGGACATGAAATTGTTTCTAAATTTGTTTCCATGGCTTTGTTCTGGGCCTAGATGGCAGCCTGATACCTGCTAGATAGGTACTACTGAGTAATTGTTGAGCGAAGTGAATGAATGAAGGTATATTTTAGAAAATGTCTTTTTGGCTGCAGTGTAAAGACGATAAAAGGCAGGGCTTGAGAATAGCAATTAGGAGACTTGCTGTCAGGTAAGAAATGATGAAGAGCTCATCTGCATCTTTGAGCAGCTTCAGTGGAGAGATGGGGAAGGATTACAGAAATTCATCACGTACCAAAATACCGTGTGCCATTGATGGATTAGTTGGGAAGAGGAGGAGAGAGCTTTATGATAGGAAGACCCTGAGGTTTCTGGCCCCACCAGGTGGGTGTGAGCAGTTTTGGAAAGGGAAAGGACAGAGGAGAGGGATTTCAGGGAGGTTGAGGGATAAGTTCAGGTTTAAATGTATTGACTTGGATATGTCAGCAAGACTTCTTAGTATCGAATGGCAGAGGTCTGGTAGACAGTTGCGTGTGTAAGTCTAGAGCAGCAGAGGGTACTGTGGTGTTAACTGATGCCCAGGAAGGTGTGCTTGTTGTGGGGAGCAATCCGGACCAGACTAAGTTACTCAAATTAGGACTTATTCTATGCATCTGCTCTCCCACAATATGGCGCTGGGAGAGAAGTAAACAGCTTCCGCACAGCTGCCTCCAGTTCAACCAATTAACTGTAGGACTTGCTCCTGATTGGAGAGCAGCGTACTCGGCGTGTGGGCAGCCGAGTTGGGATTGGCAGAGAAGGACTATAAAGGAGGAGAGAGACGGCATGCACCGGGAACATCTATGGGGAACATCTAAGGGAACCCGTGCAGCCCCCGAAAGAGCCGGCCGGCGGTGTGCCGCTCCCCTGCGGAAGTGGGGAATGCGGCCAGGGGGAACTGCCCTTCCACGGAGGTGGAAGGGATAGTAGCCAACCCGGGAAGAACCAGCAGCAAACCCGGGGAGGGCCGAGCAGACGAAAGAACAGCGCAGGGTCCTGTGTTGCTCCTCCACGAAGAGGGGGAGCGACATAATGGTGCCGTGACTCGGATAGGAAACCTAGGACGGATATGAAACTTAGGAGGGAAGAAACGGGAAGAAGTGGGAAGATACCGGAGAGAGAGACTAGCAAACAGCCTAGGGAAAAGCCGGACGAAAAGGGTGCCGGAAGAAGCTATTGAAAGCCTAGGCATAGACTCAGATACGGACTACGGGGGGAAGCTGGGAGAAATCTCTAAGGTCGAAAGCGAAAGTGAAAGCTAGAACAAACAGACTCGGACGCGGACTGTGGGGAGAGGCCAGGAGAAATGAGGGAGGAATATCGTTGGAGGAAAGTTTGGGGAAACATACCGGGTAGAGAAAACTGTTAGGGAAATTGAAGCCGCGGGGGGCAGGCCAAGGCGGAAACGAAAGCCACTTTGGGATTCTCAAGTTAGCCCGGGAATAGGGGGCGAAAAGTTAAAACCAGAAGCTGAGACGCAAGCCAGATTGGGATCCGTCTGATTAGCCCGGGGAGCAAAGGACGGGAAGCCAAACCGTGGGGCGGAGACGTACGCTGGGTTGAATTCGCCAGGCTAGCCCGGGGAACTTAGATTGAATCCTAGTGGTGGAGACGCAAGCTACGCTGTGTTACTCGCGGAAGCCGCCGCGTGCAGAGAGAGCACGGGGCGTGAGTAGATAGGGAACGGGGCTGGCGTAGGCCGTGGTTCAGACGCGAAAGGGTTAAGCGTGGAGACCGCGGACCGCGCAAAGCCGGGAAGCCGCGCAGATGAGGCGCGGGCTGAAGCGGCTCAGAGCCGGCGAGGCGCGGAGAAGCAGCCTCGGGGCGGAGCCCGCTGGCGGGGCGAGGCGCCGGGAAGCTGCGCGGAGCCGTGAAGCTGCCGGCAGGGCGAGGCGCCGGGAAGCCGCGGGGATAAGAGAAAACAGAAGTTTAGAAATGGAATGAGAGCGGGAAGCCGCAGGGATAAGAGAAACAGAAGTTTTAGAAGTAAAGTGAGAGAAATAGGAATGCTGGCAGACAGAAGTAAAATGGGAGAAATAGAAATGCCCGGAGATAGAGAAATAGAGAAAAATAAGGCCTCCCCTCAACATGCAACAATTAGGAGGCTTGGATTCGGTCTGCCTGATTTAAGGCGGTAAGCGCCAGCAAAGCTCGACCAGAGTATGAGCTGCAGGTCACCGAAGATAGGCACAAACCAACACTAATAAGTCTCCCCCACAATACGGCAATGAGAAGGCTTGGATTCGGTTTGCCTGATAGGTTTTGTAAACACCTGCAGGCAGTTCTAGCAGAGCAGAGCATGCGCTGCGGGGCACCGAACACAGGCACGTATCAGCGCCTAAAAACCTCCTCACAACATGGCGAAGAGAGGACCCGGATTCGGTTTTCCTGATTGATAGGACTTGTAAGAGCCTGTGGCGGCTCTAGCAAGTAGAGCAGAGTGTGTGCCGCGGGACACCGAGGACAGGCGCGTATCAACGCTAAAAAATAAAAAGAAAGGGGGATCTGTGGGGAGCAATCCGGACCAGACTAAGTTACTCAAATTAGGACTTATTCTATGCATCTGCTCTCCCACAATATGGCGCTGGGAGAGAAGTAAACAGCTTCCGCACAGCTGCCTCCAGTTCAACCAATTAACTGTAGGACTTGCTCCTGATTGGAGAGCAGCGTACTCGGCGTGTGGGCAGCCGAGTTGGGATTGGCAGAGAAGGACTATAAAGGAGGAGAGAGACGGCATGCACCGGGAACATCTATGGGGAACATCTAAGGGAACCCGTGCAGCCCCCGAAAGAGCCGGCCGGCGGTGTGCCGCTCCCCTGCGGAAGTGGGGAATGCGGCCAGGGGGAACTGCCCTTCCACGGAGGTGGAAGGGATAGTAGCCAACCCGGGAAGAACCAGCAGCAAACCCGGGGAGGGCCGAGCAGACGAAAGAACAGCGCAGGGTCCTGTGTTGCTCCTCCACGAAGAGGGGGAGCGACACTTGTGGCGGGTTTGTGCCTTCCAGAAACCAAACAAGAAAAACCACGGGTTACTCTCTCTCTTCCTGTTTAGCCATGGATCTTCTTATCTCTTATCATTATTTCTTTCCTAGAATATTTGGTTTTTAAGTTGGAAAGAGGAAACCTGGAAGAGAGAAAAGAAAAAAGATCACATTGATTCACTTTTTTGTTGGTACTTCTGAAAGAGTCAGAGAGGCATTTATCTTACGATGAGACTTTAAGTGCCTCTAGAGTACGAGGAATTTACCTTAGCTTGTCCTGGCTAGCCTCAAACTCTATTTTTTGCTTTCACAGTTACTGGAAAACATGGGACGTAATTTTTTCCCTCCTTAGTCCCCAGAAATGAGTAAGTTCTTGTAGTGAAACATTCAGAAAGCAGGTAATGAAAAATTTCTATATATTTCAAGTTAAGGTTTTGATGAATATATATCTGTTTAGGAATGTAAGGATTTTAGTGGCTGTGTTCTTCACCAACACAACACATTTTTCATGTACTTTTGAAGCTTAGGTCTCTGCCAATAGCGTTCAAACTTCTGGTGATTTTTATGACCTTATTTAGAAGAGGAGAGTCAAGCATTTTGAACCAGTCTTCCACCTTGAAATTTATTAAACAACTTGATTTCCCATGCGGCAACACTGTTGGAAAAGATTTCTATATACAGATCTCTGGGCCAATAGAGGACAGACATGGGAAAGATGCTGCCCCAAAGAAACTTGTGGAAATAAAGACAAAATCACTCTGGCCTGTGGTCAACCCTTACTGGTGAGTGGATGTTAGCTGTGAGTGAAATATTTAACTTGTAATTTGAGTTTAATCCTTGCTGTGTAATTTCAAGATGACACCTGGTGGTGCGCTCTAAAAATGGGAGTGATCTGAGTTTTGCCTTATGTTGCATGCTCTATGAAGCACAGATGTAGTAGGGCATACACTGTCTGAACTGCTGTCAGTAGAGCTTAGACTCTGAACATGTGTATGAGCTCTGCACTATACTGCTGGCAGTAAAAATTATAATTCCTCTCTCGGAAGGAAAAATTGTGAGAATCATCACTCAAGGGCCCAATGTAGTTCAGATCTAACTCAATTCATCAGTTGTATGAAGCTTGGTTATTCAATGAGTTTGTAAACGTAGAATAATTGTGTTAGGGTTCTCTAGGAAACAGAGCTGATGTGTGTGTGTGTGTGTGTGTGTGTGTGTGTATAAATTTCTTATGAGGTGTTGTGTTGTGTGATTATAACAGAGATCAAGTCCCAAGAACTGCAGCCCACAGGCTAGAGACCAGGAAATTTGATGCTGCTGTTCTAATGGGCTGGCTGCTAAGTCCAGGAGAGCTGAGATTTGGGTTTGACTTTGAAGCCAGCAAAACAAACAAAGCAGCCATGCACCATCTTGATCAAAGGTAGGCAGGAGGCAGTCCTCCTGACTCAAAGGAGAGTCAGCCCTTTTGTTCTCCACAGTCTTTCACATTAGAGAGGAGAATCTGCCTTACCCGGTCCACCAATCTGAAAACCCTCTCAGACATACTCAGAATTATGTCTGAGCAAATACTTAACCCTCCCCACCCCACCCCGCCCTGCCCCCTCACTGTGTCCCAGCCCCCTTGACAGGCAGAATGAACCATCATGATAACCTATTTTAAGCCTGTTTAAAATAATTCAGTCAGTTAGCATTATAGATTTAGTTCTATGGACATTTGGAGTATCCTAAAATGTAGTCGCGTAACCCTTAATTGAGATCAAAATGACATTTTATAAAATGAAGAAAAAAATACAGATTTTAAGTACATACTTTAAATACAAGTTTCACCAAGATGTTTTTATATATATCGAAGCGAAGTATGGTGGACTCAAATTCAATTTCTTGCTGTAAAATTATGAAGTAGTTGTTAGAAACCTATACACTTGCTTTTTTCCTTTAAAATTTATTTTTATTTATTTGAAAGATAGAGAAAGTGCTTTTCCATCTGCTGGTCCACTCCCCAAATACCCAGCTGGGGCTGGGCCAGGCTGAAACCAGGAGCTGAGAACCCCATTGAGGCCTCCGATGTGGGCTGTCAGGGACCCGAGTACTTGGACCATCATGTACTACCTCCCAGGGTCTGCATTAGCAGCAGTAAACTGAATCAAGAATTGAGCTAAGGGGCCCAGCGCTGTGCTGTAGTGGGTAAAGCTGTCACCTGCAGTGCCTGCATCCCATATGGGTGCCGGTTAGTGTCCCGGCTGCTCCACTTCCAATCTGGCTCTTTGCTATTGCCTGGGAAAGCAGTGAATGTTGGCCCAAGTCCTTGGACTCCTGCACCTGTGTGGGAGATGAGGTGGAAGCTCTTAGCTCCTGACTTTGGATTGGCCCAGTTCCAGCTGTTGAGGTCATTCACAGAGTGAACCAGCCGAAGACATCTCCCTCTCCCCCTCATTCCCCCCTCTTTCTCTCTGCCTCTGCCTCTGCCTCTCTGTAACTCTGCTCTTCAAATGTATAAATAAATCTTAAAAAATGTGAAGCTAAGAACTGTAACCTATGTACTCTGGTATGGCATGCAGTCTTGTCAAGAAGCATCTGAACTGCTGGTCCATATCCTGCCTCTACCACTTTTTTATTTGATTGCATCATCATACATGTTCCTCTGCAAGAGCCCAGAAGGTAAACGCACCATGATACCTGACCATGTGATAATGGCCTTAATCCATTCATAGGTTGCAGACCTCATGACATTTTTCAGATGAAAACAAAACATTTTATTTTCATTTAAAAATTGGAAAACTGGAGCCGGCGCCGTGGCTCAATAGGCTAATCCTCCACCTTGCGGCGCCGGCACACCGGGTTCTAGTCCCGGTCGGGGCGCCGGATTCTGTCCCGGTTGCCCCTCTTCCAGGCCAGCTCTCTGCTATGGCCAGGGAGTGCAGTGGAGGATGGCCCAGGTGCTTGGGCCCTGCACCCCATGGGAGACCAGGAAAAGCACCTGGATCCTGGCTCCTGCCATCGGATCAGCGCGGTGCGCCGGCTGCAGCGGTGGCCATTGGAGGGTGAACCAACGGCAAAGGAAGACCTTTCTCTCTGTCTCTCTCTCTCTCACTGTCCACTCTGCCTGTCAAAAATTAAAAAAAAAAAAAAAAAAAAAAATTGGAAAACTGAAATGATTTAAATATTCTCTCAAATATTCGAACCTTATCTCATATTGAAAATGATAAGGATAGTATTCATTTTATGAATTTTTAATTATCTCTGCTTTTCTGCAAATTTGACAGGTCCTTTGTTCCTAGTGACATGGCAATGACAAGTTCGTGACTTTGGCAGTTCAGTCTTTTTGGGAGGTACCTTTACAGAATCCTGATCTGTTTCTTAGTCAGGGATAGGAAAGATCTCAGAGATAAGAGGGAGGAGACCATTGCTGCACGTCTGGAAATAGCAAACATATTTTACTCTTTTTTTCCAGACACTTCTTCAGCAGTGAATCAAATATGGTTTGGGAGGGATTTGTCTTAGTAAGTTAATGTTTGGCCAGGCTGTTCGCCCGTCTGAGGTCCACTGACCTTGGGAAGGCCGGCATCGCCCTGGTGTCTGGTGGGCATCTCTTACCTTTGGGTGACTGGGAAGTGTTCAAGTCTGACTCCTCAGGAGGGATTTATGCGTGTGATATCCTTGCAGTGCTGTGTAGCATTGAGGTAAGATGCAGCACTTTGGGGAATGCTTTCATTGAAGACAAATCCAGTGGGGCAAAGCTTTTTTTTTTTTTTATAATAAAAAAGGTTTGTGGCATTTCCATAATAGCAGGGCCTGCCTGTTGATTTAGATCAAAATCATTTCCTCCCAACATCATAACCATTTTGCTGTTCACTGGTGCAGAAGACATTATAGGGCTAGTGAAATGTTTTTGATAATCAAAATTGGATGAGAAGTTAAAAAAAAATATGCTATCTGGATTACTTCTTATAAAGACGAAAATTAGACTGTTTCTACACTGAGAATTTTTAAAGTGTTCTAATGATTATGAGCCCTGGAGATGTGTCTAATAGAAAATCGAATGTTTAAAATTCTACTTAGTCTTTCTTCATGCCTACTTCACTTTGGAGTCTTACTGTTCTCTCTCAGCTTTTAGGGAAGGAAAACACAACTTCTCTTAATGTCTAATGAATATTTATGAAGTTCTTTGACAATTAAAGGCTCATTAAAATTCACTTCAGCAGAAGAGAGATGAAAACACATTTAAAAGCAAGGCCGAATGTGGTAGCAATTGGAAACCCATATCTATCCTTGATGTGAATTGTCAAGGCAGAAACACTGTTCAAATGAACTAAGTGTCTTTTGAAAATGATTCTGGGTAGCAGTTTGAATGTGGTAGACATATTTGATTATTAAATGGGGACGTGAATTTTGCATTTACTTTTGGTTTGGTGAATTTTTTTTTTCTTCTGAAGATACTTGGCAGTCCTACTTTTGTGTGGCAGATCACAATAGCTAGGAGAGCAAGACTTCAGAATCAGACTGTTTCTATTTCATTTTCTCAATTTCAATTGCTTCTGGCTCTATGACCTTGCACAAGTTTGCTATGCCTCAATTTCTGTATTATAATATGAAGAAAATAATACCCCATGACCCACAGCCTTATTGGAAGAAGCAACTGAGTGAATGCATGAAAAGTACAATAGTCTCTGCCTTGAGAAACCATTGCTTTCAGTTTGCATTCTTTGGCTCTTGCTAGGGCTATTGGAAAGGTCTTAGCTTTTGCTTTGTGAGGGAATAGTAATGGAGCACCCACTTGGAGTGGATGTTCTTTTAGTTTCCTTCTAGACTTGACTTTGTCTCCCTGACTTCTTCCCTAGACCACAAGGTTCTCCATTCTGCTACTTCAGGCTCCCTTGACTTCAGCTGTTCTCATGCTTCAAATATGATGCTTATTTGAATGTAGGAATTTCTAAATATATATTCAATCACTAGTAAAAACAAATCAGTCTTTTGTGAATGAGAAAATTCTCTCTTTTGTAAGATTTATGTATCCATTTGAAAGGCATAGGTGGCCGGTGCTGCAGCTCACTAGGCAAATCCTCTGCCTTGCGGCGCTGGCACACCGGGTTCTAGTCCCGGTCGGGGCACCGGATTCTGTCCCGATTGCCCCTCTTCCAGGCCAGCTCTCTGCTGTGGCCAGGGAGTGCAGTGGAGGATGGCCCAGGTGCTTGGGCCCTGCACCCCATGGGAGACCAGGAGAAGCACCTGGCTCCTGCCTTCGGATCAGCGCGGTGCGCTGGCTGCAGCGACAATTGGAGGGTGAACCAACGGCAAAAGGAAGACCTTTATCTCTGTCTCTCTCACTGTCCACTCTGCCCGTAAGAAAAAAAAAAAGAAAGAAAGAAAGAAAGGCATAGGTACAGAAAGAAACAAAGAGAGATTGGGAGACATCTTCCATCCACTAGTACATTTCCCAGATGGCCACTACAGCCAGGGCTGAGCCAGGCCAAAGCCAGGAGCTTCATCATCCAGGCTTCCACATGGGTGGCAAGAGCCCAGTCATTTGGGCCATATTCCACTGCTTTCCCAGGTGCATTAGCGGGGAGCTAGATTAGAAGTGAAGCCTCGACCGGCACTGCGGCTCACTAGGCTAATCCTCCGCCTGTGGCGCTGGCACCCCGGGTTCTAGTCGGGTTGGGGCACCGGATTCTGTCCTGGTTGCCCCTCTTCCAGGCCAGCTCTCTGCTGTGGCCCAGGAAGTCAATGGAGGATGGCCCAGATCCTTGGGCCCTGCTCCCACGTGGGAGACCAGGAGGAAGTACCCAGCTCCTGGCTTTGGATTGGCACAGTGCACTGGCCATAGTGCGCTGGCCGTAGCGGCCATTTGGTGGGGGTGGTGGTGGTGGTGGTGAACCAACGGAAAAAGGAAGACCTTTCTCTCTCTCTCTCTCTCTCTCTCTCACTGTCTAACTCTGCCTGTCAAAAAAAAAAAAAAAAAAAAAAAGTGAAGCCTCTTGGACTAGAAATGGCACTCATAAGGGATGCCAGCATTGCAGGTGATAGCTTGACTCACTGTGCCACAACACCAGCCATGTGAATGCTAGAATTCTAGAGTAAGTGAGAGAGTTTGAAGTTAGAGCAGTTAAACTGTTTTTGTTGCTACTCCATGTAAATCAGTGTTATTTGGTATTGGAGGTGAAGAAATAATGGGACATGAAATCTGATAATGGCTGAGGAAAAATACATGCTTGTTGACTGCAGTTTTATGTATGAAATAGAAGTGTATGTCAACATGAGCAGAGAAGGAATGAAGCATCCGATCCACATACTTCTGCTTCCATGAGACTTAACATTTCTAAGAGTAAGCACTGACCTGTACACCCAAAATTTGTAGTTGTGTTGATAAATGTGTTCCTTTAAAGAGAACCCCACTTAAGTAATTTACCCTCCCACTTTGCACACTGCGGGTCATATGATTAGATTTATCTTCGTAAAGTGCTGAGTAGCAATTATTTAACTGAAATCTTATCTTGCAGACAAGCCTCATAAATTTAATAATAATTAGTCATAGTTTTGCCTGGAATTTTTGCTTCTCTCTGAGTCTGTGTGCAAAGTGTTGGATCTACTTCACAGGAACTAAGTAAACTGTTGCCTGTATTAATTCTTTTCTATTGGAAAATGGTTGTTGCAGTTACGATTTTGAAGGAGAGCAAACGTTATGAATCTGCTGTGATTTATAAAATCTGTGGTATTGTAGATACAGCACAGGGAGACTGTTTTCATGTGCTACATGTGCACTCGTAGTGCCAGTAATGTGACCCTGGTGAAAGATGAGAATTTAATCCTTTTATCATTTAATGATGACTGGGTATTTGGATGTAGACTCCCTGCTTTGATTCTTGCTAAATTTGCCTGTATAATTCTTGTCCATTCAATCTTTGTTTTGGAGTAGAAAGACTTAGAGAACACAGCCACTCACTTCCTTATTTTCTGAGTAGGTACTCGGATACACGGGCTACTTGTGCTGTGTATCTCCCGGTCCATTGCTTTCCTCTTCTGGCAGCCTGATGCCCTTTGCTTTGCCAGTTGTAGATGCCAAGGACTGAAGGCGCAGAGTCGTTACCTTCTCTAATGCACAGCGAGTAAGAAAAGAATGAGACCCAGATGTTGAACTGTGAAGATCCTGTAACCAGAAAACAAGGCCTATTGTGTGTGTGTGTGTGTGTGTGTGTGTGTGTGTAGTAAAATAGTCAAAGAGCATTGGAAAGTTTTTAGATAGTTTTCAGAAATAGAAAAAAAGTCAGTGAATATGCTCATCTCTGCCCAGGCACCATACCTTGACCTACAACCTCTAGGAAACCTTAGGGTAAACTGATGCTTTGCCTGGAGGGACAGTCGTCTCTTGTGTTCTGCAAGAATCCATTCAGGTTTTATCTGTGTTATACTCCAGAATGGTCCTATAGTTGGCTTATCTTTTAAGCCATTGTGAAAATGACTACATTTGCTGATGGAAAATTACAGTGAAAATTGTAAGGTAATCTAGTTTAAAAATATTTTTACACATAAATGTTTTTCTTCAAAAATTTACAAAGGCTAAATCCAGAGTTGGATGCCTGTGTGAACCAATTCACATCAACAGTGGAATTCTTTTGTCATAGGTAGCAGTTAATAATAATATATAAATAAGTCATATATATATAGTGTGTGTATATATATATATGACAAACTGTTCTAGGTGGTAGTCTCAGGACTTCTACATATATGAATAAGTACTGTTATTATTCTCATTTTACAGGGGAGGAAACAGAATTTCCTAACAGTTAAGTAGCTTCTCTGAGGTCACAAAACTAATCCCAAGTTATAATCAATTGGGTGACTCATGTAAATAAGCCAACTGCTTGAAGGAAGGGAAGACACTGAGAGGCCGGAATACATGTGTGTGTACACACACAAACACACGACGACTGCTTAAAGTGGGTGAAAGTATGCCGATGTTCCATGGAAACCTCAGAAATGAGGCGTGTACTTCTGCTTGGGAAACATGCCCCAGCTGGTGAAGGGCAACAGGCCAGTTGGTGGCTAGAAGCATATCGCCAGCAAAGGCACGGGGATGTGAGGGCCGTGGTACTCTTAGGAAGAATAAGCTACGGGCAGGCAGGAGACCAGGGTAGAAGGTGAACCTGGAAAAGTTACCCAGTCAACTCGTGAGGAACCTTGAGTGCCTTCCCAAGAAAACCTTGGAACCATTAGAGATGTTTGCTTTGGACTTTTAGATTTGTGAGTGCATGCTTGCTTGCATGTTACTTTGAGAAGATAGCAGTGAAAATAATGGATTATAGGAATGGGAGGGACGTCAGAGGGTACTAGGATGTCACTAATTAGGGGCAGAGATCAAGGGGAGAGAAAGGAGGGCCCCAGCCCACAGCTTGTATTTTGCCGTAAGGGAACATGGAAGACTCAGGAAAACCTGTCCTTGCTACTAGAGAGAAGAGAACTCATATCTACACGTGCCTGGTGTTGGGGAAATTATATTTATTATTATTATTATATTGAATTGGGCAAAGCAGACATGTGGAATAATATGAATATTAGCTGAACCTTAATGGCTTATATATGAGCCTCAGTCACTTATAAACATAGGGTACATGTGCATATTCTGCCAGGCTTTTTTAAGAATTATATGGAGGGCTGGCGCCGCGGCTCACTAGGCTAATCCTCCGCCTAGCGGCGCCGGCACACCGGGTTCTAGTCCCGGTCGGGGCGCCGGATTCTGTCCCGGTTGCCCCTCTTCCAGGCCAGCCCTCTGCTGTGGCCAGGGAGTGCAGTGGAGGATGGCCCAGGTGCTTGGGCCCTGCACCCTATGGGAGACCAGGAAAAGCACCTGGCTCCTGGCTCCTGCCATCGGATCAGCGCGGTGCGCCGGCCGCAGCGCGCCGGCCGCGGCGGCCATTGGAGGGTGAACCAACGGCAAAGGAAGACCTTTCTCTCTGTCTCTCTCTCTCACTGTCCACTCTGCCTGTCAAAAAAAAAAAAAAAAAAAAAAAGAATTATATGGAAGCATATGAAACTTAGAACAGGATTTCGCCTGTGCTAGGTACTCAGTAAATGGTATTTTCCTTCTTTCACTTATGGCTGTGTCAGGAATTGTCATGTAGTTACTGAAATATGGCAGCACGTTGTGATCATCCTTGTTTACAGCCACAGGTCATTGACAAGCCACTGTCTACATACAGTTTTTAGATTGTCTTCATACTTTCTGTAATATATATATATATATATATATATATTTGAAAGGAAGAGTTACAGAGAGACAGAGAGATACATAAATGTCTTCCAACTGCTGGTTTATTCCTCAAATGGTCACTGTGGCTGGGGCTGTGCTAGGTCAAGGCCAGAAGCCTGGAGCTTATTCCAGGTTTCCCACGTGGGTACAGGGGCCCAAGCACATGTGCCACCTTCTGCTTTTCCAGGTGTCTTGAGCAGGGAGCTGGATCAATTGTGGAGTAGCCAGGACACAAACTGATGCCCGTTTGGGATGCTGGTATTGCAGGCAGTGGCTTTACCTGCTGTGCCACAATGCTGGTGCCTTTATCCATTTCCCTTTATTTAAATATTTATTTTTATTTATTTGAAAGGCAGAGTTACAGAGAGAAAGGGAAAGAGAGACAGGTGTAACTTCCACCTGCAGTGCTGCAACGCTGCCCCTCCCCTCACATTTAAAGTGAGTGTCCATGTTAGCTAGATGGTCTCTTCATTGATTTCCTTTTTTTTTTTTTTTTAAATTTTTTGACAGGCAGAGTGGACAGAGAGAGAGAGAGAGAGAGAGAGAAAGGTCTTCCTTTTGCTGTTGGTTCACCCTCCAATAGCTGCTGCGGCTGGCACACAGCGCTGTTCCATAGCCAGGAGCCAGGTGCTTCTCCTGGTCTCCCATGGGGTGCAGGGCCCAAGCACTTTGGTCATCCTCCACTGCACTCCCGGGCCACAGCAGAGAGCTGGCCTGGAAGAGGAGCAACCAGGACCGAATCTGGCACCCGACCAGGACTAGAACCCCGGGGTGCCGGCGCCCCTCTGCAGGCGGAGGATTAGCCTATTGAGCCACAGCGCCGGCCCATTGATTTCCTTTTGAAACAAGCAGAGTACAAAGAAAGTATTTAACTGACTTTACCTGATTATATATCAATGAAAGAGCTGAATTAAAGTATTAAATATTGGTTCATTAAAAACCTACTTAGGTATTATAGAATTTGTGTAGAATTTCTGAATCTATAATATGCACATATATATTCATGTCAGTATGTTGCAAAGTATAAGATGCTGTATAATCATAAAAATATCAGCTTATGTCTTCTAGCAGTAATAGCTTGTATGAAAAACCAAATATGGTCTATAAGGCATACTACTTTAAAATTTTTAAGAATATTTATATTTTTATAACTAAAATTAGAATACTTATTTGAGAGACAGGGAAGGAGATGATCAGCTGTTGATTCGTTCCCCAGATGGCTGCAGTGACCTGGGCTACCTGAAGCTAAGTCCAGTCCTCTGATGTAGGATGCAGGCGTCCTAATCACGTGGCTAAACACCTGCTCCTAGTCATGCTGTGTTTGTGGTCTATTTCTGTAAAGTGTTGGAAGGTAAAGTTATATGATGTGTTAATCAACCATAGATAGGAGGAAATAGCATATTTCCCATGATGCATAATGATCTATAGTATCGTTTCTTTGAATAGTGCAATGCATGTTTGTTAGTGCTAACAGGGGCCATCGCTATGGAATTTCCACATGAATTTCCTTCGAGTTTGTTAAATCACAAAACACATTAGAAAGCAATTAGAACTGACTAAAAATTGGAAATATGTATTAGTACCAGTGAGTATTACCAATGATAAATACCAAATAGTAATGTAGCACAGGCTAAGAAATAGTCTCGTGTGTGTACATTCTTTAGCACATCATGTATATTTTAACTTGGTTCTGGATTCTGGTAGTGGCTTTATGCCCTACAGAGTTTCAGTGGAAGTTGTGTCTTGTCAGTGTTAGAAACCTCACATCTTGGCTGACTAGTTTTAGGTAATGGATTTCTGCCGAGTGAGGGGAAATAATGTTTACTGGACCTTTATTCCAGCCCAGGCAGTGGGCCCCGTGCTAAGTGCTTTATATCATACTTCATTTAATCTTGGCAGCAACCGCGTGAGAAGTAGACATCACCCATAGTTTCAAGGTGAAGAAATTGAATTCTGAATAAAACTAATGAATTTGCCCAAGGCTACTTAGTCAAGCTGGGCATGGTCTCCAGCTCATGTGTTTTGTTCTGTGAGGTGCATCCAGGCTATATTGGCGCTGGTGATAGTGTTCAGAATCCTCTCACATCTGTGCTCTGAAATTGTACTCCATATTAGCCTACAATAGAATTTAATGAAATTGGATTGGTTGTTAAGTCTGTAATTCCTGAGTTTGAAAATGATGTGCTGGAGGGAAGAATTCGCTTGCATTTTCTCCTTTCACTTCCGATTTTAAAAAGTAAAGGATTTACCAAATAGTAATCACAGTAGAAAATGCACACATACACAGCTACTGAGAGACGGGGCCGTAATTATGTGTGAGGGAGCTGTGATGGGCCATTCTGTGAAGTTGCATGATCTTGATGCCCTCATAAGAGGAAGTTAGTGTACACACCGCCAGTCACCAAAAATTTATCACATGCCTGTCGGGTGCCTGGCTGAATTATAGATGCTGAGGGTTCATTGGTTAACCAAAGAGATGTAAGTCTTTCTCAGGATGTTTCTACTCCAATTTGGATATTGTCAACATTTCATGCAGAGTGTGAAGTAACAGCACATTTAAGACATCATATGAGAAAAAATATTTTCCCATACTGTAGAACTTCTCAAAATAATGTTTTTAGGTAAGCTAAAAAAAATCTGCTTGGCGTATCCCTTCTTTAAGAACTTTATCTGAAATAATATGTTTTTTCTTAACTCAGACTTGGCTGTTTCTTTGCAGCATGGAAACCAAACTGACCTGTCTGGAAACCAAGACTTAAGCTAAGTTCAGATCAAGACATAAACAAACATAGTGTCAGAGAAAAGCTTGTCTCAGTATCACCAGTTCTTCAGTGTTCAGTTATGAAAAAAGAAAGACATTCAGAAGAAACGGACAGTACTGCCTGTGATAGCCTAAAACTGAAACTAACCAAGTGAACAGAAGCCAGAATTCATAAGCCTGATGTACCACATTTTAAAAACTCCTATCCTTCACAGAATGTGAATCTGTGAATCTGTGTTTTTGCTTCACTCTGTTATTAATGGATGACTTCTTTTTTCCAACAATTGTCAACATTTCATAACTGGATGTAAGTGGTGCTAGGTTAGTTAAGGTCTGTACCTTAATTGTGGCATTTAAAGACCAGTTAAATTCATAGAATCATAAATTTATGTTAGTATTTGATTTCATATGTATTTTGCATATCCTTAATAATTTTCTGAATAATCTAGTGTTTTAAGTAGAAAACTGTCTTTAGATCTCAGAGATAAAAATTATATTCTTTAAAAAAATTGCTCTTTTTTACCATAGTTGATATTTCTTAATTTACCTTAATATATGTGAAAATTTTATATCCAGTTCTAATGACCAGTAGTCAGTCATCTAGTGATTTGGTTCTCAAAGTATGATTTGCAGACATAATAATGTTAAGATATGTCGTTTAACATTTCCATTGATGGTACAAAAGAAGTAATGATAGACTCTTACTTAACACAAGGCCAGGTACCAAACTGTACTCACATTCTTCACTTTTTCTCACAGTAAAAATAAACAGCCGAGGAGCTGGCATTGTGGCTGCATGCTGTATGGGCTCTGGTTTGAGTGTCAGGTGCTCCACTTCTGAGCTAGCTTTCTGCTAATGTGTCTCGGAAAACAGTAGAAGATGGCCCTAGGGCTGGGGCCCTTGCACCCATGTGGAAGACCCAGATGAAGCTCTAGCCCTGACCATTGCAGCCATTTAGGGGAGTGAACCAGTAGGAGGAAGATTTCTTTATCTGTCTCTTCCTCTGTCTGTGTAACTCTGCCAAATAAGTAAATTAAAAAAACCCTCCCCACCCCCCTCACTCCTCCCTCCCTCCTTCCAAAACCAAACCCAGCCAAACTGACAAACCAACTAACCAGCCACTCAGGGCAAGCTTCTTTTCAGAGGATCCTTAATGAAGCAGTAAAAAGGATTAATTTTCTCAAGCTTTAATCTCTCTCTTTTTAATATTTTGTGTAATACAATATGAAATATATATACTGCACTTCTTTGGTGTCCTGAAGATTAATGATTGTCTGGAGAAACACAATTTTTGCTATAAAGAATGACTGACAGGCATACTGTGGTATATGGTATTTTCACATGCTTTCTCAACAATGGATAAAGTGAGCCTGTCACTTCAAGGAAAACAGCTGACACTGTTTATTACTGATGATAAATCTCAAACTTTCTGGCAAAAATTAAGATTTGGGGAAGCTTGTGTCACTAACTGATCTGCCTAACTCAGTGAGCCAGAATTTCTTCCCAGTTGATGAAGTCTGTTGTTTCATATTTATTCATGGGTGAGAAATCTGCTCACGGTATATGGCCTGTATGGGCTCTGGTTTGAGTCTCAGATGCTCCACTTCTGATCTAGCTTCCTGCTAATGTGAAGTTTTAATTGATCGGAGTACAAAAATTTCATTGATAGGGTTTCAGATCCCCCTTTATATAATGAACTTTTAAGAAGTTCTGACTTGTTGAATTTTGAACATATTAAAGAATGAGTACTATTACAGATATGTGAAGCTTCAAAAATATCCTCCTTTTCAGACTATTACCTATGTGCAAATATATATTCCTCATATATAATCCCTAAGAATATATTACAGTAAATTAAGTGCAAAAGCAGATTTCTAGTTTCTTATATTAAATTAGACATTAAAGAGGTTTGCAAAAATGTAAGACAGTGCCACTATATTTTGGCAAAATACATTGAAATGTAATGGATTTATTATTTTAATTGTTATTTATTTTATTATAGTTAGTGCTGTAATAAAAAGACAAAAAGAAGTGGAAATGTTTGGAAGAGGAAACTGTATGTAGTAGAATCAGATAGTCCTTTCTCCTCAGAGCAGCCTAATACAATTTTGGGATAACACTGTATGTTTTGGTGGTTTCGAGAAATGAGGACACAACAGCATACTGTGTCTACTAGGCCTCCTCTCTTCCCCTACAACCCAAAGATACTTTGTGGAGGAGGAGAATCAAGCTCTTGGTTCCCTACGCTGTGGTGTTTATTTATTCTTATCATGTTTCTTCATAATTTGTTCCCATCTTGCTACTTAATTGAATTAAAAACATATTTAACTGAGTTCATATGCTATATCAAAGTAAAATACAACCTGTATTTAAATATATTAAATATATTTTCTGTAAATAATGGATTCAAACAAAATGGAAATATTTTCGGGTTATATGTTAACTTCGGAAGTTCACAACTTCTCTTACCTTTTAGCTGTGTGTCTTGTCATTTTTGCTCTTCTGTGGTACAGTATAGTCTCCTTTCAGTTCATTTAAATACTCTTTCACAGTAAACTCATTAATAGAATCTCATAAGCATAAACAATTTCATATGTAGTCTCTCTGTTAATGTAAATGTCAGCCTTAAAACCAGCCTGCATGTGGTTGGGTGAAATCAGAGACTTCTGTGTATGTTTTTTAATAAGTACTTTATATTTTAATAAATATACAAAGGTACCTTAGTTTGTGGAGTAATTGAATTTAAAATGTTCATTTTGGTGCAAAAAATTTTGAATTGAGTATAATAGGTATTCACAAAGTTCATAGAAAAAGGCATATTATGAAAAAAGAAAACTCTAGATTTCATTATGTAGGAGATCATGGGTATGCAGGAGGCTTTGGCTTGTTGTTATTCCTCATGTCTGTTGCTAGTTAGGATCTTAGGCAAGGGGGAGTTAAATTTCCTTTGCCCAGATTCTTTATGAGGTAAGGGTAGAGACAGAAGGAGGTAGAGGTATAACATGTTATAGTGTTTTGGAATATTTTGAAGTTACCAGAGCAGCCATAACTTCGTCCAGCACCTGACTCCTTTCTTTAGAAACATCCATTATCACTCTCTTTGTTACCCATCCAGGGAATGTGGTCATGGGAAAAGCAGTGACAGTGAGGCACTACGGCACTATGGTGTTGACTCGGGATCATTTCCCTGGCACTAAATGTCTAATCCAGACAGGTATGTGGAGCTGAGTCTTTCCTAGTGGGCCAGTTCACTCACTGAATATCCTCTCAACAAATATATCCTAAGAATCTGTGTTTACTGCCCAAGCAGTCCTGGGTAAATCCTCTCCCTTCTGGTTTTGCAAACAAGAAATTCTGGAGATTTCCACAGCAGCAGCAGCAAAGACCTGGCTAGGAATCATGATTCCTACACCTGTCTGGAGTGGTTATCCTGTGACGCATGTGCCTTGGCCATTGTAAGAGTTGGTACTTGGTAACAGGTTTCGTGTATAAGTTACTACGTGTTGATATGAAGGCACAAACATCAATATCTTGGGTTTTCCTTTCAGGATTCCTTGCCCTTCCTTGTCCATACACTTGTTTTCTCTTTGTCCCAAAGCCCTTCTGCAGCTGCACTGAACCAGGCTGGGAAGACTGCCCTGCATATCATGCAGGAAAGGATGTGTGAAGACAGGCCCCATCCTCTGTGAGAGAGGCCACGGCCCTGGCTGCGTAGCTGGGTGTGTGAGGAGAAACGGAGTCCCTTCAGATGCAGGGCCAGGCAGCCCTGGGACAACGAGCAAGAATGATGCACACTGGTTAGAGTTGCATCTTGAATGGAGTGGGTTGGAAGGGGACGTCTCATACCTAGCAGGGCTGGGCACTGGAGAGAAAGCTTCTTCGTGGGTATGGGGGTTGGAGAGAAAGATGACAGCTGGGACTCAAAGAATGTTGAAGTTTTTGAGAACCCATGGGTGGTTAGGAGATAAGAAATGAAGGAGGCAGAAAAGGATCTCAGGTCCACAGGCATATTCTGGGAGCATGCATTTTACCTAGTGGTTAAGACACCTGCATCCCACCTTGGAGTGGCTGGGTTCAATTCACAGCTCTGACTTTTTCTTTCTCTTCCTCTTTTTTTTAAAAAAGTATTTGTTTATTTATTTGAAATAATGATAGAGAGAGGGAGAGACAGAAAAAGAGATCTTGTATCTGCTGGTTCCAAATGGCTGCAATGGCCAGGGCTGGGCCAGGCCAAAGCCAGGAGCCACTAGCTTCATCTGGGTTCCCCACATGGGTGGGTCATTTTCTGCTGCTTTCCCAAGCACATTAGTCTGGAGCTAGATTGAAAGAGGATCAGCCAGGACTTGAACTGGCACCTGTATGGGATGATGGTGCTGCAGATGGTGGCTTAACCTGCTATGCAACAATGCAGGCTCCTCAGATCTGGCTTCTAACTCCAGCTAAAAAGCCACCTCTGATGGCTCAAGTAATTGGTTCCTTACCACCCACATGGGAGACCAGGTCGACATTACTGGCCTTGACCTCAGAACAGCCTTGACCATTGCAAGCATTTGATGAACAAATCAGTGGATAGGATCTCTCTCTGTGTCTCTCTCTCTCTCTCTCTCACAAAGGGGTGGGGGCATATTCTACACATAAACAGGTAGAGACACTGCCCTTTCCTTGATTTCTCCATGTCGTGTGGTTGATTAGTTAAGAAGTTCTCTGGATTTACTGCTGCTGAGTGCAAAGTAAAGCTGAGAAGCTTGATACATGTGGATATGAAATATGCAAACAGATTGACCAGACGTGGTTTATACTGCAGCAGAAGTTTATTTTTGTCAAGATTTATTTGAAAGGCAGAATGACAGAGGGTGAGACACAGAGATAGCTTCCATCAGCTGCTTCACTCCCCAGCTAGCTACAGCAGATAGTGCTGGTCCAGGGCTAAAACCCAGCAGCCTAAAACTCCACCCAGGTCCCCCACATGGGTGACAGAGACTCATCTACTTGGGCCATCAGGCACCTCCCACGCACCTCAGCAGGAAGCTGGATTAGAAGTGGAGCAGCCAGGACTTGAGCTTACACTCTGATATGGGATGTCGGCATTTCAAGCAGTGTCTTAACCCACTGCTCCACAACAGCCCTGCAGCTGAGTTTTGGAGGGACGTGATGCAGCCAGGGGGTGAACTTGCACACACTGGGTAAAACTAAAAGTCAAAGGGAAAAGTGTTTCTTTTTTTTTTTTTAAGTTTTAGATTTTTGATCCTTAGCTGGAGAGGTTTATTCAGTAGTAAAACATTTTTGTGGGGTGGGAAATTCTAGGAACATTGGCAGGGAGAGACAGCTTTGAAGAATAACTTGTCACCTGTAGCTCCTTACTGTGGACTAACACTGGGGGTGCTGTGTGTGTGTGCAGAAAGGGTTATGTAAATACACAATGTTTTGAATGAAGGTTAATATGATTGCTAATGAATTTTTAAATGTAAACTGACATGTTGATTCTGGATCACCAGTAAATATGAGAAATCTGTGTCTCTGCAGTCATTTTGCTGGTTGTCAGAATTTTTCTAATCTTGGTTTGGAAGTCAGTCATTTATTTAATAGCAAGAATTCCCTTCCTATCACTGTTTTTTTTTTTTTTTTTTTTTGAATGAGCAACATGTCACACTTGCATTCTTGTTGCTATTTAACAGAGGTTTTGAAGGACAGATGCATGGTGTTTTTAGCATGAACACTGATAACTTCTGATTTGAAAGTGCTGCTGGGCCAAGCTGGTTTCCATAGCAGTGAAAAATATCATTTCCCCAAGACCATTGGCCATTAATGTGAGCCAGTGATTCTGAACATTTGCTACCAATAGCCTAACATTTACTTTTTGTGTGTGTGGATTGTCATAGTTTTTACAAGAAGGCAAAACTTATGTGTGTTGATATTGAACATTTTGCTGTTCACCCTGTTGCATTGTGAGTGAAATCCAACAGCAGGAGTGACACGGGAGAAGACATGAAAGGTTTACTAAGAGGTGGCAGTGAGATTGAGGTTACCAGCAGCAATGCTTGTGAACAATACTACTAAGCAGTAGAGCTAATGAGATTTGGGATGTTTTTCAAAAGTAGTCAGCATTAAGTATAATGCTCCTTCAGGGAGCGCTGGTAATGCCCACAAGAATGTGTGCACCGAGGGATCCGATTCCGGGCTAACTCTCCGTTCTTTTTAGGAGTTGACATAACACACACCTGTGCATTCTCTTCTATGCCCTCAAAATTGTTTTGAAAAGCTTCTGACATCTGGAAGTGTGAAAGCGAGCAGATTTTGAATTGTTCTCTGGCAAGTAGGAAAAATCAGTTCTAACTGTAGTGTTTTACCCATATATGGCATTTGCAGTAAAGGTCTTGATTCATCTCATCACCTTCTGATGATAACCTGGGGAATAAAACCTCCTAAGACTTCATGGCGGATTATATTTATTAGATAGTGTTTTTCTTGAAGCATTTTAACATGCCAGAGGTAGATACATGTGTATTTATTTACAGTTGGGTCTAAAACAGCAAGGTTTTGTGTTGGAGGGAGACATTTGGAAACTATGTCTCTTCATTGTTATTAGTGTATAGAACAGTGGTGATAAATAACACTGACCCATTGACTTTTACATGATGATAAAGCTTTGCCTGATATCACACATCTACTCTTCCATAGTATTAACATACATATTGTCACTGAAGAGAAACTGTCAAGTGTCATTAAATTTACTTTGAACTTCCAACTGCTCTGCAGTGACTTTGACAATTGAGTCAGTTGGACTTTTAAAAATATATGTCACAATATATATTTCATGCTTATAAGGCAAAATGTGGGATGTTTCTGTACGCTAGCATTCCCAGTGTCCCCCATGGATTTTTGTTAGAGTCACAGATTTTTCTTGTCAGAATTAGGCTTCACTTGGCTTGGCATCAGCAGCTTATTTCTTGCAATCTATTTAATTGAGTAGTTTCTGCTGTTTATCCTAAAATGCAGATAAATGGCTTTCAGCACACTGTTTATAGTTTAATAGCTCCTGAAGTGAGTCAACATTATCAGCTACAGTCTTCATGTCATAACTAATGATCTCTCTGCTTATGCTTTCCTGCTGCTGGAAGACACTGAACTTTGCAGAGGCAAGAGCCTGGCACAGTTGGGGGTGGGTGGATTGTTGGCCACAGGGGCTATTGGTCAAGGTTTTTCCCCCTGTACTGGTGTGAAATGGAAAAGAAATACGTCCTTGAATATGATTTTGTCATGCACAAAAGCTATCACAAAGTACTGGTTTCTAAGAGCTGAGGTGAAGAATTATTAGGGACTGTTAAGAGGGATTTGTTTTATTCTTGCTTGCTTAATCGAAAGCACAATTCTAATATTTTCCAGGCTATTTGACTTAATGGTAGGAAGAGGGAACCACTGGGAAATGTTCATATTCCTACCACATAGCTACTCAGGTTCTGATAATGGAAGGAAGCATTTTTTTTTTTTTTTGTCTCCCAAGGAAGACAGGAATAAGGAATGTCAATCACTTATCACTAGAGCATACTCATTCAGAAAGCTCATCTTGCTGTGGCTTTCAGGGGGAAACAACTGTGAAACTTGAAGTGTGAATCAGCAGGCTTGATGATCATATGGCCAATGCTGACTCTATTTTCCCTCCTCTGATTATTTGCTGGGTTTTAAGATAGAGGACAGGACTTGGTGTACAAACGTGACAGTGTGGGACAGTAGTTTCCATACAGCTAGAGTAACAAGCAATACATTTTTGGTAAGATACTTTGTTTGATCTCCTGCGTTCTGTATGAATGTGGAAAACTTGCTGGCTGAAGTGGCTGTTGAAGATAACCACTGACTCTTGCCCTATCTTAGTAAGATTGTTTGGGGACATTTTGGTCATTTAAAAAGACCATGAGTAAATGTACTCATATTTTTATTTTCTTATCCTGATGGTGAAATTTAAAATACCAGAGTATTTTAATAACTCAGGGTAAACATATACAATACATGTAGATACATCTGCCTTATGTCTATTTGGCTCAACATACAGAAACTTCTCAAGAAAGGCTTGGGAAGAGGTTATAACTATCATGTACCACCTTACATTCTGATTCTCTGCTGTTCCTTTTGGGTGGTGGTTTGCTTACTTGGAGAACATCTACTGCTAATTATTTCACAGATAAGGAAGGAAACGTTTTGAACTCGGAATAAAATGCATGGATGAGAATACAGTTGGCATAAATGAGAAGGTACAGCCTGGGCTAAAGAATATAAAGAAACAAAATGGAAAGGTCAGATCAGTAAGACTCTTGACGACCAGACCACTGAAGCTATTGGGGCTTTTTACAATTAAAAAATGAGAAAGTAAAAGTGCTTTTGCAGAATGTTGCTGCAGACCGAAGCCGTTTGTTTATTTACAGAGGGATAGCTTGTGCAGTATCAGGCCAGAGTGTTCCTGTGTGTGCTCTACCCAGAAGGAAGATCACACAGTTATTAGCGCAAGCGAGCTTCAATTCAGATCTTTCCTTAGCATTTTATCCCAGAAGTTAGCACAGTTGTCCCTTGGCCTTCCTCTTCTCACCAATCAAAGCAGAGTAGATATGGGCTCAGTTAATGGCCAGTTAATTTCAGAAAACAGCTGTTTTTCTTTTGTCTGAAATGATCAAAACTGTATGTATGCTATCTTTATGCGTACCCAGGACCCAGTTCAACTGCCTTGGTTTAGCTTGTGTGAGCAGACAGGATTTAGCTTGTGGCATACCTTCTAAACACTGGGCTCCCTTCCCGTGGCCTCAGGATGTTAGTTTGATCTTAAGGTCCAGTATTGAACTCTACTGTTGGTGTCTGAATGTAAAGGGAAAAACTATTCAGACTTGTGAAATTCTGATGAAAGTTCTTATATACATGGGAACTTGTTTTGACCCTATTGCTATTAATATATATTCTGAATGCATGTATCAGGATTTTTTCTTAATAATTTTTTTTAGGATTTTTATTTATTTGTTTGAGAGGTGGAGTTACAGAGAGAGAATGAGAGAGAGAAAGAGACAATGATATCTTCCATCTGCTGGTTCACTCCCGAAATGGCTGCAATGGCCCAAGCTGGGCTCATCCAAAGCCAGGAGCCAGGAGCTTCTTTTGGGTCTCCCATGTAGGTGCAGGAGCCCAAGCACCTGGGCCATCTTTTACTGCTTTCCCAGGCCACAAGCAGAGAGTTGGATTTGGAAAGAGCAGCTGGGCCATGAACCTGTGCCATATGGAATGCCAATACCACAGGTGTAGGCTTGACCTACAATGCCACAGCACTGGCCCCACTAATAATATTTTTATACACTGCTTAGCAAACATTGTAATTAATGTCTGAATTAAAAAAACAGCAAAATATATTCTTTTTTTCCAAAATATATTCTTTAGTATAAACATCTAAAAATACTTGGAAATTGATACATTTTCATTTCAGCTTTTTGTGTAAAAAAATAAACTTTACAAATGGATTTGAGATAGAGACAGATATTGAAAGAAAGAGAATATTAGTTCAGATCTGCTAGTTCTCTACCCCAAATGTCCCCAACAGCTTGAGACTGGCCAGGCTGAAGCCAGGAATCAGGAACTCAATGCAAATCTCCCACATGGCTGGCGGGGACCCAGTTACTTGAGCCATCACTGCTGATTCCCAGGGTCTACATCAGCAGAAAGTCAGAGTCAGGAACCAGAACTGGAAATTGAATCCAGGTATTCAAATATGGGATACCTGCATCTCTGTAAGCATCTGGACTGTTAGGTCAGACATCTACTCCCATAAAAAAAAATGTTTTATTATCTATCTGGTGTTAGGAAAATATATCTGTTTTCTTGGGTAAGTTTTAGATAATTTGTTGAAAGTAGCACAGGTACTAGCCTGGGGGACAGATGGTTTTGCATTCATATAGAGTATAGAAGAAGGTGAAGTGGAAGTTCTGGTGTGAGTGGACAGTCAGCAGCCCTTACAAAACAAGAACAACTACAAAACTGAGAGCTTCCGTGCCATTCTTTTTTTGACAGGCAGAGTGGACAGTGAGAGAAAGAGACAGAGAGAAAGGTCTTCCGTTGCCGTTGGTTCACCCTCCAATGGCCGCCACGGCCAGCGCGCTGCGGCCGGCGCACCACGCTGATCCGATGGCAGGAGCCAGGTACTTCTCCTGGTCTCCCATGGGGTGCCGGGTCCAAGCAGTTGGGCCATCCTCCACTGCACTCCCTGGCCACAGCAGAGAGCTGGCCTGGAAGAGGAGCAACCAGGACAGAATCCGGCGCCCTGACCGGGACTAGAACCCAGTGTGCAGGCGCCGCAAGGTGGAGGATTAGCCTAGTGAGCCGCGGCGCCGGCTCCGTGCCATTCTTACTGATGGGATTTTAAGATCTGTGAGCTTAGTCACATTGCCTTGCAGACAGCTTGTGTATGATAAAATTCCTTAAATCTGCTTGGAATTGCTAGCAGTTTTATGCCGATTCTAATAAATATTTCATTCTGGTTTAACTGTACCTGATTAATAGGATATTTACATGTCAAATATAAACTTTATATCAAAATTAATGAGTCGATCCAAATAATACAGTGGATTTAATAAAAGGTAGAATTGATGGCAATTGTTGGTCTTCCATTTTCCCAGCATTTTGAAAGATTCCAAATTATAAAATGAATTTGACATTCAGTAAAGGTAAAACTGTTTAAAGAAAGATTGCACTGCTGATCAATTTGTGAAATTGTGCTTATTTTAAGACAAACTTAGGACATTGCATGTTGAAATACCATTCTGAATGTCAAAAGGATATTAACAAAAACTGGATTTCTGGATATTTAAATGATAAATTCTAGGAATTTTTGGCCTTGCATATAATCAGAGGCAGCTCCTAGGCATCTGGAAATGTTACACAATACACTGTGGTTAGTGACTTACTTTCTTTTTTATTCCAAGGTTCCTTTTCTCTTTTACCTTTCTGTTGTCACGTGCTGTGGATCCTGAACACAGCTCAGTGCCTGACTGGAATAATCTCCCTGGCCCGCTTATAATCAAAGGGAGAGAAACAGCTGAGCTGTATTAGACAGCCACAGCCTGGACTGCATTTCTCAACTGCTGAATAACACATCACAGGTGCAGGATTAGTGCTGCCCACGTTGCTGGGCTTTCCAGTGGAAACCCCTATCAATTCTGTGCCTCCTCCTCCTGTCCCATCCCAGGGAACCTGGCGATGACCTATCAAGTGTGCACGGAAGATCAGCAGTGAGTGTGGGAGCAGCTTGCTATCTCCTGCAGACTCTTTTCCTTCTGCAAAGTATGTAGGCAAGATCAGCAAAGCCAGTTCTGGCACAAGAAAAATATGTAAAATTTTAGTCTTTGTTGCCGCAGAAGGGGGTATAAAACAGTTCAGCGGGGCTCAGAAATTCTATATAGAGAAGTTGCAGGCCAGAAGAAAGTGGTGTTGTTGAACTGTTCTGGCATTGTATAATTGAGGTTACTTTTAAACTCGTGAAGCGGGTATATTATTTTAACTTCTGTGTCATACATGTTGGATTGTGTGTTTGCCCCTACACATTTTCCAACCCTGTCATGGTTAAAATCAAGAGTAGTGGCCATGTCAAGTCCTTGTGGTGTAATTCAGTTGTTTATAGTATTTGACATTATGATTTGTTTTTCTGTACAGGGTATCCAACTCTAAATTCAGAGATTGCTTGCTTGAAAATAAGAGTTTTAAAAAATGTGAAAATAGCTTTGAGATGTAAGTTTAATGACATAGATTGCATGAATGTCTGTAAATATAGTTTTGGAGTCACTCCTTTTCTGCAGGGAATTTGATAAATTGTTCTATCGAGATGAAGTACACATTTGGAGAAAAGGCAATGTAGTCATTTGTAGCATTTTTTGGTCTTTGAAAGCTTTCGTGCAACATAATAACTGCACAACCAAATTGCATGGATAGTATATGCTTTAACATTTTACTAAAGTTTTCTCTCAAAAGTCTATAATGGCTTTCTAATACTCAGATTAGTTGTGGTTTGTTTTGTTGCTAGTTATCATTATTGTATAGAGTTTCACCAGAATGCGTTGGTACTGCTAGTTTAAAATAGTGTATTCTGCCGGCGCCGCAGCTCACTAGGCTAATCCTCCGCCTTGCGGCGCCGGCACACCGGGTTCTAGTCCCGGTTGGGGCGCCAGATTCTGTCCTGGTTGCCCCTCTTCCAGGCCAGCTCTCTGCTGTGGCCAGGGAGTGCAGTGGAGGATGGCCCAGGAGCTTGGGCCCTGCACCCCATGGGAGACCAGGAAAAGCACCTGGCTCCTGGCTCCTGCCATCGGATCAGCGTGTTGCGCCGGCCGCAGCGCGCCGGCCGTGGCGGCCATTGGAGGGTGAACCAACGGCAAAAGGAAGACCTTTCTCTCTGTTTCTCTCTTTCACTGTCCACTCCGCCTGTCAAAAAATAAAATAAATAAATAAAAAAAAATAGTGTATTCTAAGTGTAGTTTTATAATCAAAATATGTACTGTGTGTGTTTATACATCCCTTATTTCAACATCTTGTGTGTCTAGGGGTCAGTATGGACCTTAGCTAGGTATCCTTTTATAGTTCTCCAATTAGAGGATACAGTAAGGATTAGAAACAGAGAGACCCTAAATTCTTTCCAGGTTTTGTTCTTTGGGGAAAAAGAACAGCATGAACGTGGTGCTTTGGTTTCTGATCTGTCTCGCTTCATTGTCACTTCTCTTCTTTGCACATACGAATCTGTTCAAAGGAGCTCCTCACATCAAGCTGTCTTGGGAGTGCTTTGCAAAGCTTCAGAGTTGGTTTTGCTGTGGTGGCAAGTTGAACATCTACTTCAATTAGTTTCAGAACTCTGTGAAGCAAGAGTCCTCGTGGAAACTCTGCAGAATAAAACCATAGCTCCTGGCTTGGAAATCTGCCAAGTTCTTGTTGATTCTTTGACATTATTGTCAAAGAGACCATGGTTTAGTTTCTTTTCCAGCAATGTAGAGCTGAACTGACACGTTAAATAATTTAAAATACAGAGACATTTAAAATTTTTAATTATCCTATCAGCTCTGATTATGCTGTTTTATGGTTAATGTTAAATATCTTCAAGCATCATGCTTATTTGCTTGTCAGGTCATTTTCTCTCTTATCCTATAATCTTTTATTAAAGCGTGTTTAACTAAGTTGTGTTTTAGAGTAGTTTCAAAGATTTTTAATTCATGTGTATATGTTATATTTCTGTAAATTCAAAAGTATAATGAAATCTAAAGGAAAGGCTGTTATTAAAATGTTGCTTAATAGTTAAACAGTTAAACTTGAAGAGTATAATTTTGTGCAGAGAACTTTAATTTCCATTATAATCAATTGTTATGCTTACTTATGCTCATAGTTCTGTATCAGCTATCTGCAAAAATAATTTAGATGCATATGTTGTCTGTTGGCATTTATGTGATATATTTTTCATGTTTTGTGTCATATAAAACATTTACATGATTGAAGCTTTTATTTTTTCTCCAGATATTTTTTGGGTCTCTCTGTGGGGTTTTTAAGGCTGTAAAATGTTGAAAACGTGTTCTCCAGTGCAGTCTGAACAATATGGTAATGTGAGTCTGGTGAAACGAGGAGCGATTGCTTAGGAATAGAAACATGGATGTAAATCTTCTGATAAAAGCCCTGCTTTCTGGAGGAAGCTAACACATCTCTTACCTTTTGAAATTAATTTGTTTCTTTTCACCTATTCACTAGTGTCAACAAGAATTGGGGTGGGTGAACTGAAAACCTGGCAGTGCCCTTGGCTTTTGGTACTTTGGGTTTCGATAAAAGGTATTGGTTGATTACTGCCACACGAAGTAATCTCCCTTTTATGATCCTATCTAGGGCTTACATTTGACAATTGTATGTGGCATGGTGACATCTGTTTTATCATTTTCATCTACGGTGTTTTGGTTTTCCATATGTAGTTGATTTGTCTCACTGTGTTCCACGTGGGGTTGATTTGTCTTTACAGCCAGGTTGTTATTTTATCAAGTACTCTGGGCCATCGTGTTGTGTCGAGTGGCTTAATGGCAATTTGCTGGCTAAGTTCAAGTATTACAGAAGGAAAGAAAGTTCATCATAATAATACATTAGTCATCTTTGAACAACTTTTGTTAGTTAGACCAAAAAGCTCTATATTTTTATAGACCTCTTTGCTCACACGAATGAATGGCAAAAGGAAGGGAAAGCCAAAGAAAGTAAAATGAAGCGAAAGAAGGAAAAATTGAAAGAGAGGAGAAGAATCAGAAAGGGAAAGAGGGGACAAGGGGAGGAAGAGCAGTAAGATGGGACAGCAGAAAGGAAGGTTAAAAGAAAAATCGAGATTGAAAAAGAGAAAAAAGCACCACGAATAGAAACAAGGTGGAATCCTAAGCTTCAGCAGCACAGAAAACAACCAAGGTCTGAAGCTTGCTGTGTGCAGAGAACTCTGCTAGGTGCTTGACTGGGATGTTCTCGTCTGCTGCTCACTCCAGCCAATGATCTCTGCTGCTTCTCCTTGCTTTCTAGAAGGGAGTTCCAAGCACTCACTGAGGCCACTTAGCAAAGAAGTGGCTGAGCTGAGCTTGGAACTCATTTGTCTTTTGGTTGGCATCCTGGCTCTCCTGATCATTGCTTATCCCTGCTGTTGCTTCACAGCAACCAACTTCTCCCCCCGTCCATCTCTCCTCTGACTTGACTCTTCAAGAAAAAAGAGTCCTGAGGAGGTAACATCATTGTTAATAACAGAAAAATCTACTTTTTCCCTATATGTGATTTTACTCTGGTATCTTTGATTATATTTTGTTACTTTCTAGAAGAGTTCAGGTACATATCCTAACTTTTTAAAAAATCTTTATTTATTTTTATTGAATTTGAAATGCAGAGAGAGAGAGAGAGAGCGAGCGAGAGAGAAAGGAAAGAAGGAAGAAAGAAAGATCCTCCATTTGCTGATTGAATTTCCAAATGCCCGTAACGGTGGGGATTCGGTCAGACCAAAGGCTAGGAGCCTGGAACTCAATTTGGATGTCCCACACAGGTAGCAGAGATGTAAATACTTGGGCCATCATCTGTTGCCTCCCAGAATGAGTTAACTGAAAGCTGGATTGGAAGTGGAATGGCCAGGAATCCCCAAGCAATGCAGGCTTCCCAAGGAATGGCCAAACCCACTGCACCACACTGCCCACCCCTGAATTTTTTCATGTTTCCTCTTTCTCCTCCCATCTCCCCCAAGATTTTGGTGAATACCATATAGGAGATGATGTATTTGAAAATGCCATCATATAATGAGAGTCAAGCAGTGCAAATGAAGTTCCGTGGTTGAATTGAAAAAAAAAAAAAAAAAAAAACTTAGTAAATTATATAATTCAAAACCGAGTTAAATGACTCAAGGCTTAAGTGGTAAAAATAAGAATTAGTTATTTATTTAAACTCACTACTCAATGTTATTAAAGTTTATTTTAGAACTTAATATTATTCTTAAGCTCTGATTCAAGTTTTGGTCCTGTGTAAAGTAGACTATTTTTAAACAAACGAATATGACGATTTAGACCAGTTTTCGTTGAGAAATAAAATAGACTCTCGTTCACATGGTGGCAGAGAGGGGGTGGATTCTCCTGAAGTTGTTGCTAGCCAATTCAGTACTTGAATTTTTGAACCAACCTACCTTCTTACCCAGGATACTTAAAACAGCTCTGTGTGACATGAATTTCAGTCTCTGTTCTTGCTCTTGTCTGCCCTCTAGTGTGTATGGTTGGGATAGAACAGTGAAGAAGGGCAGAATTTAGAAAAGGAAAGAAAAAAGGAAGATAGACGATTAGTAGATTTTGTAACAAAATCATCATGTTGTTTTTAAATGAATTTTAAAGACTGCCATTTGAAAGCTCATTGTATGTTGAGACTAATTTGACTTCCTTTATCTCTATTGTCGGTGGAGATCATTTTAATGTGATGGTAGGTTCTGATATTTTCTTTGCTGTGGCAACTAAAATATTTAATATCACAAATTCATGATGTTTCACTTTTGGTGTTTTTGAAGTGGTAAGCATTCTACTGGAAAAAAATAATTGAAGCATGGATAGAATATTTTAGGAAGTAATAGGTATATATTAAAGATAAAATATAGTTGTTGCACAGTTGTAGCCTTAGTTTATGATATTGTGAATGCTTTTTCTGGGTTTTCTTTTTGTTCTTTGTTTTCTGTAAGAATCATGGAAGAGTACACAATAATACAAAATGATGTGGAAAAACTTTGAAACCAAAGAGCTGCTTTATTAACCATATACATCAACGAATATGTTATTATATAGTGGTTAGATGAGGCTTCCAGCTATCACTGTCCACTGTTTCCAAGTACTTTAAAGAAACTTTGTGATTCTGCCTATTTCCTGTAAAAGGAGAGTCCATAGAAAACTTGTATATAACTGAAAACATGTATATATATATATATATATATATATATGTAACATGTAGTCAATAAAATGTATTTAACATTCTGTTTAACTTTTACAGTTGAATTGGGATTGAATTACTATTGCTTATTCATCATAATGGTATTTAATGAAATTTGATTAATTTGCCTGAAAATTTATCAATCTCTATTTTACATATGAGAATCCTAAGGAATACAGGTTGATAAACTTTGTCTAAAATGCCTGGAACCAGAAGTATTTTAGATTTTGGATCTTTATTTTGGAACAGATAGCCTGTATAATTTAGTTGTAATTCATTAACATAGACAAATATATCTCAGTGAAAGTAATCCTAGGGTTCATTTGTACCCACAGAATTTAGTGGTCCTCTAAAAATTGAGAACCAATTTTAGATTGCCTTTCAGAAGCCTTACTCTTTGTAATCATGGTAATTTTGGTAGTTAACTACTTGTGTTAACTATAATGTGTAATGTAGCCAGCTAAGTTAATTGCATCAGATTTATCTAAATTCACTCTATCAAGCTCTAGAATAGGTCAAGAAAGGAAAGAAAGTTGGGAAAAGGGTAAGGGAAGGACTGTGGGAGGGAGAGGAGAGGAGAACAGAATAGTGGGATGGACTTCTAAAAGTGTGACTTCTTCAGTATAGTATTTATTCCTAAGAAATTTATAGACAGTCTGATTTTTCTGATTGCCCTCCTATTTTCTGTACAGTTTACTTGTGATTCTGTTGCTAAATATATTTTAAACACAATTATCTGTAAGTCTGTTGCAAAGAAATAATAAATTTTGTTGAAGTTTGCTCAACAACTAAATAGAAATTACCATATTTGGCTTTCTTTGGTGAAAAAAAGGAAGATTTTACTGTATTAATTAATAAAAACAATATACTAAATCACACATAATGTTTCCTTAAGGGTTGGATATATTTCAGTCATAAATGATTAATCAAAAAGCTGATAAAACATTCAGCAGGCTAACAGGATCATTTCTGTATTCATTTTGAAAACAACTATAGTAAGAAAAATATCTGAGAATGTTTTTGAGTGTCCTGTGCTTGAATGTGTTTTTGCTTAAATGAAAGTTTTGGTATTTGTTTAAAAATGATTATTTTCTTTTATGTAGAACTATAAAACGAAATCAAGTAAAATGAGAATTTAGCTAATAAGGTTCTTACGTTACTTATATGAGTCAACTAAATCAATCTTCTTTGCATTTCTAACTGGCATTTAAAAATTATACATGTTTATGGGGTACCATGTGATATTTCTGTACATGTATACACCGAGTCATTTCCAATCAGGGTAACCATAACTATTTCTTCAAATATTTCTCCATGGTGAAAGCATTAAAAAGCCTTGCTAGCTTTTTTTCTTTTTAACACAAATACACAGTGCTTTATCATCATTACCATCCTATGCTACAGATTACCAGAATTTCTTATTCCTATCAATCACTTAGTAGCAGTTAATTAACCTTTCCCTAGCCACCATTCCATTATTCTCTTCCTCCTCCGCCTCTGGTAACCACATGATAGTCTCAACTTTTATGAGATTCACTTTTTAAAGATCCCATATATGAGTGAGACCATGTGGTACTTTCTGTGCTTGGCTTGTTTTGCCTCAACATAATGACCTCTACTTTCTTCCATGTTGCTGCAAATGACATGATTTCTTCCTTTTTAATGGTTGGATAGTGGTCCATTAGGTATATGTGTCTCGTTTTCTTTATCCATTTATGAACAAGTGAATACCTAGGTTGTTTCCATTTCTTGCTTATTGTGAACAGTGCTATCCTAAACATAGGAGTGTGCATATCTCCTCGAAAGAGTGATTTCATATCCCTTGGATATAGGTCCTGTTGGTGGTACAACTGGATCATATGGTAGTTCTGTGTTTAGATTTTTGAGGAACTGCCATTCTGTTTTCCAGAATTGATGAACTAATTTACATTCCAACCAGCAATGTGCTAGGGTTCTTGTTTCTCTATATCATTGTCAGCAGTTATATTTTAAAAATCTTTTTGGTAATAGCCATTCTAACTGGAGTGGGTTGATATTTCATTGTGGTCTTCATTTGCATTTATCTGATGATTAGTGATGGTGAGTACTGCTTCACATACCATTTTGCAGTTTGTATATCTTCTGTCAAGAAATGTCTAGATCTGACTGCCTATTTTTAAATTGGATTATTTTGTCTTTGCTGTTGACTTGTTTGAATATGTTATGAATTCTGGTTAGTAACCCATTGTCACATGTATAACTTGCAAATATTTTCTTCCATTTTCTGTGTTGTTTCTTCACTTTGTTAGTGGTTCCCTTTACTAAGCAAAAGCTCTTTAGTTTGATGAAACCTATTTGTCTGGTTTTGTTTTTGTTCTTGAGCTCTTTGGATCCAGTCCAAAAATCCTACCCATTCTAATGTTCTCATCCATCTCCCCTATGTTTTCTTCTAGTAGTTTCAGTTTTGGGTCTTACTATTTGAAGCAGAGGTACACTGATTAGATTTAAACTGAGTAACTACCTTGTTAACCACTTCAATTTGTGAGTTACTTTAGCATAACCTCCCATTCTCCTGATTTTATGCATATACACAGCTTTTGATACATCACAAATATTCACATTTGGCTGTATTCAGAGAGATGGTGTCTAGAGGTTGAAGATATGGGAACATTAAAAAAAGACAGTTACGCCTTCTTCAGCAGCACTTATACTAAAATTGGAAGGATCTAGAGAAGGTTAGCATAGCTCCTGCACAAGGATGGCAATCTATGCTGGAGAATGTTCCATGAACTGTTGGGGAGAAAATATGTTGTCTGTAATGTTGGATAAAATGTTGTGTGTATGTCATAGATATAGTTGATCTAGGGTGTAGTTGAACTCTGCTGTTTCATTGCTGATTGTCTTTCTGCATGATGTGTCCATTTCTGAGAATGTGGTGTTAAAGTCCTCTACTGTTACTGTATTGGGGTCTGTTGATTCCTAAATTAAATTCTTCATTATTTCTTTTCATATCTGCCTTCCTCCTGTTTCAGACAAATTTCATAAAATATGAAAATATGATCTGATATGTTATTTTAATCAACCATCTAATATTTGATATATCTTTTCATTTTTGCTAATCCACTGTTCATCTGAACATTCACATTTATTATAAATAAGTCATTGACTTTCTTTTCATTTCTGATTTCAGCATCTTTAGTATCAGACTAACTTCATGTTTTATATAAACTGATTATTCTTTATCTGTGCATGTAATTGATTTGTTATGTTTTAAGTTCTATGGTCTATCTTTTATATGATCTAAAATGCCTCGCTTATCTCTCTGAGGATGATTTTGTGCAAGTTCAGTTTGACTCGATATGAAAGTGATCCTCTTAAAAACCCCTTTTCATACTCGTAGCATTAGATACAACAGTACAGATTTTATTTGGAACTTTTAATCAACCGTGAACTAAGGATTAAATAATATCTTATAATCTTTTCTATTTACGTTGTTCTTAGCTTTTAATGTGAGTCTAACCAGGTTAATTCCTTGTTTCTACCTCTCTTCTCTCATACCTTCGATCTATTAACTGCCAAATGATCAGTTCTCTTAATTTCCTCTGGTGATTGGAAGTATTGTGAATTATATGATAATGATTTTCACTCATAAGGAATTAGTTACATATAGATTAATGATAACAATTGAATGCTTTTACATGAATTACTTCCTTGATTTAATTATTTTGGCAAAAGCAAGTAAGAACTCCACCTCTCAGATTTTCATTGAATCATTTATTTAGTACTGCTTAATTAGAAACAGTCATTTTTTTCTTCCCGTAGCATTTACTTAGTCTACATTGTATGAAGCAACCTTACTTGCTCTTTCGGGATACAGTTTAGTATATAAAAATAGTGTTTCTATTATTAGCTGGTGGTCCTCCTATATTTTTGTTTTTCTGAGTATGCCTCTGGTAAATGCATACAATCTAACTGCATATGAAAATACTAAGTATCTTTAGAGAGGCTAATAACAATATTTGCTCTTCGTATTCCTTGTGTGAAGTGTAGTTCTTAACTGATTTTTCTAGTGTTTGAAGGCAAGCATGTATCATAAGGGTAACTTGACATTATCCGACTCAAATGTTTTTGTTAATAACTAAAGTAATGACCCTAGAGTATCCTATAAAACACTGCAGATTGAGTTTCCAAAATACTGGGGACCAGAAGTGTTTCAGAGTTCATTTTTTTTTGAACTTTGAAATATATACATATGCCTAATGAGATATTTGAGATGGAACTTATATCTATAAAGAAAACTCATTTCTGATAGAATAAATAAAGGGGAGAGTGATCCAACATGGGAAGCGAGATACTCAGCAGACTCATAGAATGGTGGATGTCCTAAACAGCACTCTGGCCTCAGAATCAGCCCTAAAGGCATTCCGATCTGGCTGAAAAGCCCATGAGAGTATTTCAGGCATGGAAAGCCAAGACACTCTGGCAAAAAAAAAAAAAAAAAAAAAAAAAAAACCTAAATGAAAGATCTCTGTGAGTGAGATCCCAGTGGAAAGAACAGGTCTTCAAAGAAGGAGGTACCTTTCTCTGAAGGGAGGAGAGAACCTCCACTTTGACTATGACCTTGTCTAAACAAGATAAGAGTCGGAGAACTCAGAGGGCTTCCATAGCCTTGGAAACTCATGACTGGAGCATAGGGAGATTACTGATGCCATAGACAGGAGTGTCAATTGGTAAATTCAACAACAGGAGTCACTGTGCACTTACTCCTCATGTAGGATCTCTGTCCTTAATGTGCTGTACATTGAGATTTAATGCTATAACGAGTACTCAAAAAAAATATTTCACTTTGTGTTTCTATGGGGGTGCAAACTGTTGAAATCTTTACTTAATGCATAGTAAACTGATCTTCTGTAAAAAAAAAAAAAAGAAATTATCAATTCCCAACTAGACTTTCACTGGGATTAAACATGACAATAGGTCTGATCTGATTTCATCATCATTTAAAAAAAATCATCTATTATTTTTCACTTTATGTTTCTGTGTGGGAGCAAACTGTTGAAATCCTTACTTAATGTATACTAAGCTGATGTTTGTATATTAAGATAATCGAAAATGAATCTTGATGTGAATGGAAGGGGAGAGGGAGTGGGAAGGGGGAGGGTTGTGGGTGGGAGGGACGGTATGGGGGGGAAGCCATTGTAATCCATAGGTCGTACTTTGGAAATTTATATTCATGAAATAAAAGTTAAAAAAAAGAAAGATAAAAAAAAAGAAATAAAATAAGTTGTAAGTTCAAAAAAAAAAAGAAAACTCATTTATGTTTCATGTATGCCTTATACACACGCCTTGAGGGTAATTTTATATGATGATTTAAATAATTTTGTGCGTGAAACAAAAATTTGTGTACATTGAACCATTAGACTTGTAGTGTCATGTTAATATTCAGAAAATTTCATATTTTGGATTTTGAGTTTGGAATGTTTATTCTGCTCAAAATAGACTGTTAAAAACTGACTGTGTAAGTGAGATCCCAGTGGAAAGAACGGGGCCATCAAAGAAGGAGGCACCTTTCTCTGAAGGGAGGAGAGAACTTCCACTTTGACTATGACCCTGTCTGAATAAGATCAAAGTCGGCGAACTCAACAGGCTTCCATAGCCTTGGCAACTCATGACTAGAGCCTAGAGAGATTACTGACGCCATAAACAAGAGTGTCAAATTGTTAAGTCGACAACAGGAGTCACTGTGTACTTACTTTTCATGTGGGATCTGTCCTTAATGTGTTGTCCAATGTGAAGTAATGCTATAATTAGTACTGAAACAGTATTTTATACTTTGTGTTTCTGTGTGGGTGCAAACTGATGAAATCTTTACTTAATATATACTGAATTGATCTTCTGTATTGTATATAAAGATAATTGAAAATGAATCTTGATGTGAATGAAATGGGAGAGGGAGCGAGAGATGGGAGGGGTGCGAGTGGGAGGGAAATTATGGGGGGGGAGCCATTGTAATCCATAAACTGTACTTTGGAAATTTATATTTACTAAATAAAAAAAAAAAAACTTAAAAAAAAAAAACTGACTGTGGAATGAGGTATGTGAGTTTACCAACAAGTTAAGCCTGGAAGCATACAAACAGGTGAAAGTGTGGTAGAAAGACAGTTTTAGGACTCAGACAGGATTTAAATGCTGGATCCCTGATTTGTTGATTGTGTATAGCACACTTAAATTTGAGTCTCAGCTGGCACCACACCTCATTAGGCTAATCTTTCCCCTGCAGCGCAGGCACCCCTGGGTTCTAGTCCCGGTTGGGGCGCCGGATTCTGTCCCAGCTGCTCCTCTTCCAGTCCAGCTCTCTGCTGTGACCCGGGAGTGCAGTGGAGGATGGCCCAGGTGCTTGGGCCTTGCACCCACATGGGAGACCAGGAGAAGCACCTGGCTCCTGGCTTTGGATCAGAGCAGTGCTGGCTGTAGCGGCCATTAGGGGAGTGAACCAACGGAAGGAAGACCTTTCTCTCTGTCTCTGTCTCTCTGTCTAACTCTGCCTGTCAAAAAAAATTTTGAGTCTCAAATTTCTTATCTGACAACAAGAGAATGATACTATATACCAATAGTATTAGTATTTAGAGTAGAAATAATTGGCATGAGAGCATCTCATTGAGCATATTGCATTGAATTAATTTCAGCTATTAGTTTAATATATAAAATACTACCCTGAGAGGATTACAGAAATGTCTTTTCCCTATGTAAGACATCTACTATATGGAAACTATAATTTTCATCTAAAACATCAAAATATCCATTTCATGAATATCTCATTTTTCATTTAATATCATCTTCTTCATGGAAGAAGACTGCAGTAGGCTCTCCTAGATTCTTAATTCTCATTCTCTTCTTTTCAGCAAACTTCCTTGATAACATGCTTTTGCGAAGTTCAGGAAAATTAAATGTGGGCACCAAGAAAGAGGATGGCGAAAGTACAGCCCCCACCCCTCGTCCGAAGATCCTGCGTTGTAAATGCCATCACCATTGTCCGGAGGACTCGGTCAACAATATTTGCAGGTTGGTGATATAATTGATTGAAACCTAGCTTTAACAAGATATTCATGCTTTTTCAACCACAGAACTGTAGGCTAGTGCTTCCAAGAACACATTTTGGAGAACACTGCCTAAGCTTAGTACCTTTCAGAGCTGTGCTTGTGTCTGGAGAATCATGGAGCTCTGGCTTAGATGGAAATGGTATTCTCAGATCCTTCCTCTCTGCAGACAGCATACATGTATGTAAACACAGGACCCAGTTCCCTGGAGCCGGGTCCACTAGTTTTCTTTCAAAAGACCTGGTCCCCACAGTCGGTTCAACAGCAGGGGCTGTCAAGCTTGTGTGATGTTTTTTGCTTCACCCATTCGTCATGCTGATGGGGTTAGCATTTTGGGAGAAAAAGCTGCTGGGAATAGTTTTATGTTGATTTGGAGACGCAGGAGAGTGACAGAGCTTATGTGAATCTACCAGATGTTAGGAAAGACATTGTCACAAAGTACAAGACCTGGTAATCGTGTTCTTAGAGCTGCTTTACAACATTTGAGAGCAGACTCTTGTCCTGTTCCCCTCACACGTCTTTCTGCAGCCACATCCATTTTGTTGATCCCTGTGGCTGCATTTGCTCTCTGGGTGTGGGCAGTGGTGAGTTAAAAGCCATAGCCTCATGAGGTCAGAGTGTGTCAGGAGACATGGATACGTTTACCAGGGCAACGTGGGGCTCAGGATAACAATGTCTGAGAAGGAGGGAGGTCTCCAGAGAGGTCAGGGACACATAAGGAGGTGGAAAGTGGATTTCCAGGTGTGGCGACCAGGAAGACTGTCTGGGCAGGTATCTGGGGCTTCATTAGCCTGGAAGGTGCATGGATGTGACTCGAATGCTTTTTTTTTTCTTTCTTTCTGAGTGCTTTTTTTATGGTTTCCACTAAGCAGGATCTAATTGAAGTTGGGCGTCTTTAATCCAAAAATTCAAAATCAGAAATGCTCCAAAATGAAACTTGTGGAGCACTGACATGTTGCCTGAGACGAAGATTCCTCACATGACTTCATGTGGTTGTCATAGCTAAAACGCAAGTGCAGTTAAAACTACTGCACAAGATTAACTTCAGGTTATGTGTTATAAGGTATATATGAAACATCCAATGAATTTTCTGTTGATATTTGGATCTCATCCCAAAGATACCTCATTGTGCATAAGCAGCTATTCCAAAATTCGATCACAAGAATTTTGGGTAAGGGCTACTCAACCTGTGTGAGCTGATTACTGTACCACACCTCCGAACCTCATATATTTAGCATAAGAAAAGTATATTAACTGAATGGCACAGGGAGGAAAGTTGGGTATGCTCATAAATATGTTTATGATTTAATCAACAAGACCACTTGGCCTTGTAGGCAATATTATTCTCACTTTTAGACATGGAATTTGGGATCCAGAGAGGTTTAGCAACTGCTGAGATCACTGGATTTTATATAAAGGTAAAATGGTTCTAGAGCTCCATAGTTTTTCCTGGGCGACACACTGCCTCTGCAGTACACAAGAATGCATATAAGCAATGTTAAAAAAAATTCTGTACAAAGGAAAATTAGCAGGAGGCAGCATGTTAGGGGAGTGTGACAGTTTTATTCAAGTTTGTGGTATTGAGAATGCATCTGTTTCTGTCATTGGAGCTGTTGTCTCGGTAATCACATCTTCAGGATTATTTTACTGCTGTCACAATTTTAATATTCTGGCCTATTTTCTTTATAAACCATTGACGTGTCCTAAGCTGGTTTGTGAGAAAGTGTTCAGGCAGGAGTAAGTGCAGTGGAAGTCTCTGTGGTGGGAAGAGGTGTGGCCTGTCAGGAGCACACTGGTTTTCTTAGACTACAGGGAGCAGGGAGGATGTGGTAGGGCTGAGTCTCCACCCAGGTTCAGATTCCCATGGCCTGGGAGGCTGTTGGAAGAATGCTGAGCTTGTTTCTAAGAGCATTTGAAGCCACTGAAGTGTGTGTGTGTAAGCAGAAGTGTAGGTGGAGGTTGACATGATCTGATTTATTTTGTTGAAAAACTTTTTTTGCTGCAGAATATTGTATGTATTAGAAAGAGAAAAAGTAAAATCATGAACACTTAGAGCAAATGAAAGTGACTTCATGAAGGATGTGAAAGAAAGTGTTGTTGGGGCGAGCATGGCTGCTCAGTGGTTTAAGCTGCTGACTACAATGCCAGCATTCCACAGGAGCACTGTTAGCATTTCAGCTGCCCTCCTTCCCATTCAGCTCCTTGCTGTTGTGCCTGGGAAAGCAGCGGAAGGTGGCCCACGTTCTTGGGTCCCTACCACCTGTGTGGGAGACCTGGATGGAGTTCCAGGCTCCTGGCTTTGGCCTGGCCCAGCCCTGGCTGCTATGTAACTAAAGCCATGTCCAGAAACCTTAAAACCCCTCTTGACCTCCTTCTCACATCCAATCTATCAGCACAGAAGTTTCTCTTCTAAATATTCTCTTCTAGATATTTCATCAGGGGAGTGAACCAGTGGATATGAAATCTTTCTTTCTCTGACTCTCCCTCTTTGTAAAACTCTGCCTTTCAAACCAACCAACCAATAAGTTGAGAGAAAGGAAAACAGGAAAGATCTTGAACTGGGGTGGTACTGGTATGGGAGAAAGTCATTTGTATTCCAGAAATATTTAGAAGAGAAAGTTCTGTGTTGATGGATTAGATATGAGAAGGAGGTCAAGGGGGGCTTTGAGGTTTCTGGATATGGCTTTAGTTACATAGCTTGGTTTTTATATGAAAGAAGATGGAGGAAGAGAACTGAGTTTCAACTGGGACATGTTACGTTGAGCTTCTTTGACACTTTGAAGAGGAGATGTCAAAGAACAGGCAGTAGGCCATGGATCTGTCCTTAGATAAGAATCTGGGGAGAGGGGCCAGGGTATAGAACTAGTGAGAGTTTGTTGGGAAACAAACACCCCCAAATCACAGTGGCTTGCCTCTGAAGACATTTATGTTTTCATTCAAGGGTTTGTGAGTGAGCTGGGCTCTGCTGCAGTTGGGTGGGCTTGAGTTCTGTGGCTGCCTGAGTTAAGGCCCGCTGGTCTTTTTCTTTATTCATTTTGGGCCAGCAGTTACCCTGCATATGTTCTTTCTCCAGTGAGAATGAGGGAACAACCTCACAAATCATCAGTTTGTGTAATGGCTTGTGCTGTCCTGTTTGCCAAACCAATTGACATGGTCAAGCTCAGTGTCAAGGACAAGCCAAGGCTAACGCAAGTTGTGAAAAATTGGGGTCAGCAATAGGACAGTCCCATGTCCCAGAGTAGGTCTGAGCCTTGGAATGCTGAATGCTTGGATAATAGAGGATGTCCCCAGAGATTGAGAATTCCTGTTCAAGCAGTGAGCACAGTGTTACTGAATCTAGGTACACAGAGGAGGAAGTGAGTTCAGCAATGCTGGATGCTCTTCAATGTCAAATAGGGTAAGAACTGAAATCTGACAAGTCAGATTATTGATATAGATAATTGCAGTTTAGAGATGTTTAGTGTAGTAGTGATGGAAACCAGCTTGAAATAGGCCATTAATTATTCTGGTACCGATCTTCAATTTATAACAGTAAATAAAAGGAAAATGCAACAGAAACAAAAAACAGTAGCAGTACCAATGGAACCCTTTAAAAGAACATGGGTATGCTTAGCTTCACCTATGGCTAATCATCACATTTCTATAAAGAATGTGACATTGTATTTTTCAGATGAGGAATCTGAGACTCTGAAAGGTTAAATAATTTTCAGTAGATTTGATAGATGATGCAAAAATTGCGGTCAAGATTCTGAAGTCTTATATTTTCAGCTTGGTTCTCTAAGCATGTATTTTGCTAAGGAGATACTTTCTCCAGTGAAGCCTTCTTGTGAGCTGAGACCAACTACATGGAAATCATGGGGGCTTATTTTTACTAAGAATAAATCCATGACTTTCCAACTCCATTCCTGTAGGCCCACATTTTGCTCTTGGCTTTCAAAGTCAGTATTTCTCAAACAATCTCTAGTGAAAGAGTTTTTCCTTCGCAGTCAGAAGTATACTAATAACTTTAATGAAGTATATTGAAAATGAGGCATTAGAAAATTACAGGGGTGAGTATTTGGTGCAATGATTGGGTTGCCCACAGCTTGTATAGAAGTGGATATGTTTGCATACTGGCTTAGCTTCCAATTTCAGTTTTCTACTAACAAAGGGTCTGGGAGACTGCAGGTGATGAATGAAGTGGATGGGTCCCTGCCACTCACCTAGGGGACCCAAAGATTGCAGATCTCAGCTTCAGATTGGCCCAGCCCTGGCTGTCGCAGGCATTTGGGGAGTATACCAGAGAATAGAGAATAGAAAATTTCTCTCTGTGTGCCTCAAATAAACAAAATAATTTACATTTTTTTAAAATGAAAATAGTTATCAATTACATGCCCATTTTTTCTGGTTCCTATTATTTAGCTTCAACAGACATAAAACTTATTCTCTCAAATTGCTATCTATATGAGATTCCATTTCTGTATTAACCTCTTCACAGACCAGTAATGAGTAGTTTGTTGACCTACAGTGAAACATACCTTGAATAATTCTGTGCTGAATCTGCACTCTTGTTGAAAAAAAAAAAAAAAACTTTAAAGACAAGAAAGTGTTTTCGTAGGCCTTAGAAAAAGGATGCCATGATCTGTCTTGCCTGTGGCCTTATACCCGGAAGATCGCAACCAAACTGTCCCAGGTGGGTGGGTTTCATGTTCATTAATACTTCTATCTCCCTGGAGAGAAGAACCTAAAGGAGGCTAAGAATCAAGAGTACATCCTACTTAAACAAGATTCTGAAACCACACATGTTAACTTAGGCACCACGTTTTGGGGCATATAAACTCTTCAGCATATCATCAATTATGCCAGCAGTCAACACTAAGGCCAGTGTCACTCTTGGCTTGATCACTATCAAATGTAGATTTTATCTGCTTCCAAAAATCCATGCCATTTCCAATGTGTCATGCAAATATATCATGGCTTAATACAGGAGTAGAGTCATTCTCTTTATCTGTATTTCAAAGTAAGGGGTTAAAGCCAATGTCCTTTCTCTCTCAAGATAATGCCCATATTCTATATAGACTATCAGTTGTCACTTTGCATTGTAATTCTTCCAGTTCCATTTTCAGATTCCATATCTAGAATTACACTCATTATAGCATTCCTTCAATCTTGCAGTCTCCTTGAGTCACTTGACCTTTATCACACCAATATTCCCCCTTATTCTCCTACGCTAACAAATGTTATCTCAACCTTGTTTGTTTTTCTCTGAATCATTCAGTCTGGCTTTACAGATCCCTCTTCTTTTTACTTGATGTGATCAGTAAGAGTCATTTTTATCCTTGCTCGTCACCTTTCTCAAGTTCCTCTACTTGCTCATGTAAAACTACCCAAATCCAAGAATGATTTTGACTCTTTTTTGAGAGATAATATTTAATGCCGCCTCATTGATTTGTTGGGTTCTGGCCAAGAATTCTCCTACCTGGGGGAGTTTTCAGAGTTTATAGGTGTAATAAATCACATTGTGTGTATGCACAAAGAATGTGCAGTTGACACCAGGCTACATAACTGTGTATCTAGAGGAGCCTCAGGGGCCAGAAGGAAAGGCTTGAGTGCTGTGAGCCTTTTCACAGTTGGTGGTCACCCTTTTTAAACTTCGTACTGAGTGCATAGGTGCTCCCGACCCAACAATCTCAGAATATTTAAAGTGTGCATTGTCCTAGTGTGTTTCTGCATCTTCCCTTGCATGATGAATGTCATTGTGAGCCACCAAGTGTTTTCTACTATTGTCCAGTCTGTCTAAACATTGATCTTCACGAATCTTTTTGTTGTGTACAAGATGCTGATTCCAAACCATTGTACTTGTGAGAGTGGTGGGTCCTCCGCTTGCACGTGAATTTATTTGTAAGAGGCTATGGTTTCAAAGTTATTTATAGAGTGTTTCATAAGAAAAAAATTCTTTTGTGCCTCATAAATGAGATTGGTGAATGAGCCCAATTTTTTGTTGTGAATAGTAGAGATCTAAAAATGTAGGGATCTGTGCAGTTACACATAGGGAACTCAGGAAGACAGCTGATCACGGGAAGTCACTGTTTAATTTTTCAGGCAGAGCTATTCAGAATGGAGACGCTTTCAGATCAGTCTACGGGAGAGATAGTGAGAGCCTGCACAACAGGCTGGGGGTGAAGAAATACCAATGCTTGATGGATGTGAAACCTGGGACAAGTTCAGACAATCTGGACTGCCTTGAAAAAAGTCAACAAAATGCTAACTCATTTGGTACGGATGCTGGAGAAGGAGGAGTGCTAGCTATGTGTATGTGTGTGTGTTCTTAAAGATTTATTTGTTTATTTGAAAGTCAGAGTTACCCAGAGAGAGAAGGAGAGGCAGAGAGAGAGACAGAATCTTCTGTCTGCTGGTTCACTCCCCAATTGGCCACAATGGCCAGAGCTGTACTGATCCGAAGCCAGGAGCCAGGACCTTCATCCAGGTCTCCCATGTGGGTACAGGGGCCCAAGGACTTGGGCCATTCTCTACTGCTTTTCCAGGCCATAGCAGAGAGCTGGGTAGGAAGTGGAGCTGCCGGGACTCGAACCGGCACCCATATGGGATGCTGGCATTGCAGGTGGCGGCTTTACCTGCTACGCCACAGCGCCGGCTCCAGTTATATATTCTTGAGGATACAACATAAACACATTTCTCACATTAGGAGAAGTCATTAATGTTGTATGTTCACCTTTGTCCAATGAAGTGACCTCTCAGAGGACAGTAGGGCCACACATGTTTTACCATATTTCCCTCTAGCATTATAGCAATTTCTCCTTCAAAGATGTTAAGATAAAACGAATCATGGGATTCTATTACTTTGGTAAATCTGTTGCTTTGGTAATTCTTCTTGGCTTGCTTTCTGATCAGTGGCAAACACTTATGAGGTTATGATTTCTGTCCCTACTGCTGGAAGCTGAGTGCTCTTCCCTCCTCCTGGATTGGTGGCCACAGTTGACTGTGACCCCCTTAAAGCAAAGGTTGCCTCTCCCTTTCCCTTGTAGTCTCAGCTCCTGACTGTGCCTGAGCCACACGCAGGGCAGTCCAGGAATGTGAAGTTGAACACTGTTCACAAAGCTATAAGCTGCCTCAGCTCTTTCAGTTAACTGATTAAAATCTACATGAATCAAATAGCAGTGCAAAAAAGTGTGTGCATTTTTGAGCTTTCTTGTGCCAGAGACTTTGAAAACTTAATTCTCTTGAATGTGAAATAGATGTCTTATTTATTTTTATTGCTTTTAATTTTTGATTTATTCGAAAGGAAAGGAAGAAGGGAGAGAGGAAAAGAGGGAGATAGGGAGGTAGCCGGAGAGACAGAAAGACAAATCTTCCATATGGTGGTTCACTCCCCAAATGCCCACAAGCAGCCAGGGCTCGACTGGGCTGAAGACAGGAACTGGGAACTCAACCTAAGTTTGCCATGTAAGTGGCAGGGATCCAGCCATTTGAGCCACCACCCATTGCCTCCTAGAATGTGTATTAATAGGAAGCTGGAATTGAGAGTGGAGCCAGGACTAAAACCAAGTCCTCCAGTGTGAGAAGACAGAGATCCAACTATTTGAACCACCACCTGTTGCCCTGCAGGATGTGCGTTAGCAGGATGCTGGACTTGAGAGCAGAGCAAGATCTCAAACCCAGGCCCTCTGGAGTGGGAAGCCAGTGTCCCAAGTGGTGTCTTCATCACTGTGCCTAATGCCTTCCCCAAAGTTGATATTTTAGAAGTCATAATATTCTCAAGGATTCCCTTATAAATGCTTAAAAACCAACCGTCCTTTTAAAACAAATTGACAGACCATTAAAAGAAATTAAAGGGGCCAGCACTGTGGTGTAGCAGGTAAAGCTGCCTCCTGCGGTGCCAGCATCCCCTATGGGCATCAGTATGAGTCCTGGCTGCTGCACTTCCAATCCAGCTCTCTACTATGGCCTGGGAAAGCAGTAGAAGATGGCCCAAGTCCTTGGGCCTCTGCACCCGCATGAGAGACCTAGAAGAAGCTCCTGGCTTCAGATTGGCCCAGCTTTTCAGATGTTGGGAAAGTTGAAGAAGCCTTGAACCTATAGATCCCTTCAAGGATTTTAACAAAAGTTATATTGTCATTACCTTGAATTTGATATACTCTTTGGGTTCTCAAATGCTTATGCTTTTTCACAAACCAGTGTTATGTCAAGAGGTATTTAGTATTGATATCTATTATCTTGGTATGAATTCAGCTTTTCCTATAAAACAAAGTCTGCATTAAATTTATTTTCTAATGAGAGACCAAATCAGAGACAGAGAAAGAGAGACAGAAAGGGAGAGAGAGATCTCTCAACCTCTTGTTCACTCCTCAAATGCCCACAACAGCCTGGACTGGGCTGGAACCAAAGCCACGGGCTGAGAACGCAGTCCAGGTCTCTCACCACTGCCTTCTTAGATGTGCTGGGGCAGGAAGCTAGAGTCAGGGGCTGAGCTAGGACTCACACCAGGTGTTGTGATATGGCATGTGGGCATCTTTAACCATGAGCGGTGGCATTTTGCAATATTATATCAGTTGTCTTTTTTTTATTCATAATCATTATTCTAGTCAAAAATTCAAAAGATTAACCCTACATTCATGTGTCCATCTCACTACTCTCAATTTTGTCTAAAATTATTTCAACTTTGACTTCAGGATTCCTCCTCTCTTCTCGTAACATTCAAAACTCTAGGAGTGATTGCTAACACTCTGTGTGTATAAAGCAAAGGTTCCACATGGAAGCCACGCAGTAGATTGTTCAGCTAAAAGTTCACCACCCTTGTGAGAGCCAGAAGCCATCTCTCCATGGTGGACAGGGTTGGTCAGCTTTAACTCTGGAGCATAGTTTTGTTTGTGTTTGTCCTTGATTGAGAATTGGAAGTTCTCAAGGCATTCTCAAGCTTCTACAATGACATTGCTACTTTCCAGTTAAAAGTTTCTTGCTAGATACCAATTTTAGTGAAAAGCTTATAAATTATTTTTGCTATGTTGCAGATAATGTTGAAATGCCTCTCATCTCCTTTCTTCTCCTCCAACTAGATATTTGTTTACTTTCTGAATTTCTGAGATATGAGACATTGGTTCATTCCTACAGGGCCACTATGTTTCTTCGCATCCCATCTTTATATGTCTTGTTCCTCCCTCCTTGAAAACAAGGGGATGCAATTTCAAAGCTTAAATACGCATTTCCTGTTTTCCAGGACATTGAAACAAATGATTTCATTTATTCTGATTTACTTATTTTTCTCTTCCCTTTATAGATTCTTATAAATTTCTAGAAGCACATTTCTGTATACTTATAATCATGAGTAAAGGGAACTCATGATTAAGAAGAAATTAGCTGAAAGATACTGAATGTCAAATTAACTTCTCTCATACCTGTGAATCCCTCACATCAGAAAATTAGGATCTTATTCCTGATAACTCCTAGTCTAAATGTGTAGAAAAAGAATAAAATTATTGCATGAGTATTGCTCACTCATATTAAGTAAATTTCCAAGTAGCAGCTATTATATTTGCCTCATTCAGTATTTATATGCTTTATGATTTTCATAAAGGTTTTAGTAAATTGGCTAAAAGTCCCCAAAGAACTCAGAGTGTGGGCCTTTCGGGGACACTTTTTCTTCCACAACGTCCATGGTTTGACCTTTGTCTAACAAAGAGTCATCATTGGCCCTTCCTGGCCACTCAATAGGATGTTTGAGTTTTGCTGCGCTAGTTCTTATAAATGGAGGTATTTTGGTTCAGTTGAGGTTTATAAACCAAGTGAGCAATTCCAGGGGTGTCGATGATAACTGAAGGGCTAACAGATGGCAGAATACTGCTGCCACTAACGCGGAATAGACTGTCACAAATCACGGCCATTGCCATCCTCAGAGCTTTCTTCCCATGGTCGTTCAGGCCACACTGTCAGACCTGTCAGGACCTTGGGCGTGCATGTGTATGAAAACTTTATTTCTTAACACATAAAGTAGTAGCACTTTATGGCTTAAATTGGGAGTCTGATGGCGTTCATACAAACTTATGAAGACAGTAATGTCTGTTTACAAATAGTTCTATATTCAGGCTTCTCAGTTTAGTCCCAGGAGGTGATAGCAGGAAATATGTGGAAGCAAAGTGAAAGGACTTTGATACAAGGCCTGATTCTGTAACCGCTTGTTTTGTGACCTTAGATAGGTCTATTCCTTTTACCTAACCTCAACACCTCCATCTGTAAAATGGAAACATTCCTTTCTTCCGTGTCTCATGACACAAAATAAGTGAATGTTATTTTTGATTGAGAAGATCACACAGAAATGATAAAAAATTGTTTCTTTGCTTCTGCTGGCTTATGAAAGCCCCTTCTGTCTATGGCCCGTGCTTATCCCAGCCCAACCCAGGCCCAGCCTGTTTCCAGCGGAGCTGAATGTGTCTGTATGACAGGCTGGCCCAGCGTCAGAGGTGCCCAGTGCAGGATCCTCTTCCCCTTACCTCTGCTGTCCCGACGCCCACCTGTCTTAGTGTTTGTGCCTTAGTAACGAGTAGGCGTGTTTCACTCCCTCGGGTCAAGCAGGACCAGCAGAAACCTCCACCTGCATGGGTTCCGGGCCTTTCCCTCCTTCTCAATCACTGCATATTCTTTGGGAAATTACGTAAGCTCTCTGAGGCTCGCTTTCCTCATAAGGTACTACCTGCCTCGCAGACTTACCTGGATTGGTCTGGAAGAGTGGTGTCTGTGTAGGAGTCAAAGTAAGTGTCAGGTCACTGGTAGAGATGGTTCCTGATGGTAATGTGCACTGCACGTTACACTCATTCTCAGAAGTTTCCAGAAAGAGGAAAGGTTACCAGATGTTTTTAATAGTACTTAAATCCACTTTTATAGAAAGTTATAGCAGGTTATAACCTGTAAATGATCACTGACCTTGTTTGTGATGAAACAGATGACACTCATCATTCATTCCTTTCTCCACTGGACACAAGGGCAAACACGTACTCATACTATTTCTCTCTCTCGCTCTCACTCGCTCGCTCTCGTCTTCAGCACAGACGGATATTGTTTCACAATGATTGAAGAAGATGACTCTGGGATGCCGGTCGTCACTTCCGGATGTCTTGGCCTAGAAGGCTCAGATTTTCAGTGTCGGGTAAGGAAGATAACCTGATTTTGCTTTGTAAACCCTCATTGGCTACAATTCCAGCAGCTTTCAAGCAACATAACCAAAAAAATGGTTTTTCTTGGCTAACCCACTTTTAGTTGTTTGGAAAACTGTTGAAAATTCTCATTGGGCCAATTCTCACTTCATTTTGAAATGAAATACTCCTTTTATCTTTGCTGTTAACTTGTTGCTTAGTGTTCTGTTGGTTTATTTTCCTCAAAACCCCATTTAGATAATTGTATTAAGCCAAAATTTCCTGCTCAGCTTGCAGTAGGTTCACTGGTTATTACAAATGTAGTAGTAATTTTGTTGGATTACAGAAGTTTAAATAAGAGGGGCCAGTTCTGTGGTGTAGAAGGCTAAGGTGCCGCCTACAGTGCCAGTATTCTGTATTGGCGCCAGTTTGAGTCCCAGCAGTTCTACTCCCTATCCAACTCCATGCTGATGTGCCTGCGAGGGCAGTGGAGGATGGCCCAAGTCCTTGGGCCCTTGCACTCATTTGTGGGGGACTCAGATGAAGCTCGTGGCTTTGGCCTGACCCAGCCCTGGCCATTGCAGCCATTTGGGAATTGAACCAGTGGATGCAACACTGATCTCTCTCCTCTCTCCTTCTTTCTCTGTATCTCTGTCTTTAAAAAAAAAAAAAAAGTTGTAGTAAAATAACACATGATAATTTGAGTGAAATTACATGATAGAAAACATTTGTGGAAACACAAGGGACCCCAAATAAGCTAAAGCAATCTTACACAACAAACGAAACTGGAGGCCTCACAATACCAGATTACAGGACATACTACTGGGCAGTTACAATCAAAACAGTCTGGTACTGGCACAAAAATAGATAGACCAGTGGAACAAAAAAGAAACTCCAGAAATCAGTCCACACATATACAACCAACTTATTTTTGACAAAGGAGCTGAATTCAAGCCCTGAAGCAAGGACAAATGGTGCTGGGGAAGCTGGATTTCCACATGCAGAAATATAAAGCAAGACCCCTACCTTACACCTTACACAAAAATCCACTCAAAATGGATCAGAGACCTAAATCTACAACCTGATACCATCAAATTACTAGAGAACATTGGAGAAACCTTATAAGACATTGGCATAAGCAAAGAATTCTTGGAAAAGACCCCATAGACATAGGCAGTCAAAGCCAAAATTGACAAATGGGATTACTTCAAATTGGGAAGGTTCTGCACAGCAAAAAAAACTGTCAGGGAAGTGAAGAGGCAACCAACAGAATGGGAGAAAGTATTTGCAAACTAAGCTACTGATAAAGGATTAATAACCAGAATATATTAAAAGATCAAGAAACTCAATAACAACAAAGCAAACAATCCACTTAGGAATTGGGTAAAGTACTTGAACAGGCATTTTTCAACAGAGGAAATCCAAATGACCAATAGACACATGAGAAAATGCTCAGGGGGGGTCGGCACTGTAGCTTAATGGGTAAAGCTGCCTTCTGAAGTGCTGGCATCCCATATGGATGCTGGTTCAAGACCCAGCTGCCCCACTTCTGATCCAGCTCTCTGCCATGGCCTGGGAAAGCAGTGGAAGATGGCCCAAGTTCTTGGGTTCCTGCACCCATGTTAGAGACCCAGAAGAAGCTTCTGACTCCTGAATTTGGATCAGCACAGCTCTGGCTTTGCAGCCATCTGTGAGTGAACCAGTAGATGGAAAACCTTTCTCTTTCTCTCTCTCTTCTTCTGCCTCTCTATAACTCTATCAAATAAATAAATAAATCTAAAAAAATGCTCAGGGTCACTATCCATGAGGGAAATGAAAATCAAAACCACAATGAAGTTTCCCTGCACCTCCTTCAGAATGGCTTTCATATGGAGTTCAACAAACAAACAACAAATGTTGGTAAGGATGTGAGGGAAAAGGCACACTGATCACACTGATCTACTGTTGGTGGGAATGTAAACTGGTACAGCCACTGTGGAATACAGTATGGAGATACCTCGGATATCTGAATATAGACCTACCATATGGCCCGCCATCCTTCTCTTGGAAATTTACCAAAGGAAATGAAATCAGCATATGAGTTACCTGTTTACCCCCATGTTATTGCGGCTCAATTCATAATCAACTGAAGACTGGATAAAGAAATCATGGAATATTACATAGCTGTAAAAAATGACATCCTATTTGCAACAAAATGGATGCAACTAGAAAACATCATACTGGTCAATTTCAGTTCACAATTGATCACACTAATAGGTCTAAGAGTCAAAGGGATCACACAAACAAGACTAGTGTCTGCTAATACTAACCGATAGAATCAAAAAGGGAGAGAATGATCCAACATGGGAAGCAGGATACACAGCAGACGCATAGAATGGCAGATGTCCTATAAAGCACTCTGGCCTCAGAATCAGCCCTTAAGGCATTCGGATATGGCTGAAGAGTCCATCAGAGTATTTTAGCATGGAAAGCCAAGACACTCTGGAAAAAAAAGAAGACCTAAATGAAAGATCTCTGCGAGTGAGACCCCAGTGGAAAGAACGGGGCCATCAAAGAAGGAGGTACCTTTCTCTGAAGGGAGGACAGAACTTCCACTTTGACTATGACCCTGTCAGAATAAGATCGAAGTTGGCGAACTCAACAGGCTTCCATAGCCTTGGCAACTCATGACTAGAGCCTAGAGAGATTACTGACGCCATAAACAAGAGTGTCAAATTGTTAAGTTGACAACAGGAGTCACTGTGTACTTACTTCTCATGTGGGATCTGTCCTTAATGTGTTGTCCAATGTGAAGTAATCCTATAACTAGTACTGAAACAGTATTTTACACTTTGTGTTTCTGTGTGGGTGCAAACTGATGAAATCTTTACTTAATATATATTAAATTGATCTTCTGTATATAAAGATAATTGAAAATGAATCTTGCGGGCCGGCGCCGCGGCTCACTAGGCTAATCCTCCGCCTTGTGGCGCCAGCACACCAGGTTCTAGTCCTGGTTGGGGCGCCGGATTCTGTCCCAGTTGCCCCTCTTCCAGGCCAGCTCTCTGCTGTGGCCAGGGAGTGCAGTGGAGGATGGCCCAAGTGCTTGGGCCCTGCACCACATGGGAGACCAGGAGAAGTACCTGGCTCCTGCTATCGGATCAGCGCAGTGCGCCTGCCATCGGATCAGCGCAGTGTGCCGGCCGCGGCGGCCATTGGAGGGTGAACCAATGGCAAAAGGAAGACCTTTCTCTCTGTCTCTCTCTCTCTCACTGTCCACTCTGCCTGTCAAAAAAAAAAAAAAAAAGAAAGGAAGGAAGGAAGGAAGAAAGAAAGAAAATGAATCTTGATGTGAATGGAATGGGAGAGGGAGCGGGAAATGGGAGGGGTGCGAGTTGGAGGGAAATTATGGGGGGGGAATCCATTGTAATCCATAAACTGTACTTTGGAAATTTATATTTACTAAATAAAAGTTAAAAAAAATTTGTTACACACACACACACACACACACACAAGAAAACATCATACTTGGTGAAATGAGCCAGTCCTTAAAAGACAAATACCATATATTCTCTCTGATCTGTGGTAACTAGTTAGAGTACCTAAGTGAAATTGGCACTTTGAAAGGCAGTGACTTTGAATGGCCCTTGTCTTGATTGTTGAGGAACAGTTTTATTTTTTTGTTATTGTTGTCATTGTTCATACTGTTGAACTCTGTACTTAGTATAGGGTTAATCTTGTGCATAAAGTTAATTGAAAATAGATGTTAATAAAAAAATAAGAATGGGAAAAAGAGAAGGAAGAAAGGTGGTAGTATGGGTGGGAAGAATCACCATGATACTAAATTTGTATTTATGAAATGCATGAAGTTTTTATACTTGAAAAGTTTCTGGGGAAAAATTTTAAAAAACTTAGAAAAGAAAAATAGCTTAATAAGAAAAGAAAATAACATTTTCAAGATGTTTGAATAAAACAATTAGAATTATAGATGAGTTTTCTAAATAGTGATAATTTGTACATTTTAGATTAAGTGATTTTGAACTTTAGAGAAAAATCATTAATAGCTGTTTGCATTCAATTTTAGGATACCCCCATTCCTCATCAAAGAAGATCCATTGAATGCTGCACAGAAAGGAATGAATGTAATAAGGATCTACACCCCACACTGCCTCCATTGAAAAACAGAGGTAAGGCGGGGAAGACTGCCGGATGGGAAAAGCTTTGGGTATGATGGAAATAAAAATTTGGAATCATTCTCTTTTCCAAATCGACCTGCCTGTACCATTTACACTGCTAGACCAGGACTAAGGCAAGATGACACCTTGACACTGACATTCAAAGTCATTGCAAGCAACTCTGGGAAAATAGTTGTAGGTGACTTTACTCCTAAGATTCCTTCGATTTTCACCTTTTCCCACTTTACTTCTGAAAACTCCGATTCCTAAAGATTGTAGTGTGTTGCAGCAGGATAGGAAATGAAGCTACTGCTTTCTGCTTAACACTAGATGTTACTCAGCAGTTGTATTTCATTAAATTAATACTATTTGGTTACTTTCACCTTAAAAGTAGGAGAACTTAAAGCAGGTGCTTGGTTCATTAGTCAGTGTGCTTCTTGTGATGCCCACATCCCAGGCCAGGTGCCTGGTTTTGAGTCCTGGCTCCTCTTTCCACTCCAGCTTCTGGCTAATGCATACCACATGAAGCATCAGGTTCAAGTAGCTGCATCTCTGCCACCCACATGGGAGACCTGAATTCCCAGCTCCTGGCTTCAGCCTGGCCCAGTCCTGACTGTGTTCATCTGAGCATGTGGGGAATGAACCAGCAGATGCCAGGTCTCAATCTCTCTCTTTCTCTTTCTGCCTTTCAAATTTTAAAAAATCAGTCAATTTGGAAACAGAGACCTTACAGAGAACGAAATAAAAGATGAGTTGCTATATGATATTTCATTTTCCCCATAATAGAGTAACAACTTTTTAGTCAACTCAAGTATTTGTATATGGATAAGATGGAGGAGATATCTACAATATTTAATTTCAAAACATACACATTAGGGTTACTCATGAAAAAATGAGCTACAGTATTACTGTAATTAACTCACTTGAGCCTCACAGCAGCCCCAATATGGTACTTAGGATTGTTTCTCCCACTTCATTTTTTCAGTTCATTATTTATTTGAAAAAGCAGATAAACAGAGGCGTAAGAAGTCTCCCATAGGTTGTTCACTCCCCCAAATGCGGGCAGTAGTTGGGGCTGAGCCAAACTGAGACCAGGAACTGGAAACTATGCCTTCTTGCTCTCCCCCATGGGTGGCAGAGACCCAAGTATTGGAGCCATTATCTGCTACCTCCTAAGGTCTGCATTAGTGAGAAGTTGGATCAGAGGCAGTGCTGGGACTCCATCCTAGGCACGCCAAAATGGGATGTGGGTGTCTCAGACCATGGTTTTACCCCCAACTACAGTGCCCATATACTTTCCTCCACTTTAAATAGGGGGAGGTTGCAGCACAAGGAACATGACAGTCATTAGATGAAGTGCAGGGTCTTTATCATAAATGATAAAATGCAGTCTGGGAAGTCCAGTGGCACCACAACTGGTGGTGAGAGTAGGAAGAGAGGTCTGTTTTTATGTTGAGGCCTTAGTGGGGAATTGGTGCTGTGTGTCTGGCACCCTACCTGCAGGATTAGTGACATTGGGTAATGGGGGTGCTGGGACTAGTGGGTGCCTAGAGGCTGAGCATCGGGTGCTTGACTGAGGCCATGTGCACCTGGCCTGTTGAAGTGAGTGCCAGGTAGGCCAGAGAACGTGATGCCACCTCCCCTCCTGCCATGAATTACTTGTTACCATTTCTTAGTGTTGTTTTCTGTAATGAGCACCTAAGGAAGCAAAGGGTTGGTGTTGAAATGAACAGAAGGTTTGCTTTATTTAGTGGCATCCTCTGATTTGACATTTGCAAAATAAAATTTCTGTAGGTTTTTTGAAATAAACATGTTTAAATGTTTAAATAAGGGAATTACTCATGGAATACAAATAGTCTTCCTAAGAATTTATCAGAAATGACACCTGCATGAAGTATGATCATTCCAATGTGGTTTAAGGAAAATTACAACGTAGAATTTCTGAAGTTAAAAGTTATCTTATTTCATATATTATTTTGAACTCTTATTTCAAAGTAGGTTTTAGGCAGCTTATAGATTTGTTTTTAAAATGCTATCCCTTAGGAGTAGGTGTTTCAGACCTAGCATGTAAGATGCCACTTGGGACAGCCACATCCCATGTTGAAGTGCCTGGGTTCAAGTCCCAGCTCCACTTCTGATTCCTGCTGATGCAACTCCTGGGAGGCAGCAGGTGATGGCTCAAGTAGTTGGACTCCTTGGAAACTCACAAGGAAGACCTAGAAGGAGTTTCCAGCTCCCAGATGCAGCATTGGGTCAGCCCTGGCCATTTGGGGAGTAAACCAGTAAGTGGGAGATGTCTGTCTCTCACGTTTCTTCTCAAATAAAAGAAATAAATGATTATATGCTATCCATTAAGTACTGCCAGTTGCAAATTAACTACCAGTAGTAGACACTTAGCCAGGGAAATACCTCCCATGTTCTCTTCCATACAAATAGATTGAATGTGTGACAGTGTCCAGCCTGCAGACTGAGAGCCAGGAGCTCTCTCCTGTTGCGTTTGACTACATTACGCTCATACACCCAAGACACAAGTCTGAGCTCAGCTCCCTGCCAGAGTAGTGCTAACAAGTCTTGAAACATCTTGCTGTTCACTGTTTCAGAATTTCAGTTTAAATTTGCACGTGGGACACGTCAAAGGAATTTAGATGTAATTAGTTTTGTCTTCCTCATTGAATACAATAATCTGAATATAAAATATCTGTCTCAATCTCATTTGTTATCAGGAAATATAATATTAAACATTGGCTTTTTGCAGGGAAGATTATAATGTTAACGTTTTTGTTCTTAAAGAGAATTTATTCCCACAGTTTCAGAGGGAATCCCAATTGACAATAAATATAGAGCTGTGCAGAATGAGGAATTATCTGTTAATGAAAATATCCTGAGAGGAATATGTTTTTCAGTTGCTTTGAGCTCTGTTAATAGAAGGACCTCTCTCTCTCTCTCTCTCCTCTCTCTCCTCTCTCTCCTCTCTCTCTATCCGTGACTGTCCTGCCTAGACTGCATGGAGAGATGGCTCCGGCAACTGCTTATTTCCCACATTCTTCCTAGCTATGTGATTCTTCTCCCCAGTTTCGTTTTTGCACTTACAACCCATCTTCTAGCTCCTAATAACAGTCCTGGCATTCATTGCACGCAGTTACAAACCCGGCTCTGCTTATCAGACCGAGTGTGCTTGGGCTGAGTCCTCCTCGCCTCCTCCCTGGGGAGCTCTGGGCTCCACTTGCCTGAGCAGCAGGAGTGACAGCGCGGGTCGCAGTCTGCCGCCCCCACAGGACTGCAGCCCCGGCTCCTTTCCTGATAGGCATCTGCAAGTGTTCGCTTTCCCAGACCCTGGCAGTGACTTGAATGTTTACATTGTTGATGCTCTGCGCACAGGTAATGGCAGATAAAACATGACCAGTGTGACCAGCAGAGACAAAAAGCTGATTGATAAGGATCGCCTATTCATGAGGGAAAACAAGGAGGCAGGAGATGAGGCTGCAGGGGACAGGGTTCTTGGGGCCAGAGAAGGGAAATAGGAAGTTGAGGGGAGCCATTGTAAGTGTGGGGCCATAAGGAAAGAATCCTTGACCTCCTGTGGTCTCACTGCTCTCATAAGTCAGCAACAGAGTAAGAGGAGTGGGACAGTGTTTGCAGTTCAGGGGGGATTCTGTATTCTGCATTTACATGGACTGTAAAAAGCCATGAAGCGGAGACTTTTATTTAAGTTATGTCACTGGAGTGAGAAAGTATTCTGTTGTTCATAGATTGACAATGAGCTGTGATTGTGTGGTTCATTCTAGTTCTAATTGAGTGTCTGGCAACTTGTGTGGGTTTCTACAAAATCAGATTCTGTTATCTTTTAGAAATTGAAAATATACTTTAAACTAGGTTTCCGTTGGCAGTCTGCATGCATATGTAGGAAATGGAGGGAAAAAATTACCAGGACACTTAATTGTATAAAGCTCTAGGCTACTTTGAGAGCCTACGGATTGTCTTCAGGATTTACTAAGTAATGTGTTTCAAACAGTGCAGGCTCTGTGAACGTATGACTCATTTGCGGTAAAGCCTTAAATGGCCCTTTGGATATTCACCATAATGATTCGAGTTCCGACCTCTGTTTACCTGGATTGTTGGCAATATTTGTAAATTTATTAGCAATAAAACTACTTGTTTTAATCTTTAATTCATTCTTGTTGCATGAACACTACTTTCGTTAGTGCTTTACATGTAGTATGAGTCATAAAAAATTATTAAACATGTATTTTAGACTTTTGATGGACAATGAAATTGGACAAGAAATTAGCATCAAGATCTGTGGATGTAGTGTATAAACAATAATACAAGCTTTTTTCTGCAACATTTCAAAATATCTCTTTTCAATGTATATATTCAGATTGATTTCATGATCTATGTAATTGTATTAATATTTGTAAGACAGTGGCCGTGTTTTTAGGAAACATTTATAGATTGATAGAGGCATTATTCTATAACTTTAAATGATCCAAAAATGATACAGACATACAAATGAGTAAAAAAAATACACAAGCATGCAAATAGTTATAATACACACATTTACATGTCTATGATTTTACACAGAATAGATAGGCACTGAGAGAGCAAGAAAATTAAAAAACTAATCTGGTAAAATCTTAACAAGAACTGTTGTAAAAGATATAAATTGTTACAATCTGTTAAAAGAATATTTGACAATACATTTGAGAAGAACTTAAAATACATGCTCTTTGAGTTATTAATTCTACTTCTAGGAATCTCAGTTAAGGGATAGAATCAGTGACTTGTGCAAGGATGCATGTGTCAGAGTAGTCACTACAGAAATTCAGTGTCATAACAAAATCTTCACAATCTCCTGTCTCCATGTTAACTGAGTGCAGAGGAAGTGGCAAGTTTATTTATTTTAGTTGGTTGTTGCTTTTCAGTTTCCCTTCGTGAACGTATGGTGCTTTTGAATGTTGGTTGTGCCTTTAGCCCAGCAGTTAAGGGGCTCATGTCCAATATTAGCGTGACTCTGGATCCTGGCTGCAGATCCCTGCTGTTGGAGACCATGGGAAGCAGCAGTGATGGCTCAAGTAATTGGGCTCCTGTCGCTCATTAGGGAGACCTAGATTGACTTCCCAGAGTCTGAGTTCAAACCAGCTTGAGCTACTTTGCACATTTGGAGAGTTCTTTGCCTTTGCCTCTGCCTGTGCTCCCCCTCAAATACATACATACGTACATAAACATTTAAAAATAAACAATAATACTCTTTTGTCAAGGGCGTATGGTTGTCTTAATAAGATACTGCTAATTTGATTACCATGTAATTGTACATGTTTTTGGTTCTTTTTCTCCAGAGATCACCTGTATAAACATCAACTGAGATGATTATTAACAATGAAATCCTTTGCCTAAAAATCTCTGGGATTGAAGTCAGTAAATATGCTTTTGTGTTAAAGCTCTCTGAGTCATTCTTACTTATATAAAGTTTGAAAAGGCATGCTTGAAGTAAATCCGATTTGTCAGGAACTGGACTTCTAACAAATAATACGTCATAGTTTGGTAAAACTGTCATATCTTTGGCTAGAAAATAGTCATTTTAAAATTAGGGTTCCATTGAAGAAGAATAAAGCTATGTATTTTTGAAGAACATTTTTGTTGAAAGTGATGCACATCCTTGTCGTCTGTGTTTGGCAACCTTTGAGGCAGCCTCTTCCTTTGTGCCCATCAGAAGTCGACTTCCTGTTTTATCTACAATGACTGTAGGTCCACTTTTATCCAACGGCCTGGTATAGTGTGTTCCAGAAACCCTATGAAAGGAGCTGTGACCTCATCAGCGGATCTTGAGTAAAGATGAGCTTCCTGCTTCTATTTGCAGTGTACTGGTGCCTTCACCTATGTTTATATTCTTTATCCCTTGTCTAGCCTGTCCCTCCAGAGTAGACATGTGTGCCTGGAGGAGTGGTCAGTCATGGTAGCCAGACATTTCACTGGGGATATGTGCGTATTTTTGCTTCCAGTTAGCATGTTAGAAACCAGTGTTTTGGGACAGTGTTTTGGGACTGCTGTTTGTGACACTGGCATCCCACCTGAGCACCAGTTGCTGCTCTGCTTTCTGGTCCAGCTCCCTGCTAAGACACCTCGGGCCCCTGTACCCATGTTGGAGGCCCTGCTGGGGCTCTCTGCTCCTGACTTTGTTGTGGCCCATCCCCAGCCTTTGTGGCCACCTGGGGAGTGAACCAGTAGATGAAAAAAACTCTTTGTCTTGCCCTCTCCACTGGCCCTCCCCCACCCGCTGCACACTCATCCTTCTTTAAAAAAAATTAGTGCATAGAAATGCCATTTCATTTTCGCCTGTGATACTTAGCAAGTACTTCTAGGCAAAGAGCTGCTTCCTGAGTTTGTACGTGGGACTGTTCTGTGCATGATGGCTGTCTGTCTTTAATTTCAGATTTTGTTGATGGACCCATCCACCACAAGGCCCTACTCATATCGGTGACGGTCTGTAGTTTGCTCTTGGTCCTTATCATTCTCTTCTGTTACTTCAGGTAAGTTTCCAGCTTGGAGGTGGAGTGCCCAGAGTACACAGTGTCTTCCTTACACTAATATTCTACTACTTTTGCCTGTCAGTGTTTTCCACCATGGCTTACTTGGACCTGATTAGATATTGCGTTCAACTGAAAATATCAGTTACCATTAATGGATACGTGTCCTAATGAAGCTGTAAATAGATGTCCATCTCTTTTCTGCTTCAGACATCAGAAGTGTCCACATATATATTTCATCCCTAGGGAATCTAGTTTTGTTAAGAAATTTGGGGGCTGGTTGCTACTTAGTTTCCACTCTAAGCAGAAAAATGACACGTATTTAACTAGGATGGTACAAGGAATTTGCTATTGAGCCAAACTTTCCTTCTAATATTAAAAAAGTTTAGCTATAATTTATAGATTAATTACTAAAATAAAATGTCATAATATTGAAGTGAAGTGTGCTCATTATAAATCATTTTGTTACCTCAGAACTGATTCTCTAGGTTGTGAAATATGAACAATTTTTATATTCATATAATTTGCCTTTTGAGCAGTTTAATATGAATTTGTGATATTCTGTAAATGAGTGAATGAGTTGATTAAAATAAATTATTTTGAAGTGAAAACATTAAAATTACTAACAAAATGTTTTTGAAATTTAATTTTACTGCGTTTGATATTGCATTTTATATTACCTTACATAAGAGTTAGTTGTAATGTATGTTATGACCCAAAAATTTATCTTAAATTAAGGATCCTAAAAGATTTTAGGAAATTCATATAGGAGCTGTTTAGAAATACTAGCAGAATGTAGTGTGCTTAAATATATTGTAAGAAAAAGAATAGATATAGATGGTTGAGACCAAGTAAAATCATATAGTTTATTTTTAAAAATACACTGGCAAAATAATTATCATTTGGATATCAGAAACATAAGACATACTTAGCACTTAATTTTATATTTATCGGCTAAGATGAATTCTGTGATTACTGGAAGGCTTCACCCCTTTCATTGCATCCTATTCTCTCAAATTATCTGCATTTTTCCCTCTTCAGGTATAAGAGGCAAGAAACCAGACCTCGGTACAGCATCGGGTTGGAACAGGATGAAACTTACATTCCTCCAGGAGAGTCCCTGAGAGACCTAATCGAGCAGTCTCAAAGCTCGGGAAGTGGATCAGGCCTCCCTCTGCTGGTATGAGAAGAGCATATCTTGAATTTAAAGGAAATGTCGTCTGAAAGGAGAAGTCAGTAAACACTGGGTTTCATTTTACTGAAACAGATAGGGCCCCGGACAAGGAGAAGGCTCTCTGTAGTCAGCTGGCCGTCAGATCTCAGGTGCAGGGCTTCCTGATAACATTTTGACATATTGAGGGTAGGTGATTGTTTTTTAATGCACAGGTAGGGTTACAGTCCAGACCCTCAGACATTCTGATAAAGAGCTGATTAGAAAACACGAAACATCGGACCATCTTGCCTCTGTTTTTGGTGAGGATAGCATTACTGCACTTTGGCCTGGCTTTTGAAGGCTAAGGTATGACTGCCATCTGGGAGCTGAGCACTTTGACAAAGGAAAAAAGGCCGTGTCCGCTACAGGGCTTACGTTTCAGGGCGAGGTCCTGGCTTTCCATTCAGGAGGGCTTTAGTTTTCTGATGTCAGTGCTGTCCACACTGTGAGCCTTGAAGAGACAGTCTGCCCGGTCCAAGGCGCTTGCTTCCACGACACAGGTGTGTGTCACTTTTATGCGCCGTGTGGAAAGATGGTCGGGATTTGGGATGGAAAGAGCAATTTTCATTAGAAATCGTTTCCTTAGTAAACTTTGAAGATCCTTTTGGCCTGATGCTGGCTTTTGACTGTTGCTTCCTTGGTTCATTGTGACCTTTTAGTTACTACAACAAGATATGTATTTTAAGGCCTGGCACAAAATGACCTGTGTGGTTATTTTTAGCAGTATGGTCCAAATGATCCAAATTGTTGTAGAAGTTTTGGAATCAAGTTGCTTGACTTATTTATTCCCAGATTTAATTAATACGTAGCAAATACAAATCTTATATTTGAACATCTGTTGTACTTTTTTTTAAAGTACAAGTGGTAAAACTCCCTTTCAGTATTCATGAATTAAGTGTTCCTGCTTTTCAAATTCAAACTGATTGTTCTTCTAGAACTTTTCTTCTTTCTAACCCATTACTATGCAGTTAGTGCTCTAAAATCTTTGATCTTATTATGTCATTTCCATGGATATAGCATTCTAATACCCAGTGCTGTTGCTGGGTCATCTTAGCCTGATCCTATGGTGTATACACTCAGCCTGCCTACCCATGCCCTGCTCCCACCTCCCTGCCACCTGCGTTCCAAACTCTACACCACTGTTGAGTGACTGTTCATTAAATTCTTAAATACAACCCCATCCATGTCTTTGCAGATGTCATTTCTTTAGGAGCATTCTCCCCAGTTAGGGCTCGAGGCCTACCTCATGTTCTGCCTCTGTGACAACTTCTTCTAAGCTGGCGTATTTATTTAGCTTCTGTTGTAATGTTTTTCATTTTAGTACCAATACCACAGCTTAAAATAATGTTATTGATGTTAATGTGTCGTGTCTTTTGATGGAGTTTGTCCTCCTTTGTTGCTGTGGATTCGTTCTGAGAGGAGCAGCGTGGTGGAGGCAAGAGGCCCGGAGTCACCACCACACAGACCCCGGGAGTCTGGTGAAAGCAGGCCAGAGGCAAGCAATCCGCAGACTCGTTTATTTCAGTAGGTACAGCCGCTTAAATAGCCAAGGCAGCCAATCCGGTGAAGGGGCTGTTTATGCTCTAACCAATCACAGCCTGTAGCCAGGCAGTATCCGAAGCCATCCAGTCACAGCTTGTTGCCAGGCAGGCTCCATTGCCAGGTGGTTTCCCAGGGGGTTTTGAAGCCACTCCTGAGTAACTGACGCTTGCTTGCCAGTGGCCATCTTGGCATGGCTTTCTCATTCCAACACACTCCTTGAGTGTGGAAATTCCATTTTGTTCACTTCCTATCAGTTAGAGTGCTTGACTTATGAAAGGGCCTGCAGAGTCATTTTTTCTGAAGGTTGCAAGGAGTAGGCATTTAGCCTAGAGGTTAAGATGACTGAGTCCCTCATCAAGTCCTGACTCCAGCTTCCTGCTAATGCAGACCTGGCAGGTAACAGTGATGGCTTGGGTAACTGAGTTCCTGCTACTCAGGAGGGAGATACAGATTGCAATCCCTGATCCTGTCTCTGGCCCCAGATCAGCCCAGGCTGTTGTGGGTAGTTGAAGTGCAAAATTGTGGATGGGAGTTCTTTTTTTCTGTTTTTTCTCTGTCTCTTTACTTCTCAAATAAGTTAAAGCAAATGCTGCCAGCTCTTACTTTTTTTTCTTTTTAAATATTTATTTTATTTATTTGAAAGACAGAGTTAACAAAAAGAGGTAGAGACATAGAGAAAGAGGTCTTCCATCCGCTGGTTCACTCCCCAGATGGCTACAGTGGCTGGAGCTGTGCCGATCCGAAGCCAGGAGCCAGGAGCTTCTTCCAGGTCTCCCACGTGGGTGGAACGGCCCAAGGACTTAAGAGCATATATTCTCAAACCAGATTGCCCAGGTTCCAACCCTGGCCAGGTAGTAGCTTTTACAAATATATTCTCATTTAATCCTCATTGCAACCCTGTGAGATAGTGTAGCTAATGAAATAATATATACCCCGCCCCTCCAAGAACTGTCACAGGCAACACTCCGTGTACACACAAACTGAGATGGCTATGACATCACTAGGTGATATACTCTTAGGGAACTGAAACCATCATTATATATTTGACCTGAAATTGACTGAAATGTCATTCTGTGACCCGTGAATGCACTAGAAATACCTCCCTGTGTTACACTTCAGGTGATGTAGGCCCAGATAGTCCAACTGGCTTGCGTGTGGAAGAGCTGGGATTCGAACCCAGGAGATTTGCCTGCAGAAACTGTGCTTTTAGTGTTTGTGAGCAAAGACTCACACGTTAGTTCAGTGCAATAAATATATTCGATGGGGTCAGATGGGAAGGAGCAATTTAGAGACCCTTGTTCAATAAAAAAGTCTCAGTATTACAGATTTAATATCTGGTTTTAAGACAGTAAGTGTATAGTAGTCCCTCCATGAATTATGTGAATGAATACCTCACCTTCATACTTATTTGTTATTTAGTTCATTAACATCATGGAAAAATTCCTGCCTTACATAAAAACACAACTTGGACTTGGTGTTCTCCACAAGGCTTTACATGTGCCCTTTCATTTTGAGTCTTCTCTTATTTCGTAAAATATCCATTTATTTTTTTTTCTTCCTCAAAAGGAAGGCAGAAGATAGGGTGGTAAGACGTAAGGTAGTGTTTGTTTTTATTTTCTCTCTGTTTTTTTTTTAGCTACTATATATGCAAATGCCCAGCATAATATGTAATACATACATAGTGGATAATAAATAGTAAAGTTCTATTGCTTTTTTTATATTCAATTTATCTGAACTTTTAAAGGAATTAAAAATGAGATTGTTAGAGTCTGAAAAAGCCCACCGCCCGAGGAACGACTCCAAGAGACTTTTCTCTCATGCAACCAGCAAAGGGTTAAAGATTTATTGATTATCCAGCATGCTGGGGCTGTCTGATCATACATGAGCAGAGCAGCCCGAATAACCAAAGGTTAGGGTTTATAAAGGCAAAAACCACAAAACCGGGAAGGGGGGAATACATGGTGCTATGCACGGTTGTTATACACAGTTGCTAAAATCAAAAGAGAGTACATAAAATCAAAAGAGAGTATATGGTTACTGGGGTCAACATAACCTAAAACCTAAGTGAAATTAATATTTATCATAATCTTGACAATACTAGTTACAATATTACAATTAGCAATTAGGACTTGACATTAATGTAAGACACAGACAAATGACATCTTTTTTTTAACTTATATTTAATGAATATAAATTTCCAAAGTACAGAATATTGATTACAATGGCTTCCCCCCATAACGTCCCTCCAACCCGCAACCCTCCCCTTATCCACTCCCTCTCCCCTTCCATTCACATCAAGATTCATTTTCGATTCTCTTTATATACAGAAGATCAGTTTAGCATACATTAAGTAAAGATTTCAACAGTTTGCTCCCACACAGAAACATAAAGTGAAAAATACTGTTTGAGTACTAGTTATAGCATTAAATCTCAATGTACAGCACATTAAGGACAGAGATCCTACATGAGGAGTAAGTGCACAGTGACTCCTGTTGTTGACTTAACAAATTGACACTCTTGTTTATGGCATCAGTAATCACCCTAGGCTCTTGTCATGAGCTGCCAAGGCTATGGAAGCCCCCTGAGTTCACTGACTCTGATCGTATTTAGACAAGGCCCATGGTCAAAGTGGAAGTTCTCTCCTCCCTTCAGAGAAAGGTACCCCCTCCTTCTTTGATGACCCGTTCTTTCCACTGGGATCTCACTCGTGGAGATCTTTCATTTAGGTTTTTTTTCCCCCCAGAGTGTCTTGGCTTTCCATGCCTGAAATACTCTCATGGGCATTTCAGCCGGATCCGCTTGCCTTAAGGGCTGATTATGAGGCCAGAGTGCTGTTAGGACATTTGCCATTCTATGGGTCTGCTGTGTATCTCACTCCCCATGTTGGATCATTCTCTCCCTTTTTTATTCTATCAGCTAGTATTTGCAGACACTATTCTTGTTTATGTGATCCCTTTGGTTCTTAGTCCTATTATTACGATCAATTGTGAACAGAAATTGATCACTGGGACTAGTGAGATGGCATTAGTACATGCCACCTCGATGGGATTGAATTGGAATCCCCTGGTATGTTTCTAACTCTACTGTTTGAGGTAAGTCAGCTTGAGCATGTCCTGAATTGCACATCTCTTCCCTCTCTTATTCCCACTCTTATATTTAACAGCAATCACTTTTCAGTTAAGTTTCAGCACTTAAGAAGAATTGTGTATTGATTACAGTATTCAACCAAAAGTATTAAGTAGAACAAACAAACAAAAATACTAAGAGGGATAACATATTAAGGTGTTCATCAACAGTCAGGGTGAGGGCTGATCAAGTCACTGTTTCTCATAGTGTTCATTTCACTTTAAGGTTTCCTTTTTGGTGCTCAGTTAGTTGTCACCTATCAAGGAGAACAAGTGGTAGACAAATGACATCTTTATTATTAGCCCAGGTAACCCAGGTGCATGCTAGGGGGTTTTTGTGCTCTGCCAAGGGTGATGTAGTGCACTGCTATTGTCTGACTATTTGAGATCATAGTTTCAGACCAGAGTCTCATGGTGGGGGGGGTTCTTTCTCAGAATGGAGTCTCAAGTGCTCCAAAATGGAGTCCCTACTGTCAAGGTGCTACTTTACTCTGTCTTATTTCTACAGCTGTACCAGGAAGGTTTAAACCTGTAAGCTTAAGCTTAACTTTTTACACCCGCACATATACAATTTCAACTCTTCAAGATAAATTCTTTTCACACTGAACATTGAGCAATCTTCTGAAATATTTTCTTCACTTTTAACTCAGCCTTATTAAATAAAGACTTGTAAGCTGTGTAGAAGAGTGTGTTGGGTGGGAATAATTCAGGGTCATGGTAGAAAGTTCAGAGCATTACTTATAGAAGGTACTGCAAAAAGCTTATGGGAAACAGAATTAAAAGGTAAGTTAGGGCAGATATTCGGTGTAGCAGTTAAGATGCCAGTTAAGATACCCACTTCCCATTCTGAGTCTCTGGGTTCTATCCCAAGCTCTGGCTCTTCATTCCGGCTTCTTACCAATGCAGACCCTAGGAGGCGGCAAGTGATGGCTCAAGGAGTTGGGTTTCTGGCACCCTCCAGAGAGTTGGCTTTAGTTCCCAGCTTCTGGCTTCTAGCTTCTGGCTTCCTAGCGCCGGCCATTTTAGGCATTTGGCGAGTAAGCTAGCTCTCTTTATTATTAATTTTTAAAAAGTTTAATTTGGTGCACAAAATTTTTAAAACCCATGCATAAATTTTCATAATATATATTTTCTGAAGATCCTACATATGTTTGGTTTCAAATTTTAAAAAAATTATTTCTATAAAAGGAACAAATTTTATGTATTTTATAAATGCAGTTTTAAGAACATACTGATACTTCTCATTCTATCCTCCCTCCTTCCCTTACTCTCATCCTCCCTTCTTGTTCCTTTCTTATTTTTCTTCAAATTTTTGAAGTGACATACTTTCAATATATAATAAAAAACTTAACCCTACGCTAAATAAAGAATTTAATAAGTAGTAAGTAGAAAAACTGTAAATAATAATCATATCTCAAAATGTCAATTTCTCTCATATATGTTACTTTTTTGTACTCTATATATTACCATAAATCAGAAAATTTGTCTATTTAGGGCTGGCTTATTTCACTAAGCACAATGGTCCGTCTCCAGTTGCATCCATTTTATTGTGAAAGACAGGATTTCATTCCTTTTTATGGCTGAATAGTATTCCAGTCAACAGTTGATGGATATATGGGTTGATTCTGTATCTTGGCTATTGTGATTTGGGCTTCTATAAATCTTGGGCTGCAGGTATTTTTTTTTGTTTGTTTGTTTTTTGTTTTTGTTTTTGTTTTTTTTATCTTTTATTTAATGAATATAAATTTCCAAAGTACGACTCATGGGTTACAATGGCTTCCCCCCCCATACCGTCCCTCCCACCCACAACCCTCCCCTTTCCCACTCCCTCTCCCCTTCCATTCACATCAAGATTCATTTTCGATTATCTTAATATACAGAAGATCAGCTTAGTATACATTAAGTAAGGATTTCAGCAGTTTGCTCCCACACAGAAACATAAAGTGAAAAATAATAGATGATTTTTTTTAAATGATGATGAAATCAGATCAGACCTATTGTCATGTTTAATCCCAGTGAGAGTCAAGTTGGGAATTGATAATTTCTTTTTTTTTTTTTTTTACAGAAGATCAGTTTAGTGTACATTAAGTAAAGATTTCAATCGTTTGCACCCCCATAGAAACACAAAGTGAAATATACTGTTTGAGTACTCGTTATAGCATTAAGCCTCAGTGTACAGCACATTAAGGACAGAGATCCTACATGAGGAGTAAGTGCACAGTGACTCCTGTTGTTGACTTTACCAATTGACACTCCTGTTTATGGCATCAGTAATCTCCCTATGCACCAGTCATGAGTTTCCAAGGCTATGGAAGCCCCTTGAGTTCTCCGACTCTTATCTTGTTTAGACACGGTCATAGTCAAAGTGGAGGTTCTCTCCTCCCTTCAGAGAAAGGCACCTCCCTCTTTGAAGACCTGTTCTTTCCACTGGGATCTCACTCACAGAGATCTTTTTGCCAGAGTGTCTTGGCTTTCCATGCCTGAAATACTCTCATGGGCTTTTCAGCCAGATCCGAGTGCCTTTAGGGCTGATTCTGAGGCCAGAGTGCTATTTAGGACATCCGCCATTCTATGAGTCTGCTGAGTATCTCACTTCCCATGTTGGATCACTCTCCCCTTTATTTATTCTATCGGTTAGTGTTAGCAGATACTAGACTTGTTTATGTGCTCCCTTTGACTCTTAGTCCTTTCATTATGATCAATTGTGAACTGAAATTGATCACTTGGAATAGTGAGATGGCATTGGCACATGCCACCTTGATGGGATTGAATTGGAATCCCCTGGTATGTTTCCAACTCTACCAATTGGGGCAAGTCAGCCCGAGCATGCCCCAAATTATACATCTCTTCCCTCTCTTATTCCCACTCTTATGTTTAACAGGGATCACATTTCAGTTAATTTTCAACACTTAAGAATAACTGTGTGGGCCGGCGCCGCGGCTCACTAGGCTAATCCTCCCCCTAGCGGCGCCGGCACACCGGGTTCTAGTCCCGGTCGGGGCGCCGGATTCTGTCCCGGTTGCCCCTCTTCCAGGCCAGCCCTCTGCTGTGGCCAGGGAGTGCAGTGGAGGATGGCCCAGGTGCTTGGGCCCTGCACCCCATGGGAGACCAGGAAAAGCACCTGGCTCCTGGCTCCTGCCATCGGATCAGCGCGGTGCGCCGGCCGCAGCGCGCCAGCCGCGGCGGCCATTGGAGGGTGAACCAACGGCAAAAGGAAGACCTTTCTCTCTGTCTCTCTCTCTCACTGTGCACTCTGCCTGTCAAAAAAAAAAAAAAAAAAAAGAATAACTGTGTGATAATTACAGAATTAAACCAGTCATATTAAGTAGAACAGACAAAAAAAAAAATACTATGAGGGATAATGTATTAAGTTGTCCATTAGCAGTCAGGGCTATGCTGATCAAGTCACCATTTCTCATAGTGTCCATTTCACTTCAGGAGGTTTCCTTTTTGGTGTTCAGTCAGTTGTCACCGATCAGGGAGAACATATGGTATTTGTCCCTCTGGGACTGGCTTACTTCACTCAGCATGATGTGTTCCAGATTCCTCCATTTTGTTGCAAATGACTGGATTTCGTTGTTTCTTACTGCGGTATAGTATTCTAAAGAATACATATCCCATAATTTCTTTATCCAGTCTACCATTGATGGGCATTTAGGTTGGTTCCAGGTCTTGGCTATTGTGAATTGTGCTGCAATAAACATTAGGGTGCAGACCGCTTTTTTGTTTATCAATTTAAACTCCTTTGGGTAAATTCCAAGGAGTGGGATGGCTGGGTCGAACGGTAGGGTTATCTTCAGGTTTCTGAGGAATCTCCAGACTGATTTCCATAGTGGCTTGACCAGTTTGCATTCCCACCAACAGTGGGTTAGTGTCCCTTTTTCCCCACATCCTCGCCAGCATCTGTTGTTGGTAGATTTCTGTATGAGAGCCATTCTAACCAGGGTGAGGTGAAACCTCATTGTGCTTTTGATTTGCATTTCCCTGATTGCTAGTGACCTTGAACATTTTTTCATGTGCCTGTTGGCCATTTGGATTTCCTCTTTTGAAAAATGTCTATTGAAGTCCTTGGCCCATCTCTTAAGTGGGTTATTGGTTTTGTTTTTGTGGAGTTTCTTGATCTCTTTGTAGATTCTGGTTATTAACCCTTTATCTGTTGCATAGTTTGCAAATATTTTTTCCCATTCTGTCGGTTGTCTCTTCACTCTCCTGACTGTTTCTTTTGCAGTACAGAAACTTCTCAATTTGATGCAATCCCAATAGTTGATTTTGGCTTTGACTGTCTGTGCCTCCTGGGTCTTTTCCAGAAACTCTTTGCCTGTGCCAATATCTTGAAGGGTTTCTCCAATGTTCTCTAATAACTTAATGGTGTCAGGACGTAGATTTAGGTCTTTAATCCACGTTGAGTGGATTTTTGTGTAAGGTGTAAGGTAGGGGTCTTGCTTCATGCTTCTGCACGTGGAAATCCAATTTTCCCAGCACCATTTATTGAATAGACTTTCCTTGCTCCAGGAATTAGTTTTAGATCCTTGATCAAATATAAGTTGGCTGTAGATGTTTGGATTGATTTCTGGTGTTTCAATTCTGTTCCATTGGTCTATCCATCTGTTTCTGTACCAGTACCATGCTGTTTTGATTACAACTGCCCTGTAGTATGTCCTGAAGTCTGGTATTGTGATGCCTCCGGCTTTGTTTTTGTTGTACAAGATTGCTTTAGCTATTCGAGGTCTCTTGTGCCTCCATATGAATTTCAGCATCATTTTTTCTAGATCTGCGAAGAATGTCTTTGGTATCTTGATTGGGATTGCATTGAATCTATAAATTGCTTTTGGGAGAATGGACATTTTGATGATGTTGATTCTTCCAATCCATGAGCATGGAAGATTTTTCCATTTTTTGGTATCCTCTTCTATTTCTTTCTTTAAGGTTTTGTAATTTTCATCGTAGAGATCTTTAACGTCCTTGGTTAAGTTTATTCCAAGGTATTTGATTGTTTTCATAGCTATTGTGAATGGGATTGATCTTAGCAGTTCTTTCTCAGTCATGGCATTGCTTGTGTATACAAAGGCTGTTGATTTTTGTGCATTGATTTTATATCCTGCCACTTTGCCAAACTCCTCTATGAGTTCCAATAGTCTCTTAGTAGAGTTCTTTGGATCCTCTAAGTACAGAATCATATCATCTGCAAAGAGGGATAGTTTGACTTCTTCCTTCTTGATTTGTATTCCTTTGATTTCTTTTTCTTGTCTGATGGCTCTGGCTAAAACTTCCAGAACTATGTTAAATAGCGGTGGTGAGAGTGGGCATCCCTGCCTGGTGCCAGATTTCAGTGGAAATGCTTCCAACTTTTCCCCATTCAATAGGATGCTGGCTGTGGGTTTTTTATAAATTGCTTTGATTATATTGAGGAATGTTCCTTCTATACCCAATTTGCTTAGAGTTTTCATCATGAAAGGGTGTTGAATTTTATCAAATGCTTTCTCTGCATCAATTGAGATAATCATGTGGTTTTTCTTCTGCAGTCTGTTAATGTGGTGAATCACATTGATTGATTTGCGAATGTTGAACCATCCCTGCATACCAGGGATGAATCCCACTTGGTCTGGGTGGATGATTTTCCTGATGTGTTGTTGTATTCTATTGGCCAGAATTTTATTGAGGATTTTTGCGTCTATGTTCATCAGGGATATTGGTCTGTAATTTTCTTTCAGTGCTGCATCTTTCTCTGGCTTAGGGATTAAGGTGATGCTGGCTTCATAGAAAGAATTTGGGAGGATTCCCTCTTTTTCGATTGTTCTGAATAGTTTGAGAAGAAATGGGATTAGTTCTTCTTTAAATGTCTGGTAGAATTCAGCAGTGAATCCATCTGGTCCTGGGCTTTTCTTTGTTGGGAGGGCCTTTATTACTGTTTCAATTTCTGTTTCAGTTATGGGTCTATTTAGGTTTTCGATGTCTTCATGGTTCAATTTTGGTAGATTGCATGTGTCCAGGAATCTATCCATTTCTGATAGGTTTTCCTGTTTGCTGGCATACAGGTCCTTGTAGTAATTTCTGATGATTCTTTTTATTTCTGTGGTGTCTGTTGTTACGTTTCCTTTTTCATCTCTGATTTTATTGATTTGGGTCTTTTCTCTTCTTTTTTTAGTTAGTTGGGCCAATGGGGTGTCAATTTTGTTTATTTTTTCAAAAAACCAGCTTCTCGCTTGGCTGATTTTTTGTAATGTTTTTTTGGATTCAATCCTGTTAATTTCTTCTCTGGTTTTAATTATTTCTCTTCTCCTACTAGATTTGGGTTTGGTTTGCTGCAGTTTTTCTAGGTCCTTGAGGTGCGCTGAAAGCTCATTTATTTGGTACCTTTCCAATTTCTTGATATAGGCACCTATTGCTATAAATTTGCCTCTCAATACTGCTTTTGCTGTATCCCATAAGTTTTGATATGTTATGTTGTTGTCTTCATTTACTTCCAGAAAGTTTTTGATTTCTCTTTTGATTTCTTGAATGACCCAGTGTTCATTCAGGAGCATGTTGTTCAGTCTCCATGTGTTTGCATACTTTCTGGGGTTTCCTGAGTTGCTAATTTCCAGCTTCATCCCGCTGTGGTCTGAGAAGCTGCATGGTATGATTCTAATTCTTTTAAATTTGCTGAGACTTGCTTTATGGCCTAGTATGTGATCAATCCTAGAGAAGGTTCCATGCGCTGCTGAGAAGAATGTGAAGTCTGTAGATGTAGGGTTGAAAGTTCTGTAGATATCTGTTAGATCCATTTGGGCAGTAGTGTCAATTAAATCTGCTGTTTCCTTGTTGATCTTCTGTCCTATTGATCTGTCTATTTCTGAGAGTGGAGTATTGAAGTCCCCCAGTACTATTGTATTGGAATCTAAATCTCCCTTTAAGTCCCTTAACATATCTTTTAAATAGACCGGTGCCCTGTAATTAGGTGCATATACATTTATAATAGTTACATCTTCCTGTTGAATTGAACCCTTAATCATTATATAGTGTCCCTCTTTGTCTCTCTTAACAGTTTTTGTATTAAAGTTTATTTTGTCTGATATTAATATGGCTACACCTGCTTTTTTTGGTTTCTGTTGGCATGGAATATCTTTTTCCAACCTTTCACTTTCAGTTGCAGGTATTTTTTTTTATATGCTGATTTCATTTCCTATGGGTAAGTTTCCAAGAGTGGGGTGGCTGGGTCATATGGTAGATCTATTTTAAAATTTTTGAGGAATCTATACTATCTTCAATAATGGTTGTGCTAGTTTACATTTCCACCAGCGATGTATTAGAGTAGTTATCTTTTTTAACCCATTGTCCCATTAACTTTTTTGAAGTGTTGTCATATGTACATGGACTTAAATATTAGAGACTATCAGTATCTGATACCTATACTTAATCTGTAGATAAGGTGACAATACTGGAATAGTGATAACTTCTTTCATTTATTTATTTTTAAAGATTTATTTATTTAATTGAAAGAGTTACAGAAAGTTGGAGAGACAGAAAAGGAGAGAGAAATCTTCTGTCCATTGCAAAGGCTGCATAGCTGAATGGCTGCAATGGCTAGGGCTGGGCAAAGCTGGGCTGAAGCCAGGAACCAGAAGCTTCTTCTGAGTTTCCCTCATAGGTGTAGAGGCCCAAGCACTTGGGCCATCATCTGCTGCTTTCCCCCAGGCACATCGGCAGGGAGCTAGATAGGATGTGGTGCAGACAGGACTCCAGATGGCACCCATATGGGATGCTGGCATTGCAAGAGGCAGCTTAACCTGCTACACCACAAACAGACCCTGTTATAACTCCTTTTTGCTTCCCTTTTTGGAAGTAGTTACAATGATTAAATCTTCTGGACATCTTATTTATATAGTCACCCTTTAAAATAGATATCTAATATAATTAGGAATAAAAATTTAGGCACAAAGAAACTAGAAACATTTGCTAAGTCAAATAAATCACAGATTTAAAATTTTTCAAGTTATATTTTTGAGTCCTTCGATGTTACACTAACTCTCAAAAACATTGTATTTTTAATTTTTGCCACATCTGTCAGGACTCACATTCACTTGTAAGAAGATGATACTATCTTCTGAACAAAGGCAAATGCAAAGCTGCTTAGAATAAGATTTACATAGGAGAGAACGATCCAACATGGAAAGTGGGATACACAGCAGACATATAGAATGGCAGATGTCTTAAGCAGCACTCTGGCCTCAGAATCAGCCCTTAAGGCATTCAGATCCAGATAAAAAGCCCATGAGAGTATGTCAGGCATGGAAAGGCAAGACACTGTGGCAAAAACAAAACAAAACAAAACCTAAATGAAAGATCTCTGTGAGTGAGATCCCAGTGGAAAGAATGGGGCATCAAAGAAGGAGGTACCTTTCTCTGAAGGGAGGACAGAACTTCCATTTTGACTATGACCTTGTCTAAATAAGATCGGAGTTGGCGAACTCAAAAGGCTTCCACAGCCTTGGCAACTCATGACAAGAGCCTCTGGTGATTACTGATGACATAAACGAGAGTGTCAATTGATAAATCAACAACAGGAGTCACTGTGCACTTACTCCCCATGTAGGATCTCTGTCCTTAATGTGTTGTACTATGTGAATTAACAGTATAACTAGTACTCAAATAGTACTTTACACTTTGTGTTTCTTTGTGGGTGCAAACTGTTGAAATCTTAATATATACTAAATTGATCTTCTGTATATAAAGAGAATTGAAAATGAATCTTGATGTGAATGGGATGGGAGAGGGAGCAGGAGATGGGATGGTTGTGGGTGGGAGGGAGGTTGAAGGGGGAAAAAGCCACTGTGATCCATAAGCTGTACTTTGGAAATTTATATTTATTAAATAAAAGTTAAAAAAAGAAAAAGATTTCCATAGACACAGGAGTGTGCAACACTTGTAAATTAAGTATAATTCTTCTTTAATAAGTTTGGGAATTTTCCTCACGAGAGAGTTTTCTACTTGTGTATTTGTGTATTTGACTCCTAAGCTGCTTAGGCATCTTGATGCCTCTGTCCCCTGGTTTGGGAACAGAAGCACTCCCAGGGTCCCCTCATCATGTGGTTGACTCCTAGGGGAGGAGATCTCTCTCTCCATGTGCTTACTGCTGTCAGGTTTCATGGTTTCTTGGCATATCAGCTTCCTCCAGGCCTCCCATGTGGATTCAGGGGCCCAAGCACATGGGCCATATCCTCTGCTTTCCCACGTGCATCCTCAGGGAGCTGGATTGGGAGTTTAGCAGCCAGGACACTAACCAGCACCCATGTGGGATACCAGTGCTGCAGGTGGAGGCTTTCTGCACTACGCCACAGCGCTGGCCCCAGAAGTATCATTTCCAGTACTCTCTTCCTGCAGGCCTATTTTTCATTCCATCTCCCTCTTTATGAATTGCATTTCCAGTTCCTTAGGATTTTACATCTGAAAATTCCACTGTGTAATCTGAAGGAGTTGAGTCCAGTTGGGCTGTTTTAGTTGATGACTCATTGATTGTGGCTCTTCCCTTTTAAGGAATTTATTCTTTTCTTCCCTCTTTCTCTCCCTTTTCTTCTTTTGCCCTACTTTTTTCTTCCCTTCCTTCCTTCCATCCTCCCTTGGAGGGTTCCTTTATTTCTTGGTGAGCCCAACGCCATTACAGTTTCTTTCTTGTATTTTATCCATGATCAAGTTGTTTGGCAGCAAGAGCTCCTTCAAAGTTCGGTTATCTCACCATGGTTGTGGGATGAGAATTGACCATGCAAGTGATTGCCCCAGAGAGGCTTTGTATTTGGCTTTTGTGGGAGCTATGGCATGCTCCCACCCCAGGACAAGTTTGGCACCATTGGGTGGTCCTTGCTCCAGTGTTACGGGATCAGCTCCTAGATGCTGGGTGTCAGTGCTGCTCTTGGTCAATGTCCAAACAGCAGCCTGGCTTTTGTATCTGCTAATGTTTCCCTGCTCTGCTCTCAACTCCCTCTGCTCTCCTCCCTCCCTCTCTCTCTTCCTGCTCCCTCCCTAAAGATTTCCTTTATTTCTGATGTGCCCAACAATGCCTTGCAATTTTGTTTTCCTATACTTTATCCATGATTGAGAGTATGGCAGCAAGAGTCCCTTCAGAGTATGAAACATCCCATTCTGGTGGGAGGAATGGAAATTGTCTATTCCACCAGTTACTGTGAAGCCATTCAGCTGTTTGTCTCAGTGAAAATGATAGTAGGTAGAATGAGATAGCAATTTAGAAGCAAGATTTTGAACATTCAGAATCCTCAGTCTACTTCAAAGAGATTTGAAAGGTATTGCATAAGTTGTATTGCATAAATTAATAACTAAATACAAATGACTTGTCTATAAAAAGAAAAAAAATACTGGCTATTTTGTATCTTGAATTGTTTCTTCTCTGGAGAAAAAAAAAAAAAAACCATCTGTAGTGCTGTGAATACAATAACAGTGTGTTTCGGGATTTAACAGGTCCAAAGGACGATAGCTAAGCAGATTCAGATGGTGAAGCAGATTGGAAAAGGTCGCTATGGGGAAGTTTGGATGGGCAAGTGGCGTGGCGAAAAGGTGGCCGTGAAAGTGTTCTTCACCACGGAGGAAGCCAGCTGGTTCAGAGAGACCGAAATCTACCAGACAGTGTTGATGAGGCACGAAAACATTTTGGGTGAGCAAAGTCTGAGGCGCAATGTTCGGATTTTCCTAGCTTCCTCCTGTCTTTCTGCTGACGCCTGCTAACTCGTCTGCTTAGACCCGTTATGAAACATACAGAATTTTCCTTCTTGGCCCAGACCCAAGAACCTTGTAAGCGTCTAAGTGGGAGACCCCACAGGAGGAGTGACTAAGGCACTGCCGAATGAATGGTGAGCTGCAAGTGAAATACTCACTACCATTTTTTCTGCAGCAACAGAAAATGCAGATGTGAAAACCAGACTTCAGACTTTCTTGGGAAGTTTTAGGGACTTGAAGGGGCATAGTTTAAATGTGAAAAGTTATAGTAACTGTATCCGCAGTGCTTTTTTTTATCAAGAGTCTATGCTGAGCATTTATTTTTTTATCTATTTTCTCAGGTTAGACATGATCTGTCTGAATCATTCAAGTAGACTAATCAGTGAGGTGTGTCCCTTAACTCAAGACCCTCTTTTGTAAACAGTGTCTTATATCTAATGCCATATTACAACTGCTGAGCAGGAAGACGTCCTGGGGAGGGCACTCAGCCTAGTGGTTAAGACCTATATGCCATATCACAGTGCCTAGGTTCAATATACCCCTCCAGCTGCCGACCCCAGCTTCCTGCTAACATAGACCTTGGAAGGCAACATGATCGCTCAAAGAATTGGGTTTCTGCCACCCGTGCGGGAGACCTGGATTGAGTTCTCTCCTGGCTTTGGCTGGCCCACCGCTAGCCATCGTGGGTATCTGGACAATAAATCAGCAGATGGGGGCTCTTTTCCTTCTCCATCTTTCAAATTAATTAAAAAAATGTTTTTGTATATGAGCTCTGAATATTTCTCTACCACTCCAATTTTGATTGCTTCTGACTAGTATTAATAATTTAATACAGTCATTCACATAATCAGAAAATTGAGTGAAATGATAAACAAAAGACACCAATGGACAAAGAATGGTATTTGAGAATACAAGTTCTTCTTGATACTATTCAGAAAACACTGCCTGGGGCTGGCATTCTGGAACAGTGATTAAGCTGTCGCCTGTGATTCCAGCATCCCGCGTGAGTGCCAGATCCAGTCCTGGCTGCTCCACTTCCAATTCACTTTCCTACTAATGTACCTAGGAAAGCATGGGAGGATGGTTCAAGTGCTTGGGCCCCTGCTATCCATGTGGGAGACCTCCATGAAGCTGTTGGTTTCAGCCTGGCCCAGTCTCCCTCCTCTATGTCTCCCTTTCTCTGTCTCTGTAATTCTGTCTCTCCTTCTGTCTCTGTAATTCTCCCATTCAAATAAGTAAATTAAATATTTAAAAATCTATTTGTCCTTTTTTCTTTTTAGGGTTTATTGCTGCAGACATCAAGGGAACAGGGTCCTGGACCCAGTTGTACCTAATCACAGACTACCATGAAAATGGTTCCCTTTATGATTACTTGAAGTCCACCACTCTAGACACAAAGTCGATGCTGAAGCTAGCCTACTCTTCTGTCAGTGGCTTATGCCACTTACACACCGAAATCTTCAGTACGCAAGGCAAACCAGCAATTGCCCACCGAGATCTGAAAAGTAAGAACATCCTGGTGAAGAAAAATGGAACTTGCTGTATAGCTGACCTGGGCCTGGCTGTTAAATTTATTAGGTTAGTATCAAATTGGACAAATATGCTATTCAGGATTCTTTCCTATCATTGTTTAGCAGAGTATGAATTTTAAAGCCCAGTGCTCCCAAAGGGTTTGGTAACTGAAGAACTTCTGGGATATTTAGTAATTGACAGGTTCCATTACCTTCAACTTTTTCTGTAGACGAAAAATAACCACCAGACTTTGGATTTGTAGCACAGCCTGTCTGGGCAGGGCTGCTGTGTCTGGGCTTTTCAGGGGCCTGACTCTAAGCTGCTGTACCTTAGGTCTGTGGCTGCCATGAATGTAGCTGCATGGAAAAGCTTAGGGAGCTGATGCCTGGGGATACGTGGTCCGAGCTCTCCTGGCATTGTAAGTAGGGCAACATGTCAGGGAAAATCTAAAGTTTGTATAGTGATAAAAGCAATCTTTTTATGTAATATATAGTGAAGATAACTTGCAGAAGTACATTATGAAAGATGTTGGAAACTCTTAACAAAATAGATTTGGTAGTCAGCACCATACACAGCAGCTCACATGCTGAATATAATGCCTGGACATGTATAACAGTGGCTTTCAAGTGCTTGGGGGCTCCTTGGAACTATGTTCTTACCGGAAGCTTTTGCACACTGGGGAGGGGATGTGTGTGTGGGTTGGAGACTGTTTTACTTACTCTCACTTGAAGTAGAGATACTCCTTTTAGATGATTCAATTGGAAGAGGTGGTTCCTCTTTTTTGACAGCAAGACAAGCAAATTGAGTTTTGCAAATCAGTGCTGTAGTGGGATCATCATGCCGTCACCTTTTTCAAAGCCCAATTCAGGCTTAGTGTTTAACAAGTTCTTGGACTCCCTTGTAGATGTTTCCAGACACCGTAGAAGTTAGTGAAGGGTACAGAGGAAAAGCCATGAGACGGTTGAAGGTTTGGAAAAGAAAACCCCCAAGAAAGGACTAATGGATTGTATTTTTACCTGGATGTAAAGGCTGAGGTTCGATTTAATAATGCACCATTTAGTGCATGGCAAATTCAAGTTCTTGATCTTTCAAAACAGAGCAAAGGGAAATGATTGGGGCTATAAGTTTAAGTTAGAAACATGAACCTCCTGCCAGTAAAGATTGTTAAATCCATTTTTCTGAATTCTTTTTTTCTGGCCTGCAACTCTTTTCAAGTCTCTCCTACAAAAAAAAAAAAAAAAACAAAAAAAAACAAAAAAAAAAAAACAACCTAAAACCACCCAGCTTCGTGATGCTTCTCAGATTTCCCTGCTTCTCTTTCCTCCTTGTACGGCCCTGTTAAAATTTTCCAAATAGGTCCAGAGGGAAGTCCAGCAGGGCAGCCCAGCAGTTTATACCTTGTCTTTTGTCTTCTGCTCCTCACCCTCATGCTTCCGCTTCACCGAGAGACGCCATCTGTCTTTGTCGCCAGCCCTTGTCCCGTTCACCCTGTGGCTGTCCTCAGGCCCAAACCTTACCTCCTCCCATTTTCCTCATGTGCCTTTGTCCACCACTTCCCTGTCTCTAACCACTGCTTCTGCTCTCTTTACCTCTTGAGTATTTTTTTTTTTGATGCTCTCCTATTCCCATTTGGGTTGATCCATTATAGAAGGTGAGTGCTTGGCACCTTCGTTTTCCCCCTGATTTTTGGTATGCAGAGTGGGATAAATTCTGTCTTCCTGGAATTCCTCCTGTACTGGTGCACTTTGGGCTGCCTCCAGCATTTTCCTAGTTTCTGCTGTGCAGCATTTGTTACTTCCTATTTCTTGTTGCAGGCTTTTGTGCACACTGCTCTGGATTTATTTTCTTGAAGCATGACTGTGCGACATCAGAATTTCACAGTTTCCTCTCACTGTGGTTTAACTATAGTTAAAGTCCTTGGGTGCAGTAGATCCTTCCTTGTCTGACCCTGGCCTCTTCTTGAGCCCTGTCCCCAGCTCAGTGTTGACCATTTTCTGTAGTGACCCTGACTGAACACTGTACTTCTCACAGCTGCAAGCATTTTAGCCTGGATCTGTCATTCTCTCACACAGCCTTCTCTATCCAGATACTTACTGCTAAGCTTCTGTGAGATGCCATTTATTGCGATTCCCTCACAAGTCTCATTTTAAGTCAATCTTTGTAGTTCCAGTGTGGCCCTGTATGTATTATCATGACATTTCTCAATCTGTAGAAGAGTGTTGGCTTCTTCCCTGTCACTCTCAATGGACAGTGAAGGTAGAACATGTGATTTTTTTGCATTTGCATTCCTGGTACCTTTCCCTGGTGCTGATTTTTAGGTGCTGGCTAAAAATCTCATGTAATGGATAAGTGAATGGTTCCATATGGACTCCAAGATGAAGCCCAATAGCACCTTTCCTTGGCTCCAGAGACCCTCCACGCTGTGGACTGAGTCCACATCCCTAGTTTTATATTGTGCAAACTCTCCAGTCTGTGTGCTCTCGTTGATAAAACTCCTGTGTTTTCTCCTCATGTATCTCATGCTTGCTGCTGTCTTGCTCTTGATTCTTTGCACAGTCTTTAGCTTGGGAAGTCTCTGCTTCTCTGGGTACTTTAATCTAATCTTAGGAGTTGCCTCTCAGTCACCTTACTCATCCCCAATCTCGGAAGAATGGCACGCCCTCTGCACTCCTGTAGTAACCTCCTGGCCCTGGTTTGCCTGCCATTGTAAATATTTTGGTGCCTGCCTCATCTTTCCTGCTAGTCACTGGGCATCCCGAGAGCAGCATCCATGGTAATTAGCGTGTTTCCCATTTGATAGGACATAGTGAATTACCCACTACAGGCATCCTAACATCATTTTGAATCAATAAAGGTAGGCAATAACAAAATAATTGCAAACTCATCTCCTTTATAAACCTTAAAACAAAGAGATTGACTATCTGTTATATTTCTGAAACTGACTTCTGCTTAGTGTAAGGGAAGCAAACTGATGGCCTCTCACATTTCATGCAAAGCCTGATTCTAGGAAGGAAAGAGAACTCTGCAGGGGACAGTTTGGAGATGTGCCTGGCATACATTGACTGGTTCATCAAGAGGAGGGGAGATGTGCTGCTGGTTCAGATGTCACCTGCATAGGCTGACATCTCGGAGACCAGCTTCTGCACCTCAGTCTCCTCATTCCTTATATGGAGGCTTAATAAATGGGGGCTTAGTAAATTGCTGTTTTTTTATTTCCCATGTTTCAAAATTTGCTTGTCGCAATTTCTGAGCATAACATGGAAACCTTGCTTTACGTGCTGCCCTGGTTACTCTTTTCCTCCTGTTTTGTATCGGTGTGTGTGAGTGTGTGTGTGTGTGCGCGTGCACATGTGCACACATGCAGATATTCAGTGTTTTATTACAAGTGGAGTCATAGCTGGCCCAGTGCTGAATTCTCAGACTTCGTAGGTGAGCTTTCTGTGAGAACTTAATCTTTACCCAGCTCTCTACACAGTGGTAAACGTTCTCTTCAGCTTCTAAATCATCTCTGGGAGGTTCCCAGGGAAGTTGAGAACCACGAAGAGAACAGCCAGTGCCTTAGAGATTTCCTGCCCATGTAATATTTTTTTAATCCTGCACTCCCTTGGAAATGACGTAAGTGCGGATGCGTTTCCTGTGCTGCAGAGATTGAATGCAGGTGAGCCCTGGCCAGCGTCACTGCTACCTTGAATCTCTCTTGGGGGGATGAAACTGTGACTCACGAAATGGCTCAGAGGCGCTCACAGAAATTTTCACTTTTCACTCCGGAGATGCAAGTAACCCCTCTGGTGCTTCACTGTCAGGATAAAATACTTTCTTAGTGGCAAAATAAATCCTGGCTTAGGGCGTCTGTTCCATTAAATGTTAGATAGCAAAGCGACACTGAGGACTAGCCTTGTGACACAGATGCCCTGGTCAGATTGTCATTATTTGGAACACTGCTTCTGCTTGGTGTACTTGTTGGTTTTTTTCCTTTTAAATGGCATGGCTCAATGACTTACCAGAGCCTCAGACCAAGCCTCATTAGTGAGAGTCAGCACCCCCCATCACCATCATGCCTTCTGCAACCATACCTACCTTCTGTTCGAGGACTTCTAGTTCTCCAGTTGCCTTTCTAAGGAACCCCAGGTATCTCAGGATTTACTCCTAGCAGCCATGAAGCCTGGGAAAAGTGTTGCTGGCAGCTACTCATTGGGTGATCAACCGACTGGCACAAGTTCAGTGCAGCAAGTGATTTCCACAGCTGTCTGCAAGATCTGTGGCAACCGCCCAGACATGGCCCCTTTTTGGAGAACCTGTCATGCTGGGGGTGGGGTGGTGTCTGTAGGCTAAGAGGTGATTTAGCATCCTCCAGTGTTTGTAGTTTTAGACATCAGTTACCAGCTGCAGGCAAAACAGTGGTGGTCTCTCTCTCCTTTCACACATTCTTTAACGTGCAGGTCTTATATTTTGAAAAGCTTTTTAAATGGACAAAAGGTGTATAGTGTTGGTGTCTCCTGTCTTTATTATCTTTCTTTTCTCCCTTCTGCCTCTGTTCCTCTCACCTCCCTCTGCTTAGGGCATCAGCGACTGCAGCAGAAGGACCACCCACAGGTGCATACAGGCTCAGGGAGGCTGAGCCACTGTGCTGGAGCTGAGTGTTCGGCTCCTATTCTTGCGTCCCACTGCCACCAGGGGCTCTGCTCTTGTTTTCCTGAAACTCTGACTGCAGTTGATGGTAGCAAGGGGAGTGTGCACTGGGCTGTTTCCAGCAGGTGCGAGAAGAAGGGCGGGGGGCGGGTAGGGAGGAGTATATTTCTTGCCAGAATTCCTGGAATGGATTTGTAGTGAGGAAGTTCTGTTAACATGAAAAACATTTCACATAAAGTAAGTAGAGACCCTAAACTCATATTTAAAAAAAAAAAATCTCCTTTATCCCCTCCCTGCCACCAAAAGTCTCACACTCACCTTCGTCTCGGGCTTGATGGAGAGCTTATGAGGCAGGCACTGTTCACAAAGCCCTGGGGGATGCTCGTGTTTCATTCTCCAGCCTGCTCGGGGTCCTGGTGGGAGGTTCCACTTTCAGCCTCTCCGTGCCTACAGGCAGCGCCTGACTTCCCTCCCACACTCACACACTGATGTGTGGGGTGCACGCTGGCCACACCAGGCATTGGTGCTGTATCAGAAGTGTACCTGAGGCAGTGCAGCCGGCTTCTGCCAGTGAACAAGTCACTGTATGTAGATTGCACAACCTGCTACAGCTCTGCTTTCCATCATCACCGCGTGCCAGGTTTCTGAACAGTGTCAGTGGGGAGAGTCATTGGCCAGCAGGGTGCTTTGCTCTCATCACCCCCTCTTGGGTTCTGTTCCTCTCCACCAGGGCAGGAGAGGAAGAAAAGAGCAAGATTTTACTCCTATATCTGCTTTTCTCTCCCCTGCTCCTCTCCGCGATCTGTGATACAGACAGTGTTAACATCGTCTCTTTGCTTCTCTCCTTTGTCCCGAAGCCTTGAGACTTCACACTTGCTCTGCAACCTCCCTGGGTTGGTGGAATGTTAGGGTGTCCCCAAAGGGAGCTTTCAGTCATCCGAGTGGCGCTCTTTCTCCATCACACTGGGCTTTTTCTCTGTCACACCATAGTCCCTGTGACGTCAACAATGGGACCTCGGTTGGCATGCCTTTTTATGGAATCCTAACAGAGGACAGCCCTGCCTTTTAAGATGGAATACGATTAGCCCTTCCCATCCACCTTCCTACACAGCCCCAGAATCCCAGTACCTAGAAACTTGGAGGAGCTTGACCCCTCTCTGCCACCTCCACCCGATGCCTGGTCCATAGGTGGCGCCTTTTCTGTAATATGTTGCTCCTGGCTCCCTGTATCCCAAACCGCCACCAGCTCATAGTCTGAGACATCTCTGCTGGGATTGTGTTGGGACGTGTTGCGTACAGCGTAGTACTGAAATGCATGGCAATAGGACCTTGCTCCTGGTGTGTTTTTCCCAACAACCCACCATAGGCTGGAAGGGCAGAACCCATCATCTCCCCAAATGAGTCATCTTCATGCCCCAGCCCTTCATGTTCACTTTTTCAGAAAAGTATGAATATTTTATTTGTTTCTTATGTCAGCCCTACTGTCCCTGATGTTTATAAGGAAAAATAGGCCTGAAAATGCGATTATAAAAAGGCTTTGCCTGGAAAGGAATTTACCTTCCATCTCTTAATCGATTCTCATCAAATCTGATTTGTTATTTCCTTCCAATTCTACTTAATCTCATGGGCACTCACATTAATAGGGACAACAGCCATGTTAAACCCAGCGGGGGTATTAATTATACTGTGCGTGTGGGTCAGTTGCCTTCCCTGGTGAGCTCTGAACTGTACTGTTCAGGTGTCAACCCTTCAGTGCAAACACGCACAGCCCTTCTTCATGGGAAGGGAGAAGAGAGTGTATTTCCCCAGGGTGACTGCTGCACTCAGTTATTTTGTTTGTTTTCTAAAAACTTTAACTGATATATAAAACCTTTACATATTTATGGGGTCCTGATTTGTATGTGCATACGTCATGTAATGTCAAATCAAGATACGCACACCTAATTCTGCAGACAGTTCTTATTCTTCATGGTGAAAACACTCAAGCCCCTTTCTTTTAGTTTTTATTTTTCTAGAAAAGTAGTGTTGTCATTATCTGTAGTCACCCTCCTGTGCAGTGGGACCCCAGAGCTCCTTACTCCTGTGTCACTTAGGACCCATTAAATGACCTGCTCCCACCTGTCACTTCCTCCTACCCCAGCGTTGGGTAACCACCGAGAGACTCTCCTATCAGGTCGACTTCATTGACTCCATGAGTTAGTGCAGTCATGTGCTACTTTCCCTTCTGCGCCTGGCTTGTTTCACTGACCCTTATGACTCTAGTTCCATCCGTGTTGTTGCGCATGACAAGGTTTCATCCTTTTTTTTTATTATTATTATTTTTTTTTTATTTTTTTATTTTTTGACAGAGTGGACAGTGAGAGAGAGAGACAGAGAGAAAGGTCTTCCTTTGCCATTGGTTCACCCCACAATGGCCTCTGTGGCCAGCATGCTGTGGCCGGTGCACCACGCTGATCCGAAGGCAGGAGCCAGGTACTTCTGGTCTCCCATGCGGTGCAGGGTCCAAGCACTTGGGCCATCCTCCACTGCACTCCCTGGCCACAGCAGAGGGCTAGCCTGGAAGAGGGGCAACCGGGACAGAATCTGGCGCCCTAACTGGGACTAGAACCTGGTGTGCCGGCGCTGCAAGGCAGAGGATTAGCCTATTGAGCCGTGGCGCCGGATGGTTTCATCCTTTTTATGACTAAATCAGATCCACCCCAGCCTGTTCTTCAGGTCTCCTTGGTAGAAACTCATCTGCCCTGTAATGTTGTTCAGTTGTTCAGGTCACTTTCGATCTTCATGTCTAGAACCTGCCTTTTAATTCCCAAAACATTTCTAGTTCCTGATCCTGCTGAGTTCTTCTTACTTATATAATAATACATCTGTTTCTTAGAAACGTACAGAATAGAAAATCACCTAGGTAAAAATTTATTATTAGCACGTGTTGATTATCTGCCTTGTTTTCCTTTGGTTTTCTGTATTAGAAGAATGAAATGTTCTAGATAGCCCCATTACATTCCCTCCTACATTTATCCGCTTTTATCCCTCCTAGAACTACCTGGTGTCCTCTCTACACTTCCTGTGTATGATTGCGTGGTTTGACTACAGGTGTGCATAGGATTACCTGCTGGGTTTGGAGTTGTTTCAACTGACTACACCCTCAGTGCAAGGGCCACCTTTTCTTGCCTGCCCTGGTTGTCACCCCTCTGTGGATAGGGAAGCCAGAGCAAGCTGATGGCCCCCAGCCGCTTCTGCATCTTTCTTTCTCCTTGGCCCTTCTCTCACACTGTATCCTGTTCTTACATGCATGATACTATCATACTCTGCTTTTCTCTCTTGTTCTTTATTCTTGGTGACCCAATATTAACATCACTGTAATTTCTGTTTTTGATCTTCCAGATTAAGACAAGCCCAGTTTCTCTCTCTGCTGCATTATTTGGGAATAGGTAGAGTGATGGTACTGAAAACCCAAGGAGGAAATGCACTTTAGTTACTTTCAAGCATAGAAACATGCTGGAGGGAAGAACGGGCAGAGCAGTATGTCCAAGAGCTCTATGTCTGATACTATCTTTTAGTTACTGTGAACTTAGTATGTTTGATGCTTCAATGTAGCGTGAAAGGATTTTTCCCACTGGGTTAATAGTAACATTTTACAGCATGAATTTGCTCAACAAAATTCTCTCTATCCTTCTCTATATCAGCAATCTCTCATTTTATAGTGTATGTAGAACAGATTTAAAATTTTTCTTCTTTCCATAGCAAAGCACACTCAAGGCTGGCCTTTTCCCTCTTTCACTCAGTGTATGATTGGCATGACACACCGTGAATGTCCTTCTTAGGAAATACCCTAAATGCTTGTGACAGATATTTTGGGCTCAAAGAAGTTCCTGACAGTATTGACTCAGTCTAGTGGGGAGAGTCTTCATCCAGACACTCGCCACTGGCCTCACTGAGCATGCCTGGGTGGTGTGAGGAATGAGGCTTGCATGTTTGATACGTCTTCAGAGTCTTTGATTATACTTTTGCAGGCTTTGAGGGAAAGAGAGTTTAAAGATGACCTATATATGAGGGGTTTCAAAAAGTTCCTGGGAAGGTGTATGATGAGAAACTATGCATGGGTTTCAAAATTTTTTGGCACTGAAATGAGCTTCTTTTACAATTCTGTTTTTCACAAGGTTTTTGAAGTACCTTCCTGTAGAGTCCAGCTATCACAAGTCTTCATTATGTCATTAGGTAACAGTCACTTTTCATTTCTCCAGTAGATGTCTCAATATCAGATTTTGTTATCCTTTCCTGACTTGCCAAATCCAAGTAGCATTATGAGGCTAAGACTAAGGAGAGCATGAAATTGCCCCAGATCTTTATCTGATGTGGTCAGAGTACATCTTTGGCCTTTCTGAATGTGCTCCCATGGAGCCCATCTTTTTTTTTTTTTTTTTTTTTTTTAAGAATTATTTATTTATTTGAAAGGCAGAGTTACAGAGAGGCAGAGAGAGAGATACAGACAGACAGACAGACAGACAGAGAGGTCTTCCATTTGCTGGTTCACTCCCTGAATGGCTGCAATGGTCAGAGCTGTGCTGATCTGAAGCCAGGAACCAGGAGTTTCTTCCAAGTCTTCCACATGGGAGCAGGAGCCCAAGGACTTGGACCATCCTCTACTGCTTTCCCAGTCCACAGCAGAGAGCTGGATAGGAAGCGGAGCAGCTGGGACTCGAACCGATGCCCATATGGGATGCTGGTACTGCCGTCTGCAGCTTTACCCAGTTCACCTCAGCACTGGCCCCTTTATTTTAATTTTACTTTTAAGGCACAGAGAGAAATCTTCCATCTACTGGTTCCTCAAATTCCTACAACAGCTGGGGCTGGCCAGGTTGAATCCGGGAGTCCAGAATTCCAGCTAGGTCTCCTGCAATGGTGGCAGAGACCCAAATACTAGAGCCCATCACCCATTGCTTTCCATAGTGCAATAGCAGGAAACTAGAGTTGCCAGGACTCATACCAGGCACTCTATATGGCATGTGTCTCTCAAGTGGGCTTCAGCCACTGTGCCAAACTCCTGCCCTTCACTGTTGTCAATTTCAGATGATTCAATGCAAATGCATTCTAAAATGAATCACTTTTGTACAACTATATAAATGTACTAAATATCAAGAACTGTATAGGCCATAAAGCAGGTCTCAACAAATTAAAAAAAAAATGCCATGTATGTTTTCTGATCACAATGGAATGAAGCTGAAAATTAACAACTTAGGAAACTAAAAAATATTCAAATACCTGGAGACTGAATAATATGGTCTTGAATGAACTGTGGGTCATAGAAAAAAATCAGAAGTGAAATAAATTCTTGGAAATGAATGAAGATAACAACACAACGTATTAAAACATGTGGGATACAGCAAAAGCAGTGTGAAGAGGAAAGTTTATAGCAATTAGTGCCTACATCAAAAGTATCAAATAAATTGATCTAATAATGTATCTCAAGGACCTAAGAAAACAAGAAAAAATCAAACCCAATATTAGGAGAAAGAGAGAAATAATTAAAAATAGAATAGAAATAAAGAAAAATAAAAGCAAAAAAAGATACAAAGATCAGTGAAATTAAGGACTAGTTTTTTGAAAAAATAAAATTGATACACCAGTGTCCCAACTAACCAAAAAAAGGGGGTGGGAGAATTTATAAATTAATATAATCAGAAATGAAAAAGGAGTTGTTAAAGTGGAAACTGAAGAAATAAAAAGAACCATCAGGAATTAACTACAAACAGCTATATTCCAACAAATTGGAAAATCTATAAGAAATGGGTAGATTGTTGTACATGTACAATTTACCAAAATTGAGTCATGAAGATGTGGAAAACCTAAATAGACCAATAACCAAGATGAGGATTGAATCATTAATAAAGACCCTCCCAACAAAGAAAAGCCCAGGACCAGATGGCATCATTGCTGAATTCTACCAAACTTTTAAAGAATTCCAATTCTCAAACTACTCAAAGCAATTGAAAAGGAGGGAATCCTCCCAAACTCTTTCTGTGAGGCTAGCATCATCTTAATTTCAAAATCAGAAAAAGACACAACAAAGAAAGAGAATTCTAGACCAATATCCCTGATGAACATAGATGCAAAAATATCTTCAACAAATTTTAGCTAATTGAATCTAGCATCACATAAGAAACATCATGTACCTAGACCAAGTGATATTTATCCCTGGTATGCAAGAATAGTTCAACATATACAAATCAAAAATGTGATATATCACATTAACTAAATAATAAAAACCACATGATTATCTCAAGAGAAAGCATTGGATAAAATATTTCATCCTTTCATGATAAAAAAAATATTTAGCAAACTGGGTATGGAAGGAACATTTCTCAACAAAATCAAGGCAGTATATGAAAAACAGCCAGCCAGCCAGCATCATGATTTCCATCATGATCCAGTATTTCCATCGTGATCCAGAATAAGACAAGGATGCCCACTTTACAAATGCTATTCAGTATATTTCTGAAAGTTATAGTCTGAGTCATTATCAATAACCATCAGGGAAATGCAAGTGAAAAACACAATGAGGCTTCACCTCACCCCAGTTAGAATGGGTATCATCCAAAAATCACAAAAAAAGTCTGGCAAGGATGTGCGGGAAAAGGTACCCTAATCCATTGTTGGTGGGGATATAAACTGATACAACCATTATGGAAGAGAGTTTGGAGATTCCTCAGAGCTCTGAAAATAGATCTACCATATGACCCAGCCATCCCACTGCTGGGAATTTACCCCTTAACAAAATGAATTCAACATATGAAAGAATTATCTGTAACCTTATGGTTATAGTAGTTCAACTTGAAATAGCTGTGATATGAAATCAACCCAGATGTCCATCAACTAATGACTGGATAAAGAATGAAATTCTGTCATTTGCAACAAAACAGATGTATTGGAAAACTGTTATACTTAGTGAAATAAGCCAATCTCAAAGGACAGATATTGCGTATTTGCCCTGATAAGTAGGCAGTTAATATAGAACACACAAAAAAATGTATAGGAATGAAACAAACATCTTGTGATATGATTGTTGTTTTTAACCCTTGTTTACACTCCTGTGAAACTGTGGTCTTCCTGCTTTATACTTGTTGAATATTATGGTGAGTGATGAACTAAGCCTATGATTATAGAGTAGATAAGTAGATTGAAAAAATGTCTTTGCAAAAATTAAAACAAAAAGGAGGAGGACTGAGGAAAGGAAAGAAGTAGGAAAATATGATACCTTCTTAAAACTATACCTAATGAAATACATAAAAATTGTTCTGTTTATATTAATAATAAAAAATACCTGTGGCCCCTTGTACTGCTTTGAGGAAGCAGTTCTCCACCTTTCACCTTGCATTTCTTTCTGTTCATTTCCCCCATCTGACAGAAAATACTGATAAAGCAACCATATTGTACAGCTATCATACAACTAAATAGATTACATTCCATAACATTTTATTCTTTTAAAAAAACTGAATGCCATTTAGCTGTGAAACAATAGATAGTAAAAGAAGCTTTTTTTATATGTCTGTCCTGGTCAAAGTAAAATGTTTGCAAGCTTTTACCTCATTCCTCTACTTACCCCCTTTCTTACATGTTTGTAGGTATAAAATCTTCACAGCACTTGGTTTAAAAAAATACATTCTCAAAAAATTTTGCAGGTACACATGTCAGTTTTAAGAGCAAGAAATTAGAAAATGAAGAGAAACGAGGTATTTTCTAAACATTTAATGGGTATCGAGCAATGGTTTTAAATTAGATCTAGTGGTGATACAATTCATATGTTATGGCTTCACTCTGATTGAGTCTTCCCACTGGGCTTTTACCTGTGAATATATAGTGTTACTTTGAGCAAAATAGATTTTTTCAAGGAAATGTTTTTATTCCCCAGAAGGTTTTCCTTTGCCAACTTTGGCTGAAGTCCTTTGTTCAAGAATCACCTGGGTTTGTCACTTGCTCCTCTTCAGTGCCGCTAATGCTTTCCTTTACTTTTTCCCTAGTGATACCAATGAAGTTGACATACCACCCAACACTCGAGTTGGCACAAAGCGCTATATGCCTCCCGAAGTGTTGGATGAAAGCTTGAACAGAAATCACTTTCAGTCTTACATCATGGCTGACATGTACAGTTTTGGACTCATCCTTTGGGAGATTGCTAGGAGATGTGTATCGGGAGGTAAGAAACACTGATGTCTTTGAAAAGCTACTTCTGAGAAAAAAATCAAAGCTATCACATTGTATATCGAATCAGATTTTCTTTTATTCTTCTCTGTATTTTTTTTTATTTTTTATTTTTTGACAGGCAGAGTGGACAGTGAGAGAGACAGAGAGAAAGGTCTTCCTTTTGCCATTGGTTCACCCTCCAATGGCCACCGCGGCCGGCGCGCTGCTGCCAGCGCACCGCGCTGCCGATGGCAGGAGCCAGGTACTTCTCCTGGTCTCCCATGGGGTGCAGGGCCCAAGCACTTGGACCATCCTCCATTGTACTCCCTGGCCACAGCAGAGAGCTGGCCTGGAAGAGGGGCAACCGGGACAGAATCTGGCGCCCCGACCGGGACTAGAACCCGGTGTGCCGGCGCCACAAGGTGGAGGATTAGCCTAGTGAGCCGCGGCACTGGCCTCTTCTCTGTATTTTTGTTGGTGCTGTCCTCTGTATGATATTTTCATCTTAGAATAATCTTGAGCTGCCTCCTTCCCTCCAATACTGTTACTTATGAATAGCTTCTAGACACACTGTGCACTTTCCCTGCCCTTTCTCAGATCACCCTCTTCTCTGTGTCGTATCCTTTCTCTTCAGCAGCAGTTTCTCCATCAAGTCAACCCCCTTCCCTACGCTTTGGAGCTTAGCACCTGTGCACTGGTCACCATCCCCCCTCCAGTGCTTGATTATCATTTCCCCTATAGAGGGGACAGTAGAGACCTAAACGTGGATGGAAACTCATTCCTTAACTCCCCTATGTCTTTACTTTCTATGAAACATCCTCAAATACCAACCTGAAAACATCAGTTTTTATAAAAAGGAAATTAAAGCTTTCAGAATATTGTTAATATTCATGATCATTTATCTACAAGCATAAGGTTTATCTAGTAATACTAATCACAACAAACAAGACATCTGTATATATTCAGAAATATTACTACATGTGCTGTTTTGGATGCTGCTCCATCATCTGTCTTTAAGTAGGTAGCTACAGAACTGAGTTGTCGGCTCCCTCCTTTGTATCAGGTACCCCGAATACTCTGTACAGATTGTGCTGCTGCACTATGTACAGTTTGATCTCATATTTGCAAAAACAGGAGCTTCTGAGATCCTGACCATGAAGCAGGCAGATGCCTGCTTGCAGACAGCTGTTCTTACACCTGCTGTTTCTTATTTGTGACATGCTGAGCGGGAGCCTAAACATTGCTTGGTTCCAGTGTTGTCCTCCTAACCACAAGGCGGATTATTATTCCCCTGCATACCTGAGTTGTGAGGTTGCAGTGAATATCAAGGGTGTAAGGAAAAGAATGCAGCTGGCTTCTGCCTCACACGGGGCACCAAATGTAAGGAAAAGGGACACAGAACAGAGAGGAGACAGAATACGAACTCGCAGCTAGAACAGATTTATTCAGAGAACATAGACTCACAGAGGTTGACCAACTGCTGGCATGTTCACAGACTGAAAGGTCACGTGGCAGAGGCCCTGACCCCAGCAGGCCTTTTTATATCGTAGGTGGGCTAGGGGTGGGATGGGGGACAGTAGGTGGAGATGAGCTTCTCCATCCTGGTTCTTCAAGTTGGCGCAGTGGCTTCCAAACCTGGGGAAGAATGCAGGGGGTGGGATGGGGAACAACACAGGATGTGACGGAACTGGTCTCTTGAAAGAAGGCAGAGGTAACAAGAACCTAAACTAGCTGAGGCTTATGTCCTTGTTCCATCAAAGAGAATTACAGTTGCCTGGTCCATAAATCGTACTCAAAAATGATATGTGATTATCATTATTAATTTTTATTTTGGTTAGCGGAGCTGTAACATATTTAGGTTTATGTTTTAAATAAGGAAGAAAATGAACATTCACACTTTGTAGAAAGTCTCTTCTGTGACACGGTGCCCTCTCATGAGCGACTTGAAGTAGACTGGGTTCCCTCTGAAGTGACAGACTGTCTTGTCCAAAAGGATAGCTGACGCAGGAAGATTCCCCTAAGCAAATATTGAATAGGTCTTCCATCATAAGGGTGAAGAAAAGAAGTAACCAAAATATAAACTAATTGTTTATGCTTGATTTCATGCATTGTAGAGAGCAGATGAGCCAAATTTTGAATTATATCCCTACACTTAGCTAAGATAGGTATGTAGATGGCGAACACATAGCAGAGTACAAGATCACTTTTCTAATTATTTTCTTGAGTATCTGAAACAAATAAGGAGCTTGTATTTGAAAGTCCATGGGCCACATATATGAGAAATTATTCGTAGCTTATACATAAGCTTTGTGTGAACAGCAGGGTATTAATGGTGCTGCCAGGCTGTCTTTGCATAGTGTTCCCTTATCTCTGGCTGAGTTTGACAAATGCTTCCCAGGGATGTTAGAGTCACAGCTGTGCCCCAGACCAGCTCTGTGACTCAGGGCAAGTTATTTAGCCCACTGGAACCAAACTTCCTTATCTGAATGCTGCACACAATAGTGCTATCGCATACGTGAGTTTGTGAGAATTAAGTAAGATCAGTTACATAGCATCCCTCCTTGTGTGCTTGGTAGCAGTAGGTTCTCATCAAAGGACTTTCTTTTCTTTTTCCAGAAAGCAGCACATAGAAAATTTTATTCTCCCGCCACCTTCCTTTATGAAAATAATGAAGGTTTACTGATTTCTCTTTCTGGCTCAGGGACTTTTGAGTGAAGGATATGTATCCAGACATAGGCCTTTCAGACTTTAAAAGAAAAAACGTTTTGAGTCTTCAAATACAGAATGAAATGGTAGTTAACATGGAAAATTCTGATTACTTGATTGCCTACTAAAGGGAAAGAGTGAGGCCTATAGTTCAAAGCCAGAATTTGCTGAAATCATAATTCTGCGAGGTTGACTCTGCCTAAGCCTGCTGTAGTGTGTACACGTACCACACCATCCATCCATCCATGCAGGTAATGGTGCCCACAGTGGGCGCTGAGGGCAGTGTGAGATGAATTAAATAGATACAGTGCTGGCCCTCAAGATGTTTTTGAGCCCAGTGTGTTGAGAATTAGCAAGGGAGAAAGGACTGAGATGAAAGGAGCCTATTCTAGGCCCGTGCCTCTCTTACTCATGTGGAGAAGATATTGAAACACAGAAGGAAATAGTAACCTACATAATACCTGAGTTTACACTCTGTAGCTTTAGTCACAAATAGCAACCAAATGGTGAGTGCAAACAGTCTGAGAACACTCTAAAGCATCCTTTTCCTTTATGACTTTATTTAGGTTTTAATTTAAAGAAAAGGCATAACACAAACCCCAAATTTTGCTAGCACATGCCCCCACCTGCCGTCAGCTTAACATGTTGTGTGATCCGCCAATCTCATGGTATCCTCTTTTACAGGTAAGCAGGCAGTGACATTTCTGTATCAGATGATTTGGGGTTTGGAGCAAGTGTGCTCCAGGAAGACTGTTCAGAGCATCATCTTCTAGGGCTGCTTATAATGATTGTAAGGCATTGATCAGATAAGGTTAAAAAGAAGGCACTAGTAGCTGGCTTTTTAAAGGACAAGAGAGGGGAGAATGTTGAAATTAAGGACAAGGAAAGAAGAGGTAAAATAGAACTTAGAATGTTAAGTGTAATTTCCATGAAGATGGTACACACCGTATGATCAGTTTTCTCCCCTAATAGTTACATATTCTTTTAGAAAATTTGGATAAATACAGAAAATTTAAAGAAGAAAATAAAAATCAGACAAAAATCCTTGAACTTAAAAATTATAATTAATATTTTTATGTATATGTAATTTTCTGCATGTTTAATGTACAAATCCATATCCTTATGATTAAACAGAAAAAAATGTAGATCTGACATTTTGTTCAAGTGGGATACAGTTCCAAATCTATTCTGATCGTCCCAGTGTCATAGTAGAGTAATAGAAGCAGTCACATGTTATGCAGGGTGAGTTCAGGAGATATCTGCCAAAAATAAATGTCTTTATGAAATTGAAAATAATTTTGAGGTGCTTGTTTGGCTTACCTTTTTGGAAATTAGAAGGTTTGAAGACCTGTGATATTAATCACACTTATTTTGGGAAGAGTTTGTGTGTTAGATTCTGATTTCCACTTCCTGGCAAACACTAATGAATAATAAAAATACATTTTCAGGTATTGTGGAAGAGTACCAGCTTCCCTATCATGACCTAGTGCCCAGTGACCCCTCCTATGAGGACATGAGAGAGATTGTATGCATCAAGAAGTTACGTCCCTCATTCCCCAACCGGTGGAGTAGTGATGAGGTAAGGTTTGTGTCACCCTGTGGCCATGATGGACTTGGGAGGCAGATGCCAGAGAGTCATCCTAGGGACTTGGCTTGGCTTGGTGCAATAATTTATGTGTAATTTATTATAATAAACATAGCTTATTTGTGCATTTCTCTAAGTTCCCTGTGCTACTTGATACATTGATTAAACCAGTGTTTAGTCTGTGTTAACAGGTAACAGTATTATTGTTCACTTCTTACCACTGGCAATCATTAGTTTGTATGTGCCTTTGTAGAGTGTCATCATTTTGCTCTGTAACACCTTCACAGTCAGCTGACTCCCATGGGATGAGGGCGAGAGGTAGGCATCTGATGGTTGTGGTTGGAAAACATCCACACTGCGCTTGGCTGTGAGAATGTGGTGTTGAAAACAGCGTGGGTCTGTAAAGGAGCTGCTTGGCAAGAGGAAGAGTCTGGCAGGCCTTGCCTCGCCCGGCTCCACCTCCTGTTCCCTGTTCCTCTCCTTCCACTCACTCCACCTCCGAACTCACCTCGGTCCTCAACTGCTCTGACAGCTCAAACTTCCAGGGTGAGTTTGAAGCACTCCCAGGAACCAAACCCACTCTTAGCACACCTGTACCAAAACCATCACAAGCAAATGAACCCAGCACCCTTTATATAAATGAATTCTTCAGTGTAAAATTCATTTAAAAATAAACTCTGGTTCATTGGTTTTGTGTCTAGTTACCTAAATGCAACATAATGCGCATGTTTCCTAACAAGCTGTGCAGAAAGTATGGTGAGCCAGTGGACTTGGGTGATTTTGAAGGTAGCGATGGGCACTGGTGTCACCTTAGTCCCCTTCGCTGAGGATGTCTGCTTAAGGAAAAGTGTGTTTTTCAACAGGAAGACTGATAATTGGTGTATCTCAGGAGAACACAAAAAAATTTAGCATTGCTGTGCATAGGTTGCTAATACTAAGCAGTACAGTGTAACGCTGTTATCATAGCAGACTGACAGCTGTGATTTAGAAATAACCACGTTTGTTTGAATTGTAGGGGATTCAATAAAAAGTGTAAACTTATCAAGCTTTGTAAATAATCTGAGAGAGTGGTGTGGACCATAGTCTCCCAGGGTATTTTTATATGTTTCATACTGATTTTGAAGATGCTGTTTTACAATCAGTAAACCACTTACTTGCTCCTGTCACAAGGAAGGCATGACAGTCTGTTTTGTTCTTAGGTAATTTTTCAAGAAAAGGAATGTCTGTGGGGTTTTATTTCTACACGGTTTTACGGGTACCATTAAAAATGTACATTCCAGAGGCCGGCTTCTAACCCATCTCCCTGCTAAAGTGCCTAGAAAGCAGCAGCAGATGTTCCAAATACTTGGGTCCCGGCCACCCACCTGGTTGGGAGACCCGATGGAGTCTTAGGCTCCTGGCTTCCACCTGGGCCAGCCCTGGCCATTGCAGCCATTTGGGAAGTGAATGGTTATATGGAGGGTCTCTATCTTGCATGCACTCTGTCTCTTTGTGTAACTGCCTTTCAAATAAGTAAATAAATCTTTTTTTAAAAAAAATAGTAAAAATACACATTGCAGCTTCACGAGCTACAGACCTGCCGAGCAGCTGTCCGTAGCCACCCAGCCCTGCGAGAATGCAGTGCTCTAACTCTGCTCCAATGCCTCCTCTCCGTTCCACAGTGTCTAAGGCAGATGGGGAAGCTCATGACGGAATGCTGGGCTCACAATCCTGCATCCAGGCTGACGGCTCTGCGCGTTAAGAAAACCCTTGCCAAGATGTCGGAGTCCCAGGACATTAAACTCTGACACGTGGGAGAGGAGGTGTCTCTGCAGGAAGCCACCAGGTGCTCTTGTGTTCGTGGGCAGAGCAGACGTGAGAGCAGCACCCCTAATGGAAGCCTTGACCCAGCGAGTGCGGCCCTCACCTCTCGGGGAGCAACCTGGACAAAGACAGAGAAGTGCCCGCTGCACAGCTTCAGTCCCCTGCCTGTCAGAGGGAGAAAGCCACGTGGGTAACGTGTTTGAGATGTGATGCATGTTGCTTTCTAAGAAAGCCCTGTATTTTGGGATGGCCTTCTTGTTATTGTTTTCATTTTTTTTAAGATGCTTTAATTTTGCCAAAATAACCTAGATGTTTTAAGATTTATACTATTACAGTTTAGATATGTCAACAAAAGTTCTTCCCAGAAACTCTGTGCTGGAAGGTACATTGAGATATGTGTTTTTCACGTTGGTAAAATATCATGGCACTCTGCAAGCCAGAAGACCATCTGCGACGCTGGAGAACAGAGAACAGAGCTCATCCTGACCCCAGAACCTGGCCGCTTCGGCCTCCCAGACCACTGCGGCCCGCCCTGCCGTTGGGGCTGCGGTGGTAATGTGAACGCACCTGCAGACAGCCGCCACCGTCAGGGAGCGCACTGGACTTGCTGCAGGTGGCCTTTTGCAGCTTCAGGCGATTCAGAACAAACGAAGGTTTCGTGGGACTCTAACAGCAGTACGTGTTGATGGTGTTCTTCAGAACCACCGTGTGTTTCTGAGGCTGTCAGGCATTCCTTTCGTGGTGTAAAATCCTTTCCTTTTCAGAAAAAACACAAACAAGCTTTTTTATTATTATTTTTAAGTGTAGAAAATTGACCTGTGCATGCTTTTGATCTTTCAAGTCCAAAGATCAATACTAAGTAAGCAATGCCATGAGTCGTGCTAAAGACAAGGTGCTTTACGATAGAGATCATTGTCTGTTGTGTGAAGCAGGACACGTGAGTGAGGTGGGGAGGATGGAGGAGCGGACTGACGGCTGTGTCCTACAGATGCCAAGGAGGCAGTCTCAGAAGCACAAGGCAAAAAGTATGCACACAGTATTTTACATTAGTGGTTTCTGTTGGTTATTATCTCTCTGTGTGTGTGCGTGTGCGTGTGTGTGTGTGTGTGTATCTGAGTTAAAAGAATAAAGAGGAAGCATCGGTCAGGTTAATTTAACTAAATTTTAACTTAAAAAATAGATAAATATAACCTCCAGATGGGACAGCAGAGGGGAGTGGAGGCCACAAGATATCGCTGCTGTGTTTTTTTTTCTTATGTAGATAGGGATCGTCTCCGTACATGTTACGTGATCATTTCACACCTTACGAATGCTGACTCATTTTATTTTATTTTCATGATGTTAAGTTCACTATTTAATTTATTATTTTTCCTTCTCTGTGGCACTTGTCAAAACATCTCTTCTGCTATTCAGTTCTAAGGCGTTTTCACTTTTAAGCATCATATTAGAAATTGTCGACAGGGCCGATAGTCTCTAGCAAGAGGAATATAATAATGTTAAATATTGTATATGTCTCTCTCAGCTCCATTCATTTACATTTCTTTATTGAGGTTTGCTTTTACTTGTTAGACATTCTTTAGTGGTTAGTAAAGAATGTGTTAAGTACCTCCCTTTTGGCCTATAAAAACAGATGTTCCTTCCAGAATACTCCAGGGGGCAGTGTTTTATAACACATTTTCCCCGCTGGGTGACTGAAAGATGGAGACTTTTAAAACATTTGACAGGTGCATGAGAAATGAGGAAACATTTTCCTCACTTGTGAAGTGGCTTGCAGCTGGTGACTTGATCATCCAGAAAACATCCTAGGGCGCTGAGTGCTTCCAGTTTGGGAGAATCCTAGGAGAAGCACACATCCTACATTCTGCACTCACTTCCCAAGGCATCTCACCCACAGTTTCTTTGTAACCAAGAATTTATTACTCCTTTAATTTGACAAGAAATTTCCTGCTTTTTCTTTTTTCTTTAGGAGTAAAAACAGTTGCTTCCAAATACTGTGTTAATCAGAGTGCTGCTTTCATGGATATTAAAATAACCTCGATGCACAATGTAAAGATTCCTTTCTCGTGTCTGATTATATTCTTTGTGATAACTTAGAAGGAATGTGTGGTTAAGGTGGGTGTGATAATCATCTGAGCCCTGCAGACAATCTGCCTGTGTGTAATCAGATCATCTTTAATCAAAGGAGTAAACATGGATGCAGTTAACCGGTATGCATTCGTGTTTCTTGGGATCACCCTAAATTTGAGATTGGAATTAGCCTCTTAGTCAGAAATCATGCTTTCTTTCTGGTAAGTTCTTGAACATGGGATAGCCTAGAATATTTTATGGGAAGGGTGATGATTTCTAGGGAAGTGTTTATTCCAGTGAAGAATGGGAGAAATTAAAATAGTGTCCAGATTGCTTCTAGATTATCCATTTGGTTGCTTTGGGAAAAATCTCTAGCTTACTCTCTATTCCCCAGCCTGATTTACTCACTATGAACATTTTGAAGTTTATTTCTGAGATACTTAAAAAGACCCACTTAATTATTTTTAATGAGAAAGGGATTTATTTATGAAAATATTTTTCTCTTTATCATACCAAAATCCACTTAGGTAATACTAAATTGTTCTTGAAGGCTACCTACTCACCTCCCAATAATCCTGAATGTTTTTTGAATTCCTAGGGGTTCAGAATTGAGTTTTGTTTTATTGTTTGGTCTTTGATTCAGATAAGTGAGAACCTGGAGACTAGTAGTATATAGTTGATTGCATAGTTTCAAGATTATTTCAAAGACTAAGCTTTTTTTCTCCTAACTCCTCCCTGTCAGAGTAATCTTAAATTATTAGATGTTAGAGAAGTTTTGTATGCTAAGATTTCAGGTTTATAGTTTATGCGTGTATATATTATATAAATATATGTATATGTAAATATTACGTTCAGTGTGGAGTCTGGTGCAACTCCATTATGTGGATTAGAGAGTAAACTATTATGGATGATAAAGTACTAAATGAAACCTAATATTTATTTATGAAAGTGTGTAGGTCGTTCAATCACAAGTGAAGTGGGATGAACATTGAGTGTGAGGAGACAGGCCTCTGACCTCCTGGAAAGCACCGCGCTAAGTTCCCAGTGACCATTCTTTTTTATTCCTCAAGCAGAGAGCTTCTCAGAAAACATGCTGAGATTTTATTTACAGGGAATCCTTTGACACATTTCAATTGATGTGAAGTCAAGTATAGCAAGTACTCAATAATGACTGAATTTCATGTTGCTCGGGTCATGCATATTCATTAGAAGTTTTATGTTGTTGGTCTCTTTTGCCTCTTCTTTGTGGGTGCAAAGGCACTGAGAAAAGGACTTTTTTTTTTTTTAACTTGAACGTGTTGCGTCGTTGTATCTCCTTAGAAAATGCAGTCCCCTAGCAGTGGAAATGAAAGAAGTTAGCATCAGAGGTGATTTAATTTAGCAATTATGACTGCTCTTGTAAAACAGAAACAAAAAAAAAATGCCATATTTTTTTGGAGAAAAGTTGGCAATTTATAGGGGTTTTGTTGTCTGTTTCAAAAGAAGACTCATTTGTATTCCTTGGGGAACCAGTGCCTTATGGAATCTGTATATACTGTAATTATTCAGGACTAGGGAACAAACGATTGTATTGTATTTGTTACAGATTGTATATGGCTTTGTTTTAACATTCCCCTAAATAAAATAGTTTCATTCTCCCCTTGGAAAGAGCAAGACTGTTATCTTACAGTTGTGCCTGTTGTTGTTGTTGTCTTATTATTTATTTACTTTGTCTTTGAAAATCTCACATTGTATCAGGTGGGAGGGCTGATGCAGGAAGTCTACTTCCTGTGCCAGAGGGAAGAGAAGTGTTGGGATGGCTTCCATTTTCTCTGTCATTTGGAAACTCAGTCATCTGCTGAGAGCAATGGGACGTGCAGGGAAGAAGTGTTTGCAGAGAAATGAGGGAGGTGTCAATGTTGGGCTGTGGAAAATCCCAGCTTCCTGGGGAACCACAGTCGGGTGGTTTTGGGCAGTGCCGAGGGGTGATGACACTAAGTGTGTGGCACAGTGGCCCAGAGCCTGGCCTCCTGCTCTCCGGCCCCTCTTATGCCTCAGGGTGTGACACTAGGCACGTGTTGACTTCTCGAGGATGTGATATTACTGTCTACCACACAGAGTTGTCCTGAAGATGAAATGGAATAATCCACCCACCAGGCATGCAGTAAGTACTCAATTAGTACCGTTAGCTACGATTCCACATTCATACGCCACTTTTCCGTGTAGTTGGTGATGTTTGTCTTGCTAGCAGCAACCCAAACGTAGGCATGTAGACAGCTGCCATTGACTTGGGGTTTACCAGTCCTAGGCAGCTGTTGGTCAGAGGAAATAAGAACTACCAGGAGGTTGGGTGTCATGGGGCTGAAGTAGGGAAAGAATTCAAGAGAGGCGTAACTAAGAAGGCAGAAGAAAGGCGGTGAAATGACAGGGGACCCTGCTTATGTGAAATTGTGCAAAAGCTGTGACTGAGGGGAGGCTGTGGTCAGAATCTGGGTTCCAAAGGAGGGTCGCAGGCCCGGGCCTGGCTGAGTGGCTGATCACAGGAGTGGGAGGTCCTAGTCAGTGAGAGAGAGCCAGGCCTTGGGCTTCAAGTCCCCAGGGATGGGAGGAGTGCTGAGGAGTGGAGCTTGTCAGACAGTTCTCCAGGGCTACAGGAGAAGGACAGGGCAGCAGGCAGGGCCAAAGAGTCCAGGGGAAGGCTGGTGGGCCTGGTGGGCCTGGGGGCTTAGGGGCTGACTGAGTGGGTGCACAGGTAATGCATGCTCCAGAGTGGTGTGAGAAGGAGCTCACCCTTGCTCCCTCATGCAGGGCACTCAGGGTGGGGAAGGATGTGGCTGCTGCTGCTGTTGCCCTGGAAACAGCCCCAGGGGGGTAGACCACCCTCAGCAAAAGGACAAAGCATTGTGCAGCCCTGGAGGGCAGAGTGGGAAGCTGGGGTTTGAGGGGATCTGTCAGACACGGGGTCTGGAGCCAGGACCCACTCTTGCTGGGGAGTACTGTCCGCAGCATGGGCTTGCATTGAGTCACGGTCCATGCAGGGACAGAAGGTTTGTGTGAGACAGTGCCAAGAGAACAACTGCTTCCTAGTGCTGGGATTCAGAACCACCCGGCTCACATTCTGTTGTTTCCACTTTCTCAGTCCTGCAGAAGGACACAGTGTCCAACCATCGCTTTTCTCACCTGGAGTGAAAATCGGGCTAAACACCTCACATCATGGTGCTCTTAGGAGGGGCAAATGAGATGAGTCTGTCACGGCCCATGCCAGGTGGGTAGCAGGTGCACAGGCTCACTGCTTGTCCCTCAGCCATAAAGGTTACAGGACCCGAAGCTCTCTGCATTTGAGACAAGCTGAGATTTGCCACTGGGGCACCTGTCACCTTGTCTACACTGTCTTCTGTATGTAGCTGGTTCCATTCAGTCCTTTCTCTGGACTCAGGCACTCAGGTTACCAGTCAACCCCAGCTGGGAAACGGGGCCTTCCCTGGATGCTAGTCATTTGAGAAGTTCAAGCTTGGTTGTTGCCGATGGTCACCATTCCGAAATAAGATGAACTTTTGCTTCTGCCAGGTAATTGTCACCCTGGCTTCTGATACTAATCCAGCTGTCAGGTCTCAGGGGTGGGTCAGGGTTGTTTGCTTGGCACCTGTTAGGTTGGCACTGAGGGATGCAGAGAGAGCCCGATTCTCAGAACCCTCCAGTGGCCTCAGCTGAGAGACAGGCTCCCTGTGAGTCCAGGCCCCTTGCCAATATGACCTTGAAAATATTCATGTGCTTTCCCAAGTGCAGCCTTCTCAGTAGGATTCCCGGCTATGAAGGAAGCTCCATATGAGTGGCCGACGGGTGGGTAACAGTCTGAGTCTGCCCCACCGTGTGCTTTCTGTGTTCCCTTTGTAAAGTACCCTTTTGTTTTGCTTTGTGTTTTTTGAAGATTTATTGATTTGAAAAGCAGAGAGTTACACAGAGGCAGAGGGACAGGTCTTCCATCCAGTGGCTCACTCCCAGAATAGCCACCACAGCTGGAGCTGGACCAATCCAAAGCCAGGAGCCTCCTCTGGATCTCTCATGTCGGTGCAGGGGCCCAAGGACTTGGGTCACCCTCTACTGCTTTCCTAGGCCACAGCAGAGAGCTGGATGGGAAGTGGAGCAGCCGGGACTCAAACTGGCACCCATATGGGATACTGGCACTGAAGGGTGTGGCTTTTACCTCATATGCCGCAGTACTGACCCCTTGGTTTGTTTTTTAACTTGAAATTTCTTTTTTTTTAAGATATATATTTTTTGTTTATTTTAAAGAGTTACAGTGGTAGAGACAGAGAGGTCCTCCATCTGCTGGTTCACTCCCCAAATGGCTGCAATGGCCGGAGCTGAGCAGATTCGAAATTGGGAGCCAGGAGCTTCTTCCGGTTCTCTGACGTGGGTACAGGGGCCCAAAGACTTAGGCCATCCTCTACTGCTTTCCCAG